>NC_090935.1:452079483-452732564 GCF_040938575.1 Ambystoma mexicanum
GCTCCTTGTCTGCCCACCCTGGTCCCTCCACCCACACCTTCCTGTGAGGCAAATAACCTTGGTGTCATCTTTGACTCCACCCTCTCCCTCTCTCCTCACATCTCTGACATCTCTAAGAGGTCACACTACAAACTGCACCTCCTCAGATGTACTCTTCATTTTCTCACTTCCCCCAGACGCTCATTGTCTCTAGAACCCTGGTTATCTATAGGGTGGACTATTGCAACAGCCTCTTTGTAAATCTGTTTGCCTCTACTCTTCACCCTTTGCAACTAATCCAGAACAGGACTGTGAGACTTGTCCTTGGCCTCAAGCCCAGGAATTGTATCTCTCTAGTGTTGACATTTCTCCACTGGCTGCCAGTGGCTGCAAGGATCAAGTTCAAGACCCTTTGTATCGTCCACAAGGTTTTCTGGGGCCAGGTACCACACTTCATCCAACTCCCTCTTCCTAAGCATCTTCTCTTCCTTCTGGAGCCCTCCGCTCATCCTCCTCCAACTCTCTGAGTGTCTGACGCTTCTCCAGGCAGAGAGGTGGGGTGTAGATCTCTGTCCTCAGCTGGGACTTCCCTCTGGAACAGCCTCCCTGCCTCTCTCAAACTTGAGCAGGATGACCTAAGGTTCTGGAAGCAACTCAAGACCTTCCTTGTTGCTTCTGCTTTCTCTCTCTCTATGCCCTGCTAATGCTCCTGCCTGCTGCGCTAACTGGTTACCTGACCACCCACTGAACCGCACAGGCACCAGTCTCCTGCACGACCAGAAGCCCCATGCACGGCCTCTGGGCCTCCTACCCACTTAGGGACTGTATCTGCAACCCTACAGTCCCCTGCCTCTCTGCACTTACTTGAGGCATCACCCTGGCAGCACTTAACACGTCTTGCAATTGCACTCTTGCCACCATCCCCTATTGCACTTTTCTTCTTCCCTCCCCCTCGCACTTGCACAATCTTAATGACACAAGGACTAGTAAGATCATTTGTTTTGTCCTTCTTCTGTCTAGCCTTGCTTGTATTGTTACACCTAGAAACACCTGTGTACAGACGCGTTTTAAATGACTTATCATTCACTTGGCCTTGCCGGGGTAAAAGCCATTCTGATCCAAGTGAATCAATTGTTCAATCACCCGGATTAACCTATTTAACAACATTTTGGCTATGAATTCTGGTTCTATGTTGAGCAACGAAATCGGCAGGTATGAGGAGGATAATTCCTTTGGCTGCAATTTTTATGAATAACCAAAATATTGTGAACTGGATAGCTATACCTACCATAGACTCTAACTATCCCCAGTGGTCATATCTCACCCTAGAAAAAGGTGATGTGCCGCCTATCTAGGTGAGGGACAGAAGTAGAAAAGTATCCCTAAGCCTCTATCTCTATGCAACTCATATTCCCCACGAACAATACTTTTCAACAGTGTTATGCAGCAACATTAGAAAGAGAGTGTGAAAAAAGTGAAAAAAAACACAATTCAAAGGTAGTACTGAGCTAGTTTCTGTGAACAATTGTAATTCTTACTGCTCTTCCTAACCAGATAAAACACTTCCAAACAGCACTAAACTCATGTAACTGGTTGGAGTGAAAGAAACTCTGCCCAGTCACTCCTAATCGTCGTTATGTGAGTGGCTGACTTTCACAAAATATCTAAAACAGTGTGAACTCATCAACACTCTAAATAATGATTCTTCAACTTTTCTCTTAGGGGGTGAGTCATATAATCTCGACTCATCCCTTTATTATAGTCGACCGGTTTCAGTGGCTAGAAATTCATTTGGCCACCTTCCTCAGGACATGTGGGTACAGACATTTTTCTCGACTTTCTCATTCAAAGTTCTTTTGCCAGTCTGCTCTACAGTATTATTGTCTTGTGACTGTGTAGGACCTGTCATATGTAGGGTCATCGGAGAGGCACAACCAAGTGCTCTTGTTAAAAACTAGTACTTGCTAGAGACATATGGTTTTTTTATCATCATGTATTCCCATTCATTTCGTGTACCATTATATGGCAAAAAGAACTCACCATTCAGGGGTCTCATCTTAACTTGCTTCTAGTTGCCCCTTCATGTATCTTAATTAATGGCAAGGTAGTTGTGGGAGGACTGTCTTTCTGACTATTATTTCACATACAAACCACCTAAGGTGAAAAAGGAGGAAGAAAAGGGGGGAAAAAAGGGGAAATAATCAGAGGTCCAAGACACCTTTAATAAGTGCAATCTTGTCTATAGTAAAACGGTTTAGCAGTCACGTTCACAAAATACCTCTGTAACCGTGCCTCAAGCATCCATACCCAAAGCATGACCAGATTAAATTAGCAAAACTTGTAGGCAACAAATTGTTTGTCCTTCGCTACGGGCTGAAACTCATACCCATTATATTGATATCCCTTCAATTCTACATGTGTTCATTTACTTGGATATGGTAGCATGGGCAAGTAGGCAATTCCTTCCGCTAATTAAAATGATTGTTGAACGCAAAGAGATGTAATACTCACAGTGAAGTAGTCATGTCTACTATGGCAATTGAAATTTCCCATATCCTGGGCAGTCAACCCGTACTGCATTGGCACTCACCTGGAATTCAATCCGTCCAGGTTTTAAGTCCGAGGTCTATGCTGGGTCTGTGTTGGCCACGACTCTCCCATGCAACGTGTATTTATTTTACTTCCGCCCATGTCAAATGAGAAACTGACAACAACTGCGTCTGTATCTCCGTCGGCCATCTTGGAATCGGCATTCTAATCTTAAACAAATGCCCTCTCCAACTTAGTCTGTGATTTCTCCTGCTTCATACCTGTATTTACTCTGATTAGTTTTGCGAAATAGGTGCTCTGGGTGCATGGATACCGCCCCCCCAGCATCTTATCTATATGTTCAGTTGCCAAAACATACTCATCTTGATGTAATTGGCAAATACATTAAACCCTTCTCATTGGTAAGATATGAAGACATCTACTCTGTTCACCCCATATCTTTCTTATTGTTAAAACATCTCAATGGTAATTATACTCATGAATCTCTTATTCATAATACTGCCAGCTGTTGCTATGTGTTGCTATACCGGCTGGAACTCTGTGACCACGTTGTCATTAAGGAAGTGTAATGTTGCAAGTTTGTGTTATAATTATATTTGTTCTTTTATAACACGCTTAATACCAACAAGTGGGTTCTAAGTGCATGATTAGGTCTTCAGACCTGTGTTGCCCTGCGTTGTCTTGCTACCAAGACACACACGTTGCCCCTGAGCTATCCCTCCTCCCTGTGTGTTGTAATGCTACTGCTGCCTTTATGTTAAATGTTTTCTGCTTCCATGATAATAATAAAAAGGTTCATTAAAGAAAAGGGTGTTTTAGTTGGGAAATGGTTTGTAAGGAGGCCACCTTGAGGTAAAAAGGAGTTGATAAGGCAGGGTTAGGGTGTAGACGATATTGCGGAATAGAGGAGCAAAATGTTGCCCATTATTGTACTCAAAAGAAGAGGGAAGGAACTTGGATGGTTGAAGAGGGACAGATATGCAGGACATACTTATTTTGAGGCTGACTCCTGCACCGCAACTGTCCAATAAAGAGCAATGTACAAAGAGAACATGATGAGGGAGGAGAATAGCAAGCATGTCAGTGTCATGGATAGAGTTTTCAATCAGGGGCATCAGTTTGAGGCGAGGGTAGAAAACGTCAAATAAGCCTGTGCCAAAAGAGGTCTTATAGCAGAGTGATACTGAAAGCCTGTGAAGGAGATAAGCAAGGGGGCAGGTGGAGGATGAGCAATCATGTCTGTAAAGTGGATGTGAGGGGTTAGATGAGATTGGGGCAAGTGGTGTCAGAGTGAGTTAAGAAGGTATGGTTCATTTGAAAGGGTAGCAAAATTAGACTAGAATGGGGCTGAAGGAGTGTTGGGGAGAGGATGGTGAGGTATATTAACATGGTATGGAGGGAAACGCATTGGGAAAAACATCACCTCCAGACGCAGAACGTGCAAGAGTGTTCCAGTGGCAGAGTGGCTTGAGAGGTCTGTCTTCACTCTCTACTACCATTTTGCCGCAGTCACCATAAAAAAATCCTCTCCGGACGCAGAGCGTCGCAGAGAGGGCAAGAGTGTTCCACTTTTCCAGTGCTCAGGTGACTGTGGTGAGCCTTGCTTTTGATGTCCACTGTGTTTCCCACACTGGACCACTGAGAAAGCACACGACCGGAGAATCAAAGGACCGCGGCCAGGACCGCTCCTCCTGTAAGACCGATGGTGGGTCCGCGTACACGCCAGCAGGGGAGACTTTTGGAAACCTCTCATGTGGCTCTGGGTAATCCGGGTCAATCACCTGATATGATTCCTACCGCTATGACCATGGATATGAATTCTGTTGAGGTTGGGAATGACAGTCCACTCGGCCACAGGGTGATCACCTATCAAGTTCTTACGCTGAGTGGCAGCGGCCTGTCTGACTGGGAAATATAGGTGGGAACCTGTTTGAGGTGGGTGCTTCTTATGAGGCTTATGAGGGATCTAGTATGCACCGCAAGGAGAATGCATCCCTCCATACCCCTCTAATCCATTAATCTCTCGTCAAATGCCTCGACCAACACCAGAGCTGTTGGAGGGAGCAAATGATATTGGATTTCTTGGATCGGTATGCTCTAACATGCTCTGACATGCCAAATGCTATCAATCTGGAACTCCACCTTAACGCAGGGACATTCAACTGTCGGACGTCGCTTCGGGGCGGCACCAAGAATTTAGAAAGGTACCCATAGTGGATGAATGTAACTTTCTGGAGCGCCTGTCTTCTACACCCCCCGCAGGTTTGGCAGGTGCTCTCTCCTAATCCACTTCTGGATGGCAATCCTCCGGCGTGCCTTGGAAGCTTGGAAATCCAGCCATCTCTATTGGCTGATCGCCTTTCAAGAGACATTCTTGAATTAACTACCAAAATTGCAACACAGAAAAAACTTCATTTGGCAAGACTTAGTGAGGGGCGGAGAGCTCCGGCTAGTATTGATATTGTCCATCCTCAAGAGAGCGATGAGGAGCGGTCGATCCTGCAGCACTTGCATACTTCACTACAGTTTGAACCTCGGTTAATAGAGGCGGTGTGCCTCTGAGACAGGTTTGTGACACCTCCTCACTATCATCGGAGTAGTCAAGGAATGAATCGGTCTTCAGATCGGACGCCAGGAGTCAAGAGGCTTCCCTCTCATCTGTAGCAACTGCAAAATAAAGTAATGGCAGACCTTTCAATATCTTTGGCCCTATTTTGAAACTATACGAGTCACTGAATGACTCGCTTAAAGACCAGGCAACCCTGATTGCAATGGCTCATTCCAAAATGGGTTATTTGGAAAGTTGTGTGACTAAGGTTCATGCCAGATTGGACAAGGAGGTGAAAACCTCTGTGAATTGGCAAAACAGACTCTGTGATTTGGCTAGAAGTGAAGAAATGGATAAAACTACACTGATAGCCACCCTATTAGAAGACTGTAAGTGGATGAGAAGCCAGCACAAAAATGGGCCGGGTGGGCCAGTTGATCAGAGGGATCCTTTAGTTCCAATTAAGCCCCTACTCGATGGCGGACTGAAATGTAGTTTAACTTCAACACCAACACAAACTGAGAGAGAAGGGACACCTTTGATGACGGATATGGAAATCCCTTGTCAGAGTGAACAGGCAGTGGCCCAGGCTTCTACAGCCAGTCAAGCTTCAGAAGGTCTACAAAAGTTGCTGAGCAACTACCGAGGGAGTTACCTCCACTACAAAGGTTATGGCCAGGGCGAACCCACAATCTACAAAGATATTTTTGATTGTTCAAAAACAGAAGATAACAGGCATGGGAGGTTTGAGGCCAGGGGTGGGATCCCCACAGAACTCCCACCCCTAAAAACATGACAGTGGGTGCGAAATTGAAGTCAAATGGGTCAAGGGCTTACTTGAGGAACCTGAAGACCCCTCCATCTAAATCACCTCCTCCAATTGCCAGTCATCAAAGGAAAGAGGCACAAGGGGGCCTAAATCCACCACCAAACACAAAGGGCAGGGCAATAGATCTGTTGTTTATTGATGTGGTCCAAATGATAGCCTCAGATGTCTGAGTGATCTTCTTGAAATGATTACTATCCATGAAGAGGCCGATTGGCTGAATCAAAGGGGTTTGGCTGTAGACCAGCCCAGAAGGCCCATCAAGTGGAGGTAATCTTTAACTCTAACCGAGGTCAACGGCGGCCATCTAGAGTCAAACAGCTGGATAGAGGGTGATTAAGAACATCGGAGGAAAAAAGGTTGGCCTTATCGGCTCACATGTCTTCTTATAGAAAGAATGAAGTCCACAAAATCTTAAAAGTGAGTGAGAGACTAAACTTGAAGGTTCCCCCTCAAAATCCTATCCCGAAGATAGTAAAAACTCTGCCTTTAAGTCCACCTAAGGGCAATATTGTCATTGTGGAGTGACTTTTACAAGCAGAGGATAACCTAATTTTGCATCGGAGAAATGTGATGAGGCTGTTTCGCCATATTTCGAAATGGAGATGCATCAACTCAGAAGACATAGGTGTGGTTCAGTTTGTTAACGAAAAGTGATTGGACTGGGTGATCCTCCATTTGAAGTCGGCTTTGGTAAAGTCTGGTTCGATTGAAATGAGTGATGATTTGTTTCCTTTGGGTTTTGACCTTAGAGATTACTTGTAGCTGATCAAGAACTCTAGCGAGGGGTCTCACTCAACCTGCCAACTCCCAGAAATGGAGGGCCGTAATGCCCAAATCCCAAGTAAAAATTGTGAATTTGGCTGGGATCACTTTAGCTCATCAAATAAAAGCTATATGCTGATAACTGTCACTTTTGATGGAACAGTAGATTGACTGGCAATTGGCAGAAGCTTTGTTGGCCGAAACACGCCAACATTAATGGCAGGTAAAGGACTCAACCCAGACCCTTCTAACAGGATCTTGGAATTCAAGAGGCTTCGTCAAACTTTTCTCCAACAGAAATTTGGGACTGGGACAATATGACATAATTTGTCTCCAGGCGACTTCGCTACGAGCAAAGCCTATATGTGATGGACATGAATCTTATTACATGGCCACAGTAGTGGCCATGTAGTTATGGTTAAGTTGGTGTTTCCATAGGAAGAGCACTTTTTGGGTGGCTTATAACTTCGCTCCCCCTGGACGGATCCTCACCAAACTTTGCAGGAAAAGTATATGGCCCACTCTGAATTTTCTTGCAAGGTTTGGTGAGGATTCGTCCAGGGGGGGGGGAAGTTATCGGGGCGGTCCCTAAACTTTGTTTTTTCCCATAGACTGAATGGGAAAAAACTTTGCGCATGGCTACAGCCTGAACTGCTGGACGGATTTACACCAAATTTGCAGCAGGAGTGGCGGCTTGGTCCCGAAAGTGTGCTTTTGCAAATTTGGTGTAAATCCGTCCAGTAGTTTTTTTAAAAATGACTAAAATGTAAGGCAAAAAAATTAGTGATATCTGTGTTCACGTCGCAGACGGACTTCCCTGTTTGCGGACATGCGACGTGTTCGCTGATTGGGCGGCGTGGTGCATGATGCACATCAGATTTTCTGTCCCGCCCGCCATCTTGCATTTGCAGACGTCCGCAGACAGCGCGGTGAAAGTTTGTTCAAAATGTGTATTTAGTAGAGTGTGTTGATGTGTAGAAGTCTTTGGGGAGGATGGGGGAGTATGAGATAGATTCAAAGTTGTATTTTATTTATGTGCTAGACGCTTTTGTTGTGTTCGATATGTCGGCGGACAACACGGCTGTTCTGGAATGTTCGTAAATAAACAGAATGGATTCGGTGTCAACTTGAAAGTGTTCTAAGAACACTCGTGGGGTCTTGGAATGTTTGCAGGGGGTGTCCTGGAGACGTTGTCTGTATTGTTCGTTGGCAAGGTGAAAATGTTTTAAGAACAATCGCGGTGTCCTGAAATGTTCGTACATAAAGAAAGTGGGGGTGTCCTGAGGACGCTGTTTGTATTGTCCTCTGGCAAGTTGAATGTGTCCTAGGACCTTCCCCCTGTCCGCGGACATAAAAATGGTTGCAATGCTTGCATCTATGGGTGTGATATGCTGCGGTGGTTGTGGCCAGGGTATAGAATGTTGGGTGCATGGCCATTTGGCCATGCACCCAAGAGTGTATGCCCTGGCCACAACCACCGCAGCATATCACACCCATAGTGGCTTTTAACTTTGGGTCAAAAACTAATTTATAAGGAACAATGTTATAAGCTTGTATGGGTGTGATATGGTGTGATGGTTGTATTTATCTTGTTATACGTACTATTTGGTTTAGTAACGGGAGTCCATGTTTTTCTTTTTCATTTCTGTAATAAAAGAAAATAGCATGTTAGTATTAGTATTTTATAATGACTTATTACATTGTGCAATCAACATTTTCTTCTTTTTATTGACCCTCATATTTAGTAGATTACAAACCAGAGTACTGTGCAATTTGGAAAGTTTCTGTGTTTGTTGCTAAAATCATTGGGTCTGTGGGAGAAAAAAAATCCATGTTGGATTAAAAAAAAAACCTTTTTCTGTTATGCTACAGTTTATTTATTTGTTTGTTTTCCGAGTTTACTTGTTCTTTTTGCCTAATGCTTTATGCATTGGATTGTTTCAGTTTTTGTGAGCAGTAAGATATTAGGTATTTGTTTGGATATTGTAAAATTTTGGCCCAGTTAGATACCAGTAGGCGTATTCTAACTGTTTATGTGTTGATATCATTTTGTGGTATTGATTTATCTGTTTGCATATTTGTATATTTTGGGACAGTTAGATACCAATTGGCGTATTCTAACTGTCTATTTTTTGCTCTATTTGAGTGGTATTAATTTATCTGATTAGTTGTTGTAGAATCTTTGGGCAGTTTTGAAATATTGTGACAGTTTATATTTTTTTATTACAAGTGTACTTAAGGTTTAAGTACAGTTCAGTTATCAAATTTTGGTTTTAAGAACATTAAATACGCGTTTGTAAGATTAGCTTGTAATCTCTGCTTTAGAGTAACAGTACTATCATTACATTCAAACCATCCACATTTTTTTTTATATATGCAGTGTAGTGCCCTGAGTTGGTTGTGGCTCCTGCGTGGTAGATTATACCTATTGTTGTGAAGGTTTTCCTACCAAGTGATATTTGACCATGTGTGAATCCAGTCAGCTTGCAGTTGTTTTTCGTACCATCTGCATTGTAACGTAGAAGCATTAGTATTACGTATTTACTATGTGTTTGTATTAGTAATGTGGAGCGATTATCCGAATTGCAGGTAGAACATAATATACCGTGGTTTGCATTTTGTACAAGTTGCTGAAATGGAACGGATTCACAATTAGGTATTGATATTTAGGCAAAGCGCTCATTGGGGATTTGTTCTTGTGTCACATTGTTGCAGAGAGTGCATGTATGTTTCCACATGTATGAAATCTGGAAGATTTCATTTATAGGTATGTTTTTGTTTTCCAGTACTAATATTAAGTACATTAGAAATTCTTGTGGATCTTCCTGTGAGTTTATAGTGAATTTCACCATTCCAGCACAGTAGTCCAATTGTTGTCTTATTCCAAAAACACTATACGTGTTGTCAGGATTGTTTGCTGCATTTCTGTGAAGTACTAACATTTGCAAACACAATGGGTCTGTACTGTGTAAGTAAATGTTGTCAACAATTGGTAGTAATTGAAATAGAATATTCATTGCTACATTTGCGTAGCAACTTACACCAACTATATTTGAGAATTTAAATGGTCCAAGTAGTTCTGTATCTAACTGCTTTTTTTGGAGTTTGTCTTCCTTCTTTAAAGAAGTACCTGGTTTACTTTCCCTAATTGATTCTTTTTTGCTTGTGGTACTTGATGAAGTTTTAGTTTCTTTTAGTCTCTTTGGAGGATTTGCAGTGACATCCTGTTGCATTTCGGTTTGATTTAGTTTTTTTGTAGAACATTTTCCTTTTTGTGGAACAGGATATGTTTGTAGATGGGGGGTGTATAGTGAACAAAGCCTATTGTATTCTAAAATGCAAGGAATATCAGCGTTTACTTTACTTGCATTAAAGTTTATTAGAAATAGACCGTCAATTGTACGTAGGTGTGACAGAGCTACGTAGCTCATGCCTTCTTTAAAGACTGTGTTACCAATGTCTATCATTGCTTTGTCTAGAGTAAGACCTTGTGATTTATGAATGGTGACTGCGTATGCAAGAGTTAGAGAAAACTGTTCTCTGCGTACATACATGTCTTTGAAGAGAAGGAATCGAGCTGTTGAGCGTCCTATTCTTTTTACTTCTGAAGGTTTGTCAAAGAGAATATTGACAAACTGAATTTTGTTGTCACATGGGTATGTTTGAAAGCCAACAACTGTACCCAGTGCTCCATTAACTAGTCCTTGGTCCACGTCAAGGTTACGTTTAAGCATTTCTCTGCAATTTAAGGATAATTTTAATATCTTTTCCAAGCCTGCTGTGTTTGAGATTGATTTTTCTAAACTATTTAGTCTTGCTTTGGCTTGGTCACACATGGGTAGTGTCATTCCATGTACATCTAGTTTGTCTGTGGCGCTAATTTCCATAGTTGGTTGCATTTCTTTGCTTAACATTATTTCATTGAATTTGAAACAGCTTGCAAGAGTTGGCATTAAGGCCATACAATTGACATTTTTGTGGGCTAATTGTTCCATAACATCTGTAGCACATGCATTATCACCATAAAGTGCATGAATGTGCCGGGTTTTCAATATTGCTTCTGCTTTTCTAGAAAGTATACCAACTCTGATACTTTTTAAGATGTTGGCATAAGTGAGATCTGCAGATTGGCACATGTTTTCTGTTAATTCTCTGTATTGGAAATGTTGCCAAAGGTTGACATTTCCAATGCTGCCAACAGTTTTACGGCAGAGTTTGTCTCCTAATGTTTTAAAAATAGGCTCACCTTTTACAGGTGTCAATTGAAGAAGATCTCCGAAAACAATGATGTGTTTTCCTGCAAAGAGCTCTTCATAGTTTGTTTTGAGTACTTCTTGTAATCTGAGGTGAATCAAAGCCAACATTAGGTTGGACACCATGCTCACTTCATCTATTAGTAGCATTTTCATTTGTTTCAATACTCTGCATACTTCCATTGCAGCTTCTGCAGAAAGTTTGTAATAATCTAACTTGTTTTGGTGTTCTACTGGCAGGAGTAGTAATCGGTGTAAAGTGACACCACCTATGTTGTAGGCAGCTAAACCTGTGGGGGCAGTGACAACAGCTGACAGTTTGTTGTTTGTCAATTGTTGAAGGAACATACTGATGATTTTGATTAGGAATGTTTTGCCAGAACCAGCTGCACCACTGACATACAATAGTATAGGTGTGTAATTTTGGCAGGTGCATTCTTTGTTTTCATGTTGCACACCATGTGCAATTTCTTTTGTTATTTCTTGAAAAATGCTACGTTGCTCTTTGTTTAGTTTTGATTGTAGTGTAGTTAAGTCTTCTTTATCTTCATAGTGACACATGGTGTTTTCTACTTCTATCATAGCTAATTCTGCCTCATTTGTTATTAGTGGTTCTCCCAGTGGTTCTTGGCTTCCTGTGACAGAAGTTTGACTACTGTCAGGAGTGTCCTTATCTAGTTGGGCCTGGAGTTCCTCTTCGTGTTGCTGTTCATTGTGCAACATTGTTTTGTACTGTCCAAAGTTTACATCAGTTATACTGCTTTCATTGGCTTCGAAAGCGTCTTCATATGAGTCATAGGTATCTAGTATTTCTTCTTCTTTTCTCCATGGTTTGAAGAGTTGTAGCAGGGACATGTAATATATTTCTTTATGTTGAGGAGTCTTTAATGACAATTTGATATGATTAATTAAATTTGGTTTGGTGAGTTTTACTAAGCTGCCATCACAGTTTGTCACTTTGTATTTACGGTTTTGCTCATCAGGTTTTATATTATTTTTGTATGTGTAGTTTTGGGCTATGTGGTATAGACACATGGTTTCCAAAGTGGTACTCCTGTTTGGGTAGTATGTGTCCAATAAATTGTTTTTTAAAATGTCTTGGCTTTTGGGATCTTGTTTGGCTATTGTTTCTATATCTTTGTATGATTTTAGAACTCTTTTTCTAGATTTAGCTGGACCAAGACTTAGCCATACTATATTTGCAGATTTACCATACAATGCAGTACCAGTTAATCGATCAGCTGCTTCATAGGATCCACATTCTCTATGGGACAGCATTTTTATGCCCACGCTGTATAATTTCTGAGACACTGTTTTATCTGATGACAGGTCATTCCAGAGGTCTTGGAGCTCTGTCTTTTCTGATTTGGTTAAGTATGCTGTGACATATCGTGCAACTGCAGTAGAATTGTCTGCAATGTACTGCACATCTATGTTTGCATTCCACAAGTGGGCAATGATTGCATTGTAATCATTGATATATTTTTCTTCTTCTTTTCTTTTTATGCAATATGTATTTTTAGGTGACTTACCTTTAACACTAACTGAAGACATGAGGTTGTTCACTTGACCTGTATTTGTAACTGGTCTAGGGAAACCAAATTGGCATTTGGTGTAGTATTTCCCTTTGTTTTTGTATTTGCGACAACAATATTTGCCACATTTGTGTCTTTGGAATTGTAAGATGTTTGCATGACGATTACTATTTGTGGATTCTGACGGAATTTCACAAGTGACATATTTTTCAATAAACTGTAAAATAGTGGCATCACTGTCTTGACCAAATTTAGGAGCATCTTTAATCCATAAAAGCATGTGGACATGTGGCGCTCCTCTGGCTTGGTATTCTTTTCTCCAAAAGAAGTGTTGCACTTCTCCAAGGGGAGGAACAGTTTTATTACAAATAAAATGTAGCATAGCAATGAAGCGATGGTGAAAATATCTAGAAACATTAACAGGATCCTGAGAACAAAGTTCTCCAGGTGTTAGTATATCTATGTTTGTTTTGTTTTCGTTTGATATGCGTAGGAAAGCATGTAAATCTTCCCATGCATATTCTGCGCAACTTAATGTAACAAACCAAGTGGGTGGGCCAAGGTTTCTGATCATACAACGTACATCTCCATGGCGTCAAAACCAGTACTCTTTAGTACCTCGCATATTTGCTAATAGATTTGTAAGATTTGCCTGTAAAACCACATCTTTTTGTTGAACTTTTTGTAATAATTGTGTGGCTGTCATATTTTTAAAGTGTGATCCTGATTTTAATATGTGTGCAACTCTGTAACATAAAGTTGCTAGTTCACTTTCAAAGAGTAGGTAGAATATGTATTCCACATTTTGTCGAAATCTGGGATCTTCAGAATACATTCGTATTGAGCGATATTCTGATGCTGATATTTGAACAGGTATATCATCGTATCTTCCTCCTTTGCCAGTAGGAAAGAGTAGAGGAAAAGCACGTGCTTGTATACTTTTTTCCCATATGCTGATTGGTGATCCTTTTGTTTGACACATTTGGTACGTTTCCAGTGCATCTTCTATGGTGTCATTAGAGTGCAATGGGTAAATTGTATAATGGTCTAAAGTGTTTGCTATTGTAGCAGGATCTAGGAGCTCAAATTGACCAGTTTCTTGTGTCTCTTGAATTATTTCAGTTGTATCTTTCAAGTTTTCTTCGATATTAATTTCTTTGTAATAATCATTATTCTCTTTGAGATATTGCAGGGCTTCTCTAACTTTATGTAAATCTACCAGTTGTTGCCATTTTTTTTGTCTTTTGTAAGTACTCCATTTACTAAGATAATTAAAGATTGTTGCATTGGACGTTGGACTCCTAGAGTGTGCACATTTTCTTTTAGATCTAATGGTAAATACACTACTTTTCCACAAATAACTTTCACTAATTCAGAGGGAGGTAATTTTGCAGTTTTTGGTTGAAGGCGTATTATTGCTTGAAATGGATGAACTGTTTGAATTATGATGCTCTCATATAAATTAAGTTGTTGAAGGAGTTTTGGTATTGGATGTAATTCCAAGTTAGTTGAGATAGCACATGAAGGAGTTTGGTTGTTGTAAAGTTTGGTAGTGCAGTAACTGCAAAGTATTATGCGGTCAGTTATTTCATATTTGTTTTCTGCTATAAGATAGAGAGCTAATTCAAACCATTTAGAATCTTCATTGTCTTCTATTTTGTATGAAAGGTCTATAGTTTTTGTGTTACTTTTATAACACGTTCTGCGGCAACATACACACACGTGGTTTGGTATTTCAGCTGAAGTGCTTTGAAATTTTAGTATTTCTTTTTTGTATGTGTGTAGTGAAAGGTTGCCATGTGCAGATTTGTTACGAAGTTGGTTGACAGCTAATTAATCTTGTAAGTGGGTTTCATTTCCAAAATATTTTTTCTGTATATACTCGATTTCTTCTAGTAGGTCTTTTGGTGTACCATGTAGAAGAATGTTATTTAAATTGGCTAGTGCTAAAGCAGGACTTTTTGCATAATACAGTTTATAAACGAGATTTCTTATACTTGCATGATGTGTTGATATCCTTTTGATATCATGGAAGGTTGTTTTGCCAGTAGCTCCTGATATGCAGGCCAACGAATGTCCTTGCAGTCCTGTGTGCTTGCGTACTGGACAAGCATCCATACTTTGCAGTATTTTAATTTTGATTTTGTCTTTGCTTTTCACATATTGATTGAGGAATAGGCGTAAAGATTTGAACATTTTCTTGGATATGTTACACATTGACGTCCATGGCCATGTGTAAATTAGATGTTCTGATTCAGTCGAATGGAGGGGTAAATCTAAGTTTTCAGGGCATATTTTTGTAAGGAGTACTTCTTGTTCTGTTATGGTATTATTAACTTTCTCATAACCTCGACCACTGCTATGTATGGCAATTGTATTTGTTTGCTTTTGTTTGTACGCTTCTTCATTAAAGTATGGTTCTGTGCTTGTAGTGTGACTCCATTCGCCTCCACAGATATTTAAGAAGTTATTTCTGTTCACATTTCGTTTATTGAGAAGTCTTTTTTGAAGTTTAGTTATTAGTTTTGTTAGTGGTTTAATTCTGTTTAACACAACAATAAATAAGTTTCTTTTGAGAAGAATTGCACTGTCTATCAACGCTTCTAAGATTACTTTCCTACGATTGGTTTGAAGTGTTGAAACTGGTTTCTCTCCTGTTTTTATCAGATTTTGAAGGATTTTGTGACGGAACATTTTGGCTAATATTCTTTTCTTGGTATGCTTACTTTGTACTATATCAAGATTTATAGAAGACGTTTTATTTGTAGTGATAGTTGATTTTCTGTTAATAGTTTTTTGGGTCGTTTTACTTTGTGATAGAGGAGGCAAAGTTTTTGCACTAGAAACTTCTTCTGTTTCACAACATTACTGTACTAGCTGTTGTGTTTCAACGTTTTTTACAAATTCTGCTATAGATGGGTGTTTATGTTGGAGACTTTTCTTTTCATTTGCTCTACTTCTGCGTCGCTTTTTTACGGAATTGCTTTTTGGTGGGCATTCTGTAGCGTCTGTTGAAAAAAATACAGAAGTATGGGTTGGGGTTTTCTGCAATGCATGTGTGTTGTGTGCATGATTGTTTGAGTAAGATGATAAAGATGTATGTAATGGTGTGTGATTGTGAATTGGGAAGTTAAACTACTAGGGATGGGTATTCTTCAATTAATGTGTTACTAAACTGGGGTTCAGATGACAGAAAAAAGTAAGCCGGTGGTGTGGAGAAGAATAAATAATATAGGTAAAGCTATACAATTAAAACAGTTGTTTGTTCTACAACATCCACATTCTAGCGGCTGAGTTGGGTAATTTGTGTGCCGAAAAATAGGAATTTGAGGGCCATTCTGACAGGAGATCACTGTTTAAGACTGGGGGGATTTTTGGTCAGAATGGTGCAGAATCTCTATTTTTAGGCACAGAAATACCATGAATGCACCGTACAGTGCGTGTGAGTTATAAATCAAATATTGTGGTACCAATCTACTTACTTTTTTTTCAAAAATGAGTAGTTTGCTTCTTAGTTGTTCTTTGTAAATCAAAATCGGCTGCTTCTATTCAGGAGAATGGGCTTCACTGCAATTGTAAAAGAAAGAAATTAGTAATTTGGTTGCTATATAGCACTGTTTTCATTTTAGACATAGATTTTTTTTAATTGAAATGCTCAGCGCCTTCCTGAAAACCATTAAAACTATATTATGACTAAGAGTAGGAAAGAAAATATCTTTACTATGGTTTGTGGAATTCATAATCTACCAACATATACCACTATTCTTGTAACTAAGCTTTTCCACGTAATAGTGAGTCATTGTTTCATAGCCTGCTTTTGCACGTAACAGTGAGTGAATGTCATAGTCTGCTTGTCCTATATAAATGTATGTAAGTACTTATATAAACGAAAAAAATTAAAACCAATTATGTGTTTGTACAAATATTATTGTTTGAGATTTGATCATAGAGTGTGTATGTTATTTTGTGTGATTATATGTCGTGTATATATTTTATTTCAAAAATGTTAGTTTAATAGTATTGGCATGTGTGTGTGTGTGTATGAAGAAATTAAACGATATAAAGGTTTGTAAGTGACAGGTCATTTTAGGACAATGAAACAATGATCATCCATTCATTTTTCAGATTATAGAAGGTAAAAGTCGGTTAGAAAATGTGTTCATGTACTGTGTAGAAAATATGCATACCTGTACTTTCTGTTCATATATATGGATATGGACCAAGCTGCAAGTAGAAATATTGGAGATTTGTATAGTATTTCTCGTAGATCGTGGTTGTCAATGGTATGAGACTTGTACTCCGAGAGATACATTGTACATTTGTAGTGCTGCTCTATGATGATGCAGTTACATGTAGAGTTATTGGATTTGATTGGTGGATGGTCATGTGATTGCTTAGCTACATCCAATGAGGGAATGGCACAGAGAGTGAAATCGAAATGGTAGAAGGGCTGTACATGTTACGATACGTTCGTGGACATGGCGGTAGTTCTAGGACACCGTGTATTACATCCGGGGAATTTGGGGAGGGGAGGTATGGAAATGAGATTGGATGAAGCAAGGGATTGGTCAGTAAAGTTTAGTGAGTGTGTTGTGCTAGGAGAGGTTTTCTCAGATATTGTTTTTGCAGAGAGAAGAACAGATAGCTATGGCTGAGTGTTTCAAAACACAGATTGTATGGATTTTGGGAGACTCGTGGATTCATTGGTTGAAGGTGCATGCAGAAAGCTGTGGAGTATCTATAGATCTTGGATTCCCACATGTGGAAATGCACTGGCAGGGAGTGCGTGGAATGAAGTGGTTGGACTTGCTACCTCTCTGTGCAACTTTGAAGATAGAGGAACATCCAGACATAATTGTAATTCATTGTGGAGGGAACAGTTTAGGACAAGTGTCTGGAATTTCTTTGCAATTTGCAATGAAAGAAGGACTTCAGAAGATAATAGACATGTTTCCAAACTCTAAAATAATGTTTTCACGGATTGCGCACATACAAGTGTGGCTTCGTTCTTTCTCATGTGGTCCACAAATGGAGAAAGCAAGGCGTAATGTTAATAAGGCTGTTTGTGCCTTCCTAAGAGATTTTGGCATGTCCTCTTTTAACAATGAAAATATTTTGTTTCGTAGTACATACATTTTTCGCAAAGAGTCCATCTTACTTATGCTGGCAATCAGATTTTTCTGAGAAATGTACAAAATGCATTGCAACCTTTTTTAGAAATACAGCATTCGTTTTGAAGTACGTCTTACGTAGTTAAAATGTTTTACATTCAACACCTCCCAAAGGCTCTTTTCAGAGCCACCACTTCCTGTTAGAGAAAAATGCATTGGTTTCAATAGGGTAGCAATGCAATTGTTTTTCTGTTCGCGGACTGTCCGTGGACTTTCACGAAATGGAAATGGCTATGCTTTATGTATCTTCACTTCTATTTTTTATCTGTGAAAGGCGGCTCTGAAAAGAGCCTTATTTATTTTTTTGATTTTTGTTATTTTGTATTTCTTTTGTTCTTTTTTATACACGACACACTAGGAGAGGAGGGAAAGGAGGGTAAAGGGAGGGGGACACCAACCAAAGGGATAAGAAAGGGCAAGCTGAGAGAGGAAGATGTAGAGTGGGTTGTGATGTCATCTTTGATGTCCTGGGTGTTAGTGTTAGCAGTGCACGGTGGCGGCGCGAGTTATGGTTGCTTATCTTACCATAACTGCCGAATTTCAGGGGTGTTTCGGTTTTACTTTGAACCATGAACCATAACGTCCCTTTAACAGCGTTTTTTCACTGAATTTCATAGGTTTTTATTAGCGCAACTTAACCATAACGTCCCTTTAACAAAGTTTTTTTACTGATTTGAATAAAGCTCAAATAGGTTGGGCTGGAAAGCTATACTCTGGCCTATTGACCCTCATAAGGATGGGAAATGGCTTAGTAATCAAGAAAGTCCTTGAACCTAAGCATTACTCTCAGATGGTGATCATGGAGAGAAAGATGGGGTAGGGTGAGGGTTCAATGCCAATGGTGCTTGTAAACGTATACTGGAGTACGAACATGTGTGCTGAGGAAGCTTTTATTGGCTCAATAATGAACATGATAGACGGAGTGCTCATTTCCCTGGTGGATCCCCACATTATTATATGTGGGGATCTTAATCTAAGATATTTGGACTCTCATAGAGCCTTGTTGAATATTTTTATGTTGGAAAAAGGGTTGTCTCCTCGCTGAGTGAGTCATTGGCTCATATTGCTCATATGTATATGGTTTTGCTGTGGCACAATTGTTCACGGCCGAATTGACTATGTTCAATTTGGCCGCAAAGCCAATTTTGCTGCGGCAAAATCTGCCCAAACTAAAAGAACATACACTCCCCCACCTAACCCTTGCTTACCTTTTTGCCGTCCGCTCATCTTCTAACACTGCAATGTCCGATCCATCCCTCCTACACGGGTCAGATCTGATACCACAGGGTCTGCTTTTCTTTCTATTGTTTCTTCCCGTCCCCCGGCCTCCAAACCTTCGGAAGTGGGGACACACGTATTACCCCAAAAAGCCATCACTACCAAACATGAGGAGTGGGGGACACCCCTGCAACTCCTGCTCCCCATGTTTGGTAGTGATTACCTAAATTGACCAGTTACAAACTATCGAATGGTACTGGCCGAATTCAGTCGGATTTACCACACAATCATTTGTAAATGATCCATTTGGGTAATACCAATGGCTTGTGACCAATACATTAATGGGCAGACCAAGGGAGATATCCCGGCTGCTAGGACGGACTTGGTCAATGGGGGTCCAGCGGGCATGTTTGGTTTACTGCTTTGTATCAGAAAATGTGCCTTCAGTGGAATTGTTCTGGGTCATTGATATGACGGTGAGTGATCATAATCTGGTAGCAATTAGCTTGACAGTATTGCCCCTACAATCAAATGAGGTAATGATGCAGCTAATTGAGATGACTTGGGCCAGAAACAGATTAAGGATTAAACCAAGGGTTGTTCCAAAGATCATAGACATGTTTGATAAGTATCCATGTGACAATAAGAGCGGAATAGACTATGCTTGGATACTCAAGGTTTATACTGAAGAGTCAGGGCCCCAAGGAAGGTCAGGTTTTAAAGCATTCCATATATACAATAGGGAGGTGATCGATGCAAAGGAATCTCTGCAGTCGGATATAAGGAAACTTAAAATGGGAGATTGTTTCTCGGGTTTGACGATGAAAAAGAGCAAGCAACAATATCAAAATTGGCTTATTGCAGATAGAGCTCTGAGAGCGCCAGCTTGATGCTGAGCATATGCTTAAGACCATCTGTAAAAACAACACTCAAAATCATTGGGAAATAATAAATAGTGCAGGAGGTTTCTAGCCTGCAATAATGGCTGGACAAGTTCCTGAAGAAAGATGGGTAGAACGTTTCACAGAGTTATTCGCTGGTAAGGCTGATGGTAACTATAAAGGCCAAACAGCTTCTGGGGAAAGAAGGTATTTTAAAGTGGCCAAAGGTGACATTGAGACATTAATTGGGAAACTAAGTTCCTCAAGGGCTGCAGGGCTGAATGACTTTGCAATTTATATCCTAAAAGAAATGGCTGGCTCATGGGCTGAATTTAGTTTCAGGGTCTAATCAAGTTCTGGAAAACAGGCAGGTTTCGGCCTTTTGGAGGGAGGCAGTGATTGTACTAATTTTCAAGAGGGGTGATCGAGAGCATCCAAAAAAACTATCGTCCAATTGCCCTTCTTGATACTTTGTGGAAAATCTTTGCATACATTTTGCTGCAAGAACTGAATGCATGAGCAGTGAGAACTGGTCCTTTGGACCCTTGTCAAACTGGATTCCTGAAGGGAGTGGGTACCTCCCAAAACCTCATCCTGCTGAATCTACTGAAGCTAAGATCTTTTAAAAGCAAAACTAGTACCTATTTAGCTTTATATACTGGTACCTCCATACCGGTTAGGTTGATGAGAAAAGGTGCCCTCTCCAAGCGGATCTGTACATATCAGGGCTTAAAACAAGGATGCCCTCTTGCACCAATACTATTTAATCTATATATATCAGATCTGGAAGATTCTCAGCAGGTGGTGCAGGCCTTCCACCCAAGAGTCTATGATTCGCATATACCATAGATCCTATATGCTGTTGATTTGGAGATCATAGATCAAACTCCGGTGGGGCTTCAACCTAGGTTGAATTTCGTTCTTGCCTATTGTGATGAATCAGATTTTGGGGCACCATTGGTCCAGGCATAAATATCGATGTCTAAACCATCAATCAGCCCAACATCTCTAGTACACCAGAAGGGATCCAAACAGAGTGGAAACAAAACTAAATTATAAACCTCCTTGTCCAATTTTGGTAACATGGACTGAATGGCAGGCTTATCACGACAAGGTTGTGGATCATAGGTTAGTTGCAACACAGCGAAAATATATTTTTTGCCCAATGATAAATGGGACTGTCCTGTCAAGGTTGTATACAAATAGCTAATGTATTATTATTACACCAGACAGTTTTAGCACATTACACAATACAACCACCCTGTAAAGGAACAAAGAGGAGAGCCAGTTTCATGACGGAAAGGGATACACTGTGGCCACTGACAGGAGAGTAGTCAGTAAAGCAATCAGTCTTAATTGTTCAAGGTTATTTGGTTTCAGAACCAAGGGAGCAAGGGGTTGTAAAAGTCACTAGGGACCGTCGGGATGTTCAAGGATGGAGACAGCTGCTGGTATCAGGTGGCAGGCAGCTTGACAAGCAAGGCTGAACGGACGGCTGCAGGCTGGCATACAGGCAGCTCAGCGTCAAGAATCGTTGTCTCTGTGCTGGTTGGTGGATCTGGAATGCTGGTCGAGGTGTCTTGGGTGGCTTTAGTGACTGCAGAATGACAACAGTCAGTGGGACAGACGGTTGTGGTTTCAGGGCTCAACTGCCTTGAAAATGTTCATAAAAGATAGACGCTGGTTCATACTTGTTGTGACACTCCTCCAAGCTTCTTCACAGGGCTTGTGTCATCCTTTAAGGTGTACGGACCAAAGCTGAGGAGAGAGTCTACAGGCAACAGCCCGGTCCTTTGTTCAGAGACTCTCTGGCTCATCAAACTTAGGAAGCTGTGTGCTGACTGGGTCCACTGGGGTCAGTAGCTCCATCTGTTCCCTTGGAGATGGTTAGGGGAGCGGGATCTTGCTTCCCTCTTTGAAATCCTTGCATTCCTTCAGTGGCGGAAGCTGTAAGGTAGACCGTACCTTCAGCTGGGGTCCAAATGAGTCATTTTTAACTTCTTTCGAAGTTGCTGGATGATCTGCTAAATTAGGATTTAGCCCTTATTTAAAGCCAAATTGGCCCCAGTGATTGGTGCCTACCTTAATGAACCAATTCTGGGTCCTCCCCAACAATCTTCTGTTATGCGTGAGGTCATAACTAGAGTGCTTTGCAACAGGAAAAGTAAGGGGTGATAACATGTACTTCTAAGTCCAACCCATCTTCCTGTCTGTTGTAGAGCAACGTGTCTCTCTGGTTAATTGAGCTCTCTGTGACTCCTGAAAAAAGCACCAGTCTCCATTGAACTTTGTGGCGAGAACAGACTTTCTGTCTCCATCAAATAACATACTTCTTCCCTTTGAAAGTGGGATCCCTGCAGGGCTTCAAGCTGAGGCATTGCATATGAAAGAGTTGTTGGTGTCTCCTGCCCATTGTGTTAGTTCTGTGACCAGGACTCGTTGCATTTAACACTCATCAATATGTGCTGCCACCACACAGAACTTTTACAATAGAACAGGACAAATCCATGGAACCTTTGATATTTTAATTAGGCTGGCCATGGCCAGAGGAAGGTGTTGTCTTCCCCCTTCAGAGATGCTTTGATGTGCCCATGGCTGTCACATTCCAACTGAATGTGACAGGGAGGACTGCACCTGTATGCTGTGTGCCCCCCACAGTACACATGACTATGTGTTTGTTGTACGTTGAGCAGGGGAAAATGTGTGCGGATGAGCCCCCACACAATTTTTGAGGTTGATCTCCCATCATTCATTTTAAAAATAAAACTTCAAAAAAAGCCCAAGGAAGCGCACACTGCGCAGGTGGATGGTCAAATTCCTCACACCTATCTTGAGGAGAATTACCTGCGAGTGAACGCTTAATAGTCCAAAATTCTCACCCTGTCATCAGCATTTAGGAAGCACAAGGAAGTGTACTATGGTAATTATCAATCCGATCACATACTTGGGAGTGCTGGTGAATAGCAATCTGGCCACACGTGCCTTAGGATGGGGTGCATTTAAAGGTACCAAACAGACGTCCCTTTCACATGAACATCAGAATTTTAAATATTCAAACTAAAAACTGCTTGCCCTGTGTTTTTCTTTCAAGTAAAACTGAAGAGCCATGTGGAAAAAGGGCCTACCTGTCATTACCAAAGGAAAAGTAGCATTTTAATTACCAAAAGAAGAAGGATACAAAGGTCACTTTCACATGGAAAACTAGGGTTTTTAAAAATTTGCACAAAAATGGCTTGCACAGGTTTGTGCAAATAAATGCAGTTTAAATGTGAAAATGTATCACTGTTCACAGAAAGATTTCAGGGAAAAGACATGATTTGCGGGTTGACAAAAAGCAATGTATATTATGCTTCAAATACAAAACAACAGTGACATTTGAAAAGCCACTTGTTTTTTGTGGAAAAATGTCAGCCCAAGATAAACCCTTTCGCTGGCTGTGGGAAACTTCAAAAGGACATTTCCCACTTCCAGTCCATATGTTACATCTCCCATCGAATTACCAACTGCAATAAAGTGCCATGCTAAAGGTGTCGAAATTCAGTGTTCTCGAAACCTGCTGGCTCTGAAGGCATTAACTGCAGGAGAAGTTCCCCTTGGCTGGAGCATGACCAATATGTGTGAAAATGGGAGCAGCAACTTCAAAGAGCAGGCTTCCGACACAAAGAGACAGATAAAAAAAAAACTCTGGGTACAGGCTTACCCAGTAAAAATAAATGGCCGGAAGGCTGGAGGATTGCATTTGCCCCACATGAAGATTCACAATTAAATATCATTGAGGTCTTTTTATCAGCTACCATAAGGCAGACTTTCTTCATTTTCATACAATTTATTTTGGTAAGTTCCAGGTGATTGCAGTGATATACAATCCCTCCACCAGGGACTCAGAGAACTGTAATGGCCAGTTAAACTAGTTTTCTCTCGAATCTGTACATGTTCCAAATGTGAGAATTAGTGAGCGGGTGGGGGATAAAATGAGGGATATGGGTAATAACTTTCATATTCATAACTGTTATGCTTTTTATGGAAACGGCAGAAAGGGGCCACATGACTGTGCTACATGGTACAGTCTTGGTGTTTGGCTTATCTAACTCCCAGGATTAGCTGAATCAGAGGATATGTATATTATGGCAGTTGCTAGTAAAATTATGAAGTTGTGATACATAACTCGTATTTGCCAACAATTTGAAAGTAGATCAAACGGTGATTACAAATGGGAATTTCCATATGTTGCTCCAGACCCCTAAACCAATCCTGACTTGGAGGCTGGGTTTGGGAGGATAGAGAAGGGTAACTGTCCAATCCTAGTTGCGAGAATTATTGCAGTGTACTTCCGCAAGATTTTAAATTGGTTGTGTCATCATTGCTATATAAAGGGAACTGCACTAGGAGGAGTACACACAGACATGGAGACAGATCGACAAGATGAGAGATAGAAAGGGCTGATGAAACTTACCATATGACAGCTTTAAAGAAACACTTGAGGAGATTGCTGAGAGTGCATCTCAGTGGAGCTGTCTATTTCTAGGAAGGCCTCAAAGCTGACTGGGTCCTATGGTGGAGAGCAGGAGGCCATCTTTGAGAGTGAAGTGACCAGACGCCTGCCCTATCTTTCCAAAGTGTCCTGAGATGCAGTTGGAGTTCCTGAACTTTAAACAGAGGCTTCCTATCTAAGTAGAACTGAGCCCTGGGAGACCAAAAGGTGGGGGAGTCTGCTTGCCTTGAATCCTTTTCCTTTAAAGTATTGGGGTTAGTGGGATGTGTAGATCCTTAGCCTATTTAACTAAAAATATTAATTTAATTAACTCCCCATTTGGCAGAATACTACGGGGTGAATTTTGTTAAAATTCAAAATTACCAAAGCTCACTTCCCAGGGTGCGCTGAAAACTATAGCCTATAATTTAATTGGGTAATTCCTTTTGTCCTGCTGACACTGACCTCTTTGAGGAAGAGGGGTGTGTCTTTGTTCTTAATTTAGTCCAACATTTTTATCCAGCTTCCCCAACACAGGACTTTCAGTGGAGGGGGGTCTGAAACCCAAAATTTCCCAAATCATTCCAATGTTTCTGTCTGACTTCCCGACATAGACCAACGAAAGGGGGGCTTTGAAAAGCAAACCGCTAAATCACTGTGTGTTTATTTTAAATCATAATTGACATATGTATTTGTACCGATCTTGAAATCCTACTGCTAGCCTTTTTAAGCCTGCAGGAAAATCAAAATCACAGAACACTACATGAACATTGCTTTCGTTATTGATCAGTGTAATTATTTCTTGAAGTGAAATTTGCAGAAAGGGAAGAATTGTGATTGTGTTCTTTTCAACTTTCTATTGTGATTTATTTATGCTGAGAGAAGTTGGTTGTGTTGTGCCACGGATATAGTGTTGTTTGACATGTTCGTGTTAATTTCTATTACTTATATTTAAATAAATTCCAATATGTTTTCTGGGCACCGGCCTGTTTCTTTGTTCATTGTTAGATCAGGGGAGGCGATCCAAGTGGTATGGTATGTGTCTGAATTAGGGCTGAAGAAAATAATCTGTTAAATAATTTGCTGCATGACACCTTGAGTGGGGAGGGAAGGAACTCGCTGTGTTGAGGGTGGTCTCTCTGTAAACCGTTACAATAGGCTGGCATCCCAGGGGATAGCCCTCCATAGGAAGTATGGGACTTCTACAACATTACCCATTCATGCCTTTTACTAACAAATTGTGGTCCAGATACTGATATATGTGGCAGAGTTGATGCTGAACTTATCCTGGAGAACATGTATCCTTGTGGGCTATTTCTGGCGGAGAGTTTTGAGGTCACCAATTCACTGCCAGTTGCCTCCATTAGATATGAGCTGGGCATACAGTCTATGGAGTCAATAGCTGTGTTGAAAACAATCTTTTTTTTAGGAAATGTATTGTATCTGACAACGTACCTCCTTTTGACATACGTTGAACAATGAGCTGAATAAATCAGACTGTGTGCTTATTCTTGGGAAAGGGAATGTGTGGGCTATTTCGACTCATCTGACATTACAACTGATATGCTAATTGTCAACCCAGTGAGGGTTAAGGTAAGATTGCAGGTCCCCGATTGGATTGACAAACAGGAGACAAGAAGCAAATAAAAATGTCATTAAAGTTTGGTCAAGAGAGGAGAAAGATTAATCAATTGCCCCCTTATCTACAAAATGGTCTGCCAAATCACTACCGTGATCTGTTCCTGATATCCCGGCAAACTATCTGTCCAACCAGAGAGGTGCAACTCTCTTGGGGCCAGATATCGAAGATGGATTCTAACTCCAGAAACAGTGGGGAAAACTGTGTTACGGAATCATTAAATACATTGGTGGTTATTTGTAGAGCTTTAACAGAGGTAGTACTTGCTATTTGGAATTCTCTGTGAAGCAGGCTTTGTCGTTGTCTGCCCAAGAGTGTTGGGATATGTTCTTAATTTGAGATAAACTGAGTTTGGTCCTTGATGTCATGACATTGGTGGAATACATTTTTATGGATTAAATTTAATGGGATGTTGTTATGAGGTGACGTTTCTCCTTTTTTAAAGTTGTGTCTTGATTGGGCAAAATGTTGATTTGTAATCTATTTTATGATTCTCTGATGAAAATGTAAAATGTAAAAGGTTTGTAATAAACCGAGATTAAAATTTAAAACTTAATACATAAAAAAAGATCAGACATTTCCTGTCTGACACAAAAGCCCCACAGTCCTCAATAGTAATACATTTGCTGGCTAATGTGTTTATTCATTTTGTGCCCAGATATCCTCTTGCTTCCCTGCACACATTTTTCAAATCTTCTTCAGCAGAGGAAAAGGCAATGGTCCATAACTTCATACAATTATTTGCCAGTACTAAAAATGGACCAGGATAATGAATAATTTCCTTAGCTGCATAGAGATAGAAATGTTCATTTTGATAAAGCCAACCTACCCCACCTCCCATAAAAATGACAACCAGCATTTTGTAATTTCTTAGAACCAGTAATCAATGCCAGGATTCTGGGGTCCTTGCACATGCCATTTTCTCTTTATTAATTCCACAGGTGAGCACAATGGCAACGCATGCACAGCTCCAGAATCAGATGCTAAGCAAATCCCCCTATTGCTATCGTTGTTCACACAACTTACTGTTGTCCTATTTCTGGATCTTGATACACATATTCACATTGTGCTGCCCAAGAATATTGTTCAGCGATTATAAACAGAGACAAAATAGTCAGCCAGTATAAAACGTGGCATCAGATGTTCTTCCCAAGTGGAATTCCTTCAATGGCTCCTGATAGGAACATGATTACAATGAAGACTGTGCATAATGCACAGGCTTTATTAGCCCACTGTTTATCCATAATATTTCACTATAGACACATCGGAATCTTGAGATGTGCCTTAAGAGGAAAACTCTGTCCTTCAACTTAAAGATTTTTGATGTCAAATACTTTACACTAGTTAAACGAAGAGCTTGCAACTGTCTGGGGAATAGAGAGGGATTTCAACAAGACATTCTGAAACCGGAGGCACAGAAGAAGCATTGTTTACGTATACGACCATTCATTAACAAAACCTAACACCAACTTATCCCCTTATCATTTAATACACTGGAGATGTAATGTGATCAACTAATTGAACACAGCATAACCTTCCCACCTATTTCATCTCCATGCCATGTTTTCATTCTCAGAGCTCTAGAGTGGCCGTGCAATCAGTATGTCAGTATGTTGTAATGTACAAATCAATAAAACACATAATCAATTATAATAGGCATTTTCTCAGTACAGAACTCAAATTGTATTAATTTATTTCCTATAAATGATTCTAGCAAATTATTTCATAAAATGGCATTTTTCTTTCTTCATTATTTTACGTTATTCATTCATTCATTTGTAATAATATGAACAACTTTGAAGCGTCTTCAACACCTGTTTGACAACCCTATCTATCTGGGTGCCAGATCTAATGAACAAACAATGCGTGTAGACTGCCCCACACCTACTCAACCTCCAAGTGGGAAGCACGCCCCCTTAAATCGTGGCATGTTTCCGTAAAGAGCAATGCCTTCACAGCAGTTCATGATGTACATGAACCAAGCAGATATTCATTATTTTAACCACCTCTCTTTGTTGGAGATTTCTGTTCATCGTACAGTTGGTGCTAGTTGTGATCATTTAAAAAAAAAAAAAAAATCTTACTAGTCATATTTGACGAATATCTAATGTGTATAAAACTGTGTGGGTCTGATTCGCTGAGCATTTATCAATGGGATTACACCATTATAAAACACGTCTGTGAATCAAGCCCTTTTTGAGTCCCCTTCAATGTTAGTAAAATGGCACAGCATGCTAAAAGCTCACCAGAGCCCTCTGTGTTCAGCCTCTGTGGTGCCGCTGTGCAACCCCACAGCTAAGTGCAAATAAAAAGTCCGACCAATGAACATCTCTAAAAGCAAAGTGAATGCGCGTTATTATAGGAACTACCTCTTACAATCTGCTGTCTCCAAGTTTACCGTAAATGACAACACTGCAAAGTGGTCAGTGCTATGATTATCTTGGTTTTCAGCTGCAGTTTAGACTGAGTTGGCTCCCCTCTGTTGGGAAAAGCGACGTTGCCTTGACCAGGAAGGAGGTGCAGTCACTCATTTGTTCCAAAATGAGGGCGGCACAACTGTTTCCCATGGAGTCCCCCAAACCCCGAGTTAGCCCAGTGGCTACATATGGAGCCGAAATACTTCTAGCCTCCAAGCGAGAGAAAATAATGAAATAAAATGCCTGTTGGCCTTACCATATAGTACCCCCTTCAATCCCAACAGCCATGAAGCTCGGCACTAGAGAGATCAGATGTAACATCAGCGTGTTATAATTCTGTGAAACGCCATTAACCACAGTAGCAAAACCAAAAACATTTGTGTTCATGTGTCAATTAGAGTAGTACAAAAGTGACTTATTGCATTATCGGTCTGGTTCCAACGTCAAAAGCCAATGTTTGTTTCCCATCAGGGGACATATTAGAGAAAATGTGCACAGGTGCAAGTGCAGCAATGCAATTTTTCACAGTATTGGTTCTAGGGTAAGCATTGGCGTGGTGCCAATATCGTGTACTCTCAATGACTTTTTCCAAATGGGAAAGGTTCGTCTCAGCGATAACAGCATTCTTTGGCTGGTACAAAAATACATCGAAAGAATATGTTTTTACACAAGGCAATTGTCCAAACAACGTGGAAAATCTACTTACACCATGGTAAATGTACTGACTCTGTTGACAAACTCAAGGGTCTCAATACATTTAAATCGCCTTTTATTCAGAAGGCTGCTACCTTTTTACTGTGTATATGTATCTGCTAGTTTAACTAGAGGCTTGCTTTTGGATGCTAAGACGTGCCACTAAACCCAGCAGCAGTATTTTCAAAGCCAGTTTCTGGGTCCGTCCTCAGTGCACAATTGAGAATCAATGAATCCATACCCGCTTGAATGGCGAAAATAAAGCCCTCTGATTACACTGGTTGATTTATGTGACACGCTGTTAAAGATCAGAAAGAACTTTTGACACCAATGTTTGGGTTCATTAAGTAGGTCACCGGGTCTCTCAGTAGTAAATCTCAGCGAGGCTGTTCCCCATGAGCACCTCTTCATCAGTCAGCCTGTTTACCCATCATTACAGGTTCCGCTTCAGCCATCTTGCGACAGACCAATGTTGCAAGCCCCGAGCGTGGGCCGGGATAAACACCTGCGACACTGCAGAACTACGCTGCGATATTTTCTATGTGTCCACCTTGAAAAATGACACCATTGCTAACGCGCCAGCCACCTATCGATGGTGTATCTAACTGTGAAGTATGGCCAATTAGCGTTTTATTTCATTACACACCATTGCGTGTAATTAAAAGGGTGGTTCTTGAGCGCTGCTACGTGGCTAGTGCTGCGTGGGTAACAGATGCGCAGAAGATGGTTAGCATCCACATTGTGTGCATAGGGGTCATCAAACAAACTCGCATCACTTGCAGCTTATACATCCGAACAGTGTCCTGTAGACACGTCGCCACCCACGCACAGCGTGCCCGTGTGTGTCCCCTTTTAGCTGTGCAGAGTTTTGTTCTGCTTTTGCTTGATCGAAAGTCATACAGATGAACTAATCAGGAAATGTATCCCTCTCACTGGTTTAGAGCCAATTTTGCATGTCAGAGAAAACTCTGGACCTGATTTGTGGAATGCATAGCGCAGTTTCTGCACTGCGCTAAAAAGTCCATGCATCAGGCCCATCTGATGTTGCTCTGCACAACACTATACTAGGGAAATAGGGCATGAATGCATGAAGGACCCAAATAAACTACTCAACGAAGAACATGTCACCAATCACCCACTCAACCCTGTTTCTCGCCCTCTGGAATGCCCCATACCCTTCCCAGCTCGTCTGCTAACCCTGCATCCTATACTTCTATTCATTGCCTGTTGGGTGTGTCCCCTTTGTAAAGCCATCCTTCCCTTTCCATCTAGGTGTGGGTCTAATACATTGCAATGCATTCATACAACACAGGGTGCAGCGAATGCTATTAACAATGCTATTTTCAGTCTGCAACTAAATTAAATATTGAACCATATAATATGATGTCTATGTTAAATATATGAATGTTTTTGTCTTCAGTATAGTACAATAAGTGCAGTATAAAGCACATACAGTTTGCTATTCTTTCCTCATCAAATAAACCATATTAAATCTAGCAATATAGTTTTTCATAGCAACTTCTTAGACACACACATTTTAAGTACTCCGTTTATTTCTAGATACAATGCTTCATAATAGGCACATATTAGAAGAATTGCTATTTCAAAATCTGCATTGGTGACTTTTACTTCATGACTACATACAATCGTGCTGCTACTTCTAAAAGTAAAGATAGAACTTCCCAAACACAGGGCTACGAATATCAAAGTTCAATATAAAATCTGTGGCTATGTGCTGATTGCTAACAAGGCTGGCCCTGGCTGAATGAATCTATGGAACAGCTAAGTGCTTCAACATTAGTGTCCCATGGTGTTGAGCAAGAAAGTCATTAATCTGTGGAGGCAGGAACATGTCTGTTCTGCCTCTGCATTGCTGCAAGGAATTGTGAAGAGAAGCTGGATTTGGTTTTCCATTTACAAGTCTGGCGGTAACCCTTAAAAGTGGCAGTAACGGATTTACCGCTACATTTACTTTGTTACAGCTGGTGGAATTACAGCAGGCAGAATTACAGCCGGCGGAAATACAGCCGAAACACAGAAGCAGCACTACTCACCAATCAAAAGTATAGAAATGGCAGTAATAGAGCTGAAAATCAGCGCTAATACGGCTGAAAACACAGCACAGTTACCTCCAGCTTCCAGGTGAAGGTAAATGCATACAGGTGCCACAAATTAAGCCGTAGGTAAACCCTAACCACTCAAGAGAGCTACATAAGGCACACACCCTCTCCAAACACACTTTCCAACACCATGCTGCCGCTAGCCATTGCGAGATGGGACATGATATGATATATGATAGGTTATTTATAACACGCTTAATACCCAGAGGTTTCTAAGCACAGACCCGGGGATCAAACATGTGTTGCTCCGTATAGTCTTGCTTCCAAGGCGAGCATGTTGCCCCTGAGCTATCCTCCCGAGACTGCAGCTGCTCATGCTGTGTCTAGAACTACAGAGGCAGGAAAACTAGCCCAGGACACAGGTACAGGAGGAGGAGAAGGAGTAAGGCAAGCATCCAAACCCAGGGTCAGGCCCTAATCCTGGGCCCTCACGGACAGCCTGTTGGTAACCCTGTGTCGGTTCAACAGGCAGACTGTAAGTGAGCTGCTCACCACAATCCAGGGGGACATTGAGAGCAGGATAAATATTTGTACAGCTGTGCCCCCACTGCTAAAGCTTGAGTCTGTTCTGCAATTCCTAAGAACTGGCACCTTTCAGCACTCCATGGCCATGCTGCAAGGCATGTTACAGCCAACATTTTGTCTCGTGCTTGGTTAGGTGCTGGTAGTACTCCTGCGCCATGTTACATGATATATCTCTCTGCCCACCACCCCGGCACAGGGTACATGCAGGACAAACCTGTATGAATATACAAATGCACATTGACACATTGGCTACCAACACACATATGATTACAGGTACCACAATGCAACATGAAAGATCTATAATCATTGTATCACAACATGTGACATGCCAACCTAGACCAGTGACTCTGGCAGTTTCACAGCCAAGTACCCAGGTACATGATGCCATCAATTGATATCCACTGACACCAGAAACGCACTGAGGTACAAGTAACCAACAATCACTGAGACTAACACATTTAAACGTTCTGCTTGCAGGAGACTCTGAATTCCCAAAGATGGCGTGGCTCATGACACCTGTGTGGGATCCACAGATGTCAACGGAATTGGCCTTCAATCAAGAACACAGCAGGACCAGGGTCTGTATAGAGAAGACATTTGGCCTCCTGGAGGCCTGTTTTTGCTGCCTGGACTGTACTCGAAGGGCACTAAGTGATAGGCCTGAAAAGGTAGGAAGAATGGTGCTGGTCTGTGCCATGCTGTACAATAAATACCTCTAGAGGAATGTCCCTCTATCCCCTGATGTGGACATGCCACCCTATAAGGACACGGATACACTGCCTGTGGCAGAGGTGACTAGATGCATTGTCCAGGATGACATTAGAGCAGGACGAGTGGCTCACCATGAACTAATGGGCAATTTATTTGAAGGAAAATACTATTTACATGCCATGCACCACTGTATATATGTCGTCACAGTAATGATTGAACAAATGGACACAATGCAGAACGTCCTGGCATAGCTTCAGATGAACAAAGGTTTGATGTGTAAATGCTCTCACACCCCCTCGCAACCCACCATCACCACTCCAACACACTAACCTCCTCCCCCACCACCAATACCACCGCAACACACTATCCACTCCCCCCCCCTCCCAACACCACCCCAACACACCCTAGTGTCAAACTACAAGTTCAGAATCACTTGCGTTGCATCTTCCCCTTCATGGCTTCCCCCAGCGACTTTGGGCCCAAAATGTACGCTGAACGCGCCTTGGGGTGCTCAGAAAGGAATCCTCTGTTGGGATTGCCAGACTTAATGGAACTGACCCTGTCCCCCAGATGTGTTGCACGGTGAGCTCCATGTTTTGCTGCATGGCATCCGGAAAGGCAGAGATGCCCTCAGTGAGCTCACGTACATGCTATCCGTAGACTGTTAGTGAGGGTGATGTAGCAGCCACCTGGGCCCGGTTGTGCTCCATGCTCAGCACAATCCGTCGTGTTGCACTCTAGATGCAGTCCCGGATGGCCTGGAGGTGGAGTGATTGTGTGTTAGCAATTGTCTCCATTTGCACCAGGTGCCTTTCTGTTGGCTCCAGCCTCAATATGATCGTGGGGTCGGGTGGACAAAGAAAGGGGGACCTCTCAGAAAGCTGAGGAATCCCAAAAGCAATCACAACAGGTAAACAAAACCTTCCTCTCCTAAAACCCACAGTTTTAGTGGGGATAAGCCATCTGTGAGTGGGAATAAGACTAGTAGTCCATGTTCTAAAAGAAGAAGAGACTCTAAAGACATCTTTACTCCAAGTACACATTTACCTTTAGAAAGCTTTTCTATTAAACGCCCAGCTCTGATTGCTGGTTCTGTAAGGATATTTGGCGTGTTACAGCACAGAGTACAGCACTACTGCACAGGTAGCAATTTTTTTTTATGCAGCACCACCACATGGGTGCGGTGCATTGCTATATGTGTTACCAGATTAACATGGAAAGACAGGCTATTCAGTCAAAAACGATTTTAACATATAAGATGCAAATCTATTTTTACAGTTAAAAACACACGTGCACATTCAAACATGCACACTATTTTTCACCTGAAATGCCTATGGTGCAAGAGACACATTTGAAAATTAATAACTAACATTATTCATAGCTAACCTGACTAATAAAACTGCATTTAACATAACCCATTAATAAAAATGTGTCTCCACTGCAGAAATAGGCCTACTCTGAAAGTGAACTTTTAAACGCACATTCATTTTTTTTTCTTTTTCTCTGCTGCTCTGTCCACATAACTCAGGAAGCCAAGGGCTCGAAGGTACAGGAAATCAGTTGGTTATAAATGGTTACTGTAAAAAGGAGCCATTGTGTAGAGAGGAAGGAGATGGCATGATTAATTTCTGATTGGAGCAGCGTCATAGCAAGTATCATGCTAGAGGCAGTGATGAGGGTTTTGCTGGGGGGAGTTTGAAGAGAGGGGGAGAACAGTCGGGATTTGGAGAGCTGGTAGAAGGACCTGTTTTCCTGGTTGGAGCATTTCTGATGAAAAAGCTGAGAGTTCCAGGCAATAACCCCGGTTTGAGAACGAAAGACGCTTGTTTTCACCGGGGTTAATCTTCAAGGAAGCCACATTCAGAAACAGAACAGCTGAAGAAAACTCAGGCTGAACAGATAAGGTAATTACAGAAGTGTGGGGGCTGAGTGTGTACGAGAATATTCAGTCAGTGTAGGAAAGGAGATTCCTGTGCTTTAATCACATGTTAATGTTGCAAATTGAGTTCTTGTCTCCGCCACTCTCTTTTCAGTGTATCACAGACAATGCTGTTACTGTGCTATTTTATTTATTTATGTAAAGAGTGAGATCGTGTTTAAATGCAACTTTTATAATACAGAAAAATATTTGAAAGCAGACGGGTGGTGTGTTTTATATTTACCAATACAGTGCTGATGATGTGGGGAGATTTTTAAACAGTGCAATTGTCATTTTAAGACAGATGTGTGCATGATCATATTCAGTATGGGCAGTTGTGAGTGACTGTTTGTAGCATAGCTCGTTGGAGGTACATGAGGCAACGGGAAGAGAGACTCTCTGGACATAGTTCCCTACCGTATATAAGGTAGTGGAAATTACCACAAAATTACCACATATAGCTCTCTGTCGTAAATAAGTCAGTGAGATCACCCATGGTGGCACATTAACACTAACACTGAAAATGTGGTATTCCTGAAATGTAGGCCTGAGGTTTCTCTAGTAATCACAAGAACAATCTAAACAAAAACAAGGGATTCTGGATGTTGGGGCCACAAATAGAACAAAGGAATTATGCTCACCACTATAACCACGCAAATCAACCACGTTTACCACCTAAATATGTCTGAGCTCTGAAATAACGCACTGTATTATTGTTATGTGTGATCCAATATGAATATAGAGAGTGATTATTGCTAAAGGTATTCTGGCGGTAAGAAAATACCGCAAAGCCCCAAATATCCACAAAATACCCTACATATTTATGGTGCGTTGCAGGCCGGGAAAGTGATCATAGAGTACCACCTGGGCGTGGCCAGCGTGTCTCACACTGCCATTTGCACATTAACGGGAACCCATTTTATAATAGCAGTGTGCCACTAAAAACGAATTTCAGAATGTCACAAAGGGAAACCACATTCTCAGATCTAGTGCAATATTTAGAGGCAAAGTTGTTTGCACATGGGAATTGGTCGTCGAATAGCACGTTAGAATGGAGTAAACGCATTCAGGGTGAGGTGCAGAAAGAAAAACTAGACAATATTTTTGCAGAAGGCAGCATAATTCAGGTCTGCCTTACAAGATTATTGAATGCAGCCGATAAAAGTACAGAGAAAGACTGTTTAATACGGCTATGCGGCAAAATATGGTTTATTTTAAACAAGTCCCTGCGAATGCAAGAGAATGATACTCAGCTAATTAACAGGTTAAAGACTGAATTAGATGGGGCAAGTAAAAATCAGGAAATGTTGAGAGCAGAATTGGATGTATGCCAAAAAGACATGCAATTAAAATGCAGAGACTTTGATACTCAGTTATCCAAAAGCAAGAAACAATTTGAGGATAGTGAGCAAGAATTGGGACACTTAAAAGCCTTAGTGGATCACATTAGACAGGATAAAGATGAGGTTGTTTCAGAAATGCAGATTTTACAAAAAGAACATTGTGAAAAAGAATGTGATCTCCAGAGCGCAGAACAAGAAATGATTAAAATGATTCAAGAAAGAGACAAGAGAAATAAAGAGTTCAATGAATGCCAAATGCAAATGTGCGACATGCAGGAGGTGATTAATAAGATGAGTGGTGAAAACAACTATTTGCAAGATGAAGCCAACAGACTCCTTAACAAGTGTAAGGACTTAGAACAGCAAATGTGCATTCCCAGGTCCCAGGAGAGGCGGCAGGGTACCACATTCAATGGAGTGGAGGTGAATTCTAGCTCTGCCCAAAGAGCTAGTGCTCCAGTGACTGGGCCGGTGACTGAACTTGGTTGCAGCGCCCTTGGGGGATTTGGTACTCCCATTGGGGGCAGCCACCAATATCATACACCTGAAAACAGGATTGAATCACAAAATAGTGCAATTCCATGCATTGCAACAAATAGCCCCATAAAAATAATGAAATCCATTAAAGCCCTGATCAAACCATTTAAAAAGGCAGGTGAATGCTGCATTGAGGATCATTTAGAAGCGGTGCAGGACATTTTTAAAGCACTCCAGATACCTAAGGAACAGTACAGACAATATTTTCATTTAACTTTAGATGCCCCGACGGCCAGCATCATAAGGGGATTAAATGAACAGCAGAATATGACATGGTTGGAGTTTGAAAAAGAAATTAGGTGTCATTTTTCTCCTTTTCAGTCATTGCAGGAGGCAAAGAAAGTCGCTTACACAATTACTGCTGGACCTAATACATCCCCTCGCCAATTTTTACAAGACTTAAAAAGAGCATTTTCTCGCTTTGATGTATCTTTTGACTCAAATTCCAATGAGTTTAAAACTGCATACTTCTATGGGCTACAGAAAGACATCATATCCCAATTGGTCCGTGAATTTGACCGTGACAAGTCCCTTGAATGGATTGTACATCAAAGCACAAAACTATATGAGGTACTCTATCGTCAGGGTAGAGAAAGTGATAAAATGAAAGATACTAGACCTAAATCTAAAGAACCCTCAGCCACAGTAATGGAAATCAGGTCAGCCAAAATGTCCCTTGAGTCTGCTCAAAGCCAAGGTAAAAATAATGTGACACCTGAACAAAGGGGTAATCAACAAAGATCGCCATTTCTTGTACCAATGTTCCAATCACATGATCCTAGTAATAGAGAGAGCTACATCAGCCCTAAGTATTTAGGGGACAGACCCCGGTCAGGATATCGGCCTGACATGGCAGGTATGAACAATAACCAGAGACAAAATCAAGATCAAAGAAATGATGGTCCCTACCAGTCATTGGGGACACAGAGCAGATTTGATCCCAACACCATGATATATGGTAATCAGGACAGGCCCCGATATGTGGATCGATTTACTGATAATGGAAATCAACCTAGGGGCCAGTACCCACAATCTGAGAGAAAGGACATGAGGCAAAACGTGAACTACAATCCACGCCAGTACAATGATTCCCCACCAGGGGATTATAATCAAAGGATGGGTGCAACCCGCTCCCCTCCACAAATGAATCAAGAGTTCAGAAACCATCCCAACCGACATCATTCACCTGAGAGGTATCAGAATAGATCCAATCAGGGGGAAAACAACCAATATCGACCTAGACCACAGAAAGAGGATCCTAGAGAGATGGAAAGGTTCTGGTGCCTTGAGGCCCAAGTGAAAATGTTAGCTGAGCAAATAGGAAAGCTCTGTACAGCGCAAAAACAACCTTCCAAAGAGGGGGCTGATGGCCATAGCAATGACCGGGGGGCTTCCGAAAAGTGACTAAGTACTCATGATAACTGCAGTGCCAAAATGACAGATTGCTCTGATATAATTTTGCATAACGACTCTGAGATGCCTAATGGATTAAATGTGAAAGTGCCAGTAAATGAACTTGTGACAGAAAGTGCAAATAATTCTAAAAAAGAGGTACAGTTTAACCTAGAGCTAAATAAAACAGTAAAGATTTGTACAAATGAAAAAGAAACATTAGGAATTCCAAAAGAAAAAAGGGACAGACTTAAGAAAAATGATTCATGCATGGGGAATACCAGTGGACAGGGAGTAAGTGGGGATGCTATAGCTCCTTCCCTGGGCACGCAAAACAATGACCAAACACAGACAGAAAAAGGAAATACTCACAAGGAGGCTACAAGTCAATCACCTGAAGAATTCTTTGAGCCACATATTTTTGAAGAGGCTGAAAGGGCTGGTATCACACTAAATGATCACAAATGCACAGAATTAAAAAATGACAAATTGATGAATGATGTTGTTACACATGTTCAGTTGGAAGGTTGTAATGTGGTCTCTGATGTTACCCAGATGGATGGGCGAACAGTGGCCACACTCCAAAAAACCTCTGATCATGGAGAAATGAATAAAGTCTCTCGCGCAGAAATGGGTAAAAAGGAGGGAAAAATGTCTTTCCATTTACCAATGTGTTTAGCCAAAAGTGAAAAAGACCTGAGAAAGGTGAGCCCTGAAATCAGTAAGAATTCACATTTCTTATGTGTATTAGAGGAAGTTGAGGACAGATATTATGCACCCATCACTGTAGAAGAAAAATGCCACACCTTTGCTATGATTGACACTGGCGCACAGGCCACAATTATGTCCAAGGAGCTGGTAAAGAGTATCAATGAAGGGAGACCCCCACGGAGTCAGATCACAGTGAAGGAAAATCAAGGCCCAGTGCATAACTTTAATGGGGAGGAGGTGCCCATCATAGGTGTAACTGAGGTTGACATAAAAATAGGAAAGCACAGAATGAAACAAGAGGTATTGATCACATCTATTTGTGAAATTCCATTTCTGATGGGGACAGATTGTCTGAAAAGATTGTCTCCTCTAATAGATGGGGTGAATGGAGTGCTGTGGTCCTTAACCAAAAAACCATTGAGGCCTAAGAAACTAAAATCACAAAACAGCAATATAAATGAATTTCACACCGTTGCCAAAACAAATGATGCTGTGGAGGTATATCTCCAGAATAGCTGCATACCTAGTGTCACTGTTATATTAATGTGTCAAGACAAAATGCAGAGCGACAATGAAAAACTACCTGTACAAATATACTTGGACCCAAGGAAAAATTGGCAGACTGCCATAGATGAGCACACATTACGTTTTTATTTAAAAGAGAAAACATGCAAACAGAATATTCCTCCTAAAACAGATTCAGAAAAACACATTACCACTCTGGCAGAAATACACATGGAAGATGAGCAACCATGGGTTCATGTTGGTATAAATGACTATTTTAAAACAATAAAAGCCACTTTAGCGCTTGAACATGAAAGGAGTTTCATTAATGAGAAATTGTTGCAAAAAATAATGGAGAGGGAAGAAATCCTGAGATTTAGGATTAAAAACCAATATGTTTCTGGCTTGGACAGTCCAGACTTTGAAAACCGAATTGCAGGCAGATGCATGCTTAAAATTAGCATTGGGCAGAAAACAATTTACCATAATGTATGGATAGTGAGTGGAGCACAAAATTAATTTTACATGGGAAATGACATCATGCACAGAATGTGTATGGTGTTAGATTTCCTTAATCAAAAAATATGGTCACGAATAGGTGGTCCGGCACCTGAATTTGAAGACAAAAGAAGGGCTTATCATTGTGCACAACTGGTTCCTTATGCAATCGAATTACAAACGAGGAAAGATACTATTATTCCTGCATTTACAAAACAGTTTGCAATAACACTGAAATGCAAAAATGGACAGCAGATGAAAGGCTCTGATGCATTTGTATGCCTGAATGAATCCATAAAACAGCAAGGCTTGGATTATGAATACATTCCATTGGTAGATATTGGTGAAGGATCTGTAAAAAGTATGGTAAATAATAAAGGTTGTCAGGATATTCATTTAGAGGAAAACTCCCCATTAGGAATGGCCATACAAAAATCACATTATACGGCAGATTTAAATAACATGGTGATTGGAAATATCCCTGAAAAGTATGTAGATGCCAAGGGTGAGTTGCCAGAACACCTGGACTCTCAGCCCAAAGGAATATTTAAAATTCATTCTGTGTATCCTTATGATTCAAATGAGACAGTGTGCTGCCATCAAGAGGATTGCATAATATTTAATTTAAATGAAAATGAAACAGAAAATCAGCCCATTGAAGTGGAAGCTGATATGCCAAAATATTTAAAAGTGGCAGCTTTACAAAAAGACACAGCCACACAGTTAGAGGAAAGCGCCGAGATTCCCTTACCAGAAGATTTTCCAGAATTTTCCAAAATGGTAGAAGAACAGATCTCCTTAGCGAATGCGTGTGAAAGCAATGAAGAGAGGGACAATCTGAGGGAGATATTTATGGAGTTTAAGGATGTATTTGCAAAAGATGCTTATGATTGTGGTTTAACTGATTTACATGTGGCCACACTACCAGAAGGGTGTAGCAGAAATCCAGTGTTTGTACGCCAGTATAGACTACCGCTGGCATGTTTAGAATCATTGGCAGAGATTATTAAAAATTTGGAATCGCGGGGAATCATCAGGCCCATTCATAGCACATCCAATACACCTATTTTAGGTGTGTTAAAGCCAAATGGTCAATGGCGGCTGTGTGCAGACCTGAGAGAGTTAAATAAAAGAGTACCAGTATCTAGATGGCCACTGCCATTCATTGATCAGGGCCTAGCTCAAATACATGGTTCAAATGTATTTACCACATTAGATCTCACCTCTGGATATTGGTGCGTGCCATTGGCAGAGGAGATACAACATTTATTTTCCTTTACATTTGACAGGACTCAATATGCCTGGCTTAGAGCTCCGTTCGGGTACATCAATAGTGGGAGTGAATTTGGCATATTTTTGAGAAAGGCCATGCTGGATGCAGCGGAAAGAGGAACAATAGTTTATGTGGACGATGTCCTGATAAAAAATAAAAGCCTGAAAAGCCATTTTGATGAAATAAGACATGTACTTGGCCAATTGCAGAAAGCAGACGCCAAAGTATCTTTGCAAAAAGCACAATGGTGCAAGAAAAAAGTGAACTTTCTAGGGCATGAAGTGACTGAACATGGGCTAAATCCACAAAAGAAGAAAATAGAGGCCATACAAAGATTAAAAGCTCCTAAAAATGTGAAAGGAGTAAAAAGTTTATTAGGGATGACAGGCTATAACAGAAAGTTCATTGAAAATTATGCAGAAATCACTCAACCATTGACTAAACTGCTTAAACTGAATACTCCATTGAAATGGGAAAAAGAGCAGTCTGATGCAGTGGCTAAATTAAAGGAATGTCTTGTAAAGGCACCATGTTTAGCATACCCCATAAAAGACAGGGATTTATTTATAGAAATAGGTTTTTCTGAACATTGTATGTCAGCAGTGTTATCACAAAAACACGATTTGAATCACAAAACCATTGCATATGCAAGTAAGGCATTTTCCCAAGTTGAAATGAAATTTAATGAATGTGAAAAGGCCCTACTAACCACTGTGTGGGCGCTACAACATTTCCGCCCCATTGTTCAGGGAGAAAAGGTGATTATTGAAAAAAATCACCAACCTTTGCAATTTTTAGAGAGTAAAAGAATTAGATCAGGTAATCTAGCGCAATCCAGAATCACTTCATGGACGCTGGCATTACAAGGTTTTCCCGTAGAAGTGAGATATGGACAAAATAAAAAGAACCCAATTGCTCAAGGGTTAGCTGACTTACATGACTGTGCAGCTGAACAAATACCAAATGAAATGGAAGTAGAAACTAGTTTGCAGGAATTTGAGCAATCACCACACAAAGCTTTTGATGAAAAAACATGCAAGGATTTGCCAACTGTATATGTGGATGGTTGTGCTTTTCACATTGAAAATGACAGTAATAAACAGTTAGTGCAGGAATAGGAAATGTCTGGTTGAAATGCGAAGGTGTCCCCAGTATAGGGATGAGGATTGGAGATAGGAGCAGTCAGGTGGCAGAATTGGCAGCCATTTATAAAGCAATTGCTACTGCAGTTGATAAAAAGTTGAGTGAAATTGTCCTGGTGACTGATTCTGACTATGCACGGAATAGCTTTGTGGAGTATTTGCCTGGTTGGAAAGCAAGAGGAATGGTTACATACAACAAAAAGCCACTTAAGCATGGAAAAATGATACAAGCCATAGACAAATTGGTGTCAGAGAATAAGTTAACAATATACTGTAGAAAAATTCGTGGGCATTTAAAAACACCAGGAGAGGATAAGGAGGGAAATGGTAAGGCAGACCACCTGGCTAAGATTGGGGCTGTGATGGGAGAATTGCTACCTATTGATTATTTAATGGGTGAAATACAAATTGATGCAGTCACACGTTCTAAAGCACCAAAGGATGTAGATCAACCGGTGGTGCAGTGGAGTCATGACACGCCAGACCAAGATTTGATTGAGGCACAAAAGAATGATCAAATTTTGGGAATCTATTATAATCATTTGATAGATCCCGAACAAAATTCTTTGACAGAAAATGATTGTATGGGAAAAGAGGAGTTGAGGGTGTTATTAAAGAACAAAACACAAATTAGATTACAGGATGGACTCATGATTAGAGAGTCCATAACAGGACAAATACAGTGGGTAGTACCCCTTTCATTCAGAGGACTAATGCTACACCATGCACATGATGCCATAACTGCAGGCCATAGAGGTTCACAAAAAACATTAGAAATACTAAAAGATTATGCTTACTGGCCACATATGTCCCAAGATGTGGAATTATATACTAGAGGATGTCTAGTACGCGCCCAATTTAAACCTGCTTCACAAATGCATAGAGCACCATTGATGAAAAGAGGCCTAACTCTCCCATGGTCAGATTTGCAAATAGACTATGTAGGTCCTTTAAAAAGGTCGAGCAGGGGACACCGTTATATTTTGAGTGTGGTATGTTTGATGTCGAAGTGGATTGAATGTATTCCTGCATCAGATTGTAGTGCGCAAATAGCAGCCACATTGCTGGTGAACCATGTGTTCTCAAGGTTTGGGTTGCCACAAAGAATTGAGTCAGACAGAGGAAGTCATTTCACAAGTACTCTAATGAGTAAGGTATGGCAAATACTAGGTGTGAAAAGGAAACTACATATCGCATATCGGGCGGCGTCTTCAGGTACAGTTGAAAGAAGCAATAGGTCTGTTGTGGATATTTTAAAGAAATTTGTGGCAGAAGCAGGTTCCAGCTGGGATTTACGTTTACCGTTGGTTTTGATGGCAATCAGATTAACTCCTGCCAAGGCAACAGGTGTTAGCCCCCATGAGGTCTTGACAGGTAGGAAAATGGTGTTACCACAACACCTACTATACAGAACACATGAGCAGACCCTTGTGAGTGCATCCACAGTTCATGAATATATTGATGAACTGAGGAGGCATTTGCAACATGCATTTGCTTTTGTGCAGAGAAATCTGGAAAGAGCTGCTGACAGTGCAAAGTCTTATTATGACAAAAAGACATCAGTAAAGGAATACAGTGTAGGGGATCAGGTGTATAAGTTTCATTTTGGAAAAAGTAAACAGAAAAATTCTAAATTTCTAGCAGCCTGGCAGGGGCCATTTCGAATTATAGATAAGGTCTCTCCTGTAGTTTATAAAATTTTGAAAAATGAAGGTGAAACGGCAATAGAGCAGTTTGTCCATGTAAATCAAATCAAACCATGCCATCCCAGACATGAGATCAGGCAGCTTGAGCATGTAGAAACAGATAAAGTCCCTTGAACACAAAAAGAGAAAATAAATGGGTACAATCAGGAGGCAGTGACAAAGAAGTTAAAAAGTTGATTGTTATAATGGTACATAAACACTGTAATATATGTAAAAATATATAATATAAAATAAATAAATAAATAAATAAAAATATATAATGGAAGCTCATGGTTGGTGTGCAGAGAGAAAATGTATTAAATATTGAATGCTGTTTTATATGTGCTTGTTTTCTTTTAACTTGTGTTTAATTTCAGAAAAAAAAAAACGAAATATTTTTACCAAGCATGTTTTATTTTTGGCAAAAGGGTGAAGTTAGTATTGTGCTATGTACTTAATTTGTTTATTTTCTATTTGATTTAGAAAATTAACATTATTTGGTCGGAGGTTCCGGGATAGCCCACGGGAGACGATGGAGCCCTGGAGCCCACATGGACGGATTCCGGGAAAGCCCCAAAGAGGGGTGAAGACCAAGGCTGCAAAGCGATCAGCATTGAAGATGATACCGATGATATGGTTAATGATGATGATATTTGGAGGGATCTTCAAGAATTCAGAAGCACAGGTTGTCATTGAACCTGGACCAGCATCTGGTATCGCGGTGGAAGAGGCACCAGGATTCATCATGAGTGATAGAAGGATGATTTTCCAAAATATATACATACCATTGAATCCTGAGTTTTTGATTGAAAAACACTTGAACAATACCGGAATTAAGATTGAACAGACTAAAGAGTGGCTGGAAATAAGAAAATAGGACACTAAGCAGTCAATAAGAGATATATTAATGCAATTGGAAAAAACATTCGTGAATTCAGCAGACATTAAGAAGAAGCGAGGAAAGAGAGGTGCGCTGATGCTCGCGATATCATTGGTAATGTCTATAGTTGGAGCCATAATAGGTACCACAATATCAACAGCCAATTCTATTTCGGTAGGAACACTGAGTACTAAAGCGCAACAACTGAGTATTGACCTAGAAATAATACAAAAAACATTAGATGGAATTAGAGGGGGACTGTATGAACAAGTAAGATTCATAAATGAAACTGCAATCATTCTAAATGAACAAGCGGATGTAATGCAACGGGCGACTAAAATAATACTTAAGCATGACAGATCTTTAAATGAAATATTGAACATAATGAGTCCTGTTGTTAGACTATTAACGAATTATATGAGAGAAGTTCAAACTGCAGTTTCACAATTGATTCAAGGACATATCCCCTTGTATTTTGTTTCGCAGGATATTATTCGTCAAATGATAGAAAGATTGACTAGGAGGGAAATTGATATAATACAGGTAAAAATTGCATTCGAAATGGGTAATGCAATGCCGTTATATGTGGACTTGGAAAGACTAGAGGTCGGATTTTTGCTATGCATCCCATATGTAGCCCCTGAACTTATTTATCAAACGAAGTGGGTACACAACGTCGGATTTTGGCAAGAGGACAAATTTATTAAGATTAAGACTCCAGAAGTGGTGGCATTTCAGTCATGGGAACCTGAAGTTTATTTAATACCAAGCCTGGAAACATGTGTAAAATTTAAAGAACAAAATTATATGTGTCCAGGTAAACCGTTTGTTCCTGATGCCACAGATGCTATTTGTGGTTTGAAATCTGACCCAAGTATATCAGAGGGATGTGAAGTGATTATTAGCAATATGGGGAGTGAAGAAATGGCACAGGCTAAGATGGTCAGAGGTAAATGGTTGATCAGCACCTGTTTAAAGAACATGACGGTAGTACATTTAAACCATGGAACATACGTGGTTAAACAGGTGAAATATAATGTTTTTTATTTACAGGTTCCAAAGGATACAATTGTGTCAATTGGGGGGTTAACATTGTTTCATGTAACAAATGATGTTTGGGAAAGCCAAGTGGAAAATATCGATTTTTTTCAAAGGGATACTTTTCCAATAGACCCGGATGTGGAATATTTATTGAATCACAAAGAAAGACATGTTATAAAAATGAATTTGAGAAAAAACAATATTACAATTAGTAATCTGGGGATAATAGAAGTGGAAAGATTTAATTGGGGAACCTGGGGGGAACGCTCAATAGTGGGTTTGGCTGTCCTGGTGCTAATCATGGGTGGATGGTTGATTGTGCTATCAGTAAAAATGAAAATGTTACTGATTTTACTAGCTACATCAGGAAGAGAAAGATATCCCAATACACATGCATTTTAAAAGAAAAAAAAAAGAACAAGTTGTTTTTAGGAATTGGCTTGGATTGTAGCCAAGTTCTAAAAACAAAAGGAGGGTATGTAAGGATATTTGGCGTGTTACAGCACAGAGTCCAGCACTACTGCACAGGTAGCATTTTTTTTTTATGCAGCACCACCACATGGGTACGGTGCATTGCTATATGTGTTACCAGATTAACATGGAAAGACAGGCTATTCAGTCAAAAACGATTTTAACATATAAGATGCAAATCTATTTTTACAGTTAAAAACACACGTGCACATTCAAAAATGCACACTATTTTTCACCAGAAATGCCTATGGTGCAAGAGACACATTTGAAAATTAATAACTAACATTATTCATAACTAACCTGACTAATAAAACTGCATTTAACATAACCCACTAATAAAAATGTGTCTCCATTGTGAACTTTTAAACGAACATTCATTTTTTTTTCTTTTTCTCTGCTGCTCTGTCCACATAACTCAGGAAGCCAAGGGCTCAAAGGTACAGGAAATCAGTTGGTTACAAATGGTTACTGTAAAAAGGAGCCATTGTGTAGAGAGGAAGGAGATGGCATGATTAATTTCTGATTGGAGCAGCGTCATAGCAAGTATCATGCTAGAGGCAGTGATGAGGGTTTTGCTGGGGGGAGTTTGAAGAGAGGAGGAGAACAGTCGGGATTTGGGGAGTTGGGAGAAGGACCTGTTTTCCTGGTTGGAGCATTTCTGATGAAAAAGCTGAGAGTTTCAGGCAATAACCCCGGTTTGAGAACGAAAGACGCTTGTTTTCACCGGGGTTAATCTTCAAGGGAGCCACATTCAGAAAGAGAACAGCTGAAGAAAACTCAGGCTGAACAGATAAGGTAATTACAGAAGTGTGGGGGCTGAGTGTGTACGAGAATATTCAGTCAGTGTAGGAAAGGAGATTCCTGTGCTTTAATCACATGTTAATGTTGCAAATTGAGTTCTTGTCTCCGCCACTCTCTTTTCAATGTATCACAGACAATGCTGTTACTGTGCTATTTCATTTATTTCTGTAAAGAGTGAGATCGTGTTTAAATGCAACTTTTATAATACAGAAAAATATTTGAAAGCAGACGGGTGGTGTGTTTTATATTTACCAATACAGTGCTGATGATGTGGGGAGATTTTTAAACAGTGCAATTGTCATTTTAAGACAGATGTGTGCATGATCATATTCAGTATGGACAGTTGTGAGTGACTGTTTGTAGCATAGCTCGTTGGAGGTACATGAGCCAACGGGAAGAGAGACTCTCTGGACATAGTTCCCTACCGTATATAAGGTAGTGGAAATTACCACAAAATTACCACATATAGCTCTCTGTCGTAAATAAGTCAGTGAGATCGCCCATGGTGGCACACTAACACTGAAAATGTGGTATTCCTGAAATGTAGGCCTGAGGTTTCTCTAGTAATCACAAGAACAATCTAAACAAAAACAAGGGATTCTGGATGTTGGGGCCACAAATAGAACAAAGGAATTATGCTCGCCACTATAACCACGCAAAATCAACCATGTTTACCACCTAAATATGTCTGAGCTCTGAAATAACGCACTGTATTATTGTTATGTGTGATCCAATATGAATATAGAGAGTGATTATTGCTAAAGGTATTCTGGCGGTAAGAAAATACCGCAAAGCCCCAAATATCCACAAAATACCCTACAGTTCACCACGGCTCTTTTCTTGATAGCCTGTTAAGGCATCAAGAATGTCTCCAAGCTTTGTTAAGGCAGCTCTCAAGGCAAGACCACGACACAAAATTTGTGTGGGACTCAAGGGCCGCAGATGCACGGCTGGAGAATGTTCATGTTGCAGTTTTGATCAAATGTTGGCAAACTTTGTTGACTGCCTACAAAAGACTCCCACATCATTTACTAAACCAGCTGCGTTTCTGATCACAGTTGTGCCATCCATTGCTTCCATGGTCACCACATTTCCACAGTGAACCAAACAGTGCGTGAGTGGTTTTTCTATGAATAATACTGGCATGTGCCACATTCTATTTCTGAGCAATATTATTAGCCCATCATATGTTTGACCCCTTAGTTTGGACATAGATCAATTCACGCGAGTGAGCACTCCACAGATCCTGTCTTCAACCATGTGTCCAGTGGAGCCCTCTGCCATGTGATAGAATCTCAGTAAGCCTCCCTGTGGCCATGAGTGTCTGATGGCTACACTCTGCTGGTCCTGGCATACAATCCCTGTTGTTCCATCAACTACAAGATTCAAGAAATATTTCTCGTGCATTGTTGTGTGAATCTGTCTTAAAACCTACTGTGTCATAATTTGTAACAACTTATTTTGAATTGTCAAGAGGGGTGCTGCGTATAGCGTCCGTTGACCCAAGACTCCAATTGTGGGCATAGAGATGAAGAAGGTGCATCAAATGACCAGTCTCTTTACTATGCCCTCTTAAAGCCAGGCAATGCTGAGCTAAGTGAAGCATAATTGTAATAAGTATGTTATGTGCAGTCTCTTGCTAGCTCAAAACCTGCTGGGATAACTGGGCATCAATAGTATTGGCATGTTGTGCCTGTGTTAGTTGACTACATGCAAACATGTGAGCTTTGCCGGCTGTATGCACCTGAAACTTACTCAATGCTTTTCTTCAATTGTTGAACCTAGTTTTGATAAAGGCATCATTCACGTGAACATCTGCTATGGAAAGCAGATTCTGTTCATGAGCATCAACACAGGCTTCACAAAGCACTTCTGGTATTACCGGTCTTATAAGTATCCCTGGATATTTCTTTCTCTGGGATTCCTGGAAGTGTAAAACTGTTTTACCACATGTCTGAGTAGATACATCATTCAAACTGTCGGACAATTCACATGTGCTTTCATGTTCGATTTGATCATAACTTTAGGATCTGCTGAGATACACCCCGAGGAAATGGCTATAGCTCAGAATTAGGGCCAACATAAAAGAAAGAAAACTAAACATTGCCAGGCAAACTATTACTACAGTTATGTCATGTCACTGTTTGCAGGGCTGGCAACTATGACATGAACAATCTCTTTATAAAAGATGTAATCAAGAGGTTTTATGTACTTGGAAGCCACTGAAGCTGTGATTGTCTGCTTCTGAAAACGTATACATCACTATTTATAAATGTTTATCTACATATATGTATTTGATTAAAGCTGGAATACACATTATAGCAGGCCTGGTGAAGTGTCTTCATTTCAGAAAATGAAAAAAAAACATTCCAATGTTGCTACGGCCTTCCTTACCCCCAAGAAGGAAACACTGTCCCTTTTCTCATCCTATCCTGGGTCAGGAGAAGGGGCCGAACAACGTGTATGCACAGGAAGATGGGTAAGTAAGTAACAGGCAGAGTGCCATGTCCTCAACAGTGATACAATGGGGTAGGACACCGGGGCACAAGGAGGTGCCCGATGTTATGTTATGTTACTTTGCATTTATGTAGCGCCTTATATACCATTGGTATGGTCTGAAGGCACTGGTAGGTTGAACGCCCTTGGGAAACGAAGTTCAAGTCAGTAGAGAGAGTCAAAGGTGCTTGTGTTCACCGGATATGTGTGCAGCTGGTGTGGCATTCATGTAATAGCTGCTTCTTAGCGGTAGGTGTGGTGGTTGAGAGATAAAGACTATGGGCCTCATTCCGGGTTTAGAGCTAACCATGGAGTAATTAGCTCCATGGTTGCCTCCGAAACCGTCCCAAATCCAGCATGTTGAATGGAGTAATTACCGGTCCATTCCAGGGTTGGAGGGACCGGTAATTCCCCATTCACCTTTTGCCCTTCCCCATTCCCATTTCTGCCCTAAATGGCTCAATGGGAATGGGGAAGGAGGTATTTACGGCACCGTAAATTACGGTACCGTAATTACCTCCGAAGTACCTTTACGGGTCCCGTACTTAACTCCTGCTAAAAGCAGGAGGTAAGGAAGGATCCACAAAGGGACCTCGGAATACGGAGGTAAGCGATTACCGGCATCGGCACCCTTACCGGTGCCGGTAATTCCGTACCTCCAACCTCGGAATGACCCCCTATGTGTTCGTTCTGGCAGGATTTATCCAGACCGATTGTGGCTGCGTTAAGCCTGAGGAGAACGCAATGTTTAGTTAGAGTGATGGGGAGTATGAGGCAGATGTTGGTATGAGAACAGCTATACCGAATAGTGTCATAGTATTTCTGTGTTCTAGTTGAATGGTGGTGTAAAGAAGAGAGTAAGCGTGGTGATGTAATATGATGGGTTACGTTCCGTGCACTCCAAACTATTCCATGTAAGTCGCGCAATTCTATGCATTCCAATCCGCTCCACGCACTCCAGTCCGCTCCACGCACTCCAGTCCGCTTCACGTACTCCAGTCCGCTCCGTGCACTCCAGTCCATTCCACGCCCACCAATCCGCTCCATGCCCTCGAATCCGTTCCACGCACTCGAATCTGTTCCATATATTCAAATCTGTTCCATGTATTCCGATTTGTTGCGTGTATTCTAAGTTGTTTTAAGAGCTCCATCGATGTATGTCACCCGTACTATCCATATACTTCCCTGTACCTTTCACATATTACACCAGTACCTTCCACATACTTCATCCGTTCCATCCACATATTTCACCCCTTCCATCCACATACATCATCCGTTCCATCCACATACGTCACCCATTCCATCCACATACGTCACCGATTCCATCCACATACTTCACCCATTCCATCCACATACTTCACAAGTTCCATCCGCTCTATGCACTCAATGGCTCTACGCACTCATCCGCTCTACGCGCTCATTCACTTTAGGCACTCATCTGCTGTAAGCACTCGTCCGCTCTACAGTCATCCGATCTATCCACATACTTCACCCGTTCCGCCCGCTCTACGCACTCAACGGCTGTACGTACTCATCCACTCTAGGCACTCATTTGCTCTAGGCACTTATCCGCTCTAGGCACTCATCCGCTCTACATGCTCTGCTCACTCATCCGCTCTACGCACTCATCCGCTCTACGCACTCATTCGCTCTACGCACTCATCGTTCTATGCTCTCATCTGCTCTACGTACTCATCCGCTCTACGCATTCATCCGTCCTACGCACTTGTCCGCTCAAGGCGTACTCACCCGCTCTACGCACTCACCTGCTCTACGCACTCACCCGCTCTTACACACCCCTCCGCTCTTACGCACCCCTCTGCTCTAACACACTCGTCTGCACCATACACTTGTCCGCTCTACTCATTAGTCTGTTCTACGCATTCATCCACTCTACACACTCCTCTGTTTTTACACACTCCTCCGCTCTACACACTCTTCCGCTCTATGCACCCATCCGCTCTACGCACTCATCCGCTCAATGCACTCATCCGCTCTATGCACTCATCCGCTCTACACATTCATCCGCCCTACGCACTCGTCCGCTCAAGGCACTCGTCTGCTCAAGGCACACTCACCCGCTCTACGCACTCACCCGCTCTATGCACTCATCTGCTCTAGGCACTCACGCGCTCTTGCGCACCCCTCCGCTCTTACGCACCCTCCGCTCTTATACACTCGTCTGCACCATACACTCATCGGCTCTACACATTAGTCTGTTCTACGCATTCATCCACTCTATACACTCCTCCATTCTTACACACTCCTCCGCTCTACACACTCTTCCGCCCTGGGCACTCTTCCGCTCTGGGCACTCTTCCATCCTGTGCACTCTTCCACTCTGTGCACTCTTCCGCTCAGCACACCCATCACACTCTGCACACTCATCCTCACGCTCGCCGCACTCATCTGCTCCCCACACTCATCTGTTCCTTGCACTCATCCGCTCTATGCACTCGTTCTTTGCATGCAGTCATCTGCTATATGCACTCTTTGCTCTACAAAGTCGTACTCATACGCACTCATCCGCTCTATACACTCACCCACTCTATGCACATTCATCTGCTCTATGCACTTCTGCGTTCTACACACCCTCTGCACTTACGTACTCATCTGCTCTACACACTTGTCCGCTCTACACATTCATCCGCTCTTCACATTCATTCACTCTACACTCATCCGCTCTGCACATTCATCTGCTCTATGCACTCCGGAGTTCTACACACTCCTCCACATTTACGCACTCATCCACTCTACACACTCGTCCGCTCTACATACTCGTCCGCTCTACACACTCGTCCGCTCTACACACTCATCTGCTCAACGCAATCATCAGCTCAGCGCACTCATCCGTTCCATGCGCTTCATCCATTCTAATGATTTCATCCGCTCGATTCACTTCTTTCATTCATCATGCATTATCGATTCAGGCCATGTCACTTGTTATATGCACTGGATCCGTTCCGTGTTCTCTATCTGTTTCATGCACTACACCTGTCTCATGTGCTTGAATCGTCTATTCTGTCCTTTTCATTTATGCTATACTCATACAGTCGGTGTCATCTGTCTGTGTACTCATCAGTCTCTTGTATTCATCTTTCCATTCTTCTCTTTATTCATTTTGCCCATTTTGTTCATTTTGTCCATTGAACTCATTACATCCATTTCATTAATTTAAACCTCATTACTTTTTTCGTACGATTTATTCTTTTTTTCCACTTCACTGCTTTGATCTACATTACTTGTTCTATACTCTTTATCCTTTTAGTTTACATTAGTGGTTATTAGTTGTCGTTTTCTCATATGGATCTTGATGTTGTATTGTTATTTGTCTTATTGTTATTCGAGATCTAGTAGTTTGTTGGGTTGGTGTCATTGAGATGCTGTTGTTCAGTTTGGGTAGTTTGCATACAGGGTTGGTTTTAGGGGAAGAGCCAAGTTTTCAGTAGTTTGCGGAAAGACATTAGATCTTCAGTTAGGCAGATGTGGGGCGGGAGTGCGTTCCACAGTGTGGGGTCCAAGGCTGAGAATGATGATCCACCTAACCTGACTGAGTTTGTTTTAGGTATGACTAGCAGGCCGGCTGAGCTTGATGTTAGTGTACGCAGAGGGTGATAGGGTTTTAGCTTGTCTTGAAGATATTGAGGTCTGGTTTTATGCAATGCTCGATGAGAAATGCATAAGGTTTTGAAAGTCACCCTTTGGGCTACTGGACGCCAGTGCAGAGTTTTAAGGTCTGGGGAGATGTGGTCTCTCGGGCCGAGCACTAGTAGCAATTTGGCTGCGGCGTTTTGTGCTCTTTGAAGTTTATTCAGTTGGTACGCATGTACTCCGAGGTAGAGGGGGTCAGCGTAGACCAATCTTGATTTAACAATTGATTGGACCGCGGAGAGTCTGTTGGGAAAGGAGACAAATGGAAAGGTGCACCTAAAAGTTTTGAGGTGGTAGTGGCAGGACTTTGAGACATTGTTGACTTGGCGCGATAGTGTTAGGTCAGAGTCAAGGGTGCATCCAAGGTTTTTACTGAGTTAGAGGGAGTCGCGAGTTCAGTTTGGAGGGGTTTAACAAGAGGTGACTTTGGGTCATCCAGAGCTCTATGTCGAGGATGCAGGAAGCGAGGTCAGTTCGGCAGTTGGGTTTTGAGTTCAGGAGTTTTAGAATTATTTGTGTGTCATCAGCATAGTTGTAGAAATTGAACAGGAGGGCAGATAGGCATGCTCCTTGTGGAATTTGTGTGTCGACTGGTCAGGCTTGGTCAGAGCGGTTCCACAAATTCCTAGGCAGTGGAGGCGGTCAAGGAGGATAGAGTGATTGATTGTGTTGAAGGCGGCGGATAGGTCAAGAAGGATTAATGCAGTGCATACCACAGAGTCTGCCGTGATTTTAAGGTCATCCCAGATTGAGATTAGCGTGGTTTCAGTACCGTGTCGGGCTCTGAAACCTGATTGTGTGGCGTCTAGGAGATTGTTGGCTTCGACAAAGGCATTAAGTTGGGAGTAGGCGGTTCGGTCAATGAGTGTGGCAAGGCACCTGGTGTTTGAGATGGGGCAGTAGTTTTTGGGCTCGTGAGGGTCGAGGGAAGGTTTTTTTTATTAGAGGTTTGACATGAACGGTTTTGAATGCGTCAGGAAAAATACCCGACGAAAGGGAGTCATTTATGATGTATCTTGCGTGTTCACCTGCGCAGGTAGAAGCGAACATTTCTTTGAGGGTAGTGGCCGGGCAAGGGTCTAGCGGAGAGCCGGATGGTTTGCGAGCAGAGAGAAGTTTGAGAAATTGGTCGGGAGATATTGGACTAAAGGATCCAAATGTTGGCTGCATAGTGGTCAAATGCAGTGGGTTGGCCGGTATGGGGGAGGGTTGCCTGGTGGATGTAAGAGAGCCAGTTTGGTGGTTAGAGCATTTGTTCTTTCGAGAGCTGTGGCGTAAAAGTAGAGAGAGAGTGAGTCACACAGTGATTGTGAGGGGGGTCGGGACAGTGGTAGTGCATGCCGGTTTGGTGAATTTGGTGATGATTTTGTGAAGTTCTTTGCTGGGGTTTTTGCAGTTTAGGATTCGGGAGTTGTAGTGGGCTTTTTTTGCTTTCCGAATTTCGGCCTTGTACTGATGAAGGTGTCGGGCCAGGGTGGCTCTGCTCTCTTGGGTTTTGTCTTTCTGCCATTTGCGTTCAAGGTATGTATATAGTTGTTTAGTGGTCTTCAAATCAGGTGTGAACCATCTAGGGAACAGGCCACGGCAGGCTGATGGTTTGCAAGAGGGTGTGAGCCGCATTAGTGAGGTATTGAGCCATGAGTCAAAGGCCTCAGGGGTTAGTTGTTTATTGAGTTGGCAGGTTGGTGGAGGAGACTGGAGGAGTGCGTCGGCTAGGTCAGGAACGATTATTTGTTTTTTCCAGCATTTACGTAGACTCAGAAGTTCAGGTTCAAGTACGGGAGGCGGGTCGGGTGAGCGAATGGCGAAAGAAACAATGAAGTGTTCGGACCAGATGATAGGAGTGTGGGGGTTTAGATGTATCCGGTTGTGGGAGCTAAAGATGGCATCAAGAGTGTGTCCTTTATAGTGAGTCGGGCCGTTTATGTGGGGTTGGAGGTTAATCGCGTCTAGGCCGTCAACCAGAGAGTGTGTCATAGGGTTGGTGGGGATGTCGAGCCATATGTTGAAATCTCCAAGAATGGTGAGGTTGGGATGGTTTAGTTGAAGAGTGGCAATAGAGTCGCAGAGGTTCTTTGAGAATTGTCTATCGTAGCCAGGTGGTCTTTAGATTATTAGGAAGCTGTGTGAGAACGACGGGGAGAGGGATAGTTTAACGAGGAATGATTCTCAGGAAGGAATGGAAGGTTGATTGTCGATGATTGAGGCATGGAAGTGAGATTTGAAGGCGAATGCTATTCCCTCTCCTTTAGAGGGACGGTTCAGTGGGATGAGGGTGAAGTTGGGGGGAAGGCTTAATTGGTGATTGGGGCGAAGTCATCAGAGAACCAAGTTTGGGTGATGAAAGCCAGGTCTGGTTTGTCAGAGGCAAGGAGGTCATAGATGATGTGTCTGTTTTTTGCTATGGATCGGGCATTAAATAGGATGCAATTCACTTCGGTATGAGAGGTTGTTGTCGGAGCTGCAGCGGAGGGGGGTGGGCAGGAGAGGGTGGAAACTGAATAGGGAGAAGGGTGGGATGGTTGATGATCAATGGGAAAAGCGGGCGAGCAGAAAAGTTGGCGGGTTTTGGGTGGGAGTGGATGGATACGTGTGTTAGGGTGATTGAGTTTGGCATGGCAGATTTGACGGTGGGGTGTGGGCTGTTGGGAGTTTCAGGTGAGGTCGGTGAGAAGTCGAGGGAGAGGGGTTTCAGGAAGGGAGAAGCATGGGGGGATGGTGGTGATTGGGGGAATCAGGTAGTGGGTCGAGACTGGGGAGGCAATGAATGCTGAGAGATTGAGGGGGACCATGTACGTTTGCTCTTTAGTGTCTTTGTTGCGATTGGTGTTACGAGAGGGTATGGGGATCAGACGGGGGTCAGAGGGGGAGAGGGATGAGAGAGATGAGGCTTCTGTTCTTGCTAGGGCTAGGCGTGCGGTTTTCAGGGAGGGGAAGGGGTGTGGTCGGTGGGGATGATGGTGGGGGTTAGTGGGAAAATCATGGGGTGCATGATTGCAGGGCAGGATGTGCACGGTATGATAGTGAGAGGAGCGGGCATGACCAACATAGGCTGGTCGGTGGTGGGATTCGGGGGAGCAGTGATCTTAGGGTGGTTGGCTCGCCATCGTGCCCCTCTGGCTTGGTGTTTAGAAAGGGGATGGGTAGGGGATGTGAAGGAGGGTGGACTGATTTGGGAAGGGGGGAATGGGAGGCAAGGCTGACCGGAGAGTGGAGGCGGCCCACCGTGGTCGTTTCCGGCCGGCTTTAGTGGATTGGGTGCACTCATGGTTAGTACGTGCTATTAGGTGTAATTTCTGGTGCAACTTACACTTTATATTGGACTTCAGAAGTTCGGTTATATCACTAGGTGAGCTTAGTTTTGGTTTCTGGGTTCCACTAAGCAGGGTGATATTATTCACTTACTAATTATAACTAGGCTGCAGATATTAGGCCATTTTGAAGTGTAGCTAGACCTTAGGATATGCTGTTAGGCGGGTTATTAGTTGCAACTACAGTACAGTTACGCTGTTGGTTAGACTTTCTTCAACAAGCTGGAACACAGGTAAACTATTAGGGAGAAATTGAAGGTAGCAACGCCACAGGTATGCTTTTAGGTGGACTTTTAAATGCAATTTAGGAGGACTTTCTAATTGTAGTTCTAAATTCAATTGGGGAACACTTCTAGATTCAAGCAAAGGGCGCAATTAGGCCCTCTTCTAAATTTGAGTTTTGTATAGATAGGATATTAGGGGTGCTTCTATATTCGACTAATAATTCAATGTTAATGGGCACACTTTTGCACAGAGAGGGATATTATGTACACAGAGTGGATATTCTATGTTCAACTTAATAAATCGACGCTAATGGGCACACTTTGTACAGAGAGGGATAATATGTACACAGAGTGGATATTATGCACACTTCCAAATTCAATTTGCACAGAGAGGGTATTAGGGACACTTCTGAATTCAACTAGGGCACGTTATGAGGGACACTTCTAAATTCGGGCCAGGTGCGCTATTAAGTCTACTTCTAAATTTAGTTTTGTACAGCAGGGACACTTCTAAATTCAACTTTAAACAGAGAGGATATTAGGCACACTTCTAGATTCCAGTTTTGCACAGAGAGGCTCTAGACACACTTCTAAATTCAAATTTACACAGAGAGGATATAAGGCACACTTCTAGATTCCAGTTTTTCACAGAGAGGCTCTAGGCACACTTTTAAATTCAAGTTTACACAGAGTTGATATTAGGCACACTTCGAAATTGAACTTTGCACAGAAGGGATAATTAGGCACACTTCTAATTTCAAGTTTTGCACAGAGAGGGTATTAGGTACTGTTAAGACGGATTTCTGAACTCTGTCCTGGTGGCGCAGAAGTTCAGAAGGCCAACCTAATTACTTGGAACAGGGTAACCTCTGGACGAGCCAGACCAATCAAGGTAGCGATCGCGGCGGTCAAGACTAGGTCTCAAGAGGGGTGAGGATGACTGAAAGCCCGCAATGAGCACACAAAGCAAGAGCGCTTACAAACTACTCCAAACAGTTGTTATATCAAAAATATATACACATTTATTTTAAGGCCTTTAAAATAATGACCACAGCGAGAAAATCACAATATCACAATATTAAGCCAACACATACCATATCAACACAATATATGTACAAATACGACAGTCGCAAGCGTTATATGCACAAAATGTGTAGTCCACCTGAAAGGGAAGGAAAACAGGCAGTGCGATAATGCTTTAGACTCAGTTCGCCTTCAGAGGCACCTAACTAGATGGAAGTCCGAGCCCTGCGAAGAGTGGAGCCTTGTGCTCAAAGTACCTGCACGCGCTGGTGCCAACGGGCAAAAGGAGAAGCTCTTCGGAGGAAGTCAGGCAGTTCGGGTTAGTGCACAACAGAAGAAGAACAGGTTCCGCGTCTCAAGCGCAGCCTCCACAGTGAGCAGAAGCAGAGCGCACATACGAACAAAAGGGTGCTGTTTTTACACAGCGGGGAAAAGCAATGGGCTACTGCAGGAGGGCGACCAGATCCTAGCTATACTACTCACCGGTCCCCGATGCAAGCAGACCCAGGCTTCTCCACGTTAGTTTCGGCAGCTGGCAGGTTCAGAAGAGCCGGGAATGCCTCGTCGTCGTGTAGAGAAAAAAGACGTCCCAATCGAAGAAACCTGCACAGTTTTGTCACCACAGCAGGGCAACGGAGCGGCCGTGTGTATCTGAGCCAAATGTACACTACTCACTTCAGACTTGGGAACGCCAAGTGTACGAAGCGTGTGAGAGTGACCAGGACTCGAAATACAACACAACCTGGCGGCGTTACAGAGCAGGACTCCCGTGTAAGCTGGTCAGTCAACTGGATGGCCCAGAGACGCTTCCGAAGGCTTACTGGCAGGAGATGATGAAGTCGCCGAGAATAGCTGTTCCTGCTATTCCAAAGGTCGAAGCACCAGTACAGGCCTTCTGGTTCGATCAAAGGAGGAAAGGGTTTCACCGGACGACAGCAGTGCAAAGGAGGAGCCCTTCAGCGGGTCACCAGCGATTCCTCGGTCCAGCCTCTTGGTTGCAGGATACTTGGCTCCTGTATTCCTTCGTTCGTGAGAACTCAGGAGATCGACATGGTAGTGGTGTTTCCAGCCCCCTCTTATCCACGGTTCCCTTCGCGCCAAAACGGAGGGGAGCCAATGGGAGATCCGCTCATCAACACACACACTATTCGTGGACCAATCACGGACCACAGTGGTCCCAGGCATTCACACCACCCTAGACTCTCTGGCACCCAGGATGTGTATTGGGACCAGACATCCCAGCCCACACCCTGGTGGCACACAAAAGACATGTAGAAGCCCGCGAAAGCAACCCGGTTTCGCGGGAAAGTACATGCCCAAATAAGGAAGGCCCCGGGTCGGCTCGACCTGGGGAAGGTGAAGGGAGCAAGACGGTCAGCGGACAGGACAAAGGAGCCTCGTGGTCTAACCATTTTGGGAGCCAGGCCACCATTTTGGGTTCAGCGCGAAAAACGTGCTTAGAACGCCAAAAGGAGCTCAAAATACACAAAACGATCGCTGCCACCATTCCAGTCCCTGAATGACTTGGACCGATCAAATACAATCCTAAACGAGTATCTAGGGCCTGTAGAAGGCTAGAGACCCAAGAGAGCTGTAACTTAGCTTACAGTGCCCTCTTTTGTCATGTTGCACTAAAGCCGCAACATGATAAAAGAAACTACGGGAAACAGCGTTCCCCGGTACTGACTGTCTTAAGGGCATGTCAGTTTCCCCGTAAGAAAAGGAGCGAATGCCCAGTGGAGTGCGGAAGAAGGCTGCACTACTCTGGCAAAGTTAAGAACAAGGTGAAAAATAATAGCAAAAAGTTTAGGGGTTGCCACATGGAAGGAAAATTACCTACAATTACGGAATCTTTCCTAACACTTGCCCCTCCCAGACTATGGACAGTGGGAACTAATCCACCCCTGGATGAGTCTCTTGTTCAGGTCGGTTAAACATTCTGGACAACCCATCAGCATTGCTATGTTGGACACCTGGCCTATGCTCAATAGTGAAGTCGAAGCTTTGTAGACTTATGGACCACTTAAGCAACTTTGGATTCTCCCCCTTCATGTTCATTAGCCACTTTAACGGCTTATGGTCAGTTTGCACAGTGAAGTGGGTCCCATAGAGGTAGGGCCTCAGCTTCCTTAGGGCCCACACAACAGAGAAACATTCTTTCTCTACCGTGGACCATCCTAGCTCTCTGTCCTTAAGCTGGCGACTAATAAAACCGATAGGGTGTTCCTTACCCTTCTCATCTACTTGTGATAGTACAGCTCCTATCCCAGTGTCAGAGGCGTCCGTCTGCACGATAAAAGGTCTTTGATAATCAGGGGCCCTAAGGACAGGGGCCTGGCACAAGGAGTCTTTTAAGCCATTGAAGGCCTTCTCACACTCGTCGGTCCAAGTTACCTTCTTGGGTTTCTTCGGAGTTGTGAGGGCAGTCAGAGGAGCAGCTATGGTGCCATAGTCTGCCACAAAATTGCGGTAATACCCCGTGAGTCCTAAGAAGGCTCTCACTTGGGTTTGCGTAGTGGGGGTAGGCCAGTCTTGTACTGCTTGTACTTTACTGGGTAGAGGCTGTATCCTCCCTCCACCTACTTCATGTCCAAGGTAAACCACTGAGCCTTGTCCAATCTGGCATTTACTAGCCTTTATGGTCAAGTGGGCTTTCTGAAGAGCCTGGAGCACAATCCCAAGGTGTTTCACATGGTCTTCCCAGGTGGCACTGAAAACTGCTATATCGTCCAGATATGCAAGACAGAATTCGTCCAACCCATTCAACACATGATTCACAAGCCTCTGAAAAGTGGCAGGTGCATTCTTCAACCCGAACGGCATTACCCGGAATTGGTAAAGGCCGTCTGGAGTAGAAAATGCTGTCTTCTCCTTGGCATGTTCTGCTAAAGCTATTTGCCAATAGCCAGCAGTGAGGTCAAACGTGCTGAGGTACTTGGAGGCACCCAAAGTATCCACCAGCTCATCTGTTCGAGGCAAGGGGTGTGCATCTGTCTTGGTGACAGCATTCAGAGCCCTGTAATCCACACAGAACCTCAATTCAGAAGTGCCTGCCTTTGGAACCAAAACCACAGGGCTGGACCAAGGACTACTAGAGGGTTCAATCACCCCAAGGTCTAACATCTTGTTGACCTCGGTCTTAATATAAGACCGTACTTTGTCTGACATCCTGTATCCCCGACTTTTGGTAGGTACACTGTCTCCTGTGACAATGTTATGTTTTCACCAAGGTGTCAAACCAGGCGACTGTGAAAACAGGGGGGAAAACTGCCTAAGCAAACTTTTCACCTCAGCCTGCTGATCAGAAGTCAGGTGAGGGGCCACTCGGACACCCTCAAAGGAGCTATCTGAAGGACCTCTTTGGAACAGGTCGGGGAGAGGTTCAGACTCCTCTTCCTCAACGTCTGACGCCAGTAGCAGTGCTGCGATTTCGACTCTTGGGACGAAAGCCTTCAGCCTATTCACGTGAAACACTTTTGGAGCCTGTCCAGGCCTTCCAAGGTCCACTAAATAGTTAACCTCACCCAGGGGCTCCACCACTGTATAAGGGCCTGACCATTTGTCCTGTAAAGCTCGAGGCCTTATGGGATTCATGATCAGGACTTGCTGACCAGGTGTAAAGTTGATGAGGGAAGCTTTCTGGTCGTACCAATGTTTCACCAGCGCTTGTCCTGCCTTCAATTTATCACTAGCCAAGCCCATCAGAAGTACCATCCGTTTTCTGAGCCCTAGCACATAATCAACTACGTTGGTAGTAACAGGGGGAGTGGGCATCTCCCATCCCTCTTTGACGATGGCTAAGGGTCCCCGTACGGGATGACCGAACAGAAGTTCGAAGGGGCTGAAGCCAACACCCTCCTGTGGTACCTCTCGGTAGGCAAACAGTAAGCATGGTAAAAGAAGATCCCATTTTCTTCTCTGAGGTTCCTCCAGAGCCCCAATCATGCTCTTTAACGTTCTGTTAAAACGTTCCACCAGACCATTGGTCTGGGGGTGGTATGCAGAAGAGAACTTGTAGGTGACCCCACATTCTTTCCACATAGCCTGCATATACTTCGACATAAAGTTGCTGCCACGATCTGACACAACTTCTTTAGGGAAGCCAACCCTAGTAAATATGCCGAGTAAAGCTTTTGCAACTGACTTGGCAGTTACAGTTTTCAATGGGATGGCCTCAGGATACCTGGTTGCATGGTCGACCAGCACCAGGATAAACCTTTTGCCTGAGGATGTTTGTGGGTCAAGGGGACCAACAATGTCGATCCCTACCCTGTCAAATGGTACCCCCACAACTGGGAGCGGTACCAAAGGAGCTTGGATTGTCGCGCCAACCTTACCAGACAACTGGCAGGAGGCACAACTCCTGCAGTGACTTTCTACTTGCACCCCCATCTTGGGCCAGTAGAAGTGCATGGATAACCTTTGCTTGGTCCTCTTCATACCAAGGTGACCAGCAAGGGGAACTTCATGCCCCAACTGCAGGAGGAAGGGCCTAACAGCAAGGGGAACCACCAACCTCCTATGGTCTCCTTCTGTAGACTCTGTCGGCTCGCTATACAGGAGTCCACCTTCCCAATAAATCCTATACGTCCCAGGAGGTTCACCCTCAAGCTGGGCGCAGGCCTGTCTCCTTAGGCCTTCCAGAGATGGGCACTCACGTTGGCCTTTACTGAATTCGTCCCTATCAGGACCTCCTTCAACTAACAAGTCTTTTAGTTCAGGATGATCGTTGGGGTCGAATACTTCAGGCATCGCCACCTCCTCGTCAGGCCCGGGCGATTGACCAACTTCCTCCACCGCAGTGGTAGGCGAGCTCGGGGGAATATTCTCTTTCCCTCGTCTTGACTTGTCGACTCCTTTCGCCTTGGGTTTCCCCTTCGGCTGGGGCGGCGTATTGGACTTGGCCAATGCTGCCCGTGCTTGAGACCGTGTGTAGGGTCTTTCGGCAGTGTCTCCTACGAGCCCTAAAGCTCTGAGATCATTACCTAACAAGACCTTTCCCGGGACGTTTCTCTGAATGCTCACTGGAATCCTGACTGCTGTACCATTTAAAGTAAGATTTACAGGTATTACTGGAAACATACGGAGGGGGCCGTCAGCCAACTTAGTGGGCATCAGAGTAGCTCTGGCAACTTCCTCTGAGTCTACCAAGGTAGAATCCACTACAGTGCGACTGCACCCACTATCCCTAAGAGCTGGAGTATCTACTCCATTGATCAGCACACTGTCTTTAAAGTAGTGCTTGGTATTATCCGGAATCCTAGCATAAGCCTCTGCGACTTTAGGCTCCCAGGAACCCAGGGACACTAAAACTACCTCAGCCTCTATCCCGCTGGGAAATGAGTCTGAGGAGAAGGATGCTCCTGTAATCTCTTCTTCCTCGTAGGAGGAGAAGGCCAGATTAGCGGAGTGGACCCCCAAAGGTCTAACCTTACACCAGGGATCCCCCTTCACATGGTCAGTTGCTCCACAAGCAAAACAAGATCCATTGGGTCTGTTTACATAGGGAGGCTTATTGTAACCAAAGTTCTGTTTCGGAGGCGGACCTCCACTACCCTGTGAGTTCTCTTGTGTCTTACCCTTATTTTTCTTTTTGTGGCCCTTATGGGAAGAAGATTTAGCAGATTCTCCACCCTCCATATCTTTGGACTTTTTCCCTTCCTCCTGCTTACCAGGATGAGTTTTGTCCTTATGGGACACTCGATGTGACACCCATAAGTCTGCTGCAATGGCCAGCTTCTTAGGATCTATCTCCTTTGAATCGGCCAAATGCTGCTTAAGCTCCGGGGAAGAAGAAGCAAAAATGTGTTCCAGCATGACAAGATTTATCATGCCTTCGAAGGTAGAAACCTTATAACCTTCGACCCAGCCAGTTAAGTTTTTCAAGGATTCAGTGACATAAGATACCCAAGTACCACCTTCCTTTTTCTTATACTCTCTGAAACGTTTCAAATATTGGGCCGGAGTCTTCCCAAACTTTAAAATGAGATTTTGCTTTAACATTGCGAAATCAGCTCGCTCAGCCTTCGACATTTCCATAATGGCACTACAGCCAGAATGGGGCAGTCTGCTGAGTAACCAGGCAATCTTATCAGCATTGTCAACTTGTTGAACTTCGCATGCATACTCAAACGCATTCAGCCAGTCCATAATGTCATTCCTTTCCTCATACACACTGAGCAGATCTTTCGGAAACCGTGGATGAGAGGAGGCCCCAGACCCATGTCCAGGACCCTTGGACCCATTTGCAACCTGAAGCTTGGCCAGTTCCAACTGGTGATCCCTGTCTTTCTGTTTTTCTGCCTGTTCGATTTTTAGTTTGGCTATGCTGAATTCAAGCTCCTGCTGCCTAAACCGCAGCTCTTGCTTCTTGAATTCAAGCATAGCATCCCCATCAACACTGGCAGAGGAAACATTAGACATCTCGTCCTCCCTGTCCTCGTGGTCGCGATGGATCAGTGCAGCAGCAGAACCGTCGGTTCTACCAGTGAGAGCAGCCCCACCACCTTCTGCACTGTCCTCAGAAGTTATAGCGTCAAGCTGCGCTTCTTGCCATGCCACGATTCTTTGGATCATTTCCAATTTCGTGCCTTGAGAGGAAACCCCTCTCTCCGCACACATCTTCTTCAATGTTTCTGATTTGGAAGCATTTAATGTTAACAAGGTATTTGTTTCCATACTGTTTGATAGGACTATGGCCTTTTTAAAGTTATACTACAACAATTCACTACGTGTCCTGGTTGGAATAACCTGAAATGCCTTAGTTCATGCGCAACACTGGATACCTTCAGTCGTATCCCACCGCTGTACACCAATTTGTTAAGACGGATTTCTGAACTCTGTCCTGGTGGCGCAGAAGTTCAGAAGGCCAACCTAATTACTTGGAACAGGGTAACCTCTGGACGAGCCAGACCAATCAAGGTAGCGATCGCGGCGGTCAAGACTAGGTCTCAAGAGGGGTGAGGGTGACTGAAAGCTCGCAATGAACACACAAAGCAAGAGCGCTTACAAACTACTCCAAACAGTTGTTATATCAAAAATATATACACATTTATTTTAAGGCCTTTAAAATAATGACCGCAGCGAGAAAATCACAATATCACAATATTAAGCCAGCACATACCATATCAACACAATATATATACAAATACGACAGTCGCAAGCGTTATATGCACGAAATGTGTAGTCCACCTGAAAGGGAAGGAAAACAGTCAGTGCGATAATGCTTTAGACTCAGTTCGCCTTCAGAGGCACCTAACTAGATGGAAGTCCGAGCCCTGCGAAGAGTGGAGCCTTGTGCTCAAAGTACCTGCACGCGCTGGTGCCAACGGGCAAAAGGAGAAGATCTTCGGAGGAAGTCAGGCAGTTCGGGTTAGTGCACAACAGAAGAAGAACAGGTTCCGCGACTCAAGCGCAGCCTCCACAGTGAGCAGAAGCAGAGCGCGAGTACGGACAAAAGGGTGCTGTTTTTACACAGCGGGGAAAAGCAATGGGCTACTGCAGGAGGGCGACCAGATCCTAGCTATACTACTCACCGGTCCCCGATGCAAGCAGACCCAGGCTTCTCCACGTTAGTTTCGGCAGCTGGCAGGTTCAGAAGAGCCGGGAATGCCTCGTCGTCGTGTAGAGAAAAAAGACGTCCCAATCGAAGAAACCTGCACAGTTTTATCACCACAGCAGGGCATCGGAGTGGCCGTGTGTATCTGAGCCAAATGTACACTACTCACTTCAGACTTGGGAACGCCAAGTGTACGAAGCGTGTGAGAGTGACCAGGACTCGAAATACAACACAACCTGGCGGCGGTTACAGAGCAGGACTCCCGTGTAAGCTGGTCAGTCAACTGGATGGCCCAGAGACGCTTCCGAAGGCTTACTGGCAATAGATGATGAAGTCGCCGAGAATAGCTGTTCCTGCTATTCCAAAGGTCGAAGCACCAGTACAGGCCTTCTGGTTCGATCAAAGGAGGAAAGGGTTTCACCGGACGACAGCAGTGCAAAGGAGGAGTCCTTCAGCGGGTCACCAGCGATTGCTCGGTCCAGCCTCTTGGTTGCAGGATACTTGGCTCCTGTATTCCTTCGTTCGTGAGAACTCAGGAGATCGACATGGTAGTGGTGTTTCCAGCCCCCTCTTATCCACGGTTCCCTTCGCGCCAAAACGGAGGGGAGCCAATGGGAGATCCGCTCATCAACACACACACCATTCATGGACCAATCACGGACCACGGTGGTCCCAGGCATTCACACCACCCTAGACTCTCTGGCACCCAGGATGTGTATTGGGACCAGACATCCCAGCCCACACCCTGGAGGCACACAAAAGACATGTAGAAGCCCGCGAAAGCAACCAGGTTTCGCGGGAACGTACATGCCCAAATAAGGAAGGCCCCGGGTCGGCTCGACCTGGGGAAGGTGAAGGGAGCAAGACGGTCAGCGGACAGGACAAAGGAGCCTCGTGGTCTGGCCATTTTGGGAGCCAAGCCACCATTTTGGGTTCAGCGCGAAAAACGTGCTTAGAACGCCAAAAGGAGCTCAAAATACACAAAACGATCGCTGCCACCATTCCAGTCCCTGAATGACTTGTACCGATCAAATACAATCCTAAACGAGTATCTAGGGCCTGTAGAAGGCTAGAGACCCAAGAGAGCTGTAACTTAGCTTACAGTGCCCTCTTGTGTCATGTTGCACTAAAGCCGCAACATGATAAAAGAAACTACGGGAAACAGCGTTCCCCGGTACTGACTGTCTTAAGGGCTTGTCAGTTTCCCCGTAAGAAAAGGAGCGAAAGCCCAGAGGAGTGCGGCAGAAGGCTGCACTTCTCTGGCAAAGTCAAGAGCAAGGTGAAAAACAACAGCAAAAAGTTTAGGGGTTGCCACATGGAAGGAAAATTACCTACAATTACGGAATCTTTCCTAACAGGTACCCTTTTAAATTCAACTTTATACAGAGTGGAAATTAGGTACTGTTTTAAATTCAACCAGGGTGGACTATTGGGTGCCCTTCTAAATTCAACCAGGGCACGCTATTAGGCACACTTCTAAATTCAACTTTGCACAGAGAGGCAGTTAGGGAATACTACTCAGTTGAACTATGGCACACTATTAGGTATGCTTCTAAATTAAACTTTGTACAGAGAGGATATTAAGGACCCTTTGTCAGTTCAATTAGGGCACGTTATTAGGCACACTTCTAACTTTAACTTTGTACAGGGAGGATATTAGGCACAATTCTAGGTGAGGATATTAGGCACAATTAGGCACAATTCTAAATTCACCAGGACACGCTATTAGGCACACTTCTAAATTCAACTAGGACATGCTATTAGGCACACTTCTAAATTCAACTTTGCACAGAGAGGTTATTAGGCACATTTCTAAATTAAACTTTACACAGAGAGGCTATTAGGCAAAATTCAAAATTCACCAGGGCACGCTATTAGGCACACTTCTAAATTAAACTTTACACAGAGAGGCTATTAGGCACAGTTCAAGATTCGACCAGGGTACGCTATTAGGCACACTTCTAAATTACACTTTACACAGAGATGCTATTAGGCACAGTTCTAGATTCATCTTCACACACAGTGGAAATTAGGCACTGTTCTAAATTCAACCAGGGTGGATTATTGGGTGCCCTTCTAAATTCAACCATGGCACGCTATTAGGCACACTTCTAAATTCGACTTTGCACATAGAGGCAGTTAGGGAATACTAGTCAGTTGAACTATGGCACACTATTAGGTATGCTTCTAAATTAAACTTTGTACAGGGAGGATATTAGGCACAATTAGGCACAATTCTAAGTGAGGATATTAGGCACAATTAGGCACAATTCTAAGTGAGGATATTAGGCACAATTAGGCACAATTCTAAATTGACCAGGACACGCTATTACGCACACTTCTAAATTCAACTAGGACATGCTACTAGGCACACTTCTAAATTCAACTTTGCGCAGAGAGGCTATTAGGCACACTTCTAAATTAAACTTTACACAGAGAGGCTATTAAGCACAGTTCTAGATTCAACCAGGGTACGCTATTAGGCACACTTCTAAATTAAACTTTACATAGAGAGGCTTTTAGGCATGTGGCATGGGACATGGGCTTATAAATACAGGTATACCTTGCAATCCCCAGCCACATGAATGCCTGGTACAGCAACCCAAGGTACTAATGAAAGGCATTCAATTGCTAAGAATGGCATCCTTCCACCAGTCTATACCTTAAAACCCACAGTAAAATGTGGTTCATGGATTTGCCCAACCAGAAAAGTCTGATGCACTGTGTGATATTGAAGTGGTGTTGCTTCCTTCCACAGCTCAAAATGAAATGCCTTAAAAAGGTAATTTCATTAAAGTAAGGTTTTTTTAAAAAAAAGATTTTATTAATTTTATTCAAACCAAACAACAATACAAACCTAAAACGCAGTGCAATTTACAACAGTTTCATTAAACACCCTTTTGTTTTTTTTATTTTGGACACTCCTCCCCCAGTCCCACCCTCCTTTATGAGCCTATTCTCTGCATTCAGTGTCTGCCACATGTGGCAAGGTCTCACTTCCCTCGGATTCTGTTGGATCCGATATAGATCCGAACAGTTCTGCTATTAGTAATTTCCATGCCAACAGGATACCAACTTCTTCCTCCCCGCTCATGCTGCTTGCCTCTTGCCATACCATCGTTTCAGCCTCCGCCCATTTCTGCAACTCCTTCCACCATACCTCCACCCGTGGCTTGTGACACTTCTTCCATCCCATGGCAATCCTCTGTTTTGCGAGCATCTATGCCAAATCTTTCAGTTTCCCAACATGTTTAAATTTCAGTGGTCTGGGGAACCCTCCCAGCAAGCAGGCCCAGGCTGTGTCTATGACAAGCGTGACACCCTTTGATGCCAAATTTTGTGCCACTTCACTCCAGAAACACTCTATTACCGGGCATGACCAAAACATGTGTCTCATGTCAGCGTTTTCCATGTCGCACTTAGGACATGCCTGTCGCCCAGAATTTCTGAACATAGATATCCTCAGAGGGGTCATGTATGCTCTATGCGTTATATACAGCTGTATTTGTTTTTGTCTGGCATTTCTTGACACCTTCTTGTGATATCCCAGGGCACGTTCTCACATCCCATCTTCCATCGGGGCCCCACCTCCGCTTCCCAATCCAGTCTCAGATGTGTCAATTCTTTCCAACCTTAGTCATCACCATCTCATACAATCTAGAAATCTCATGCCCTCCTTCCGATATGTCATATATTATTCCTATAATAGTGTCTGGTTCCTCTGTCAATACTGTTTCAGGCCACGTTTTCCAAATTTTCTGCACCATCCTATGATATGTAACATATTGGCCCGTATGCAATCCCGCTTCTTCCCCAAGTCCTTCAAAATCCCTAATGGTCCCCTCTTGCCAAATGTCCCCTAACGTTACCAGCCCCACCGATTCCCAGTAGGTCCTGATAATCACCCTCAACTGCTTATCTCCTCCTGCTAAAGCAACTTGTGGTACCTGCGGGGAGCATGGGAATGGGTTCTCCATCATCCGGCATGCTCAATGCCACATTTTTCACCTAAGCATCATCATCCCAGGGCGCTCCTTCATTTCTGACTCGGGCAACCAGATCATTTCCCTTAGGTAAAACGGGGTACAGTCCTGCCCAAACAACATAAGTTCAGGGGTCGCTTCATCGGAGAGCCACTTGCTCACATATTGTAGTTGACCTGCTATATAGTAGACCTCAAAATTAGGCAGTATGATACCCCCCTTTTCATAGAAGTTCTGCAACTTCCATAGCGCCACACTATTCCGGGTACCATGCCACAGGAAGTCCCTACACATACTGTTCAGTTTAGCAAAAAACCTCTTGGGTATCATATATGGGATATTACTAAAATAACGTAGAAGCCTAGGTAGGACCCCCATCTTAAGCATTGCCCCCCGTCCCATCATTGCTAGGGGCAACTTCTCCCAGAACTTCATGCATTTTTGGATTTTCTCAATGGCTATCTTGGTGTTGTGCTTATGTTCCTCTTCTGACGTGTGATACACGTCTATTCCAAGGTAACGGAAAGAACTAATCACACATGGTATTTGTAACACCGGTAACCTTTCCACAGGGGTTCCCTTATAGCTACCCACCGGGAATATGCTAGATTCTTGAGGATTCACCGCTATGCCGGTCAGCACCGCATACCTCTCCATAACTTCCAGAATATATTGGAGATTCTCTTCCGGGTATTTCAAGTATAATAACAAATCATCCGCATATAAGGATATTAGGTGTCATTCCCCCACTACCTGAATACCTATTGTATCATATTGTTGCCTGAGGTATATTGCTGGGGGCTCCAGGGCTAGAATGTAAAGCATCATGGACCAGGGGCACCCCTACCTGGTGCCTCTACTAAGTTGCCATCTCTTGGATATTACTGATCCTGTTCGAACTCTGGCTAGCGGCTCAATGTATGGCATTTTCGCCCACCTGATATAACCCGGCCCCACTCCGTATCCTCCCAGGGCCGCCAACAACCATGGCCACTTAACCGAGTCGAAAGCATTTTACTGCGTCCAAGGAAACAATCGCCATTTCGCCTTCATTCCTAACTCCCCATTTGACCACCCGGTGGAGTCGCCTGTGCTTGTGATTTATATTCCTATTCGGGACATAGCCTGTTTGGTCTGGGTGGATTAATTTGCAAATTACTCTTCGCAATCTGTTTGCCAGGACAGCTGTCAATATCTTGCTGTCCTGGTTCAGCATCGACAAAGGCCTGTAGGAGCCACAGATATACCCTGGTTTGTTGGGCTTGGGGAGCGGTATTATGATTGTTTCTCTGAGTGACTCCTGCAACCTTCCCTCCTCAAACGCTTCGTTAAGCATGTCTAGCATTGGGGGGAGCACATCCTCTCTATATACTTTATACAATTCACTAGGGAACCCATCTGCTCCTGGGGTCTTACTGGTAGGCAACTGCCTCACAACCTCCTCCAACTCCTCCAAGGTAATTGGTGCATCAAGCTCTCCTCTTTCCTCTTCACTTATCTTGGGCAGTCCTATATCTTCTAGTGTTTCGGTTATCTCCTCTTGACTGCCTCCCTCCTTGTCCTCGTATAGCACCCTGTAATAATCCACAAATTCCTTGTTGACTTCTTCTTGGGTGTCCACTATCTCACCATCTTCTTTAGTTATTGTCCTAATCGGGGGCCTAGGGGTTTCGCTCTTGTATAGCCACGCTAAGAGCCGGCCCGTTTTGTCCCCTCCCGCATGCTGTCTCTCTAAATATTTTTTATAATTGAGGTTGCAGAGCCTTTCAGAGTTTTCCGCACACTGCTGCTGTAGTTTAAGTACTAACTCCATATCCACTCTACCATTTTCTAATGCTCTTTCTAGTTCATCTTCTGCTGTTTGTAGGTCAGCCAGGACCCCGCCCTGCAGGCCCTTTGATTTAGCTATGGCAACACCCCGCATCACCACCTTAAAGGCTTCCCATAGTGTACCCGCCGAGTCAACACTACCGGTATTCACTTCGAAATAGTTAGTGATCTCATCTCTTATATCCTTTCTAAAGACAGGGTCTTTGAGTGCCTCTGCTCGGAGGTGCCATGTTGGAATCCGTGCCCTCGGGGGGCAGTATTGCCACCCGAGGACCAGGGGCGAGTGATCCGAGAGGACCCTTGCCTTATATTCTATTTAAGTAATCTCTGCCATTACATCTGGCGTGGCAAAGACGTAATCAAGTCTCGTGTGTAGCTGTTGCGGGGCTGAGTAGTGTGAATATTGCCTACCATTAGGATGTTTTATTTTCCACACGTCTGCCAAGCCAAAATCATCTAGCAGAATCTGCAGTGCTTTAGCCGCTGGGGTGGGCCTATCAATCCTACCATCAGATCTGTCCACCCTGGGGTTCATTACACAATTGAAATCCCCGCCCCAAATCACTGCACCGCCCACAAACATACTAAGGTTGGTGCACAGAGTTCTGAAGTATGCCGCCGTGTTTTGATTGGGGGCATACGTATTTACAATGCATACCTCTTTATTCTCCACCAGCCCTTTCAATATAACCATCCTCCCATCAGTTTCCGCCACTTCCTGTACTAGCTGAAACGGGACATGCGGCGCCACCCAGACAAGCACTCCTCTAGCGTAGGCAGAGTATGCCGAACCCACCACAATCCCCTTCCATTTTTTTTTCCACTAGCCCCTTCTTTTACCGAGTCAGATGCGTCTCCTGTTACAGTGCAATATTATCTTTTGCCTTCTCAAATACAGCATTACCTTATTCCTCTTCATGTAACTGTTAAGTCCCCTGACATTCCACGTTATTATCTTGAGATCTCCCATAGCACGTTAATACTCCCCTCCCTTACTTCCAGCCGATCCCACCCACTCACGCAATGCAGATACAACCCTTTGGCTCTTCGATATAGGCTCATGTATGAACTTGAACTCCCCATAACTATGTACACACCAAACTTTCCGTCTCCCTCCCCTCCCCCCACCCATCCCTTCCCCAACAACACCCTCCCCAACTGTTGCCCATCTCCATTCCTGGATCTTACGCACCCCCACATCTAGCCCTGTCCAGCACAGCCTGTGCTCAGGGCTCAGTAGGGTGAAGGCGCCCTAATGGCCACTTAGCTATTAGTATTTCGGGGTGTGTTACTTCCATCCTGTAGCTCCTATTTTCAAATTTATTACATTTTTATGTTAACGCTATGCAGCTTCCAATTGCATTTTACCCACTATATTCCAGTCCATGCCGAGCATAAGGCCCGAATGCTAACCAATGTTCAACCGGTCCCACTTTCCCGGTATAATCAGGATCACCCTCCCACTTACCCCCTCAATGTCCGTGGCACAAGTTCTTCAGTTTTCATGCTCCTGCCGGTCACGGTCCACTTCTTGTTCCGGGCAGCCTTGCAGGTCCAGCCACGTCACCACCTCTTCAGGAGTATCAAATAAAGCGCTCTGCTCTTATGTAGCACTTTCAGCCTAGCCGGGTACAGAAGCATGTACTTGATGCCTGCTGCTCGCAGCCTCCTCCTGACGGCCACGTAGCTGTATCTCTGTCTCTGCACCAGCATCATGTAATCTGGGTACGCTGTGATGTTGGTGGATGCTCTCTTGATTGTTCCGCCTTTACGAAAATATTCCAGGATCTACTCTCTGTGTCTATAATTCAAGATCCTTGCGATAATCGGTCTCGGTGGAGCCCAGGTCTAGGTTTCCTCATTAAGGCGCGGTGCGCCCACTCCACCGTGAACCCCTGCAAAAGCTTGTCTGCTCCAATCTCTTGGAGGATCTTGTTCTCTACATAGTTTGTAGGGTCTTGGCCCTCCTCCCTCTCCGGCAGGCCGACCACCCGTATGTTATATGATTTTCAAGGTTGGCAACTTGCTGTTTGAGCACATGAACTTCCTTTGCATTATTTGTGCTGACATCTGTATTGGTCTTTACTGCACTTTCCAGGCCACTCGTTCTCTCTGCTAGCGCCCTGACATCTTGCCGTAACAGGGTAAGTTCAGTTCCCACAGCATCAATTTTGTTCTCTAAGGCTGTTCGTAGGTCCGCCATTGCCGCGCCCCATTTAGTGCTCAACTCCGTTATAGCCTCCAGGATCTGATGCTTGTCTCCTTCTGGGGCTTCTTCCGCAGGAGTCGCGACCGTGCTCTGCGCCGACGTTGTAGGGGTCCTCTGCGTTTTCGCAAAGACCTCCATTGTGGGTTGTTTGGTCTTGGCTCTTAGACCTTTCACCGACATAATGCCACCTTGCACACGTGTCTAGCTCCGGACCAGTGCTGTTGTTGTTGTTATTCCAGTCGTTTGGGTCTCTGTCTTCCAACCTATATTGGATAATGGCACATTCAATTGTTGTTCAGGTGGATTGTAGCCTCCCACGTATTACTTCCTGCACATAATTCTTATGGTTACGTGTTCGCCGACACCTCCACCTGTGGTCAGGTTGCCCATGTACATGCAGTGTAAGCTGGGTTGGGCATCCCTTTGAGGTTGTCAGATCCCAGCTTCAGTTGCAGCTTACAGTGTGGCATCCGATCATGAGTGACAGGTCAGCTGCCATCTCAAATGACAGTTCCGCCCTGTATTGCGCATGGCCTCCCTCCACAGTCACAGTGTCATTGCACAGTCCAGCAACTGTGCATTCGCAAGTGTCCCAGCAGTGAAAGGGATAGACCCCAAACTCCTGATGCGGCAGGGCAAGCTTATACTGCACCCAAATCTAGTATTGCTGCCGTTCTAAGTGGCATTGACTTCAGCTGCCACTCAATTCGGGCAGCGCGCCACTCCGCACCCTCAGAACGCAACTTGCATGCAAGGGAATCAAAACCAGCCTCCCGCTTCGTTCGATCCAGCACCGGGTCACTGTTGTGTGTGGCGTGTTCAAGCTTGGCTGCCTTTATGAGGCAGTATTTAGCTGTTTTTAGTGTAATCATTGATGGGCGCTCCACATGTCTGGTTCAGTGCGAGATCTTGCTCCGTTTGTATTTACTTCGGGGCACCGTTTCGCATGATACATGCGAACATGAGCCCCCGCCGCCATTCACATTTGGGGTTACGTTGCTCACACGCACAAGCCGTTCTTCACTGGCATTTTCATATTTACTTTACCCCTGCTCGCTCTCAATTCCACGGACCTCTGTCTCCTCCAAGTCCGGCTGCCTTTGCAAGCGGCTATGAGCCACGCCTGCATGCAGCGTTTCTCCACTGCTACTGTAGCCTTTCAAAGTGATACATTGATTTTGTTCGATTCTGGGAGCACCGCCTCAACAATCCAGCAGCTTGAAACAACATTCGGTGCCAACTGCTAGTAGCCGACGTCCGCCCCCTCCCTGCGATGCAGAAGGGTTCAGCTGGCTTTGTGCATGGCTAAGAGCCGTGCTGGCACGTCGGGCTCAATTGTTATAATTGTGGTAATCTCCGGCTGCTGTCTTCGGTCGGGCCCGGGAGCGCTGACTTATTTTACCCAGTAGAAAGCAGAAGCGCATTCAGTTGCCTCCAGTAACTGTCCTTTTCGCGCTTCTTTCAGAGCAAGAGAGTTCTGTAGACATCTGGGCTGCGACAACATTCCCTTTGGTGTCCGCCATCTTGGAAACAATATATCCACGCAGACTTTCCACACAAAGTCTATTTGTCTTCCAATCCGCCAGCACGAGCAAGATGTTTAACTTGATTCTTACATCTGTTCCAACGCCCATCCGTTCAGTTCCTGGGCGTGTGCATCATTTTCAAAAGCATAATTTCTCGGATGAAGTCGGGTCGTCAGGAGCACAGCTCGAAAGCACGTCCTAGTCCATGGCTCTTTAGCCACACCCCCCTCATTAAGAGTAAGTTTCTATGTAAAATATGCAAAAACGTACAAAAGCCAACAAGTAACAAAATAGTATCAGATAAATTCCTATAAAAGCCATATGAAAGTATTTTATAAGCATAGCACTGAAGTCTGATTGAGGCAGCTTCACTCAGCCAGCACCCAATGTATGACTCCAAGACATGGGCCCTTATTACGACCCTGGCATTGGACCATGGTGCTAATAGCACCATGGTCCATGCCGGTAATTTATCGACTCCGCCATGGCGGAATGGGGAATTACAGCCCCATTCCGAGGTTGGCGGGGCGGTAATTCCCCATGCCGCCATGGCCCTTCCCCATTCCCATTTTTGCCCCATAGGGCTGAATGGGAATGGGGAAGGCGCTAAGTACGTTGCCACAAATTGCGGCACCGTACTTAGCACCAAGGTCCCTTTGCGGGTTGGTTTTTAACGCCTGCAAAAAGCAGGCGTTAAAATCTCCAACCCGCAAAGGGACCTCGTAATCAGGCGTTAAGGGGTTAACGGCGTCGCCACCTTTTACGGTGCCGTTAACCCCTTAACGCCAGGGTTGTAATGAGGGCCATGAACCGAATATGGGAAGACATTTACTTAGTACTGCAAATATTGACCCCAATAGCTTTGCATTTCCCAAATTGTAAATAGTAAACCGTGCATTGATGCTGATCTGGGCAAACAATTATGCTGACTCTCGTAGGTATGCACTCTGAAAAAAAACAAATAAAAACACACATGTGTGTTTTTGTTTTACTTTCTAGGCTTCGTAGCCATTGTTGGTACATTGGTGCAAATCTCTACATTGACGTTCCCCATCTGCCAAAATGAATGTCAGAGCTATCTGATACAACATGCCTGACACATTCTTATAATGGGTAATCCTATACTATTTTGATTGCTATACTGAAGAATGTTCAGAGAAAAGATATGTACCACATTGAGCAAAAAATATGTTTAGAAAGAAAATTATTATAAAAGAGATGATATCACTGATGCTAGATTAACAACAATTTCTTGTGCAGCATGGTTTAACAGTAACATATTTTTCTTCCTAAAAATAATAAAAGGCATATGTTTCTGGTTATGTTCAATTGTTTTAAGAACTAAAACTGACTACCTGAATAAAAGCAAGAAAAGTATCAATAAGGGTGTGCAGGTTAAAGAGAATCTAGTTTGTTGAATTAGCAAACCTTGGCTTTTGCAATGCCTCCAAGGATGATTCTAGCACATGGAGAAGGCAAGGTAAGCAGGAGGGGTTTCCAGGAAGCCAATGGAATAGTCCCCTCAATAAGACTGAAATGGACCGAAAAGGCTAAACAATTATTGCCTCCTACTTGTAATCCACTATCCTGTATTATGATGCTGAACATTAGATGAGATACTCTAGACAAACAACAATAATATATGTCAAGTGACAAGGACCATGTGTCCCTTTCACCACTGCTTGGCTTGAATAGTGTATCTGGACATGCATAATGGTAGGCTGAGAGGCATGATTACTGGCAGTTGTTCCTTGTAAGACTGAAAGAAACTTCTCTAGACTTCTGTCTTCTCTTCACCCACACCTACATTTCAATACCGCCAGAACATATGTCTGTCAAGCACTGCTGTGCTGCTGTTGTGCTGAAGACTAGAAATTGTGGCAATTTATTTGGGATGGGTCGAACTGCAACATATAGGCCTGGCCAACAATATAAAAAGAACAGTGCCTCACAGTCATAAATGGCAATGTGTTACTTTCTTTGGTGACAAACTGTTTGAGTAGCTACATAAGAGGCAATTGTGGTAGCATGTGTTGCAGATAATGCATTTTAAATCTCATTTTATCAGTAACTTTGGAAAAAGCTATCAGCCGCAGAGTGTAGTGCCCTATCCAACTGGGCTGCTTTGGATAGAAAACAAAACTTACCTACACTAGCAAATTGGGCTGTCCCTTTGGTGTTGACCTACAGTCCAGTCCAAGCATGATTGCGGTAAGGATAAAAGATAATACAATGACATTATCTGACACTAGTATGTCCAGAAAAACAGTACAAAAACAAGACATGTTTTTTATTGCAAACCTGTGAGGTGCCCAGGGAACTCGCCAGTAATGTGCACAATAAAACATTAATGTTAACAGTGGATAAGGACCACTGGCTCCACCCAACCTGCCTCTTATGACTGACTATATGCAGTGTTCTCCCCTTTCCTTTCTGTTTCTATTTGAATTTACTGTCACTCTGTTCAACTTCTGTACTAAAAGTGCTCCAGATTTCTAATGCCTTTCTTTGTGCAATTTTCTATTATAATGTTTTTCCTCCACCCACCTCCTCTTTAGTCCATACATGTAGGCATATTCGGAGAGTAAAACAACATCTATATTAAGGTGCTATTTGAAAAAGAATAGTAAAGATGTTCATAATTGTACAAATCGAAAGTAGAAGAACACAGAAATGGTTATTTGTCTGTGGGGTGAAAATACAGCCCCAGAGTGACAGAGATTGAGAGGCCATGCTAGGCCCCTAATGTGAGAGAGAAGCTGGTTTATGTTGGGACCCATTGGCAAATGCAGGCCAGTTCCACACTTTGACTTCTGACATAAGGCCTAAAGAAGGAACACAAATAGGCCTCCCTTAACTTCAATCTTTTTAAATATTGTATTGTAGTTATAAACAGCAGGACCAAATGTGATAATAGTTAATAGACTAGATGACAGGGAGGCATGTGCCCAAGATAGGGGCTCACTACACAAGTAAGGCAGAAAAACTGTAGGTAGGATCAGGTTGCGGCCACCCATAGATAGAGGTATCATGTGCCAGGCAAGAACTAGGACTAATAAATGCAGAGCAAATGTGTCCAGCAGAGGAAAATAACATGACAAGCAGCTGCCACTTTGAATTGCACCAGCACAGGAGATAATTGAGCTCTGTAGCTTTAAGACAAAGCTCCAGTTAAGCACGATTGAACAAATACATTTAATTTGGGGAAATGCTGTAGTAGCTGGACAGGTAGCGTCTTCTAATGGCAGATGGGGAGCAGGTGCAAGTGGATCTAGATCACCTGGCCTGCGCCCCGCCCACCTGGTGCCTTCCTGCCTGCTGCTCTTTTTCACCACTTAGCAAGCCCCGCCCATCTGGTGCCTTCCTGCTTGCCACTCTTTTTCACCACTTAGCAAGCCCCGCCCACCTGGTGCCTTCCTGCTTGCCACTCTTTTTCCCTTCTTAAGAAGCCCTCCAGCCTCTTCTCCCTTGCAGATGGGGAGCAGGTGCAAGTGGATCTAGGTCACCTGGCCTAAGCCCCGGCCACCTGGTGCCTACCTGCCTGCCGCTCTTTTTCACCACTTAGCAAACCCTGCCCACCTGGTGCCTTCCTGCTTGCCGCTCTTTTTCACCACTTAGCAAGCCCCACCCACCTGGTGCCTTCCTGCTTGCCACTCTTTTTCCCTACTTAAGGAGCCCTCCAGCCTCTTTTCCTTTGCAGATGTGGAGCAGGTGCAAGTGAATCTAGGTCACCTGGCCTAAGCTCCGGACACCTGGTGCCTTTCTGCCTGCCGCTCTTTTTCACCACTTAGCAAGCCCCGCCCACCTGGGACCTTTCTGCTTGCTGCTCTTTTTCACCACTTTGCAAGCCCCATCTACCTGGTGACTTCTTGCTTGCTGCTCTTTTTCCCTACTTAAGGAGCCCTCCAGCCTCTTTCCCTTTGCAGATGGGGAGCAGGTGCAATTGGACCTAGGTCACCTTCCCTAAGCCCGCCCACCTGGAACCTTCCTGCCTGCCGCTCTTTTTCACCACTTAGCAAACACCACCCACCGGGTCCTTCCTGCTTGCCACTCTTTTTCCCTACTTAAGGAGCCCTCCAGCCTCTTTTCCTTTGCAGATGGGGAACAGGTGCAAGTGGATATAGGTCACCTGGCCTAAGCACCACCCACCTTCTTAGCTCTGCCTCTTCCTTACTTCTCTTAAGTATTAGATCAAGGGCGTGTCTCGCCCGGGCGTCCTAAGCGAAGGGCAGACGAAGAAAGCGGCAATTCCTGTTTGGACCTGATCGGACCAGGAGGACCCAGAGCCCGACCAACTTCTCAGACAGCAGGTAATCATGCACCAACATGTGTTTCTCCCTCTGTCCCCACAGGCCATCCCCACTCCTCTGGTCCCCCCGTGATGTTACCTTGTGTCCCCACCATTCTCGCACACAGGTTTTGCCTCTTTTGTTTTATTCTTCTACCCTGTTACACCCTCCCCCCTCAAGCCTACTTCTACAGGAGTCTGTCCTGATGAATTCTGGTTTCACCATCACCGTCTTGTGGCAAATGCTGGATTTGACTTTTATGGACTTCATTCATTCACGGTGCATCACCCTTTCTCAACTCTGATGCTGAACTTCCTTTGCATCTTGTAATGGTGGCCCTGAATCATGTTGTTCCCATCTTCATCTTGTATCCTGGCTTGCAACATTATGTGTTACTACTGACCTCTGCAATTGTATTCACTCTCCCCTCTTGCTTCTCCACTCTTTTGACTGCTAACTCTCTGTTCTCTCCTCCTTTCACTTCTCCCTTTTCCTATCTTCTCCCCTTACTTTCTTCTATGCACTTACTCTATCAGAATTGTCCCTGGACCTAGTATGATAGCAACCTCGTCTGTCTCCTCCCTCCTCCCCTTACTGGTTTTTTCCTCCCCTCCCCCCCCCCCCCCAGCACTATCGGAAATGTCGTCAGGCCTAGTATGATAGTTGCTTGATTTGTTCCTCTCCAATCTTTCTGCAACCCTCTCCCTCACCTTTTGTTTTTCTACGACTCTTCCAGAAATGTCATCAGGCCTAGTATAGTAGTCACCTGTCTGTTTCCATGTCCTTCACACTCTCCCCCTCCGTTCCTTATCTATGTCTTAGCTCTTGCACTATCTGAAATGTTGTCAGGCCGAGTACGATAGTTAATTTCACATTCTTACTTTTCATGCCCTGTAAGAATGTCATTGTATTTTCCCTTGTTCCCTCCCTTGCCTTGACGCGCTTTGAAACACATTGTGTATAGGCGCTATATAAATAAACTATCATATCATATCATATCATAAGGAATGTAAAAACCCAAGGCTTCGTAGGGGAGGGTTACATGGCAGATCAAGATACCATTGTGTGCATCCAGCTGTCAAGGTAAAGGTAAATTAAGTTACAATAACACGTCAGACCATTTCAAGTTTATGGGACATACAGAACATCCCACGAAGTTCATTAGTAGTTGGCAGATGAATGCCGCTGTGATCGGCTAGGCGTAACAGAGGAACACGATGCGACTAAAGAGACAACTAATTGCTGTGATGAAATCTTAACAGGATGGAAGTAGAATGATTCCCAAAATAGTTATTCATAAATGTGTCAGGATGGCATGGTTACTGTTGCGAAAACAGGTCCTTGAGACTCAGTGATATCATGGCAGAAGATAATATGGGCTGTTTTATTTTATTTTATTAAGAACAAGGCAATGCACTTTCTCTCTCTCCTCCCATCTACATAAAACATGTCATCATGCAGCAAGTTCATGGAGAGTGTTACTGCCTCTTAACCAATGAGCACATATCTTTTTTCACAGCAAAAGTAATTTAGAGCCTACCAATAATAGTCATGAATGATGAGTAGCACATTTTATATGGGATAGTCTATGGGTGGGATCTTAGATAAGGATTGTCCACTAACTAGTTGTGGACATGTAGAATTATAAATGTAGCTTAGTAGAGGTATCCAATGACCAGGAGCGATAGGTTTTCATAACTGTGACATCATAATGCCTATAAAACCTGCTGTTTCCTGTTAAGATGTCGAGGCATTCTTGAGTGAGAGCTTGGCTTTTAATCTTGCTTTCCCCCCAGTTTATATTGCAATTCAAACTGGGTTACCTTGCATTTGGCATACCACAATCCCCCTGTGTTGTCTCTTTTTTTATTTGGCAAATACCAGATAGAGGGCTATTTGACTTTTGACCTCTGTTTCACTCCTCAGACACATTTCCATACCTTGGACTTTGGTCCACCAAGGATGGTTTCCTACAGTGCCTTGACACCATGCCAATGGGAAAAAGCACTATACAAATGATAAATTACATTACATATGTAATGAATAAGTTAATGATATGTTTCTCCACCTTTGTACCTCTTGCTCCTGTGGAACGAATGGCATCATTGAAGTAATTTCACAGGATCGTACAACAGTATATGCCACAAGTTATTCAAAAGGAATTCAGGGGGCAATGGTATTCATATTGATATTGATATTTTATTTGTATCGTGCTCGTACACAAGTGTTTCAGAGCACAACGAGGCAAGGGAGGGAACAAGGGAGAACAAAAGAGCAATCTTACTAGGCCCAGTGACATTGAGAACACACAAGTGCATGGGAGAGGGAGAGGGGTAAGTGCATGGAAGGTGAGAGAAGTGGAACGTGCTGGGCAAATGAATAAAAATAAATAATAAATAAATAAATACATACACAAATAATAAAATAAACAATCAGTGGTGTTGCAGCCAGCAAGTGGCAAGTGCTAGGTTTAAGGCTACAGACATGGTGTGTCTGATAAGTGCAGAAAAAGGGGGAGGACTGTAGAGTTACAGATAGAGACCCCAGTGCAAGGGATTGCCAGGAGGCAGTGTGGGTTGGTGGCAGGGTGAGCAGGTACCTAGGCCAGAAAGGCAGAGGGTAACCAGGTGCTCAATGCCAAAACAGAACTAATCAGCAGGGGAGAGGAAGAGCGAAGGCAAAAGCAAATAGGAAGGCCTTGAGATGCTTCTGGAACCAGAGATGGTTCTCCTCAAGTTTCAGAGTGGCATGGTGGCTTTTCCAGAGGAAGGCCCCAGATGAAGCAGAGATCCACCCCAGCTTGTTTCTTTAAAAAATGACTGGCCTCGAGGGAGTTAGAGGTGGAGGAGCGACAAGCTCGGGAGAGAAGGTATTTATGGAGGGACAGCTGAAGGTCTTTTGGACCCAGGCCACAGAAAGCTTTGTGGACTATGCAAAGGGTCTTGAATTGAATCCTTGAAGCCACTGGGAGTCAGTGGAGAGATTCCAGGGTTGGAGAGATACAATCCCAGGGCTTGAGGCCAGGACAAGTCTCACAGTCCTGTTCTGGATAAGCTGTAAAGGGCGGAGAGTAGAAGCATAAAGATTTAGAAAGAGGCTGTTGCAATAATCCAACCTATGGAGAACCAGGGCTCGACAGACAGTGAGCTTCTGGGGGAAGGAGAGGAAAGGCAGAATAACTCTGAGGAAGTGCAGTAGGAAGTGTGACTTTTTAGAGACATCAGAGATGTGGCCAGAGAAGGAAAGCGTGGAGTCAGAGATGAACCCAAGGTTCTCAGCCTCACAGTTGGGGGTAGGAGGAGGGCCAAGGGTGGCCGGCCAGAAAGTGACAGGAAAGGAGGGTGAAGGTGTTCTGATGAGGAGGATCTCTGTTTTGCTGGCTTTCAGGCAGAGATCGTTGGTGGCACACCAATCCTGAATGGCAGATAGGCAATCAGAAATGATAGAAGGAGAAGAGGTGGCTGAGGGAAGCCTGAAATGAGTTGAGTGTCAGCAGCATAGCACTGAACTGTCATGATGCCTACCTCCAAGGAGCCAGGCCGGGCCCAGCAACCCCAGAGGCAGACATCATTTTCCCCAGGGAAGTCTCAGCGGGCCCAAGTCGGGGCCCTTTGGACTCAGTCCTGGCGCCATAGGCGCCAGGCTCATAGCGGACCCCAGTCCTGGCGCTATTTGTTTAAGTGCTTGGGTGCACACTTACCTGATGCAGACCTTGTTGCTTCATCCAGGCCCTCTTGAGGCCTGAATGGGACTACTTTACCTGTAGGACTACTTCACCACCCGGGTGTGGTCGGGGAAGGATACATACCTGATTGGTGGAAGGATACATACCAGGAACTTCTTCCAAGGCTATTTAAACCCCACCCGAACAGCCACACGTGCTTCGCGTTGTTCTGCACCTAGCAGCTGGACGCTCACCGTGTCAGCTCCTGCATCCTGACTTCAGCCACGCCTGCCAGCACCCTGGAACACCTGCAAGGGGAGAAAGGAAGAGAATAGGAGAAGAAAAGCCCTTATCTGCTAAATCTGCATCCCGGAGTCATTTCTCCAACGGCCCTGAAAAGGAAGACATCATTTTAAAGGCATTTTGTTTCGATCGCTGCAGCGCTGCATTTTACTCACCTTTGCAAGGAGCTTCCATCTTCAGCAGCGATCTTCCGGATTCAGCTACGCCCCGGCGCCTAGAGGAAAAAAGACAAGAACAAAGGTGAGAGGGAGAAAAGGAATAAGGAAAGCTCAGTTTCCTTTTAAGTCTTACCTGTTGGATTATTCCCACTGCATTTCGGGTCCTGCCGCTTCCTGGCATCTCCGGACCCCGGCCCCTATAGGGAAAAAAGACAAAGACATTGAATGAGCGAATGCAAAGACATTACCTGAGCGCTCATCCAGAACTGTTTCACTTCGGGTCGGCGCCATATCTCCGGCACTCCGAACCCCGGCCCCTAAGGGGAAAAAGACATAAGCATTAGCGCTTGCTGCAATTAGACAACGAACATTATAATTAAGCTTGAACTTTTGAACAGAACTTTTACAGCGCCTTACCTGAACAGTCAAGCTTACCTGAACTCCCATCAATCCTCAATCCAGTGAAGTAACTGGGTTTCAACGCGCCCCTGCATCAGAAGCAGGATGGAGAGCTCATCCTTCCAAACCCTAAGGTGAGGCTTCACGGGGAATCGTGGAGGAGGTATCGTGGAGGGTTGGAAGGGAGTGGGAGGCTCGAGCATTGTTCCACAGTTGGTAATACTCCCTTTTCACGCACAGGAGGGTATCCAACGAGCCAGGGAAGCCAGAATAGAGGGGCCCTTCCTGTCCATCTTCAGAGTTCTGCGCCTTCGACGCCGCGCCTCCGTGGGAACCAGGTGAGCGTTATAGAACGCGAAGCCTTACCACAATTTCCCACCTGGGCGCTATGGAGACTTCCGAGACAGATCAGCTGGCCCATCTTTTAGGGGAATTACGGGCAGAAGTGCACTCAGCCCGCCAGGAGACTAATGCTCTCAGAAGGGAACTAATCCTATCCAAGGAAAGAACTGTTGATCTGGCCAAAAGGTTATTGCAGGGCCAGGCAGAGCACACTCCTTTACCTGTTTCCGGAGATATTTCTACAACAATGGGTTCGAATAACCCGGTACAAATCAATCTACCTGGACACATGCCTTTGGCCCCGCCGGAACGTTTTGCGGGGGATCCCAAGAAATATGACGTTTTTATGAACCAATGCCGTTTACACTTTTTATGCAGGCCCGGGGCCTTCCCCAACGACCAGACCAAAGTAGCCTTTGTACTATCTTACCTCAGTGGCTGTGCTGCCGATTGGTCTATTCCATTGGTAAATCAGGATGATCCCATTCTCCGGGATTTCCAGGGCTTCCAGACCAGCATGGAAAGATTGTTCGCTCGACACTCGCAGGGACAGGCCCTTGACAACGAACTGCTATCCTTACGACAAGGTAATCAGGATCTTTTGTCCTATATCACCACCTTTAATAGACTAGTTGTGGAAACCGGATGGCCTGAAAATAAAAGGATCACATTGTTTCATCGAGGCCTGCGCGGAGAGCTTAAAGATGTTATAGCTCAGATAGTAGATCCACCCCAGGCCTGCGCAGACTACATAGACTTAGTGGTTCAACTTGATCACAGACTTCAAAATAGAAAAGCAGATCGGCTCAAGTATGAAACCAGAGTACCTATCAAGACCCACGTTAACTCCAAGAGTACTGACGTTTCCGAACCTATGCAAATTGGCAGTGTTAAAGGACCATTAACGCAGAAGGAACGAGAGAGAAGGCGACAAATGCAACTTTGTCTGTATTGCGGAACTTCCGGGCACTTTCTTCAAAGTTGTCCAGTTAAACCACCCAAGAAGGTGGTTGGAGCCACTGATAACGAGTTATTGACACCTGGTTCGGGAAACGACCTAGCCCGACAAGCGTAGGGGTCTGCTTGCCAAGCTTGAAAACAAACTCTTTGACCTCGCATTTTGTCATGCCAATGGTGCTTGTGAACCCAAAACAGCCTCAGCAGTTGCATGCTATAAAAGCATACATAGACAGTGGAGCTATTGGAAATTACATAGACCGTGAATTGGCTTCCAGGATTAAGCTTCCTCTCCGCCCGAAAGTAACCCAAGATGTAATTACTACAGTTGATGGAACCGAAATAGCCTCAGGGCCTGTAACGCATTCCACAGTTGAAATCACTCTGGTGGGTCAGGACGGACATCGGGAAGCAATCGTGTTTGATGTGATCAAGGCCCCACAATTTCAAGTACTTCTTGGTATCCCTTGGTTAGAAACACATAATCCGAGAATAGACTGGCGAGCAAAGACGATAACTTTTCCTGATTGTGAACCAACCTGTTACCCAAGGAATCCAGCTATGGGTCTAGCCTCTGTAACTTCCACCCCTGTACAGCTACCATCTGAATACCAAGAATTCCAAGACGTTTTTCAGAAAGAGCAGGCTAACACCGTACCTCCCCATCGATCTTACGATTGCCAAATCGACTTGGTACCCAATGCACAACTACCTTGTAGTAGGATTTATGCTCTTACTGAACCTGAGAACCTGCATTTGCGCCAGTATTTGGATCAATACCTGGCCAATGCCTTCATTCGCCCATCAAAGTCACCAGTCTCTTCCGCTTTATTCTTCGTACCTAAAAAGGAAGGAGACCTTAGGGCCTGTATTGACTACCGCGCCCTAAATCAGATAACGATTAAGAATCGTTACCCTTTGCCCCTGATACCTGAGCTTATCGACCAAGTAAAAGATGCTCGTGTGTACACCAAGCTAGATCTCCGAGGAGCTTACCACCTGGTACGTATAAAAGAGAGCGACGAGTGGAAGACTGCATTCCGCACCAAATTTGGGCTCTTCGAATATCAAGTAATGCCCTTCGGTTTGTGCAACGCACCTGCCGCCTTTCAGTACTTCATGAATGATGTTCTTCGGGAACTTATCGATGTTTGTGTCATCGTTTAAATTGACGACATCCTGGTGTATTCCTCCTCAGAATCTGATCACAGAAACCATGTTAGGGCAGTTCTTGAGAAATTGCGCCAGCACACATTATTTGCCAAGCTCGAAAAATGCGTTTTTCATACCACAGAAGTGGAGTTTCTCGGATTCATCCTGACACCTCAAGGAATCCGAATGGACTCGCGGAAAGTGGACGCCATTCTCAAATGGCCATCTCCTAGCTCTGTGAAGGGAGTGCAAAGCATGCTTGGCTTTGCCAATTTCTATCGAAGGTTCATCCCGGAATTTTCTCGAACTGTTCAACCCATCACAGCTCTCCTAAAGAAAAATAAACGCTTTGAATGGACACTTGAGGCTGAACAAGCCTTTCAGGACCTGAAAACCAAATTCACCTCTGCACCTGTATTGAAGCACCCGCGCCCAGATCTCCCTTACATCGTGGAAACCGATGCATCCAGTTCGGCCATGGGAGCTGTCCTGTCGCAAAGAGACCCAGAAACTAACCAACTACACCCTGTAGCCTTTTGGTCCAGAAAATTCTCTCCACCTGAACTCAATTACGCAATTACCGACAAAGAACTACTGGCTATTAAATCAGCTTTCAAGGCTTGGCGTCACTATCTTCTCGGTGCAAGACACACCATCACCGTAATAACGGACCACAGAAATTTGCAGTATTTAAAGACGGCCAAAGCTCAATCTTCGCAACAACTCTGATGGGCTTTATTCTTTGCGGAATTTGATTTTGTAATTACCTATCGCCCTGGCTGCAAGAATGGTAAGGCAGATGCCTTATCCCGGATAGGCATGGAAGAACCCAATTTGAGTTTAGAACCTGTGCCAATCATACCGGAACAAAGAATTCTGGGCTTGACTTCATTGCAAACCATTGAGGACATCCAAGCTCAAGTAAAACAGCTTTTTGACTCTTCTGCCTTACTGGAATGGAGTCAAAAGGGTCCTCACTACACCGTTAAGGATGATTTACCCTACTTCCAAGAGCGGTTATTTCTGCCGAGTAAAGAATTGCAGGAACTTGTCATTACCCGTCATCATGAATCATTAATGGAAGGACACCCCGGTATCGCGAAAACAGAAGAAAAGATCAAACGCCACTTCTGGTGGCCTTCTTGGAGAAAAGACATAAAGTCATTTGTGTTGTCTTGCGGAATCTGTGCCCAAAATAAGAGTCAAAAGAAAAGGCCAGCCGGCCTACTTCAACCTTTGGACATTCCACCAGCACCTTGGCACACCTTGTCAATGGACTTTATAACTGACCTGCCTCCTTGTGGTGGTTACAACACGATTCTCGTAATAGTGGATCTATTCTCCAAAATGGCCCATTTTATCCCTTTAAAAGGATTGCCGTCAGCTTCCACCTTGGCCAAGGAATTTATGGAAAATATAGTGCGGTTACATGGTTTCCCTTCCATATTAGTCTCAGACCGTGGAAGTCAATTTATCTCCCACTTTTGGAAGAAATGTTGCCAACTAGCACAAATAGACGTGCGGTTATCCACCAGCCACCACCCCCAGACCGACGGACAAACCGAGAGAACCAATCAGACTCTCGAGCAATATCTGCGGTGCATGTTACACCAATCCGAGTTAAATTGGAAAGACATCCTTTGGATTGCAGAATATGCATACAACAATTCAGTGCATTCTGGAACCGGACAGACTCCTTTTTATACCCTGTATGGTCACCATCCTCGGACCTCTGACCTAGATCCAGCTCTGACCCTGGAGATGCCTGCAGTAAATCACCTACATTCCACAATAACCCAAGCCTTCAAAGAAGCTACAACCCACTTACAGCAAGCCAAGAAAAAGTATAAAGAAAACGCTGATTTGCACCGAAGTAAAACTCCTCCTTACCAAGTAGGAGATCAGGTATGGCTAGCAACTAAACATCTACCCCTCAAGGGTCAGCGAACTTTTAATCCCAGATTCATTGGGCCTTACCCCATCAAAGCTATTATCAACCCAGTGGCCTTTAAACTCGATTTACCATCCAACATGCGGATTCATCCCGTTTTTCACGCATCTCTTCTAAAACCAGTACAACCTGGAACCAGACTGTCTGAGCCGCCAGGCCCTGTCCAAATTGATGGATAATTAGAATTCAAAGTGAAAGACATTTTAGATTCCAAGATAGTTAAGTCGAAACTCTTCTATCTTGTTGATTGGAAAGGATATGGACCTCAGGAAAGATCTTGGGAACCCAGTAACTATGTTCACGCACCACGATTAATTCAACGATTCCATCGAAGATTCCCGCACAAACCAAAACCCCCGGAGGAAAAGACCTTGGGAGGGGCCTTGAGGGGGGGTACTGTCATGATGCCTACCTCCAAGGAGCCAGGCCGGGCCCAGCAACCCCAGAGGCAGACATCATTTTCCCCAGGGAAGTCTCAGCTGGCCCAAGTCGGGGCCCTTTGGACTCAGTCGGCGCCAGGCTCATAGCGGACCCCAGTCCTGGCGCCTTAGGTGCCAGGCTCATAGAAGAGAATATGTGTTTAAGTGCTTGGGTGCACACTTACCTGATGCAGACCTTGCTGCTTCATCCAGGCCCTCTTGAGGCCTGAATGGGACTACTTTACCTGTAGGACTACTTCACCACCCAGGTGTGGTCGGGGAAGGATACATACCTGATTGGTGGAAGGATACATACCAGGAACTTCTTCCAAGGCTATTTAAACCCCACCCGAACAGCCACACGTGCTTCGCGTTGTTCTGCACCTAGCAGCTGGACGCTCACCGTGTCAGCTCCTGCATCCTGACTTCAGCCACGCCTGCCAGCACCCTGGAACACCTGCAAGGGGAGAAAGGAAGAGAATAGGAGAAGAAAAGCCCTTACCTGCTAAATCTGCATCCCGGAGTCATTTCTCCAACGGCCCTGAAAAGGAAGACATCATTTTAAAGGCATTTTGTTTCGATCGCTGCAGCGCTGCATTTTAATCACCTTTGCAAGGCGCTTCCATCTTCAGCAGCGATCTTCCGGATTCAGCTACGCCCCGGCGCCTAGAGGAAAAAAGACAAGAACAAAGGTGAGAGGGAGAAAAGGAATAAGGAAAGCTCAGTTTCCTTTTAAGTCTTACCTGTTGGATTATTCCCACTGCATTTCGGGTCCTGCCGCTTCCTGGCATCTTCGGACCCCGGCCCCTATGGGGAAAAAAGACAAAGACATTGAATGAGCGAATGCAAAGACATTACCTGAGCGCTCATCCAGAACTGTTTCACTTCGGGTCGGCGCCATATCTCCGGCACTCCGAACCCCGGCCCCTAAGGGGAAAAAGACATAAGCATTAGCGCTTGCTGCAATTAGACAACGAACATTATTATTAAGCTTGAACTTTTGAAAAGAACTTTTACAGCGCCTTACCTGAACAGTCAAGCTTACCTGAACTCCCATCAATCCTCAATCCAGTGAAGTAACTGGGTTTCAACGCGCCCCTGCATCAGAAGCAGGATGGAGAGCTCATCCTTCCAAACCCTAAGGTGAGGCTTCACGGGGAATCGTGGAGGAGGTATCGTGGAGGGTTGGAAGGGAGTGGGAGGCTCGAGCATTGTTCCACAGTTGGTAATACTCCCTTTTCACGCATAGGAGGGTATCCAACGAGCCAGGGAAGCCAGAATAGAGGGGCCCTTCCTGTCCATCTTCAGAGTTCTGCGCCTTCGACGCCGCGCCTCCGTGGGAACCAGGTGAGCGTTATATGAACATTGGAGCAGAAAATGGCAATGCAGTGGGTGAGAGTTGCCAGGTATTGGTTGAAAAGCCAGGGTGTGAGGTTAGACTCCTGGGGAACACCACAGGTAGAAAGGGAGATAGATGAAATGAAAGACCCAGGTTCGACCTGGGAGGGTAGATCATAGAGGAAAGAAGTCAGACAGGCCTGAAGTGGGAGAATGGAAGACCAGGCTCCCGTCCTTCACCTCTCGCGCTTGGCCTAGAGGATCACGGCCCAGACACCCGCCGCGAGAAGAGTTTGTCCATTTACCAGACGACCAGGTACCCTGGTACAGGAACATACGGATGTGTCCATCTGCCTGCCCAACAGCCCACACTGGCCATGCCGACACCTGCGGTTCGGATCAGCTAGACTAAAATCCACACGTCGTTAGAGATGCCATGACGACCTAGACAACGGGAAGCACTTCTGTACAAATATACACACTGAACATTCCCACACCAATCTACACGAAGAACATACTCAGTGCTCTGACGTAGGCGACAGGCATATTCACGGACGTGCATCTTTATTATTTTTATATAGGCTTTCAGAATGCAGAAACGCAAGACGCATCATGAGCTCATTTATAACGCTTGCTCACGCTTCTCTTGAAACCCAATACCACCATAGAGGTATAATGGAAACACGATACTGGTCATGGAAATATATGCTATTATAACCTAAAAGCACCTATGCACCAAACGGACTAATTATGCACCAGGCCCAAGTAGGCCTCAACCAAGAGCTCCCGTGGACATTAACAAAGCACGAGTCAGGTTGCTGATCCTGCAGAAAGAACCCAGTGGAGCAACCAGCCAAGGTCGTAATGTTGCAAACTCACAGTCCAAGAACAAATCATCAAAGGCACGATGTTGCAACCTCGCACCCCGCGCACCAACGTTAAAGTCACGCCGGCAAATTAAACCAGACGCGCAGTAGAAAAAGCAATATTAATTGTGCAGAATTCTGCCTCTTTCACGGTCCCTCCCCACGTGACCAAGCCGAACCTGACGAGATGCCAAAGCCCAGGAGAAAAAAGGCGTCTGGGTCCCTCGCTACGAGACACAGGCCAATACACTTGAAAGGCTCAATGGACATCTGCTACAGTGGGAGCGGTCAGCCTTCCACCTATGAATAAATCCTCACATTGTCTGCACGTACCCATATTGAAACGTTGTTGCAATCACAGGTACACCGAGAGCTGGGAACAACGGTGGTCCCAGGCTGGGAAGCTCACGGGTGCACCAATCAGAACATGGGGCTTTTATCTCAGACGTCAGTAACATTAGCCAATCCTCAGGAGTCTTCATGTAACAATTCTTATGTATCTAATTGTAGGGACAACCCAGATATACCACCTGACTACACCTTGTCCACTAATATCATTCTCTATATGTGTACTATACTAACCCTACCACTCGAGCAACCAATTAAGAGTGGCGATAGGTTTTTTGCTAACTTTTGAAGTGACGCAAGTAGCGCGTCATAATGCAGTAAAAAGGGCCTGCGAGCCCCACGATTGTGTGTGTCAGGACGAACGCGTACGCTCCTTGACCCATCCCTGCCGTTTTGTATAAATAAACAGCAGAGTCACCTTGCTCCTTGTGTGTGTCTCATACTCTATCTCATCTGGGATATACGGGAGGAGTTGGGGCCTCCCTGCCCGGAGGTCTGCGGACGGCCCGGCCGACCCCGGCAGAATTTCCCCCCGACAGGCCCAAGCCTGCTCGGTGATACCCAGGTTGTCACAGAGACGGTTGAGCAGGATGGTATGGTTGGCCGTGTCTAAGGCAGAAGAGACATTGAGTAGGATGAGGACAGAGGGAATGTTAGAGTCAAGGTTGGAGAGCAGATCTTCATGGATGTTCAGGAGAGCAGTTTCCATGTTTCTGGCAGCTCTAAAGCCAGACTGATGATTGTGGAGACAACCAACAGAATCAGAGTGAAGGTTAAGCTGCGAGATGGCCAGCTTTTCCAGGAATTTGCCCAGAAAAGGAGTGATGGAGACTGGCGATTGTTAGCCGGGCAAGAAGGGTCAGCTGTGGGTTTCTTGAGAAGAGGGTGCACAAGAGAGTGCTTCAGAGAGGAGGGGAAGGCTCCCAAGGCAAAGGAGAGGTTGCAGAAATTATCCATGACAATAGCAAGGGTGTCAATGTGGTGCTTGATGGTTTTGGAAGAACAAGGACATTGGAAAGAGAAGAGTAGAGCATAGACAGGGCTGTGTCAGGATGTGAGTCAGCCAGAGGTGGGGTTGGAGGAGAAGGTGGTGGTGAAAGCCTCAACTGACATATTGTTCATGGGATGGATGTCCGAGAAGGTAGGTGGCAGTATTGGGGTAGGCCTGGCCTTAAGGGGAAGATAGAGAGAAATGAGAGGAGAGGAGGGAATGATGGCTCCAGGAGAGAAGAGTGGTCAGAGGGATGGAGTGGGGGAGGTCAGAGGAGATCAAAACATCAAGTGTGTGTGCCCTGCAGAGTGAGTCAGGCCAAAGGGGAGGATTGAAAGGGAGAGGGAATCCCAGAGGTCACGGAAGAGTACTGAGGAGTGTCTAGATTGATATTGAGGTCACCAAGAAGGAGGATTTGAGTGGTTGAGGCCAGGAGGGTGGAAGAGAGGTCCGCCCACTCATAGAGAAATTAGGTGATCTGACCAGGAGGCCATTAGATAGTAGCCATGGTAAGAGAGTGGCTAGGAGAGAGAGATAGCCTGCATCCAAGGCATTCGAAAGAGGAGTATGTCTGCGTGGGAAAGATAGATGCAGGAATCCACTATGGGAAGATCAGGACTATAACCCCTCCGGACTGCGTGGATCTGGGTGCGGAGAGGAGCAGAGAGCCATCAGGGAAGAGAGTGTCAAAGCTTGTGACAGAGCTGGCCATGAACCATGTCTCAGTAAGACCGAGGACATTGAGTTCAAGTTATTCCAAGATGATGAAAGTTGCCTGACTTAAAGGCCTTCTGGGGAGGGGTACATATCAGTGATACGAACCGCAGAGGTGAAGAAGGAGGCCGAGGTAGGGCAGAAGAGGAGGGAAGAGAGGGCAAGGTCACCAAGGGGCAGAGGGGCACAGCAGGAGATGGACAGAAATTGATGATGCGAGGGGAGCGCCTATCATAGAGGAGGAGATTGGCCTGTGGGCCTTGGACCATAACTGTGCCATTAACATAGACATTAATGATGACTTTAGGGGAGTTGAAAGGAGCCATGAGAACTCCCCAGTGGGTGCCACCATTAATGGGAGAGGAGGAGACAGGACAGAGCACAGAGATCATATGAAAAGTCCATATATCTGGCGAAGGAACGACAAAGAGGATGTCAGTGAGGGTCTGTCTGGCGAAAGTGCTGGAATAGGTGTCAGCGATAGGGAGACCAGGGTTGGAGGCCAAGTTATCCTTTTTGAACTTCTTCATACCAGACTTAGTGAGAAGGGAAGGATAGTCAATGGAGAAGCAGTTGGAGAAGATAGGAGATATAGAAAGTGCCATGGGCGTTATATAGCGAGAAGAAAGGGGGGAAAGAAAGCCGGGAGGGGAAAGCAGGTACGAGTAGAACAAAGCAAACACTGAAGTCACTTGGGCAGCAAGTTACAGAGAGCAACAATACAAGAAAAGTCTAGAGCAAGTTAGCAAAATACAGCTAGAATTGACTCTTAACCAAAATGCAAAGCACAGGTAGATGTCACTTTTAAGCAAAATGAAAAACACAGCTAGACTTGAACATTAACCAAAATGCAAAACACAGCAAGATTTTACTTTTAACCAAAATGCAAAACACAGCGAGATTTGACTTTTAACGAAAATGTAAAACACAGCAGGATTTGACTTTTACAATTTGGGTTCAGATGGTAGCAAAGGGTGTAAAAACGCAATGCAATTGAGAATTTAAACATTGGAGAAACAAGCAGAGAAGGACAGTAAAGGTCAAAAGAGGGAAGGAGTGAGTGCAGAAGGAGGACACTAACCCATAGTTAATGAGGTGTAAATGTCATGTTAGTCTGGATTCCGTTGAAGAGTGAGGTAGAAGCATCATGGACATTCAGGTGCTGGGGTGCAGAAAAGACTCACAGATTAATACCTGCTCCCCTTCAAAATGAGCCTATAGTCACTGGAGATTAAGAAACGTCCAATCTGTGCCAGCTCCACGCTGTCAGTGTCTTGATCCTTTGGATTGATGGTTAAAAGCAAACACACACACAATGTTACAAGTCATATCTCATACCTAGGCTTTTGAGGAGCAATAGTTTAATGGATCACCTATTGTAGGAATCATTTCAAAGCCATCATTATGGTATGCACTCATTTCACCTCTTATGAGGCTCAGGGTGAATATCCACCCAGCTGTACTCATGACTAGCACTGCATATGGCATTAGTTCTTGCGGGATCCCGAATGTCTCACTGGCAGCCAATACATTTGCCTGAATCTGTCCCACAGGTTTGAGCAGATGGTGTTCTGTTCTGCAGGCCAATGAGAGTCACGGAATCTCCTGGTGAGATTGGGTGTGAACTGGGAGTCTCAGGAGCCATATTAAAGGAATGCATACATTTTCTCTGTGTGGATTTTTCTGTGGGAGCAGCAGTGTACAGGGCAAGCTCACAACTTGTGTTCTGGGGATGTTGTGGAGGAGTTTGGTGATCTTCTTAGTGGCACATTTGATGTTAATGCTTTTTTCATCTCTAGTTGGTCAATTTATCTTTCATAGTCACCCTTACATTCTCTCAAACTAAACTACCCCAAACTTAAAAATCAATTTAGCCCCATTATACCCGTTAACTGGAACCACCGGGGATGCAAAAGATGAATTCCCTTTCTTGACTTTGGAGGAACGCTGCAAAAAGATGACTAAAATTGAAAAATGGGGTTCTGATCGACGAGTACACAAAGAACAGGCGACCCCGCCCAGAAAGACCGCAACCACATTACTACTCTAAAGCACAGAGGTCTTTAAATTACAGTCCCAGGAAACTGATCAGTAGACCCCACGAAGAAACAAGATCCCCACGAGGGCGACAAAGGAGGCAGTCTCCAAAAGAATGTGGAACAAGGAAGCAGAGAGTAGAATCTAGAGACACAGAAAAACGAAGCAAAGGTGCCCCAAAAAAAACCCAGTTTTCAAAATGAGACGATTACAAATCTGGCCTTCAAACTGGACCAAATGCGCGAAAACAGAGACTATGTCATTCTCGACAGAAGAACAGTCATGGACCTGTTCCAAAGGATACCAAACCTCAGGTCAGTGGAACCAAGCGACTTAAAATGATTAGAACCAAGCTACGAAGGTAGACAAGCGACTACCCACCTGTATATAATCTCCAGAACTGCCAAATAGAGGTTACGGGACGCCACGAGAAACCTCCGGGAACTTGGCTATGCACTAAAAGAAATTGAAGAACTAAGATACCAACAACCTCAAGAATCACACAGGAAAGGTAACACACACTCAAGCGCTGTAACAAGAAAAGAAAATACTACCCGCAACAGGTCCCCATCCGAAAACAGCCAAAACACGCACTGTCGATCGGCCTATATGGAAGACCAAACCGAAAGGTCTGAAGAGGAAAGAGGCAACGTAATTTGACCAAACCAGGCAAAAAGACCTCAAAACACTTTGAAACAAAACAAAGGAAAAAAGTCAGAGGCTATCAAGGAATCTGGATGAAGACCATCTGGTGCTCTGACAGCAATAAAGAGCACATTTACACAGAATGTTGACATAGCATCTGCACAATCGACAGAAAAGGGAAAATCCAACCCCCTGCAGAATCTATGGGCCTTGCTCCCGAAATCGTTGGCCTCTCAAAGGAAATAGCAACTCAAGACCATCCAGCCAGCTGACCCACTAATACAACAAACAACCTCCAGACTTGGTTCATGGAACACGCAAGGGTTCTCCCATCTTATGGTTCCGGGAGATGTGAACCTGGACTCCTTCGAAATTCTGTGACTTCAGGAGACGTGGCTCACTGAAAAGCCTGTCTTAGATGGTTTTGACTTAGCGCTCGCCCCAGCCAAAAAAGGAATCAAAGGGCGGCCATATTCAGGTCTATTAACCGCAATACGTTCAGGGAGAGGGACGAAAATGACAAAAATCTTGACGTCTACGCTTTTTCTACTAACTGTCCAAGTAAAGTGGACGCACTGGAATTCCGGAAAAGAGAAGCTAGTGACTGTTTCTGTCACAATTATGAACACCTATTGGAACCCAGAGGCCATCCCTGACAACGACTATCTGGAGATGATAGGGGAAGAATTTGATTGAGTGTATATTGATCGTGAAGAAACCCACCTATTAATCTGTGGTGATCTAAACACAGTCTGCACAAACAAAACTCAATCCTTTCCGAGAACTTTGGCTGAGCGGCGTGGGAAAGCTTGGATCTCCCTGATGAATTCTAGAGACCTTTTCGACCTAGATACCACCTCCGCTCGAACCAACAGCACACCATCTTGGGAAGGCCGCAACTCATCGGCCACAATCGACCATATCTTTGAATCTACCCCGATGCTGGAAATTATTGATTCCTTCAACATTCATAAAACTTCTGCCAGTGACTGCAATCTACTGACGAAAACGTGGCCGTCTCTCAAGACGGTAAAAGTCATGACCAACTCAAACTTGGCCGTAAATCAAAAAGGAAATTGTCTCTCACTGGGTGCGAACAATATCATCTCTCTGACCAACAACTACGTCCAGCTACAAACATCGAGAGTCCCAAATCCAAACCCAGATTACAGCTGCCTGCTTAATGTTTTCAAAATACCAAAACATAACTCAAGCACGGCCACAAAGAAACCCACCCATAACAATGACCAAACACTGGTCGCAAAAAGGCGGCCTCTACGAAAACTAAAAAGAGCATTTGCCAAGAACAGATCAGAGGCAAACAAAAAAGCCCTAATGGACGGACTTAAGCTTTATAAGACTTGGCTAAAATCGTATCGCCTCTCCTTAGATCAAAAGGATTTGGAGGATATGTTGAGGGCCGTTTGCGGCAAAAACATCCGCAAATTTTGGGATATGATAAGTGCTAACGAACAAACTACCGACTCACTAATACACAGCATCGACGAAGATAACTGAGGTAAACACTACAAAAGTCTCTTCTACGACCCACTTGGGACTTCATCAAGCCCGGAGGAACAAGACGCGCCGCACTGGGTGGATCTCCATGACAGACAGGACATCCTGGAAATCCTGAAAAAACTCAAAAACTCACGTGCTCCAGGACCGGACGGGCTGCCAAATCTACATCTGAAGCAGCATCCGGCAGAATGATCTCTGTTTATCAGCCAAGTTTTTCAAAGACTAACAAAAACCAAAGCACTACCAAACTCCTGGATGACCGCTGTAGTAGTTCCGATCTTTAAAAAGGGGAAAAGATATGATCCTAAAAACCTTCGCCTATTGCACTTTTGGACGTCATCGGAAAAATCTACGGGTCACTGCTGTTAGGCGAATTTCAATCATGGTCAAGAAAGGCTCCCTGTGTGGACCCATTCCAGTCTGGCTTAAAAAAAATGCAGGAACTAATACCAATATACTAACCTTGAGCGTCTTGAAGAGCAAAACACTGGCAGGAGGAAATCGAATTTTCATGGCCTTCATCAACCTAAGTCAGGCTTTCGATCAGGTAGACAGAGCAAGACTGTGGGAGAAACTAAAAAAATGGAAATGTCTGGCTGAAATATTAAAACCCATCAGGGCACTCCACAATAACACCAGGATACAAGTCCACCTAAACCATCAACGGCTCCTGTCCGAAGAAATAATCACAAATTGTGGGGTGAAACTAGGATGCCCTCTGGCCCCGGCCTTGTTTGTGACATACATGGGAGACTACAAAGAAACAGAGGAAAGGGCCTTCCCCCCGCATCTTGGCCGGACCAAAATATCAAGGATCCCATATGCGGACGACATAATCCTTCTTGACCAATCAGACATCGGTCTACAGAGACAGATTACAAACTTCGCAGAGTATATTGCAGAAAACCTTCTAGAACTAAACAAAACAAAAACCAAAATACTCTTGTTTGGTAGAGGTAAAGGGAAAGCGGACAACTTTGCATGGCAGCTGGAAGGAGAACGAATCGAGAAGGTCACGGACTTCAAGTACTTGGGCATTATGATCGATAACTCCCAACATGAAAGTGCCATGCAAAACTAACTTCAAGACAAAACGAAGAGCCTAATATCCCAAGCCAAAGCTATCGATAAGAAGTTTGGCCGGTTTTCTCTAACCACGTTTATAGACATTTACAAGGCAAAGGTCGTTCCATCTCTCACATATGGCTCAGTAGCAATGCCAGGGCTACCAAAGAAGATCTGGTCCATACTCGAAAACAACTTCTGGCGGAATGGGCTGAACCTGCCAACCTCGACACTGATAGCCCTAATAAGGCAGGAGTTGAGTCAGCTGTCCCTACAATCGGTGGTCGAAAGAAATTCCACAATGCTATTCCGGAAACTCATGCTGGAAAACAGCCCCCAGCTACTGGTAGAAATCAAAAAAGAGCTGATGGGGAGGCGCTGCCCAGTTCTAAATCTTTGGTCAGCTGATCAAGAAGCTAAACTAGAGATCATCCATTGCTTAACCAAGACCTGATCGAGAACCCAACACGGATTCCGAAAAAAATGGACGATCTAGACTGGATTAACACATGCGAACAAGCAGCGATGTACAAACGAACTTCACAAATTCCTTATGTCCCTCGAAAGCTATATGAACTACAACCGTTTGTGGGTAAATACCCAAACCGAAAACTGAAGAACACCTTCCTGAGAGCTCGCGTTAATCTTTTCCACACCAATGAAATTCTAGCCATTCGTGGACTCGTGAGCTCCACAAATGTAGATTTTGTGAAAATCTTAATGAAGTCGAAACGATAAGACATCTTCTCATATCGTGCGCAGAAGTGGAAAACATCAGGCAAGCATACTTGAATCCTATATTGGCCAATGCTCACATCTTCGAGGACGGTGTATGGTGGTCAAGACTTATCGGAGGACAGAAGACGGCAAGGGTGACGGCCACAGCCAAAATAATGGACCTAATTCTAATGAAAGTGTCCGACAAAGAAAAATAGATTAAGTACTGAAACAAAGTAGACAAACAAGGGAATCAATTCTTGTTAACACCTTGTGGGTTAAACATATTAGGGATGAATTCCACCATCATTGACAATATTAGAGGGGATTCCACACTACTGAGAGTATAAGACCAGATAGGTTCTTCATCCTACAGGAGAACTATCACCCAGTTACTGAACCTCTGGTTACACAAGTTAACACTTATAATGGGAACCTGACACTCCCAGCTGTTACCTGCAGAGTTCTCTGAGCAGGTAGTGCCCGTTGGCCTCACCTGCATATTTTTAGATATTTTATTGAAGTTTCATGCGTGTTTGAGCTTTCCTTGTGGTAAAGGAGCATTGTACAGCAGACGATTCATGCAAGACACTGATATTGGTGCCAAAGTGTGTCTACAAATGGCTCTTGTATTAAGACATGCTCATAATGGCTTAGAAACCTTGTGGGCATTTCAATACTTTGTTTATATGAAATACAAATGCGTGCGTTAAATATTTTATTAAACTTGGTTGACTGAAAAAAAGAATATATCAATTTCGACTTTGGTATTCCTAAATGGATTTTGATGCCCATTAGCCCCTTTATCTTATTTTATATTTACCCATACTGCATCTAATAAAAAGTGTTTCCTATATTTAATTCTGATCCTTATTTATGTGAACCTAAAATGTTTGAAAAAGTGAAATTACATTTTTTTCCCTTTAGTTTCCAAATCCTATTTGGCTTTCCCTACTAGGCCATGTGTGAATTCTTCAATTTGCTTTCCTTGTATTCAAGAAAAAACAATAAAACATGCACAACGGTTACCTCTTGCAGTCCTTGTATTTGAAACCTACAACCTTTCCTTCTGTGCTTACTTTTATAATGACCTTCCTTTGTGTGCTTACGACCACGGTGTGAATCCATTTGTTTGCCCTATTCAGTCACTTTTATTTATTGTTATCACCTAGGGTTAGTCCTTCCAAAGTAGGGAACTGAAATTATGAAGCAGGGCAGGAATTTCAAGAAGGCAGAGTTGGAGGAGGAAGCAGGGCTTAACTTGTCAAGGATGCTAATTTGCAGATGGATGTCTCAGAGGAGAATGGTGGGCCACGTCTGGATGTGGAGCCTGTAGGTGCAGAAACCCACAGCCAGAGCAGGCATTGATTGAGGTGTGATAGATGAGGGGGAATGATTCAGAAAGAGGTGGGAAGGCAAGGTACAAAGGCTGTGCCCAGCAGATAAGGGAAATGAAGCGTATGAGGCATATACATCTCTGGAGACATGGAAAAGCAGGCACACGCATCCAATATCAGGTTTCAAGCAGGGCATCAACCATCCCAACCACTCAGTGCCCACTGCATCATTTGTCTGGTCAAACTTTAGCTTGTCTGAGGGAAATAATATGAGGGAGCTAGAAGTCAATACGATCTTTCATAACAGGATTGTGTCCTTGCTACCACCACCATCAGGACAGCAGTTTGTTGATGTTTTTCGTGGAAGCCATGTGGGTGTGCCACTTTGTTGGCATGCTTGGAGGGATCAAATAATTGTCATGCAGGTATGCACTGCTGGTATTTCAAGATGGCCATCACTCAGAGTGACCTGAAATCCATGGCAGTGTTGGATGCCATGTAGGGCCACATATTCAACTACCACTCTACCCTATTATAGGTGAATGACCGGGCATTTAGAAGGAGGGTAGGAAGAGGTAAGTGTCTTGATGGCCCTCAGACTTGGAATCTGGAGAAAAATGCCTAAATATTGCAAGAGTGGTTCTCCAATTGGCTCTCCAATTTTTGAGTTTCTCTTGAGTAATTCATACCTCATTTATTGGCTCTCCAACTGTTGAGTTATTCAAACCTCTTTCACGAATGAAAGAACAGACACTGTGGTTTATTTGACATGGTGGAGACCGATGGAAAATGCATTGGGCATCACTGAATTCATTGTCAATATTAACTGAGGTAAATAAATTAAAATACAAAAATGTAAGACTTTAAAGAGGATGCAATATTATATTACACCAAAGATATGCAAGTATAAATGATTGACATCATACTTGGCTAGTTCTGCATATTTACCATCTTGTTGCCATTAACAACCTTGGGCTGGTGGCATGTTTTCTAAAGCAACTGCTTAGCTGTTTTTAAGTTTGGAGCTCACAAGAATGAATTTAATACTATAGACCATGAACATGCTCCACAGTAAATTATTGAAATTTGTGTCATGTGTTATGGCTGTTGTGCCCTCGAATTAATAGGGACCAGAGTACCCAACCAATCCTCATTTTTGTAGCTCTCGCTTAATAGAGGGTACTGAAAAAAACAGAGGTACTACGGTGCACCCAGATGGAAAATGGATCTTTGTGCATTCATGCATTTGTAAAAAGGAGGAATATACAAATATATTGTACAATAGAAGAGTGTAATAGGAGTACATCACTAATAGCATCTTTAGCAAGCAAGTCAGAACCACATAGGTCAGTTATTGAAGATAAGGCACATCGGCAGCAACATTATCTGGGGTGACAATATAGACTAGGGGCAGCATGGTGACTGGCTGCTGGCGATAGCGCTCCTGCAGAGGTGTAGGGGTTCATGCCAGGTCTGTGCATGGTGCTACATAGCATGGTATGGCAAAGATCTGTTACGCAGCCTGGTCCCAGAGTCTCCCTGGCTGACACTATTGCACAGAGTACTTTCTGAGATGATGTACTTCTTACACCTGTACCATGAAGAATTCCAGAGTTTTTACTTTATTGCGGGACAAACGGGACATGTTCACCTTCACCATTCTGGCTGTAATGAAGCTGGCATTCAGTTGGTGGAATTGATGGTGTGGCTGGCACATACTATTGTTTTGCACTGGGCTGTCTTTGAATGACTCTGTACAAAGATAGAAAGCTAGCTTCCTCCTTCTTTCCTTTCTACATAATTACAGGTTTATAATTCGACTTCTTCCCCACTGTATCATTTGTTTAAATAAAAACGTGTGTTTTACCTGGGCTCAGATATGTCCCCACCTGTATGTTATCTGACAATATTAACATTATCATCATTTTTCTCAGACCTACTATCCTTGCATATGGATGGTGGTGGAGGAGACCAGGATCATCCCCTCAACCTGCACATATGTACTTGCCTTTCAGAACTCGCTATTAAGTATAACTGTTCTTCCTCTTCTGCCAAGACTATGACAGTGAGCTCAGCCTTTTCCACATGTCTCTTTAAGCCCCTGACACCTTTACATGCATAAGTTATCTTGGGTCACAAAAAGGTAACTTCCTCATAGCCACAAGAAGGCTGCCTATTGCTGACTAACTTAAACCCTCAGAATTCACTTTCCTGCCTAAATAGAATTCTGGGATGTCTTAATCACGTCTTCATAAGAAAGAAGTATTTGATATGGCGACAGAACAGTGACACCCTAATTTGCAGTTACGCCATGTAAGTCCTGCCTATCAACAAACAATTGTTACGTTTTTATCACCATTCACTGACAATACTTACTGTGTGCATGTAAGCGATGCAAGGTGACCACTCGATGGGATTCTCTCCTCGTTAGTACTCAAATAGTGCTGTCATGTACAATCTCCTGGTGTTTTGCAAGAATTCTAAAACGTATTTGATGCATTTAATATTGGGTTTGGACAGTAAAATATTGAGCAGTTCATTACAGACAATGGATATATCCTCGTCCCTAACAATGCATATACACATTATTCAATGTAACTAGTATTTGGTCTGACCACAAAAATACAGCACGTTCAGACACTAAATGCACTCTCTTACTTCAAAATAATGCAAAGTTTTTATTCACAACTTCACAAGGAAAATGTTTTGTGCAAACACCTCAACCATGTGCATTTTTTTTTAAGAGTCTACATCAGATGAGGATGTAATCTATCCTAAAGTGTCTTATTAAATAGAGGGGGATAAAGAACTTTTTTGGATCTTGAATTAAAATGTGCCACAGTTCCTACAAATCTTAGCTGGTTTTAATTAAGGTACGCCCTCTGATATATATGTGGTCATTACCTGTATCACTTGCCCAACTATCCAACTTAGGTTTGAATATTGCATCCCAGCCAATATAATTTAATTAAAGTTAAACCTAGAATAAAAACAGGAGATTTTCTCCAAAATATTATCATGATATGTAATTTGGGTACAAATATACGCCCTGATAAAAAGATAAAGTTGTTCCACATCCTTTTACTCAGCCTCTATGGTACATGTTTGAGATGTGTAACACCTCTGGATTTGGAGATATATGACGATGAGTTGCTTCTATTGAACTGGCTCTTTGCAAAGAAGACAGTTATTTAGGAAGCACATGAGTTACCTGCAAATAAGAACTTTGAACAACCAGTCTCTAGATCGCTGACATCACCTTGCTGCATTTAGCAGAGGAATCCAATCAACTCACATGCCAAGACATTTACTTTAGAATTGAAAGAATGCCATTATGATTATTGCTTCTAAATTAATAAATGATACAGCAGTGAAACACATTAGTGACAGTGAGAGAAGGCTATATGAAACATATTTGGCACAGAATAAAAAAGTAACCCATACAAGGAAGACACACAGAAAAAGCACCAGTTAAGAAACAAGAGGAAACAAGACAACATTCATTCCTGGGAAGTGATAATTGGGTGCCATCAACTCTAACATTAAATATTTGTGATTATGAACACAATGCAGAGCTTTTGTTGCCAGAAACATTGGCAAGCTGGGGCTGAGGGTAGAAAGTCTGCCTCTTAGCACCCTAAATATTATTACTATTATTATTATTATTATTATTATTATTATTATTATTATTTTAAAATTATATATTTAATTAACTCTCCAACAAAAATGTGGCTGGATGAAAAGGGAAGGATGGTGATAGTCACAGTAGGGCAAGGGAGCAAAATAATAGAAATAGAGGTAAAAATGAAATAAAATGAGGGCAAAGGACCCAATTTAGCGGAATATAAAAGTCGCAACCCACAGACCACAAAGAAATGGAGCAAATAAATGAAGCACCGGTTTTGTTTGATAAATAAAAATGCAGAATGGAGCAAACAGTTTTGTCCCAATCCATTGTATCCACAATGTTTTCACTGGGGCAAAGATGAAGCCACCGTCTGTGTTTACTATGTTTGCTGCGTAACATAAAAAGAAACATAGTAAATGCATTTATTTTAACATTATGCAGGGAACATATTACAAAGAAACGGTCTGATTTATTTTTGCCTTCATACAGAGTTTTTAAATGATTGAAATTGCGACAAACTTTGAGCCATTCTGCATGATCTACTGATTAAAATTGGTGATAATGTGTTTGCTGCATTTCTTTCCACACATTCTTGGCCATATTCTATGAATTCCAAACTCTTCAAATTTTGCAAGACATCCGCACAATTCGGATGTTGGTCAAAACACCACCAGGTTTAGTAAGTTCTGCTGGATTTCTAGTACAATTGCAAATTTTATATAGTCCATCTAATGGATGCTAATTCTGCTTTACACATCTGACCAAATGGAGTGATTTTGACAGCCTGCTTTTGCTCTATGTAGCCACCAATCTAAATATGCACTGCTCTACAAATTATTAGAACTTATTCCATTGTGGTAATACCTAGAGAAAATGCACTTGGTAGATGTGCGCTACGCAAGCCTGTACACCCCTGTATGCAGCGCTACATCAAATTCAAAGTGAAACCATTCCTTTCAAAATGTCTTAATGACATGCTTAGAGACAACAGAATGAATGTGACACACTGAATAGGAAAGACAGACAGCGACAGTCACATCCCTATAATATGTCCAGCAACACCACAAACAGAAATAACTTTCAAGGTATGACTGTGATTTATTGACCTCTAAATACCAATTAGGCAATCATAATTTGAATATTTCTTTGAGTTAGAAAAAAAAGAGAATCAATGAGTTGTGTATTCATTATTTATAATAACCAGCTGTACCAGGCATATAACAAATCCATCTAATGTCTCATCTGTCTGCCTTTCTCTCTCTGTCTCTCTCCCTGTCTCTCCCTTCATCTCTCTAGGTCTCCCTTTCCCCTCTCTCTGCCTCTATTTGTCTCACTCTATGTCTCCATCTCTTTCTATGTGGGCGAGAGTTGCATAGTTAAGTGTGTATTTGAAACCATTGCTGATAGCGTCAGGGCCAGATTAATAGTCAATGCACATAGGGTTCTTCTTTTTTTGCCTTCCAACTTTCCATAGAAATGCTCAGCAGTTTCGCAGTGCTTTGGCTTTCATTTATGTCTGATAAATGCACACAGGAGTCTCAGTGCTTTGGCCTTTCCCTGGGCCTAGTGAATGAAAAATGGGTTAAAATGCTTTGAACTTTTCCTATGACTTATAAACGCACATGAGATTCACTGTACGTTGCACTTCTCTTATGCCTATTAAATGCAGATAGAGCAGTTGGAACAGAATTCTAAACATCTGGGCATCCAACATCCATTCACAAGGTGTCGGGATAAAACACCAAGAACAGCACAAGCATTTTTTAGATGTCAGAGAAGGCCCAATCCCTTACTACCCTCAAATGCATTTTGAATGTAGAGAAGGACAAAGGACAGATAACCTCACATTCATTTACTAGTTGTAGAAGAAGGCCAAAGCACTGAGAATGCCATGTGAAATTTTTAAGCAGAGGAGGAAAAAGCACAGAGAACACACAATGCATTTATTATGCGTAGGAGAAACCCATATGCATTTACTAGGTGTATGGGAAGTCCAAAGCACTGAGAGACATATGTGTATTTTTTAGCCAGAGAAGGTGAAATCACTGAGAACCCCACACATGTTTTGTAAGTGGAGTAGATGGCCAAAGCATTCAGAAACATATATGTTACAACAAACCCATTAGAATATCACACCTTAAAACGCTGCAAAATCCTACAAAGTTCGAATTTTGCAAACCCATGGAAACTCTACCGGTTCAAGTTTTCCATGAAACGTCCAACCCTTGTTTAGTAATAATTTAACAGACAAAGGGAATTGAACTCACACTTTTTCCACATGAAGGTTTGGATCTCCAATAGGTTTGGAGGTATGCTGGGATGGTGGTGCCATAATTGCCCTTAGCCTGGGGCAGCATGCATTCGTGTACTGGACCTCCAAACAGTATTCCCCAAAAATATCAAAAACAATGTTGAATGTGCAATTATTGCAAATTCAGCGTGCTACCAAAAATCGAAGCCCATAATGACGAGCATCGGGAGCAGAATGTGGTGTTACTAGCATGGGCCCTATCACATGAGCAGGGGAAATCCCAAACCACGTGATGAGGGCGTGAATAAACGTCAGCCCGGAAATGTTCATTCTGGAACCGTGGACTGAAGCAGAGAGTCCTGCTTGATCACTTGAGTGCCGAATGTGTGGGGCCCTGCGCCGGCCTGCGTATGACCCCAGCCTCCTTTTATCGCCAGAGGTCGGCCTTTACAATAGCACAACAATGGCGACGAGGAGCACGATACCACGCGTGTGTTATTTCTTCATTCTTCATCTCGAGAAGCAATTCAGAACGGAGAGTGCCACATTCTACGCACACGATGGGTGTGAAACAATACAGTAACATGTGAAACAGACACTCCCCAACGTTCCACACGAACGTTCCTCTCGCCGGAGGGGCGGATATGAAGAAAAAAAAAAAAACATCTGCAATGACAATCTCCAATCATCCCTGCTGCCTGCCCAACACCCAACCCCTAGACCACCAGAGAGGCCCAATTCTACCGGCAGCGCCTGCAGTGGAGGGCCCATCCGATGCTTGCTCATATAAAATAGCGAGGACAATACCACTCAGCATACCAACCCTACGGGTAACAGAAGTGATGCACAACAACATTTCCATTTGGCACAAGGAGGCCCCTGTGAATGTGAGTGTGCACAAGAGTCGCCACGGGGAAAAAGGGTGTGAAAGGCACGCATAACAGGGTAAAAAGGACCCAGGTGCTCAACGAACATGTCAAGCCCACATGCCAGCCTGTCAGGAGAGGGAGGCAGCAGTGCCGCAAGATGGGAAAGCATATTCAGGCCCGACAGCTAGGAGACCTCACAGACCACCCTTATGAAACCCTTTGACCCCCACACTACAGGGGCAGCACTCCGGTGGGCATGTGGATCCAGCAATTTGAAGTACATTTAGAAGCGAGAGACATCCCTGAGGGGAAAAGGCAGCACACGCTACTGCTACTAAACGTTGGCGCCGCAGCACTACGCCTGTTTAACACGCTCCCCAACAACAGGACTGCGGATGACTACAATACAGCCAAAATGGTGCTCACTAACATGTTCAAGCCCAAACTCAACCCTCACTATGAAAGATTCCATTTCTGCATGACCCGCCAGAGGGAGAAAGAGACAATTGATGATTTTCACACCAGGTTGAGGGAATTGGCAGTTGGATGTGAATTCCCCAACGAAGAGTTTGTGACCCGTCTATACATTTTCAACGGGATATTATCAGAGAAGCTGCGATGAGCAATATTGTCAGAAAAGAACATTCCACTAGGTTGCCTACTGGAAATGGGAAGACGCAAAGAACGAACAGATGACCAAGCAGCAGTAATAGAATCTGCTATGCAGCACCTACCGGCAGACAGTCTCCAGGAGGAAAAAGAGGTGGCAGCAAAACGGATATGACAAGATGCACGGCCGCAAGAGGAAAGACGTCCAAACAACATGAGATCTGGACAACCACAAGGGCGGAACGATGCCTGCAAATGGTGTGGCGGCCATTGGCACCGGAGCGAACCATGTCCCGCATGGGGCATAGCATGCCGGAAGTTCAAACAGTTGAACCATTTTGCAGCCATGTGCCTGAACCCCAACACCCTGAGAGAGCCAATCCAACAGACCCAAAGGGACTTGAACCAACACATCTCTTCCCGCCAACAGAGAAGAAGAGGAAAAGCCAGAGTAGTTGACAGCTCACAGAGGCCACCCAGCAGCAGTGGAACAGAAGAGTCCACCGACGAAAGTACGTCCCCGGACAGGCGAGGAAAAAATAGGCGGAAGAAGGCTTACAAGAAAGAACATTGCATACACATGATCTCCACCATAAAGCCACACAAAATGAAGGCTGGAAAGAGAAGAAAGCAAAACAAGAGGCCATCTTGTACGATCCAATCGGATGGAAACCCCACCAAAGTGGTCATCGACACAGGAGCAACAGTAAATGTCATCCCTATCCACATGTATGACAACTTGGACCCGAAACCGATGCTCCAGGACAGACAAGTAAAACTGTTTGCATATAGCAGCAGGAAGCTGTTACCAGTACATTGATCATTCCAATCAAACCTTACATACGATGGAGCCACGTGTAGAACAAGAGTGTATGTGTTGGACGCAGTTCTAGAGATGCTACTGAGCTGCCGTGCAGCAGAAAAATCACACCGAATACAATTTGCATTCATCATCCACCCAGCAGAGATTGACAACCTCCACAGAAAACACCACCGAGTATTTCAGGGGATTGGGTGCCTCCGCAGAAGAACAATCAAGTTACACATCAATCCGACTATAGAACCAAGGCTGGGCATCATCGCTGAGTCCCTTTCCATATGAGAGAAGCGGTGGAGAAAGAACTTGAGAAACTGGCGAAATCGAAAAGACATCTGGGCCCACTCCATGGTTATCATCGATGGTTGTTGCACAAAAACCAAGACAACCCAATGCCGTAAGAATATGCATTGACATGAGGCTACCCAATGTGGCCATTGTACATGAACGCCATGTCACCCTGACCATCGATGAATTGATTGTTGACCTTACAGAAGTTAAAGTATTCAGCAAGCTGGACCTGAGGTCAGGATATCACCACCAGCTACGACTCATAAAGTAATCAAGATACATAACAACTTTTTCATCTCACTTATGCCTTCGCAGATATAAAAGACTACATTGTGGCATTTCTTCAGCTGCAGAAGTCTTCTAGAATGAAATTAGGATAGTACTTCATGGCCTGGCTGGAACCACCAATATAAGTGATGACATCCTGTTTTATGACACCACCACCAGCGAGCACCACGAGCGACTGGCAGCAGTTCTCCAATGACTAGAGGAGGCCAGACTTACCCTGAATGCAGAAAAATGCAAAATCAACAAAAGTGAGCTCAATTTCTTCGGCTATGTATTCAACGCCGACAGAGTGTCGCCAAACTCAGCCAAAGTAAGCGACCTAAAAGGCACGAAAGCTCCTACATCAGCGTCTGAAGTGAGGAATTTCATGGGCATGCCGACAAAATGTGCACGATTCATACCCGATCTGGCTACCATTGCATCACTGTTGAGAGAGCTGACAAAGAAAGACAAACAATGGGATTGGACAGAACAACATCAACAGGCATTCCAACAAATAAAGGACTCGCTGTCCAGCACCACTCGAATGGTGTTCTTTAACACAGAGCGAGACACGGAACTGCTGGAGAGTCAGCGGCACACTTCTGTGTGTTCCGCTAAAAAGGGAGAGGGATAGGGTATGTGTGATGCTGGCTAGTGTGATCTATGTGAAAACCCTGCCAACAGGGTATTGCAATTCAATATTTTCAGATTTGCAATTTCCTGATGCGCAGTAATCACATATATCTCCTCCAATCAACCTACTGTGCATTTGGCCTTCAACAAAAAATCGAAACGCATAATGATGAACATGGGGAACAGTGTTGAGGGGGTATCCACCATTTGCCATGTTCGTGAATAAGGGCTTGGAGGGTTGCATCGCTGTCCTCTGCTTTCATGCCATTGGAAGCAGGGGATAATAAAGAAAAAAAAACAGAAAAGAGAAAAGGGCTCCCTGTGGCGTCAGCTCTGACTCACGTTAGTGGGAGGGAACTGACGACCACACGGACAAATGAGAGTCAGCGGCACACTTCTGTGTTTGCCGTGGAAAGATAAGTAAGGGGGCGGGGTAGGGTATGCGGGATGCCTGCTAGTGTGATCTATGTGATCAACGCGCAACAGAGTTTTTCAATTCAATATTTTCGAATTCACATTTTCCCGATGCGCAGTAATCACGTAGATCCCCTCCAAACCACCTGTTACAATTGAGTTAGTAGAAAAGTTGTCATTGATTAAATCTCGAATCTATCATTATGAGCTAACTAAATTAATTGTCTTTCTCAGTGAATGCATTACCATGAAAACTCAATTTTATAGTCTGCAACTAATATGGCTCTCAGCAGCAAAAGTGAATTCCTATTGCTATTATAGACGAGATGCCCGGACATCTACTTGGAGGACAGTAGCACAGTAGATTGCTAAGGCTTTTGCCCACTCTGCTTCCCCACACCCATTATTAGAGAGTGGTCATCAATGATTTCTGAGACGCACCTAATGTATGTATGAATTAGAAAATCACACCATTTTCCATTTGACCATTTACTGTACTCTGCTTATGTTCAGGCCTCCTTTAAGAATACCTGTTATCCTTAATGATAATTCTCAACCATGCCGGAAGAGATGTTCCACGACTTTGGGGACTGCATTCAAAGCATTTCTGACTTTATGATAGAGGCCTTCGTCCACGCTTTTACTTTTGCCACATATAATGGCGCAGTGGAAGGGTTAATGAAACTCGAGAGCACAGCGCTCAAGAACATCCTTGGACTGGTCCTGGGTCAAGAATGGGTCACTGGAATGGGGTAATGAGATGAGCAACCATGATGAGGGCACACTTCGACACCTGGATAGATAGGGATGTATTTGTGGAGACAAGCCCCACAATGACACATAAAAAGGGCAGAATAATTAGGCCGATCCTTATAGCAAAACCTTTTCACTGTCCACCCGACTTCGCTTTTTGCAATGGTTGCAACTCCCTAGACATGACAGCATATTTGTTCGAAATCTTACCATGAGCAGGATTCTGTACTTCTCGTAAAAAAAAGTGAGCGTTGCATTTCGTAAATTGTTTCATGACTAGGATTATGTGAAGTCATGAACCTTTTAGTCATCCACTGCAAGTGTTTTACAGTCATTGATTCACTGGTTGCTCGAAAGCCTTGTGTGCCAGTACTACTGAAATACTGGTGCCGCCATGTTTCTTTGAAGACTGCCTTGTCTTCTTTTTCCTATTTAAAATCTGCTTATGTTTGTTTAACTTTGTTACAGCTGAAATTTAATTCACTTATATGGTAGAGTTTCTGAGAGTTCAGTGCTTGCAGGATTTGGCTCACGGTGTTGGTACTACTATTTTGTACTACTATTGTTATGTATATCTGGTGGTACTTTGGAACCATGGTCCTGCCCTATATGGAAGGCATGCGCTAGTTTTAATACCATGGTCTATTCACTCTCCCTTATACTCTCATGCCATTTGCGCTCTTTTCATGGTGGCGCCACTTGGCCATTTATTTTGTTCATTCTTTGCAATTCCACTCCAATATGGCCGCCGCCTTTTCCGTCTGTTCAGGTACCCATGTTGTTCCAGGGTAATAGTAAAAGGACTATTTTTGTTAAATTATAAAAGCGCTTTAGTCCTTCTCTTCACGTGAACAAGCACTCAGTTGAGTGTGAAACGCGTTGTGTGCGGGTCGCGCGTACCGGCGTCCTGCCTCTGTTTTTGCCGCTGCTCCCCAGCTGTAATTTATGTATTTTTGTCAATTTTTCTGGTCATATTAAAATATTTTAAGACCTTTACCTCTCTTGCGAGCTGTGCTGTTTGGTTTTTTTTCATGGATTTTGGTCTCTCAAACTGACCGCGCAGAGTGCGGTTCACTTTCTCCTCTCTTTTTGTTTCAATACAATTATATATATGTTAAAGTGTATCCACTCGTATGGCATAGACTAGAGAGAGATTACACAAGACCACATTATTACTTGTAAAATAAAACCCATTTATGATAACAGCAATTGTAGGTGGTGTCAACCCGAATGACATTCATTGTTATGCAAATGCTCCTTTAGTTTAAGGAAATGTAACTGGAAAAATGTTAAATAGGGTACACCGTAGGTCAAAGAAGGGGGAAACAAAGCCCTCCATAGCTACTCCTTTATTACCTCTCATAGTTACAACACCATTCAAAGTGTTCTGCCTTTAGGTTTGGGAGAGAAAGGCCTTTCACGGCCAGCTGTATGACTGTCGTTTTCTACTACTACTGTAGTCTTTCAATTCAGAATATACTGCATACTTCCACCAAGTTCCTCCATTCCCATTGTGATGATCAATGTTCGGAGCTCCCTGCACCCATGCCATGGGATCAAGGTGAGATGGTTGGCTCACCTACAGACAAATGATACCCATGGTGAGATTTCAGGAGTGATGTCAGGGTTCACTAACACCCACAGTTACCTTCCACTGGAGCAACATCCAGGGTGTAATTAGAAGGCCCAGTTCTGACATCAGCTACGGAGGGCAACATTTAAAAAGGTCAAAGAGATTTTGGCTCATAAATGTAATTGTGCAACATGTCTGACTTGTTTAAATCTGTGAGGAATTGCCAACCGGCAAGTTGTGGAAGCCATGGTTTTTTGATTTGTATTACTTAATAAAATGATGTGGGTAATTCTATCTCAGGAAGGATGGCCTGCTAGTTTGAGCCCTCTTTCCTAACTTTCATAGCAAAAGCATAACATACACAGGTCACTGCCAGCATCATTCTTCAGATCCACAGCTCCTGCTCTCCAGTGTCACAGAGCAGAATCAGAGGGCTCACATGCCGTGTTTGCTGTGACAGCTAAGTCACTGCAGTGCATTGGAAGCCATACCCAGAGACGTAGACAGGGTAGGGCCTGAGCGGGCAAGGCCCACCCAAAAGCTGTAAATGCCCACTCAGCAGCACTGTGTGTTAATTTACAGATGGTATTGTCACTGCGGTGTGCCCAACTACATTAGATTCAGACCCAACTTGTTAGACAATCCTGGCTACGTATCTGGCCATACCTGAGTTTAGAGTATTGTGGTTAGTATCTATCACAATTATTTAAACCATCTGCTTGGTACCATATACGTGTCAAAACTGTAAGCCCAGGCCTAGGTGGTGTGTATTTCCCCTAGACTGGTTGTCTCTGCTGCACCCAGCAGGACGGTAGCAACGGAGGCTGCATCTCTTTGATCCTTTGTGAGGTTGGGTAATGATATGATATGATATTATATATCATTTATAACGTGCCTATACACAAGTGTTTCGAGGCGCGAGACACCTCTCGAACAAGGCAGCCCCTCAGCAGGAGCTGTTGTGGGAAGCAGGAATCAAAGGCCACACCATACACAAGAAAGACTAGCCTGACACCAGGGTGTTGCATACCAAAGGCCTTTCATGCTTTGGGTCTGTGAATGGGGCAGACTTAAGGGCCTCATCACGAGTTGGGCCTTGACCCTTAAATACGGAGGTAATGCTATTACCGCCACATTTAAGGGTTGTCCCTATCAGTAGTTGGGTGTTAAATGGGAGATTTACCTTCAGCTTTTTAACGCCCATTGTTGGTGCTATTAGCATGGTGCTAATTGTGATGAGGCCCTTAGTGCAGCTAGAGAGGGCTAGACACATTTAGTGAACGTTTTCACCATCTTGTTTCTCTCTGTACAGCTCCTTCCATCTGTCTCATTTAGTTCCTTTAGCACAAAATACTTTGGATATGATGTCAGAAGGCAAAGACCACTTATTCAAAGGCCAGGGATTTGACCCCTTAAAGCAGGCTTGCTTTTGTACAATCATGCAAGGACGTTTGCCTATAAGAGAGATGGTCTCCATCTCCCTTTATCCATGTTTTAGCTTAAGGAATTCAAATAAAATATCTTTGGACTCTGCTGTAAGAGGAGCCCTTTCCAGAGTCCTCCAGTAGTTATGTTAAGGCAGGTAATTAAAGACAGAGGGAATCTCTGCTCCCTAACCATCCTCAGGGCGTATTGATGTTGACCTGCCTCCCTACCAGCTACACCAGTGCCCAATATCTCAATGGAGGTAAAAGACCCCTGCAGATATTTGCCAGCAACCCTCATGATTGGGAGGAGAACAAGGATTTATCTTGTCCCTGAGACTCTGGAATGGGACTCAAAGGACCCCGACAGCCAGATCATCCAGTATCCCTTATTTTTACATTCAAACCTCTTGAAGCCAGGTTTCAAGCACTATGTGACACATTCATACCATTAGGACACTCATTTGCTGCTTTTGGCACTCTCCAGATCTTTGAGCATCTCACTGTGTCATGATTCGCCATAGACCGGGAGAGGCAGCATGGTCGCTATGGCGACAGTGGCACTGGCGCTTCTCTAGCCCGTACCAACATGGCAGATCCACCCGGCAATGGGCGCACGTCGGTGTCATGGCGTCACACACCCGAAAGCCCGGGTGTCTCAGGAGTACTTAGTGGTGGAGGACCAGCCGCTCCTCGCATTGCAATAATTTCTTCATTGTGGTACGCTTGTTTCTCTCTTGCTTACCCTCCTTACATGGTTACCTGCTCCTTCTCTCCTGGCCTCCCTGACTACCTCCCTGGTTCCTACGTGGCAGTTGGTGGTTCCATTCCTTACCTTGCCTGGATCTTGCTATTCTTGCCTCCTCCTTTTTTCTGTTCCAAGTCCATTCCTCTATTATCCTGTTTTTGGTTCAAGACCTCAGATCTACATTCTGCTTGGATTGCGCCTGCTGAGTCTACGCTTCTTTTGGACTACTACCATTCCTTGTGGGTATTTCTTCCCTTACTGTGTTTTCATCCCTCTGGACACAGCCAAGAATCCAGTTACAATATCTCGGTCATGGTGGCTGCCTAGGGGGACCAAGGCCAAAATCAGCCAAAGAAAGCACCTTCAGTCAACAAGGTAAGGCGTGATCTTGATACACTGTCAGACTCCATGCTCACTGAAGGGGCCGACAGGGATGATGGAAAGTATCTGGGGCAGTGGGCATCTGGGGCAGTGTCATCTTGACAGGACTACCAGGGCCCAGCAAGGCCTCAAGGGATGACATCATCACATAGCACGTGATGTCATCACTCACACCGCTTACGCAACCCAGAAACCCCAAACATATGTGCTGGATCCCTCTACTAAAACTGCAGTGGGAAAGGCCTCCTTGCTTCTCAGCGTTACTAGGTGTATTTCCCTGCCAATGAGAAGAACATTCCTTTGTGGATTGTTATGCCTTTTGAACCTTTTTGCTCTGTTTTCTTATTCCTGTATTTTGATGCATACTTTTGACTTTTTTGGCACTTTGTGGATTTTGAAATTTTTGGTTCCTGTTTCTTCCTGGAATTGGCTCTTTGATCACCCCTTCTTTGATTTGGAGTTCTGCTGGAATTGGCATGAAGAACCTGGCTCCACATTTCTGGACATATCCCCTTGTATTTCGTTTGGACTGCCTCTTCCCTTTGCTGTGTTCCTTGTTTTGTTCCTTGTGCAGTCTGGGTCATGTCCTAGGCAAACATTGGGCCTCATTACGACCCTGGCGTTAAGGGATTACCGTTACCGGTAAGGGTACCCATACCGGTAATCCCTTAGCGCCTGATTACGAGGTCCCTTTACGGGTTCCCACCTTAACGGCTGGTTTTACCAGCAGTTAAAGAATGGACCCGCAAATGGACCTTGGTGCTAATTACGGTACCGCAATTTGCGGTACCGTAATTACGGCCTTCCCCATTCCGATTATGCCCTATGGGGTAAAAATCGTAATGGGGAAGGGCCATGGAGGAAGGGGGAATTACTGCCCCGCCAACCTTGTAATGGGGTGGTAATTCCCCCTTTCTCCATGGTGGAGTCGGTAAGTTACCGGCATGGACCATGGTGCTATTAGCACCATGGTTTTCCGCCTGGGTCGTAATGAGGCCCATTGTCTCTGTGTCCAATTTGGCAACTACCGGTGGGTGGTGGTCTGACCTATGGACTTCATCTTTGTGGTCAGAGATTAACTTACTAGGTCAATTTTTTCTGCTCTCCTTACCACAGGTAGGATCAAACAATTTGGGAGAAATGGAGGAAGGGGTTGTTATTCTTATTTTGTTTCTCCTATCTGCAGCCTGGAGGTTTTAGGCAGCATCTTCTCTGCCTTTTCACTGAGCTTCTTACGTGTGTGTTGGTTTTAGCACGCCATACATTATCTCAGGACGAAAGTCACTTTCAAGTTAGGAAACCATCATATCACATAGAACCCTGACACTCGCACAGCGCCAACAGCCTAGATACGCTGTTGAATCTCCAAGAACGAGAATATATCATTGACTCTTAAATGCCCCTTAGTCCACCTTTGTGCCCTAGAAACTAATAAGGTCACCTTTGAGCCATATATCTTTTAACAAGAGATGTACTTTTACAAGCATTGTGGTTATTGATTTCCTTTCACCCTGTTTCATTACCCGGATTTCATCTTTCTATCTCTTGCATAATCTGTGTACTTTCCGCAAAGGGCAGGTTTGTGTTGTGTTGTTCTGTTTAGATATTTTGAATATGGGAATATGTTTTTTTTGGCATTCCTTTATATTGGACAGTTGTACTTTGCTGTTCGGGTTGCAACTATTTTACATACAAATCTCTCTTGAGAGTATAACCTGCCCTCTGTCCACATTACCACACAAAGGCACAGGAGGAATATAGTATTATCTCTTACGTGTCCGTGTTTCACCTTTAAGATTGGGATCATTCTTGTTTTGTAGAAGTGTGAGGGTGGAGTAGGCGGTTTAGCCACTACTCATCCTTGAGATGCTGTGGGGAAGAAGTCATTTCCTCACATTGGCTACACATCAATAACCTTTATCAGCTCAAATAGCATTGACATTTTTATAGCCTATAATGTACTTACATTAAATGTATAGCAGCAGATGTAAAATAAATATAAGTGAAGAAGTATACAAAAGGGTACACATAAACACACATTCATTAAAAGGGAGTCATGTCTAGCCAAAGTATTGCAAGTATTGGTTAATTGTAAATTGGTTGAAAAGCAAAATAAAAATAATAGTAGCTAATGCGATGATCAAGAAATGTTTATCAAGGCAAACATCATTTCACTGGAGAATCCAGAAAAGTAACAACATATTTAAAGTTTTAAAAAATTGGAAACATAGAATTGTAATATTAACATATTGGCAAGTGGAAATGATTCAAAACAGATGTATTATATGGATGTACTATTTGTGCATTTTATGTCATTAGAAACCACTGCAAGATTCATGTGTCACTAATATGGAGGTCTGACTGTTCAATATACAGAAAGGGAATACGTGGCTTTCCAGTCCATGAGCTGTACATAAAGTGGGGTCAATTCAGAGAAAAGTTAGGAGGTTCAGAGCATTATGTCCTATTCTTTTCAGCTGATATTTTATTGGGAGCCCTTCTCCATACTTAGGCCCCCGTAGCTTTGGGGGCCTGAGATGTCTCATGGGTATTGGTAATTCAAAAGTGGTCCTTTGCGTTCTGTGGTTTGTGAATTATGAGCTGGATCTGTCTAACAAGGGTATTGTCTGGAAGGGCATGTACACCCCCCTGCCCCCCCCAAAGCAATGCTAGTTAAGATTATGGGCCAGATGCCCGGTCCTTCTCTGATTGGCAGTTTTATTAATAACATTCACATAAAGAGCACAGCATCTGCCATACTATTAGTCTTGCTGTTGAAAGCCCTTTTGCTGCTGGGCTCGTGAAACACTGCTTTCTTGTTTGAGGAGCATTGCAGTGCAAATAGGTGGAGCCTATACAGTTGTGAACGCAGATGGCAGCCAGGATCTTGCCAGATTAGAGTATCTGTTGGGAAATTGAGTCTGCAACCCATGCCTGTGCTTCCATGATCTTATTGAAGCAGTTAAGAAGTATTCTTAGCACAAAACGATCTTAAGCATCTACTCCATAGCTTGCCCCCAAGCCACCCCTGTATGACCGTCTAGCTGCCTGTCTCTACCACACTTTGTGCCCAGGATAAAAGCTAGGCTTCCTGGCACAGTGAGCACCTGCCATCCTGGGTCCTCATACATCCTGGTTGAACATTCACTCCTGGGTGTGTATTTGATGCTCCTAGCTCTGGGTGTAACACATCAATAATTATGTTCTTGGTTAACCGCACATGCCCCTAAATAATGATGTGGTGATACTTTGGAAATGTCCTGATGCAAGGTACTTTCAGCAAGGAAGCAACCATCTTCTTAGGAAGTATTGCTCAAATAAAACATGAGTCTTGAATATTTGGGTAAACATTGATTAAACAAATTCAGGTAAATATGAGAGTAGAGCACCAAAACTGATGGGGCATCCATATAAACAAGGCATTATGAACGAGAGTGCAAATCCTCATCTTTGAAATATGGCATAGACGTCACTTTCCTCTATAGGACAAAGACACATACTTGCCGCTATTGTGGATGAGAACAGACTATGGGCCTCATTATGAGTCTGACGGTAACCCTGCCAGTGCTACCGGCGGGATGCCGCGGGACTCGTAAGGTTTTAACGGGATTCCAAGTCCAGCGGGTCAGGAAGTCAGGCGCCGGTAAAATGTCAGACCCCATTCACATAGAGTCATATAAGACTCTATGGGAGTGGGGGCACGTTGCTAACGGTGCCAGTGCTTCTGTGACCAGTCTGCCTACCATGGCCGCTGCGCCAAAGGCAGGGTCAGACCTGGCGGGCACAGCAGCTCCGGCAGGGTCCCGAAACTAGGGTGCCGGTGAGCTTACCTTGTTTCCTCACCGGCAAACTTATAATGAGGCTCTATGAGTATTTGTTCAGGTACAGACTGCCGATTGAGGAGAAGGAAAAGAGAAGTGGGCTTTGCCTCCAGCGATTCATGTTTACCATTTACATGGATGCATTATTCCTCTGATTGATCTATATATCTAGACACATTCAAAATCACATAGGTAATTATGACTATTAGGATAAATAACAATATGTTTGTATTGTTCCATAATTGTTTTCAAAGGATATTATTTGAAAGTAAATATCATATGGGACTTTAACATATATTGCCAGAAAGTTAGTCTGTAGTCAGGTGACCGAATTTCTGATGAATTAGCAAGGAAGTAAGAGTAAATAAAAGCACTGAGGGAAAGCTTTGGAGCTGACAATTTAAATGAGGGTCATAGGTGATAATTGAGCAAAACTGCATGTATGAACAAGACCACGACATGACTGTCTGAGACATTCTGCTGGGATTACACAAATGTGAGCCAATCAGAGTGGGTAGTACTAGGAAATCCTACTGGGTTATGATCAATGTGGTTGGTCTATCTACGAATAGAGGTGGCACTGCATTTTTGATATTACTGTAGTCGTTTTATGGAGGGGCAAGCAAGAAATTCGAGCAAAGGAAGAAGAAGAAAGAAGGAAAAGCCAGTCTAGCAGCAGTAGATTTGGGAACTGAAACACCAGGCTTAAGTAAAGCAATTACATAGTAACAAGAACATTTGCCAAAGTAAACTCACAAACAAATATATTTGAGCTGGCCAGATATTTCTCTTCTGAATTATGTAGGTGTGTCAAGGGTTGAACAATTTGAATCAATATGTCCTGGTCTGGCGTGGTCCCTTCTGATTCTTATAGGGACTAGACCACCCCCTCCCACTAGTCCTTCCCAGCTTCCTTTGGCAATACTTGCCTTCGGGCTCCCTTTTCCTGACTATCCCAACCCAGTCCCCTGTCCACTGCACTCTCACCCTCCTCTTTCCCCGGGCACTTGCCTACTTGGCCTTAGTAGCTCTTGCCTGCCCCCACCCATGGGAGAACCCATTCTCCTGCACTTCTCCCACTATCCCCCTACCCCTTGCACTTATCACCTTTGTCATGCACTTGCACTGTAAGATTGTCGAAAGGCCTATATAACCGTTTTCTTTAGTTCTTGTTGAATTCTTATTATTCCCATGTTCCCCCCAATCGCCTGCTGTCTATTGGTGGATGGAAAAACCTGTATATAGGCACCATACAAATGTCCAATAAATAAAATGTGTACCAAACAGTCTGCAGGCCTTTGCAGTGTTTCATGGTTTCATGTCCTGGGATGGAACAATTATCCTTAGGGTTCCAAATACCTGTCATGTTACTTAAATCAAGCTCAACTAGGAATAATTAAGTGCTAAAAGCTTTTGATACAGTGGCAGCCAAACAGATGCATTGTTTTCAATGCTGGAGAGAAGACAATCCCCTACTATTGCTTTCTCACCCATACCAATAGTTCACTGTTTTGACTGTATATACTGTATATGTTGACCTGCTGCCTTCCTCATTATGTACATATTTGTAAATGTACATTTATCTATTTCCTGTAACTGCTTCTTAAATATGCGCCCAGATGCCCTGGGGCAAGGTGCGCATTACTAATAAAATAAATACACAAAGCTATCAAAAGTGTCAGAGATTTTAACATTTAGAAAACATGTACGACCACAGTTAACTAGATCACAAAACAGGACACTCAATATAGATCTTTAAGGCGTAGAAGTGTCCACAGAATGGCAGGCATGTGCTGCATTGCTTCCTTACCTTCCACACAGGCAGAACAGCAGTCTGTTAGTATACAAAGGTCCATTAGTTCCCCCTGTGATGCTATCTCATCTGACGCAGCAATCGATTGACTACGCCATGACATACACAAATCACGTTTCTGGTTTAACAAGGAACATGCATGTGAAATGGCACATCCTTATTATGCCAGCCTAGAGGTAATGGTCATGCTGCAAAAGTGGCATTCTACATTGAGCGATTGCATTATATTGTAATTGGTTCAGGCAGCCTGATCACTTCTAATTGTCATTTACATCATTACTCCATATCGTCATTAACGCCAGGATAACAACATTTAATTATGGACCATTTAATTGTTGTCTGGCTGAATGCTTTTATTCACAATCCGAAGTTGCAATGATTTCATTGCACAGTAATCCATAACGTTTGGACACTGTTCACATCTTAGTAACTTAACACCTTATCAACTCTTTTATGTTGCGCATAAATACACCCTTATTTCAAATTATTAATTGGAATTGAACACATTCATTGCATTTTCGCATTTTATTTTTTATTGTGCATTTTGTTAACAAAAATCATTTTAGCAGATACAAGGATTATATTACAAAAGAAGCCTTAATGTATCTTTAAACAACACAGCAAATTCGCGGTTAAATACATTCATTTACAAAAAAAAGGGAATGCGTTCAAAGTTCTGCTTAAAAACGATTCCAAAAAATGACAAAATGCATAAAAACGGACTTCTAATGCTGGCTTGGGATGTCGATCAAAATAAGTGCTAACACAATTTAATTGTGGGAATTGTAATGTTTAATTGGAATCCCTCTATATACTCCCTTCCATCCGCTACAATGTTTCCTTGATACTGTAATATATTTTCACAGACTTTCTCTTTGTTCTCTCATTTACCTAAGACTCCAAATTGAGTTTTAATTCTGGGATTTAGCAAAGCTGTTCAATCCTCAGAGAGTTTAACAAATCATTGAGCACAACCTGTGATCCACTACAATTTCGAAATATTATCTGTAGAAACCAAGTTCCAGCAGATATGAGAGAATTGGCGTGGTTTTCTGTATCAACCGGATCAGAAGAACGAACATGTAAAGACAGGCATTACACATTAGAGCCTGTCCTTTCACCGCTTCTTCCAATATGCAGGATTTTCTCTTTTTTGTTTTGAAGCTCAATAGGGGCAAAGAAAGGACTAGCTGTGTCTGTCTTGCTTCCCTGGTCTACTTCAAAACACCACATTGTTTGCCACTTCCATGTATGTTCATGCTGGCATTAACCCAGTGTATTCTATCGAATCTGCCTCAAATGTACTCCTGTCAAACGTCGCTGGATTCCGTAAAAGTCCATGTTAGATGTTGCCTGGAATCGGAACTGAGGGAGGCCTTTACACTTTTTCACAAATGTAATGGAAAAATGATGAGTAAAGGACATTTGCCTATGTTTTAATTGTTCCTTTTCGACCATGTGGTGGATAAGTTAACAATTGCATAGAGGGGACATTTTGCACAAAAGTGCAAATGGAAGTGGTTCCCTCGCTGAAATTTAGCAATCAATACAAAATGACAACCACTGTCATACTGATGTGAGGAGAATGCAACCTGATTTTTGCTCGAGTTGCACTTCTTCAACCCCAGGGCATCTGCCACATGATCTCACATAAAGGTGGGCCAGTTACATCAAAGCTGCATCAGACAACCCTTATTTTGAAACTGCAGAGTGATTTCAAAAATGCTCCTTTAGCAAGAAACAACACACCATTTAGCATTGGGTCTGTCCCTTGCAAGCTGCAAATGCTCCTACACACAGTATAGTTAGTACCTTTATATTACACAGCCACAATAGTGGCTGTGTAGTTATGGTTAAGTTGCTGTTTCCATAGGAAGAGCACTTTTTGGGCGGCTTATAACTTCGCTCCCCCTGGACGAATCCTCACCAAAAGTATATGGCCCCCTCTGAATTGTTTTGCAAAGTTTGGTGATGTTTCGTCCAGGGGGGGGCAAAGTTATAAGGGGGGTCCCAAAACGTTGTTTTTGTTCCATAGACTGAATGGGGGGAAAACATTGCGCACGGCTACAGGCCAAACCGTTGGACGGATTAGCACCAAATTTGAGGCAGGGGCTTGGGCGTGAAAGCGTGCTTTTGCAAATTTTGTGACAATCCATCCAGTAGTTCCCTTAAAAATGATCAAAAAGTATGTCTCTAAAAATGTGTGATATCTATGTCCGCTCCGCGGTCACACATCCCTGTTCGATCCATGGAGAAAATTGCAATTGGCTATTCCGTGGCGTGCTGCCCGCAACCATGTTGTGCTTTCACCGATTGGTTGTGGCACAGCGTGAAGTGCGTCATAATCTTTCGATACGTCCGCCATGTTTACGTTTTCTGTTGAACGCGAACATCGGCGCTAACATACCTAAACAAAGAAGGCACCAATGCACTTATAACACTTATGGAACACTGTTTCGAAAGGTGAGCGTTAATGAGACGTGGTAGTAGAAAGTCAAACATTGAAGTATTCTTGTTAGCACTGTCATACGGTACAGTGGTACTTGCTACTCATTGTACGAAATGAACTTACTGCGTCCATTTTACAATACATAAACAACATTACTGCGGTCAGACTTGCGGGAATCTGAGGCAGACACCTGCTCTATTTCGTACACACAGCCCTCTGCACGTGTACGCCAGTAGCGGTTCTCATAAAAAGAAGCTGACATGTTGTTGCAAAATGAGAATGTATTTGCATTCGGGGTGAAGGCCACTGCATTTTCTCTTTTCAACACAAGCTCAGTACGGCCTCATATTTTTCGACACCCATAAGGGTCCCTTGTTTTTTAACCTTGAGGTACAGGGAAAGAGTAGAAAGAATGTAGGGAGTAACAGTTTGAAAAACATATCGTTTGATAAGGTTATGCTTCAAAAACTTTTGCACCGACCATGAGAAATTAGTTCCCGGACAGTCAGTCTTCCACATACACTAGTGTCTGAATACAGCGATCACAGTGGAGGCGCTCCACGTCACGTAAGTGTATTTTTGCCGCCTATATACCGAATTGATGCTATGTTTTAGTTTGTAAAGAAAATATATATTTTCTCTAATGTTTTACAAGTTTTATGTGCCGTTGCAATTTTTTTCCTATTATGGACATTGCACATTGTCGCCGTTTGTAGGGTGCACTACATTTCCCCAAATTCAAATAATATTTAATAAAAAAGGTATGTGTTAGAATTTTTTTTGTGCTCAGGTTGTGCAGTGATACACGTTTTGTTTCCCTTTCCACCGCTCAGCTACTTCCAAACAAAAATTGTATTATTAATAATGACGTTCCAGCTTTCTGTGTTGTTCGATTTATTTTTCCAATTATGGAGATTGTACACTGTCGCCGTCGCTAGGGTCCCACTACATTTCCTCCTATTGAATTAATTTTTTACTGAAAATGTTATGTAGTACATCTGTGGTTTATCCAAAGGTTGCGTATTCATACATCTTTTAATTCACATTTCCTCCTCAGATACTTTCTTCCCTATTGTGATTGTCACGGATTACAGATGCCAAGTGACGGGTTCTTTAACCGTCAAATGCAACAGTTCATAACCGGCTGTCTGAGCATCATAATTCACTGGGATGATCGTGTGGGCCCTCTATGTCCCTACGCTGCTGTCGCTATAAGAAGTAGCATTCCATCCTTTCTGTCGGTGTAGATCCCAGCGGTTGACGTTGTCTAGCACATCAATGTGGGAGGAAAACGACTATTGTGGCGGCAACGCTTACTTTCTGTGTGTGGAAAAAAACAACGCAACCTTTAACATTGTCATTGTCGACCAAAGAGACAAACTTAACACTTCTATGGAAAAGTGAATAATGCCATCTTTTCACACAGTTCATTGTGAAACAAAACTACTTTACTACTTGCATAGGGCGATGATTTCGCTGACTTTATTGTGAAATAAAACTACTGGACGCATTTTTAAATGTTAGTGTTTTCATTACAAATTTACTCTCTGTTTTTACAATGTGGCATGCTATGTTGCAGGTCATAATGTGTTCTTTTGTAGGTGCTACATCACGGCATGTACGTCCATATGGACGCAATTGTTTAAGCTGCCAAGGAATGTTATGGAGAAAGGTACTCACCGTCAGCCCAATTTCTGTCACCCAGATGCTGTATGCACAGAAATGTTTGTACAATAATATACGGTTACACCCTCCCAATACACATATCTTCACACCTTTCCACCTGTGTCACTTACAAAATTATGTGTCGAAAGGTGAGTGGTAATGGTGTTGCATCCAGTATTTCTGACCTCATTGCACTTCGAATCACAGACTTTGTTTGGCATTTTATGTCAATGTAAGTACATTACTCCTTTGCTGTTTATACGCACATTTTTACAGAAAAAAATTAGTGCATGTACAACACATGTATGTAAAGTCATTGACAACGACTGAAAAGCTTTGTGTTGTGCATGTGATAGTCTTTTCATATTGAACGGTACAGCTTCCGTCTCTGAGGGGTAGCCTCTATGTATGGGTAGTGCCCACAATGTCGGGATATGGCTACTGGCATTACTGCAAGGGAGAAAACATTGCATTGAGGTCGCCATGTCCACCAGGGACTACCTTTCTGGTAAACGTCTTGCTCATAACCACACATTTATCAAGTAACACAAATGTGGTGCTGCCATAACGGTAACACAGTTTCTTTTTTGCTTTCTGCAGCCTGCAATGGAAAGCGAAGAAGGCTTTCTATCCAATGCCCATCTTCCCTTTGTACGGTGGCCATCTTGAAAAAGGATTTGTTTTCTTCAGCCAGGAACGCCGAAGGCATTCCGGTTGAAGAAAAAAAATCTTCTTTCTTGGTATCACGAATTACTGCTGTAAAATCTCGATTGCCAATGGCATTCATCCCCCACTCTTTGGGGAGGAATGGGGGTGAATGATCCAGAAACGTTGGTATGCACTCTTGCTTATATTGTGTTGATCACTTGCACACTTGCATTGTGGAGTTCTGCACCGGAAATGTTGTAGTTAGAAGTTCTTACAACAATACCCAATGTACTTTCGCACGAAATATCAACCAGTTACACAGCAGTGTTTTTTGGTTTCACTGTGAAGTATAACATCCCTTTAACAAAGTTTTTTTACTGAATGTACATATATATATATATGGCAGGCAATGAACAGAAAAGGTTAAACATGTGATGTCGTCAGTGATGTCATCGCTGACATTTCAGAGGACAGCTTTCATGTTCTGGGTGTTAGTGTTAGCAGTGCACAGTGGCGATGGCAAGTAAGGGGGCTCAGTCTGCCATAACTGGCTAATTTCAGGGGTTTTTCGTTTTTAATTTGAACCACAATGGGGAGGGCGAACATTTTTTTTTTTTAGTGAAGTGCACAGGTTTTTTGTAGGGCAACTTAACCATAATGTCCCCTCAAAAAAGTTTTTTTTGTAGTGAATATATATATAATTATATTTCAGATGAATATTTGAAGTGCTGTTTCTTTTGAGATGATGAATGATTTTAGATGTTTTCCATGAGACAGTGGGCGAAGTGGGCGAAGTGGGCGGGAGAGGTTGGGAGCGGTGTACCTCTACTTTCTTAAATTAAGTTTAAGAAGACTGTAAACTCAATGTTGATTTTAATTTGGCAATAAGTTGGTTTTTAATATTTTGTAAAGATCTAATTTAATCAAAAAAATAAAAAAATAATTAATTAAGTTTGACACTAATACTGTAGCAAATAATAACGATGCCATTCCTGAAGGTTATTGGCAATGGTTGCCATTGAGTTTTAAGTCCCACTTCGCTGACACTCGTCAATGACCAAACTCGATGCAGTTGCTCTATTCTTGGAATACTCGTGGGCACTTGCATCTGTTTCAGGATGATGGTTTGATTGTATGTATGGCTCTCTTTAATATTATTGCACTCCAGGAAACATGGTTAACAGCGGAAATACAGATTGACGATAGATGTACTGTCCATCAAATTGCGACCAAGGGCACTCTTGGTCGCCCGAAAGGGGGCCTGTTGATTTCTGTTCAATCACCATGGTCCATCAACAAACTCTCGTTATCGAATGATCATATATTAGTGGCCAAATTAACATTGATGTCGACAATCCTAATTGTGATTAATATCTACGATCCTCCTAATCGGGCTAAAACAGCAACTAATATTGAGACTGTTGAAAATGTGTTGTAATTGTTCAATCATCGCTACCCTATATTTCTTTTGGGTGATCTGAATGCGAAAATTGGCGTTTATTGTCTGACTGCAGCTGGGTACCTCGCTCAAATCTAATATCCACTCTGTGTCTAATAGACAAGGCAAAAAGTGGATGAAAGTTATGCAGACCCATAGTTTTATTAAACTTAATGGTTTTACACCTAGCGATGTGCCTATGAACTTCACTAGGGTTGAGGGTAGATCTGCAGCTACCCTTGACTACATTTTCACCAATCAAATTGGGTTCCATTTTGTCATAGATATGGGTGTAGTTGAGAGAGATGAGAGTGATCATCTACCCCTGTCTCTGTTATTTGCTGTCACAGACAAAGGTATAGTCCATCATGACTATGATGATAATGGGGTGCTCAGTATTAATGAAGGACATAATAGGATTGTCTGGCATAGTCGTAATATTGAACATGTCTCTCAACTGGTATCCACCCTATTACCGGAGTTCATTAAGGAGGGGGTGTCCGGTATGAATGCCGGTAATCAAATTTTGCATAGTTTCACTGAACTTATGCAAAATATTCAGAAACAAGTGGGTGAACATCGTACATACAAATCAACTGGGGAACGGTCTAATATCGCTATCCCACGAAGGCCTGGGAATGACAAAAAGATCAATTTGGCTAAAAAGAATTTGCGTAATGAAATTTGCATAATTCTCAGAAACAATGACTCCCTGTCGTCAGAACGTGAGGTAGCATGTCTAATTAAAAAACTCAAAAAGAATTATAAAGTGTGGCTAAAAATCCATAAACGCGAATGTGAAACCAAACTATGGAAAAAAATTGCTCTAGCTGCCTTGTCCAACAATCAAAAAGGGATTTGGCCTCTCCTTAGCAAACATAAAAAACGTGATTTAACAATTAATTGTAACCCTGAAGACACGTGGGCCCATTATATCAACGGCACACTGGGCAAAGTTGAACTAGGTACAACGCTTACTCTTTCTCCCGAAGTTACTTGGGTCTGTAAATCCTCCGAACTTGATATCATTAAGATCATTGAAAACCTTAAGAACTCACGGGCCGCAGGGCCAGATGGGGTCTGTAATCTGGTCATAAAAAAGCAGCCTGAACTGTGGGGTGCTGCTCTTGTACTCTTGTTCAAACAAATAGGGACGCTAGGTGAAATACCCTTATCGTGGAAGACAAGCCACATCCTTACTGTTCATAAAAAAGGGCCATGGGATAACCCGGCTAACTTTCGAATGTTGGCAATGTTAGATGTGTCCTCTAAGATTTTTACCAAATTATTGCTCAAGGAACTTATTGATTGGGTTAGTGAAAATAATATCTTACCTCCCAACCAAATAGGTTTCCGTGACAAATCTAGTACTGTACAAAACTTGATGATGTTTATATCTTCGATAGAACATGCCTGGAAAAAACGCAATCTAAATGTTTATTGCGCATATATTGATTTTTCTGCGGCATTTGACACCATACTTCAAAACCGACTCTGGAAAAAACTAAGTACATGGGGGATTCCCCAAGGTCTGTTAAAGATGTTAATGATGTTACACTCTGATACATCAGTACACATCACACTCAATGCAGCTGGTAAACTTTTGAAATTTATGGCCACTAGCTGCGGTGTTAAGCAAGGCTGTATGATTACTGCCATCCTTTTTAATCTGTATCTATCAGATATGATGAATGCATTCTCTATCCCAGAAGCTAACCCCGTGAGAGTTAATGGAGTAACTATTGGATGGCTTGCCTATGCTGATGACCTGCTATTGTTAGATTATACCCCGGCGGGCCTTCAGCATATGCTTGACTCTTTGGCTATCTACTCTGCTGAGAATGGTTTAACCATTAACATTGATAAGAGCAAGATAATGGTCTTCTCTAATAAATGCAGACCGAAGAAATACTCATGGAGCTTGGAAAGCAAAAAAGTGGAACAGGTCAAATCATATAAATATCTGGGAGTTGTTATTGATGAAAAGTTGAATTGGGAGGAACAGTGGTCATCTATCAAGAGCAGATGTACTGTGGCTGCAAACGCTTTAAGTGTTTTTATTGGTCTCAATTGCTGTTATTCGGTCATTGCAGTTCTCAACATTTACCTTGCAAAAATAAGATCAATGCTGCTCTATGCTGTGGAAATTTGGGGGCATAAATTTGTCAAACGTAGTGTGGTCTTTGAGTCTATTCTCTTAAGAAAATTACTACGTCTCCCTCCGAGAGTGAGTGTGGAATATCTGTATTTGGAATTCAACATCAAAAGTTATTTGTATCCATATATCTGCCAATGTGTTCTATCCTAAGAGAAAGCTGCAACACTCCGCACTGAAACTATCTTTGGGCCATTTGCAAAAGCATATCTTAGTCTGGAAGGTAATGTGTTGATTGGTACCATTGGTATCATTCAAAGACTACACCGTACATGGGTCTGATCCAGGTACTCTTTCTCTACTATCTTTAAAAATGAGACTAAGGGGCCGATTCATAGAATTCAGCGCACAAGTGGCGCACGCGGCTGGCGCACAGTGTGCGCGTGCGAATCCCTGCGCCAGCCGCGTGCGCTAAAATCCATTTCTGCGCACAGCGTATTCATGGATTCCAGCCACCAAAACCAGCCGTGGCGCACAGTTGCGCAGCGACCCTGCAGCAGCGCCAGTTACGCCTCCAAGAACGCCTCTCGCGCAGGGAAAAGCCATCAAAATCCCCAACCCAGCGCAAAGGGCAGCAGCAAACGCAGAGCTGGGAGCGTGTATTCCAGGGGTGTGCGGGTGTTTCCATACGCGGCTGGGCTGGGTACGTGTATTTCAGGGGTGCGCGAGAAAGTCTACACGCGATTGGCCTGGGTACGTGGATTTCAGGGGTGCGCGAGAAAGTCTACACGCGATTGGCCTGGGTACGTGGATTTCAGGGGTGCGCGAGAAAGACTACACGCGATTGGCCTGGGTACGTGGATTTCAGGGGTGCGCGAGAAAGTCTACACACGATTGGCCTGGGTACGTGGATTTCAGGGGTGCGCGAGAAAGACTACACGCGATTGGCCTGGGTACGTGGATTTCAGGGGTGCGCGAGAAAGTCTACACGCGATTGGCCTGGGTACGTGGATTTCAGGGGTGCGCGAGAAAGTCTACACGCGATAGGCCTGGGTACGTGGATTTCAGGGGTGCGCGAGAAAAACTACACGCGATTGGCCTGGGTACGTGGATTTCAGGGGTGCGCGAGAAAGTCTACACACGATTGGCCTGGGTACGTGGATTTCAGGGGTGCGCGAGAAAGACTACACGCGATTGGCCTGGGTACGTGGATTTCAGGGGTGCGCGAGAAAGTCTACACGCGATTGGCCTGGGTACGTGGATTTCAGGGGTGCGCGAGAAAGTCTACACGCGATTGGCCTGGGTACGTGGATTTCAGGGGTGCGCGAGAAAGTCTACACGCGATTGGCCTGGGTACGTGGATTTCAGGGGTGCGCGGGTGGTGGGTGTGCGGGAAGTTCAAGACGTGAATTGGCAGTGTGGGTCCTCCCAGGTCTCCCCTCTACCCCCTCCACGACCTCTGCAGGCATCCCACACCACAGGGGACTACCCTGCACCCCATGTCATGTCCCACAGGCAGCCCATCCACCATGGCCATGCCCCCCAGCCAAGCCACATGTCCCCTTGCACCCCCACCCCCCAGCACTGTGGGGCACCTGCCAGCAGGCCCCCACCCATGTCTCCCAGCACCCCCACCCCCCAGCCACCAGGGGCACCCTCCACCAGGCCCCCACCCATGTCTCCCAGCACCCCCACCCACCAGCCACCAGGGGCAGCCTCCACCAGGCCCCCACCCATGTCTCCCAGCACCCCCACCCCCCAGCCACCAGGGGCAGCCTCCACCAGGCCCCCACCCATGTCCGACTCATGTCTCCCAGCACCCCCACCCCCCAGCCACCAGGGGCAGCCTCCACCAGGCCCCCACCCATGTCTCCCAGCACCCCCACCCCCCAGCCACCAGGGGCAGCCTCCACCAGGCCCCCACCCATGTCCGACTCATGTCTCCCAGCACCCCCACCCCCCAGCCACCAGGGGCAGCCTCCACCAGGCCCCCACCCATGTCTCCCAGCACCCCCACCCCCCAGCCACCAGGGGCACCCTCCACCAGGCCCCCACCCATGTCTCCCAGCACCCCCACCCACCAGCCACCAGGGGCAGCCTCCACCAGGCCCCCACCCATGTCTCCCAGCACCCCCACCCCCCAGCCACCAGGGGCAGCCTCCACCAGGCCCCCACCCATGTCCGACTCATGTCTCCCAGCACCCCCACCCCCCAGCCACCAGGGGCAGCCTCCACCAGGCCCCCACCCATGTCTCCCAGCACCCCCACCCCCCAGCCACCAGGGGCAGCCTCCACCAGGCCCCCACCCATGTCTCCCAGCACCCCCACCCCCCAGCCACCAGGGGCACCCTCCACCAGGCCCCCACCCATGTCTCCCAGCACCCCCACCCCCCAGCCACCAGGGGCACCCTCCACCAGGCCCCCACCCATGTCTCCCAGCACCCCCACCCACCAGCCACCAGGGGCAGCCTCCACCAGGCCCCCACCCATGTCTCCCAGCACCCCCACCCCCCAGCAGTGCAGGGGCAGCCTCCACCAGGCCCCCACCCATGTCTCCCAGCACCCCCACTCCCCAGCCACCAGGGGCAGCCTCCACCAGGCCCCCACCCATGTCTCCCACCACCCCCACCCACCAGCCACCAGGGGCAGCCTCCACCAGGCCCCCACCCATGTCTCCCAGCACCCCCACCCCCCAGCCACCAGGGGCAGCCTCCACCAGGCCCCCACCCATGTCCGACTCATGTCTCCCAGCACCCCCACCCCCCCCAGCCACCAGGGGCACCCTCCACCAGGCCCCCACCCATGTCCGACTCATGTCTCCCAGCACCCCCACCCCCCCAGCCACCAGGGGCAGCCTCCACCAGGCCCCCACCCATGTCTCCCAGCACCCCCACCCCCCAGCCACCAGGGGCAGCCTCCACCAGGCCCCCACCCATGTCCGACTCATGTCTCCCAGCACCCCCACCCCCCAGCCACCAGGGGCAGCCTCCACCAGGCCCCCACCCATGTCTCCCAGCACCCCCACCCCCCAGCCACCAGGGGCAGCCTCCACCAGGCCCCCACCCATGTCCGACTCATGTCTCCCAGCACCCCCACCCCCCAGCCACCAGGGGCACCCTCCACCAGGCCCCCACCCATGTCCAGGAACAGAGACTTCCATGCTGTCATGTGTGCAATCTGCACAGGGCTCCCCATGTCACATTCAAACACATGCAACAACCATGCGGTTCACACATTACAGGTCGCACATGCATTACCATGATGTCCCTGCACACATACATGCGTACATGGCCTATGTCACACATGCAGGCAAGTATCAGACAACCAGCACACTGCAACATGCCCTGTCTCACACAGCAATGCTTGGCCACTTACCGCTCAACTCCAGACGGGTCTCCCTCTCAAGGACCTGGCTGTGGAGCGCTGGGTGTGCGCGTTCCAGGACCCTCAACTGGATGGAACTCATGCGGCCCCGGCCCCCCTCCACAAGGCGCCGGGCCTTCATGAGGGTCCTGGACCTCAAGTCCTCCCAGCGCTTCTTGACCTTCTGGATGGTGCGGGTTGCCACCCCCTCCGCGTCCTCTCCCGTCCTTCCCTGTTGGCGCGGGACGATCCGAAGAGGGCATCATACTGCCCCAGGACATGCTCCACCAGGACACCAACTTCGGTGGCAGTGAAGCTGGTGCCCCTCTGCCCCTCTGGCTGGGGGTTGCCACTGGTGTCAGATGTGGATGTGCTCGACATGGCAACCCCAGGGGCAGGAGTGGGTGACCAACTGGGTCCTGGGGCTGGGCTGTGGAGCGATGTCATTTGAGTCGGGACTCTTCTGTACCAGCAGGGGTGGACACAGCAACTGGAGCCCTGCAGATGGCTGATGTGCAGGCACCAAATGGCAGGGCACGGTGGCAGCAGGCAGGCAGGCAGGCAGCAGCAGATGGCATGTGGGAGGCTGCTTGGGGCACTGGGGGCCAGTGAATTGGCCTTCTGGGCAGGAGCGTGGTCTTCCGTGTGTTTTCGCGTGGCCAGCTTCATACGGAGTGAATAGGCACGTGAAAAATGCACGCTGCGTGTAATGCGCGTAAGCGCGCGTGAAAAACTGCACGTCCGCGTGTAATGCGCGTAATCAAACGTGAAAAAGTGCACGTCCGCATGTGACGTGACGCGCGCGTGCGTTTCCCTCAGCACGGGTTAAAGGTGAGCGGGCCCAGCTGTTCGCTGTACGTGCCTTTCGTGGAGACCGACGTGTGTTGCTGCTTCCAGTCGTTTCGCGCGCCATCTACTTCACAGCTCTCAAGGACGTATCTCTTCTTTTGGCGGGGGTATTGGCTACGCGTGTTTTTCTGCATCGCGCTAGTCAGATGGTGAGTCGCAAACGCTCCTTTTCCCACTGCGGGTGCCCCTGTGTATCGCACCCATTTTCGATGTCATCGTAGCCTGCGTGTCCCACGCGTACGCGTTATACGTGTTACTGGGTGCCACCGCGTACTGCGGGAGGTTTAATCCACGCACGTAGGCTGCAGGGTTGCGTGCACGGTTTTACTGCAGTTTTGGGGTGCCTGAGCGTTGCGTGACCCGTCAACACATCACCGGGGTCACATACAGCCTTGCAGGTGCAGGGGGGCTGTTAACATCTTGCTTCCCACCCCCTTCACCCCAATTGCCCAGGTCAATTGTGCTGTACACCTCCCATTGGCACCACTCCATCTGTGCCAGCACTATTACATCCGTGCCATGGTAGGGAGGCTACCAAAGGTGAGGGGCGCCTCAGCTGGGCGTCCTCCTCGTGGCGGGCGTGGTCGGGGACGTGGCCGTGGTGACCAGGGAGTAGGGGGACTCCAGGGTGTCCAGGGCAGCCACAGAGGGGGAAGAGGCAGGGGTGCGCCACTTGAGCACAATGTTGTGCCATGTGTTGGTGCAGCCATGCCACCACCCCCTGTGGTTCAGGGGGATGCAGCTCCTGCATCTGGCACTGGCACCCGTATGACCCGGCAGTCCGTTTCATCGACTGCCACGGGCCCAAGGGTAGCGGTAGCTGCAGGTGCAGTTGTGGACACCGCCACCCAGGCTCAGGGTCTGCCAGCGCAGGCTGCGTTGGCACTTGAAGAGCCCTTGGTAGATCTCCAACAGGCCAGGGGGGAAACCATTGGGGCAGGCCGGGCTGCTCAGACCAAGACACGTGTCCCTGGGGCAGTCATGTCATCTGCTGCCCCGAACAGCCGGGTGTTGGCAAGTGCAGGGGCAGATGCACCCAACAGCACCCCGGTTGTGAGTCTGCCAACCAGGACCGTTGCGGTCAATGACCCTGCCACAGCTGATGTTGCTGCGCAGGGTCCATTAGTGGGCACCCAGCTGCCACTGACACAAGTCAGGCCTTTGGTCATCCCTCCACCTGCCACTCCCTCGGCTCAATCCACCCAACCCACTGGCCATACTGGTCAGGGCGGCATTAGCCAGCCAGGGTCTGCGCCACAGTCCAAGAGGAGGAAGGTTGCATCTGCAGCACAGGCTGGGACCCCACACACAGCCACGACCTCCTGCACGTCGAGGAAGAAGCCTTTCTGTAAGCAGGAACTGGACTTCCTCGTGGACTACGTGCGGGGACACAGCCGTGACATGCTAGTGGGTGCCAATAGTCAGACTACGGCTGCCCAACGTGACACCCACTGGAAGCATGTGGCGGAACATGTCAGTTCATTCGGCCATGAGGTGCGCACGGCGCAGGAGTGCAAAAAGCGCTGGAATGACATCAAGCGCAGCACTAAGGCCAAGCGTGCCTCAAATTACAACTTGACTCTGGTGACTGGCGGTGGGCCTGCACCAGAGGAGGAAGAACTCACTCCGCATGAGGCTCTCGTTGCGGAGTTCATACCACCAGAATTGGTCGAAGGTGTGGGAGAGATGCTGGACTTTGATGCCCAGTCCAGTGAGTGTTGATGCGTAGTTGTTGAGGACGTGTGTGTTTCACTTGTGGGATGTGTTGTGCATGATTGCTGCTACATGTGACCTGTACATGGTTCTGATGTGTAAGTAATGCAATGCCACCGTCATGCGTGTCTCCTCTGCCTGCATGCGGGACTCCATGTGGCCATGCTCCCTTGCCCCTCCTCCGCCACTCTACACCCCAGTTCCACCTTTGCACTGGTCTGCTACATTCTTGCCAATGTGTAGTTTCATGTTCATGTGTCCTGTGTAGATGCTAACATCCAGCTTAGAAACTGCCAGACATATGCCGTGTGGTACAGCCTTAGTACTCGATGCAGGGCATCCCACTTGTACTGTGCATGGGTCAGATGTCCCGCAGGGACATGAGTGCCCCTTCATGCTCCATGTGCATTGCACACATGCCCCTATGTGTCCTTGACTGGATGATCACTGTAATATGAGTCCTTGGTTACATACATTGCCTGCCATATCATCGGCCTCCCCATGTCAACTGTGGCTCAGTCCTGCGTTGCACACATGTTTAGGCTCTGACAATCTGTGTGGCTCACAGGCCTCAGCCTGTTCAATGGCCAATGACTCTGTCCAACTCTTGTCGTGTCTTCTTCACACGTGGCCGGCCTCCGGATCCTCCATCATGTGTCCTGCCCACTGTCCCAGCATCATTTGCAGTGTTGTAATTGAAATCACATTAAGCTGTTGATGCCAGTCAACACTGCTTGTCAATACACAGGTGTATGGTCAGCCTTTTGATACCCCTGCTTTGGTACTGGGGTGGAGGGGTGCTTGCCTTCTAGACATGGTACACATTGAATACACAATGCACGTGATGTCTGATTTTGACATTGCACTGCCTTCACATTTCCTGGCACACACCATGGAGTGCTTGTACATGTAGGTAGTGAGTAGCGTACACATTTTCTGCACTGCTTAGACCCACTTCCATGCAAACTGCCACCTTTCAACAGGTCTGATCACAGAAGCTATTCTAAGTAGACCCAGCATGCATGCAAGGTCATATGTTGTGTGTCACATGTCTGCCAGATGCCTTTGCTGTCGGTGTGTGTGTGTGTGTTGTGGGCTTCTGACATGTGTACTGACCTTTTCCTCTCTATTTTTCAGGTGATGACGCAATGGATGCAGAGGATGGTGTTGTCATGCCAGACACAGGGTTGGTAAGACCACATCAACCCGGCACTAGTGGGGGTCGTGGGGTGGTAGGCCACGAAAACCCCCAAGTGCTGCAGTCCATCCTGTCTCTGGCTGCCTATGAGTCCAGCCTTGATGACGACTCTGACGTCCATGTTGAGTTGGATGACCATCAAGTCCATGTGTCAGGGGTGAGTGATTCTGATGTGGACACTCCTCTGTCTGCGACCCCTGCACTGAGGGATCAGACAGTCTTGGTTCCTCCGCCCGTGGTGGATCGGGACGCAGGGTCACCCTCCACACCAGTCACTGATGTGCCTGGGACATCACGTAGACGGGGGCATGTAGTCGTGCAGCCGCAGGCGGTGCCAACACAGCGAGGACCCCCGGTCCTTGGGTCCCGCAGGGGTCAAGCCCGGCAACGCGGTCGCCGCGCGCAACCGCTGTATACTGAGTGGGAGCAAGACATGACTGCCAATTCAGAACGGCAGGGGGCAGCAATGGAGAACATCGCTGACAGCATGGAGCGTGTGGCCCGATCTGTGCTCCCCCCTGCTAGGCAGGTGCTTCTCCAGCAGCAGGCGGCACGGTCCACGGCCCGCTCACTCAGGCTGGGCATGGCGGCCTCAGACAGGGCACGCCAGGCTGAAATGTCGTCTCTGCGTCAAGCAATTGCTGCTCACGCAGAGGCGCACATGGATGCCCTGAGGGAGGAGTATGCCTCCCTCAGATCCACTCTGGGTGTCCTTATGATGTCCCAGAGGCAGCAGGCAGAGGAGAGGTTTGCACAGCTTGAGCGCACCATCTCGGCTGAGCTACAGGCTTGCCGGGAGGTGCAGCGGTTGTCCAGCCAGGCCTTGCAGGAGGAACTCAGTGTTACACGTGCTACCTTGCAAGAGGAAGCACGTGTATCACGTGAGGTCCTGCATGCAGACCTATGTAACATCGCCACACAGAACCAGGCTCACCTGTCCGGCAGACTTGCTGCCAACGAGGGGCAAGCTGCGGCTAGGCATGGCCAGGCTACTGTGCCACGTCCTCCTTATCAGGATGAGCCAGACTCGGACGACCATCTATCTCCCACATAGGTCGTGCTGTGCAGGCGTTGAGCCCATGGAGGTATTTTTTTTTGGCTCAGCATCATCGCATGTGGATGTTGAGCAGCACCCTGTACCTCCCCCCTCCTGGGTGCCTCCCCTCCCCCCCGGGTCGTATGTGGCCATTTTTGATTTTTCTTTTAGTTTAGTTAGTTAAGTTTCTGTTTGATAGTTAGTTTAAATAGGTAATGTAGGTTTTCCATAGTTAGTGTAATTAGTTAATAGTTGAGTTAGTTTAAAATTTGTAGTCTATTGTGCTTACATGTGACAGTGCGGTGCCTTGTGGTTTTTGAAGGCATCCACTGTCTGTTCCAGCTGGGCCCTTCATGGTTGTCTTGTGTATGTGTTTGCTGCTTGGGTTCCTTGACTCACATATGCCACTCCTGCCTCCCTTATCCATGGGCTCGCAAGGATGGTTCGGTGTAACAGAATTTTACACAAGGGCTTTGGACTGTCATATCTGTGGCATGTCTGGTGCTTTTTGACTTGTGTTGACACCCCTAGTGGGGATGATTTAGGTGTAATTGTCCACTGTTCAGCTTTTGCTAGATGGGGCGTGTCATGATTAATGTGGACATTGATTGCTATGCATTGTGTATTATGTTTCATATCTTTCCTGTACACGTGCTTGTTGCAAATCATGCTGTAGATAGTGTTCCACATTTTGGAGGTGAAAGACGGACTGATGGTGTGATTTGTGATGTGACTCTCTGACATGGTCAAGTAATGAGATGCATGATGAGACACACACAGATCACTTTGATGCATTAATCATGTGTTTCATGCACTTTCTGCAGGGGGATGAGGCACCAGAGCACCTTTGCCAGCAGACATGGCCCATTGGACAACGTAATTCCTGACCCGTTTGTTGGTGCCCACATGCACATGTGTGCACATGCAGAGCCACAGTGATTGCAGACCCACATCCTAGAACTGCTGACATGTTCCAAGGAACTCCAGGCAAGGTGAGCATCACAGGGGGGCCACTAGACAGCAAAGCTTGCACCAGGCGAGTTGCATGTGCAGGCTTAGTCACAGCACTGAGGGTGAGCTTAGACAAATATTGGTGTTGAAGCACACAATGCAGCTCAGATGTGTTTGTGGACTGATGGCTGTTGATAGTAGGGTTGTCTGGGACACATGTGGGGGCAGTGGCACATACCCTGCGGTACACCAAGGTTCATTGAGGCACTTGTATCAACCATGTAGCCTTCCAAGACATGGAAAGGGGCAGCTCACAGGGACATACAGCAAGGGACATACTCGGGTGCAGTGCATGTCTATTCCACGTACTTCATGATAAATGCACTGGCAACTTTGTTTTGGTCATGGTGGTACGCAACTTGCTCTGTAGTCATGGCTTGCCATATGGGTCTGTCTGCTTACCCAGGGAACATTGCATGTTGTGTGAATTGTGACACATTGGTGTTCCATTTGCCACGCACCCACCAGCGGCTGACTTACTGCATTAACTGTGAAAGACCCGTCACAGGGGTGATGTTATATATGGGTACGAAGCATGGAGCACAGATTGTCTGTTTGTAGAGTTGTATGTTGTTATGGGGCATGTTTTGTGTTGTGTTTTTGTGTAATTGGCACGTACAGGTTGCTGACTGTGTCTCTCTTTGCAGCATTGCAGTGCTCCTGTAACCGGACCTGAGAGTGCGCAGGCAGGAGGCCAGCACTCAAAACCAGAGCTAAGTGTCTTGTTGTATTTTCTTACAAACTGCCCTGCATAGGCTTGCTGGGGAGTGTACTGATGCATGGATGTATGTGTGGTCCTATTTGGTATGTTTTTTACCCTAATCACCCGTGATCCTATGCAATTTCGAAACCTGTACCCTCTACCCGGTGTTCCTGCTTCCCATGCCTATCCAAGCAATGTTCCCTGACCCTCTTTCCCCACTGGGGTTGCGGATGCCTGTGTAAGCCCCGAACTTGCAGGCGCCAAAACCCTAGAGGGGGTGGTTGGTTCGTACCACTCCTGAACCTGGACTACAGAAGGCCATGACAATGATGTCCAAGTTTGTTTAGATTGTGCATGTGTTCATGCAGGTTGTACATTTTCGTGCATTCCCTGGTTTCATGTGTCATTCCTACTCCCCTCACCTGCCACGCATTCCAGTCATCCAGTGTGTCTAGACCTGTCCCGACTGCATATCCCTGAACCTCTTTCCCCACCAGGATCTCAGGGGCCTGTGTGAGTTTGACCTTGCAGGCACCCGGGACATGGTGTGGGTGGTTGTTTCATGAGACTCCAGCGCCTGTACAGGGGATCTGTGACAGTACACATCCATTCATGGTGCATCATCCTATGTCATGTACCACACATGTCTCACATCCTGTCGTGACATTGTTTTGCTGTGCTACCTTGGTTGTTGCATCATTGTGGTAGTACTTGGCCTTTGAGACGTACTGCTATGTCAAGTCATCTACTGGAGGGTGTTTGGGTTCCTTTTCATGCCTTGGATTATGTGATTTTGGAAATGAGTGTGGATTCTGAGGGTTCAGGCATCTCTTTACACACAAGGTGGGAGATGGACACGAAGGGTAAAGGTGATCCTGTGGCCAGGTGGGAATGAGGGTTGGAGGCTCCATGACCCAGGTGCAGTTGTTCAGTGGGTCATGGTCATTTGCGAGGGGGGGGGGGTTGTTGTTGATAGTTGCGTTGCCCTGCAGTGTGATGGGAACTCTGACATTGTAATGTTGTTGTCCTATGTACATGTTGTGTTCTGCTGATCAATGCCTGTTCATGTGTTGTGTTTTCCTTTCAGGTGCGAGGGGATAGTAGTGGTTTGACATGCTGGGGTGTACACATGGTGGATGTTCACATGTGATGTGTAGGGAACAATGATGGTCACTTGAGTGCACATGCATATGTGGAGTGCATGTCCTTGCAGAACCACACACTTGCACTCGGATGCACTCCATGTCCTCCCACCCTTGCATATCCACGTGTACACTGTGTGCCTTCTGGTGCCCACTGTGTCCCGCCAGCACATGTTCTGTGACCGATTATGGTTCGAGTACATGCCTAATTTGATTTTTGATGTAGTCTGTCACTTAGATGTGATGCTCAGGGTGTGCATCACACGCAATGGCTGTTCACTGTGCTGTGCGCTGAGCAGTGTGATGCAGGAGTAGGACATTGCACACATGAGCTGCAGTGTTCATTTTGCAATGCATCATGTGCATATAGCCAGGCATTCATTGTGATGTTACGTCTACGACTGTTGTAATGCATTAGGAATCGACTTATTTTTGGTGGGACATTTTGTTGGTCTGTCATTTCATCGGATTCCGGGTCAGGCATCATTGTCCGATGCCACTGTACATTTAGGTAATGGAAATGTGTACCTTATCGTTACTGGGTCGGTGTATGGGTATTGCTTGCCATGTCATGTTGATGTTTGGGAGGGTTTGACTGACATGACAGTGATGGCCATGGCCTGTTTTGCAGGTGTGTGTGATGCACACCTTGCATGTCCAGGTCATCCGCTTCTCAGAGCAACTAGCTGGGGGTAGGATTCTCTCCGCAGCAGGGCCCTCCCCCTCGAACAGACTTCCTGACTTGAACTTGAGGGGAACCATCTCCAGTTCTGGAAGCACCTCAAGACCTTCCTCTTTGCTTCTGCTTACTCTCTGCCTCTCCCTTGCAGAATTGTTCACTGGAACTGCACAGGAGCTGCAACTGGGCCACTCTCACCAACCTCGGTCCCTGGCCCAGCCACTGTCCACTTGCACTGCCACCCTGGCAACCCCTGCACTGCAGTACTGTCTCTCTATCCCTACAGCCCTCCATTCCCAGCACTCGTCTGCACTTACCTTAGCAGTTGCCACCAGGCGACCTATGTATAATTTTTTGGCCTACTTCCCCTGTACTGGACTCCCCCCCACCCTTGCACTTTTCCCTTCCCCCTACCCCTGCACTTGCACAATCACAATGACACCTGGCCTAGTAGTACCGTTCTCTGTGTTCCCTTGTTCCCCCCCCCCTGTCTCATTGTGCCTTGTAATACTTGTGTATGGCTCATGTCATGTCACATGTCATGTGTGCATTTTGGTTGCACAGGATAGCTTGTGTTTAAGTAGCTAGGGATGCAGACGATGTGGCACTTCCATGGCAACTATCTCAGGGTGGTAGGGTTGTGACAGTTGACTGTCACTTTGTCATCATCGATTGTCACCTGGCATGTGCCAGGCCTGTGTGCACTCCGCAGGGGTTGGAGTTTAGGTGAAAAATGTGGCCACAAGCTGGGTCCGGGCTACCTCGCCACGTGCCCTGTCCCCTCCCATGGGCAGCGCCTGTGCCTGTGGTTGGGGATGTGGGGGCACCACCATGTCCACCGGGACGCCCTGCCGTGTTGCAACATTGTGCAGGACACATGCTGCCACAATTATCCTGCACACAACTGCTGGTGCATAGAGTAGTTGCCCACCAGAGCGGTCAAGGGAGCGGAAACGTGACTTGAGCACTCCGAATGTGCGCTCCACTATGCCCCTGGTTGCAATATGGGCAGCGTTGTATCTTACCTGGGGTGGTGTGGTGGGGTTCCGGATTGGCGTCATCATGTGGTTGCTCAGAGGGTAGGCACTGTCCCCTGGGGAGGTGATAATTGTTCAGATTATTAGGGTTGGTATATTTGTCTGTGTGTGACTTGCATGCATGTGCAAGGGCATTTGTACTCACCTAGGAGCCATGTGTCGCCATGCTGCCCAGCTTCCAGGGCCCGGCTCAGGGCGGACATTCTGTATATGAAACTGTCATGGGTGGAGCCAGGGTAGTTTGCATACACAGAGGTGATGATTCCCTTTGCATCGCATACCACCTGTACATTGATGGAATGCCAGTGCTTGCGGTTTCGGTAGATGTGCTCAGTGGCCCTAGGTGGACGTAGGGCCACATGGGTGCAATCTATGGCACCGAGCACTTTGGGGAAGTGTGCCACCCTGAAAAAATCCAGGACAACGGCCTGCCTTTCTGCGGGTGTTCTGGGCATGTATATGTGCCTGCGGACTGAGGGGCGCGCTGTCATGATTGCCAGTACCTGGTGTAGGCAGCGTGACTGCGTGGCCTGTGAGACCCCCCCCACTATGGCAGTGGTCCGCTGAAACGACCCAGTGGCCAAGAAATGCAAGACATTGAGCAGCTTCTCCAAGGGGCTCAATGCTTGGGAGCAAAGGGTGGGGGATGTGAGGTCATCTTCCCACTCCCTGGTCAGGTCTAGGATGATATGGGGTGGAAACCTATACCTGCCGTAGACCTGGTCGTCAGGCATCCCAAAAAGGCCTGTCCGTGGTGCAAAAATGCGTGCCCTGGCTATTCTCCTCCTCCTGCGGTGTCCCACAATCACTGCAGCAACAAATGGGGCATTCATCGTCGCTGTATATACGCGTTTGTTGTTTGCGCGCACTTTTATGCTGTGCGCGGGCGCGGGACGCCTCCGTGTGGGCGGACTCGTTGGTTTCCCGTATTCGGGTGTCATCGCGTGTGATCGGAGGGGAGCGAGCGTACACGCGATTGGCCTGGGTACGTGTGTTTCGGGGTGCGCGGGTAGTTCCACACGCGATTGGCCTGGGTACGTGTGTTTCGGGGTGCGCGGGTAGTTCCACACGCGATTGGCCGGGGTACGTGTGTTCCGGGGTCCCGTGAACTTTCACACGCGATTGGTTGGGATCCACGTGTGTACTGTCATCACGTGCAATGAGGGATACTCCCTCGCACGTCACGTCACAGACGCGCTCACGCGCTGAGGGCCTTTGGTCCAATGAAAATGCGTATGCGTGCAGACGCGCTTACGCGCTAAGGGCCTTTCCTCGAATTACACGCTGACGTGCAGAATTTTCACGTGCCAAATCACTCCGTATCAAGCTGGCCACGCGTAAGCACACGGAAGACCACGCTCCTGCCCAGAAGGCCGAACTACTGCCCCCCAGAGCCCCGAGCACGCTCCCACCTGCCATCTGCTGCTGCCTGACTGTCTGCTGCCCACGTGCCCTGCCATTTGCTGCCTGCACATCAGCCAGGGGTGCTGTTGGTGTGACCACCCCTGCTGGAACCAAAGACTCCCGACTGGGATTCCATCGCTCCACAGCCCAGCCCCAGGACCCAGTTGCCCACCCACTCCTGCCTCTGGGGTTGTCATGTCGGGGCAAACTCCATCTGTGACCACTGACAACCCCCGGCCAGAGAGGCAGAGGGGCACCAGCTTCAGTGCCACCGAAGTTGGTGTCCTGGTGGAGCAATTCCTGGGGCAGTATGATGCCCTCTTCGGAAGTTGCCGCGCCGACAAAGAAGGACGGACTCGGATCTGGACTGACATCGTGACTGCCATCAACGCGGAGGGGGTGGCAGTCCGCGACTTCCAACATGTCAAGAAGCGCTGGGAGGACTTCAGGTCCAGGACCCTGACCAAGGCCCGGCGCCTCTTGAAGGCAGCGGATGCCAAGGGGCGCCGGGGCCACTTGTCGGAAGAACAGATGAGGGTCCTGGAACACATATCCCCAGCGCTCCACGTCCAGGTCCTTGAGAGGCAGACCCGTCTGGAGTCGAGCGGTGAGTGTACATGCATCCTGATTGTGAGCAGTGCGTGTGGTGATTGTTCAGTAGTGTGCAGGTTGCACATCTGTTTGTATGGGGTCGAGTATGGGTGCGGGTGTACAGGGCCGTGGGGCTGACACATGCGAGGGCTGTAATGTGTGAGACATGGATGGTGCCTGTGTGTGTGGGCTTGCATGCCAAATGCAGTTGTGTGGGCACACAAGTTTGTATGAATGTGTATGTGAGTAGACATGTCCGTGATGTCACGCATGTATGTTGTTTTCAGCTGATTGTATCAGCGCTGTGTACATGTGCATGTGTGTGTATTTGACAAGGGTGCAACAGTGATGCAACATGGATGCATGTGACAGCGGTATGTGGAAGCCTGATTGGCAGATGTGACATGGATGCCCGTCTGATCACTGCGACACTTAGCAGAGGTGTACACATGCATGCAAGTGTGGTGGTTGGTGTGTACATGTGTGGTGCACTTCCTGTGTTGCATGTGATGTCTGGCTCACCTTTGGCTGCTGATGCTGTTGTATGTGTATGGATGGTGTTGGCAGTTGCAACATGGCTGTGGTATGGCTCGTGTGTGCAAGTTGTAATGACATGTGTGTTGGGGATTGTGATGACATGTCTGAGGTTTGCCAATGCCACTCATGTACAACTGTCATGTGTGTATGTGTCCATTGTACAGTGCCCTGATGCCTGTGTTTTTTTTCTCCCTGTCTGCAGCGTCAACTGATGAAGAGGGCGGAGAAGGTGCTGTGGAGCAAAGCGGCGGGGATCCCACCGCCAGCCGGAGACGCAAGGCCCGGCTCCCCTCCCAGGTTGTCATCTCGTCGGGGAGTGAGGAGTCCGGTGCCGCGTCCCAGGCCGCAGCTGCCGGGGGGAGGTCCAAGAGGCGGAGGTTGCAGTTGGACTCCTCGGCAGCAGAAGGGGCAGCTGGGACCCCACAGGGCCCAACGGAGGAAGATGGCACAGAGTCATCCAGGTTGGTGGGGGGTTTGGTGGAGGAGGAGGCCGTGCAAGCACCGGAGACGGGGTCTGGGGGTGGGGATCCCACTGGTGCTAGTGGTGCAGTGCAGGACCAGGGACAGGAGGCAGCACAGGCCGCCGCGGAGGTGCCTGTGTGCAAAACTGTCCCTGATCCTGTCCCTGCATCATCTTGCACCAGCAGGGATGCCCATGTCCAGACCAGTTTTCAGGCAGGGGATGAGCTGACGTCAACTGGCCTTCCTCTGCCTGCGGACGTGGCTATCCAGGCCCGGGTTGAGCCTGTCCTGGCTGGAGTGGCGTTGCGTCAACGGGCCATGCGAGGTGACCTGCAGTCTTTTCATGAAGAGACTGCACATCATCTCGAATGGCTCGTTGACCACGTCAGCCTGCTGGGACAGGTCACCCAGGCCGGATTCCTCCGTCTGATGGGGCTTGCCACGACCCCCTCCTCAGCTGGACCCCCTACGCGCCAGTCGTCCTCTGTGCCATCTTCCCACCCATCAGTCACCTGGGTGCCCTGTGGAGCTGCCTCTGACGGTGCGGCCAGGCTGGTGGAGGAGGCATCCCTGCCGCAGTCGGGAGTCGGACGTCCAGCAGGGGTGGCCACGTCAACGACTGCACCCCAGCCGGCGGAGGATGTGCAGGCAGCAGGAGGCAGTGCAGGGGCAGAGGCACAGCAGCAGCAGCACCATGGTGGGAGCCATGAAGGCTCGGGGCCTTCGACATCGGAGGGGCAGGCATCGGCCGGAGGTCAGGAGGACCCAGGACAAAAAGTGTCTTCCGTGTGGCAGCGGTTGGGCCACGCCATAGATGCGGAGCGGCAGCGGGCGGAAGAGGCACGGCTCTCAATGGTCAGGGCGGAGAACTCCATGCAGAGGGCCCTGAGGCGGGTCGAGTGCCTCGAGGCAATCCGCAGGGCTTTGGAGGTGGACACGTCGACGGCCCTGCGGACCCTCGGGGCCATGGAGGAGGACCGCCTCCGGGACATTGAGGAGGAGTTCGATGATGCCCTGGCCCGGCACATCCAGAAGTGAGCCGTGGAACTAGCCCGCTGCCCTTGTACATAGTTATGTAGGTAGTGTTAAGTTTCATTTTTGTTTTTATTTCATTTGGACCTTTTGGACATTGGCCACATTTTTGTATATAGTTTTTTTTATTAGTTAGTGTAGTTAGTTAGGTTTCCTTTATTTTGTTGGGATGATGGACCCTGGCTTCTTGCATTGTACATAGTTGTGGACTTGTACATACTTTCTTTTTTGACATTATTCATGGATCAATGGCTTATAATTTTTTTTTCACATTGGATTTTGTTTGGTGGACATTGACTTTGTACTACATTACTTTGGATTTCTATATTCTTTAATTTTTTTTTTATTTTGAACGGACATGCTTCTTTTCATTTTTTTCCATTCACATTTCTGTTTCTTCATTTTTGTTTCTATTCATCTTTCCTTTAATACATTATTTATTTGTTGCACTTCAATGTGTGGTGTCTCATTGTTTTCATGCATTTCATGTTATGTGTTTAGAGAATCACTGACACCCATTGGGTGTATGTGAGGGACATGTGTTTGTTTTGGAACTTGCAATTGGTGTTCTGTGATGTAATTGCAGAATATGAGTGGGTGGATGCAATACTCGGGTGGGTGTTTTGCATTTGGGGGCTGACCATAGAGACCAGGGATCTGGACTGTGATGACATCTTGGGTGGGGAACATTAGTTGGACATGGGTGGGGGCCTGCTGGAGGCTGCCCCTGGTGGCTGGGGGTTGGGGGGGGTGGGAGACATGGGTGGGGGCCTGGTGGAGGGTTCCCCTGGATGCTGGGGGGTGGGGGTGGTGGGAGACATGTGTGGGTGCCAGGTGGAGGGTGCCCCTGCACTGCTGGGGGGTGGGGGTGGTGGGAGACATGGGTGGGGGCCTGGTGGAGGGTGCCCTGCACTGCTGGTGGGTGGGGGTGATGGGTGACATGAGTGGGGGTCTGGTGGAGGGTGCCCCTGGATGCTGGGGGGTGAGGGTGCAGGGGGACATGTGTGGGGGCCTGGTGGAGGGTGCCCCTGCACTGCTGGGGGGTGGGGGTGGTGGGAGACATGTGTGGGTGCCAGGTGGAGGGTGCCCCTGCACTGCTGGGGGGTGGGGGTGGTGGGAGACATGTGTGGGGGCCTGGTGGAGGGTGCCCTGCACTGCTGGTGGGTGGGGGTGATGGGTGACATGAGTGGGGGTCTGGTGGAGGGTGCCACTGGATGCTGGGGGGTGAGGGTGCAGGGGGACATGTGTGGGGGCCTGGTGGAGGGTGCCCCTGCACTGCTGGGGGGTGGGGATGGTGGGAGACATGTGTGGGTGCCAGGTGGAGGGTGCCCCTGCACTGCTGGGGGGTGGGGGTGGTGGGAGACATGTGTGGGGGCCTGGTGGAGGGTGCCCTGCACTGCTGGTGGGTGGGGGTGATGGGTGACATGAGTGGGGGTCTGGTGGAGGGTGCCCCTGGATGCTGGGGGGTGAGGGTGCAGGGGGACATGTGTGGGGGCCTGGTGGAGGGTGCCCCTGCACTGCTGGGGGGTGGGGGTGGTGGGAGACATGTGTGGGTGCCAGGTGGAGGGTGCCCCTGGATGCTAGGGGGTGGGGGTGCAGGGGGACATGAGTGGGGGCCTGGTGGAGGGTGCCCCTGGATGCTGGGGGGTGGGGGTGGTGGGAGACATGAGTGGGGGCCAGGTGGAGGGTGCCCCTGGATGCTAGGGGGTGGGGGTGCAGGGGGACATGAGTGGGGGCCTGGTGGAGGGTGCCCCTGGATGCTGGGGGGTGGGGGTGGTGGGAGACATGAGTGGGGGCCTGGTGGAGGGTGCCCCTGGATGCTAGGGGGTGGGGGTGCAGGGGGACATGAGTGGGGGCCTGTTTGAGGCTGCCCCTGCACTGGTGGGGGGTGGGGGTGGGGGGAGACATGGGTGGGGGCCTGCTGGAGGCTGCCCCTGGTGGCTGGGGGTGCAGGGGGACATGCGTTGGTGGGCAGTAGTGCTAGTTGATATGTGGGTTGGCTGGTGGGCATGGCCATGGTGGATGGGGTGCCTGCAGGACATGTGCTGGGTAGGCCCCTGTGGTGTGAGCCACCTGCAGGGGCCGTGGAGGGTGTAGAGGGTACACCTGGGAGGACCCACACGTGCAATTCACGTGTGCTGCTCCCCGCGCACCCCCGGAATACACGTACCCCGCTCAATCGCGTGTGGAACTTCCCGCGCACCCCTGAAATCCACGTACCCGGCCAAATCGCGTGTGGAACTTCCCGCGCACCCCTGGAATCCACGTACCCGGCCAAATCACGTGTGGAACTTCCCGCGCACTCCTGAAATCCACGTACCCGGCCAAATCGCGTGTGGAACTTCCCGCGCACCCCTGGAATCCACGTACCCGGCCAAATCGCGTGTGGAACTTCCCGCGCACTCCTGAAATCCACGTACCCGGCCAAATCGCGTGTGGAACTTCCCGCGCACCCCTGGAATCCACGTACCCGGCCAAATCGCGTGTGTCACTTCCCGCGCACCCCCGAAATACATGTACCCCGCTCAATCGCGTGTGGAACTTCCCGCGCACCCCTGAAATCCACGTACCCGGCCAACTCGCGTGTGGAACTTCCCGCGCACCCCTGAAATCCACGTACCCGGCCAAATCGCGTGTGGAACTTCCCGCGCACCCCTGGAATCCACGTACCCGGCCAAATCACGTGTGGAACTTCCCGCGCACCCCCGAAATACACGTACCCGGCCAAATCGCGTGTGGAACTTCCCGCGCACCCCTGGAATCCACGTACCCGGCCAAATCGCGTGTGGAACTTCCCGCGCACCCCTGGAATCCACGTACCCGGCCAAATCGCGTGTGGAACTTCCCGCGCACCCCCGAAATACACGTACCCGGCCAAATCGCGTGTGGAACTTCCCGCGCACCCCTGGAATCCACGTACCCGGCCAAATCGCGTGTGTCACTTCCCGCGCACCCCCGAAATACACGTACCCCGCTCAATCGCGTGTGGAACTTCCCGCGCACCCCCGAAATACACGTACCCCGCTCAATCGCGTGTGGAACTTCCCGCGCACCCCTGAAATCCACGTACCCGGCCAACTCGCGTGTGGAACTTCCCGCGCACCCCTGAAATCCACGTACCCGGCCAAATCGCGTGTGGAACTTCCCGCGCACCCCTGGAATCCACGTACCCGGCCAAATCGCGTGTGGAACTTCCCGCGCACCCCCGAAATCCACGTACCCGGCCAAATCGCGTGTGGAACTTCCCGCGCACCCCTGGAATCCACGTACCCGGCCAAATCGCGTGTGGAACTTCCCGCGCACCCCTGGAATCCACGTACCCGGCCAAATCGCGTGTGGAACTTCCCGCGCACCCCCGAAATACACGTACCCACCCAAATCGCGTGTGGAACTTCCCGCGCACCCCTGGAATCCATGTACCCGGCCAAATCGCGTGTGGAACTTCCCGCGCACCCCCGTAATACACGTACCCCGCTCATTCGCGTGTGTAACTTCCCGCGCACCCCCGGAATACACGTACCCCGCTCAATCGCGTGTGTCACTTCCCGCACACACCCGGAATACACGTACCCCGCTCAATCGCGTATTTTACTTCCCGCGGCGCCACTTTTTTGATGCGCTGGGACTCTACCGCCTGCCTTCGTATGGCGGACGTGTTTCAGCTTGTGCGCGGCTTTGGCTGTGCGTGGGTTTGCCCTATTCCATTCCATGAATACGTGTGGTTCGTGTGCGTGTGGGCGTTACCTCTGCTTCAGTGCAGTGCATCCCCAGTTACGCCCTTATTTTCGCGTGTTGTTCCCCATTCCGCGCGTTACGCCCCATGTCCCACCCACTTTCTGCTGTGTGCGCTGAGGTTGTGCGCTTTCACTGTGCGCGTCGCGCACCGTCGCGCACGCCTTTCGCGATGTTGCAGTGACTTGTGCGCCATGCACGGGTTTGGCGCACATCCAGCGGTGAACACGCGCAGGGACTTCCATGAATCGCACGCGTGTGCGTGCGCCTGTTTTTTTCCGCTTGCGCATGCTTGCGCATGCTTGCGCCTAGATTTTCGGCGCACGTTGGTTCCATGAATCGGCCCCTTAAGGTCAAGGTGCAGGACTATTGCCATGAACAAAATATTGTAAACTTAGCATCTAAAAAGCATAGTGGCAGGCTTCTTGATGAATTGTTGGGTGTTCTGACCCACGTTTGGACTATTAGGCTACAACATTTGGTGCTGTGGGCTTAGGAAATCCAAGATGGCCGAAAAAGTCCACATGTGCGCCAGAATCTATGAAAACCGCGCAGTTGTGCACACTAAAATGGTTGCCTAACTTGCCACCCACCAGTGCGAGCAGGATGGGCCGGGGTACCATGAGTGAAATGTGTGCCAAAGGAAAAACCGCACTTTAAAATCACCTTTTGTTTCTCTGAATGCCAGCTCAAAATGCCTATTTGCAACACATCCACAAATCTCACTAAACACCAGCGGACATCTGGCAGAATAAAGTCTTGTGGGCATACAAAATCTGGAAAGAGGATGAGCCTAAAACAATGTTCATCACAAGACTGGCTGAGCTGTGGATTTCAGCAGTTTAAGTAAATTTGGACTGAAAGACACTAAAAATCTAAATGTTTAAAAGAAATGAGTGACCTACTTTTGAGTGTCACATAGGCTGCAATTGTTTAAATGTCATAGTTTTAAACTTAGAATCAGCATTCTAGCTGCATATGTAAAAAATTGTTAGTTATTTGAATGCAGAAAACTGGGGAACAGAAATGACATGTGGCTAAAAACTGGCTTAAAGAGATTCCAATTGTGCCTGGCAACTACCCCCATCAGGAGTGAAACTTGATTCACAAGTAACTTCCCAGGCCTGGCTGTTTCCTGCTGGCCACACTAAGGATATGCCATCTCTCTGATAATTGAATTAAGGGGAGCCCCCACAGAATACAGGAGCTCTGAACAATGCAACCCCCTTCACCCAGGCAGATGGTTTATTGCAGATGTCGTAAAACAGCTTCCTCTTGGCAGAAGCTGGGAGGGGCAGGGTCTCTGAGCTTGGCAGAAACTGCAAAGACTGGTTTCTGTACCATGTGACCTGAAAAGACAGATCATAGCCAGAATATGGTTTTAGAAAAAGATGGATCATTCATATAGCGGACTTGTGAAAATTATTTAAATGATACCATAATTCTTGTGATTTTTCTGCCCACATTTTAAGACGTGTTAGGACCCGGTGGTATGTTCAGGGGGGTTTTAGCGGAAAAGAGGATATTACTCAAAATGTGTGCATGTGAAAAATCTGACACTTCATCAACTAATGTCCATACTCCTTGCGCACATGTGTGTAAATTTGGGTTAATGTCCGAAATTGCAAAATCAGTTAAAAAGTGCAAATGTTGCCATTTCTGAATGCAAGCCCCCAGGAAGAGCAGATTTGGACAGGGTATACCTCCTGTGATATGTGATGGGTGCGTGTAATTTTAAACGAATGTGTACCTGTGCAAATATGTTTTTTTTATCAAATATAGATTGTGTGCAATTTGACAGGGGAGGATCCTCTGACCCATAAAACCTACAGCATCACTCTGACTCACAGTTCCTTCCCCAATCATGGGAGAGGGGAGAATTGGGCCAATGGCAAGTGTAGAGGGGTAGGGTCTAGTGATGCTGCACACACACCCATTTTCAAAACAGATAAAAGCAGACAGACAGGACAGATAGGGACATTCATTTCTATCTGCTGCGGGACGCTCTGCCAGGAAAATCCATACTTTACCTCCATCAATCTCTAGAGAAAGCTGTGTAGAAAGATCCAGACTTTAAATCCATCAATCTCCAGAATCCAGAGAGAGAGCAGACCCAGACCAGACCGCTGTTAGCAGAACCAGAGAGAGAGCAGACCCAGACCAGACCGCTGTTGGCAGAACCAGAGGGAGCTGACCCAGATCACGGTGAAGTGCAGAGACCAGACCAGAGTCCAGTCTAAAACCTGACCAGATCCGTGGCGAGGCCCATTTAATTCAAGAATATAGTGTGAGTACCTAGCAAACTGTGCAGAACCAATCTCTTAGTTAAAATAATCTAATCCAAGCTATTTTAATCTAAGTAGAACTGCCTCCTGTCACCTGTCATTTGTAAAGCTGTCACCTGTCATTTTGTAGTTGCTAGCTGTCACTTGTCTTTTTGAACTTTAAAATTTCAAATCTGAAAAACGACCTTTATTTAATCGCTCATATCTCCGTGACCGTTTGTCCTAGAGACTTGCAGTAACTTTCCTCTGGAAGCTGGGAATCGTGGCTTTTCTACGAACCTAGAACCGCATTCCTACCCCCTATAGTTTTTTCCGCAATCGCGAAAAACGCACTCGCGAATTTGCCGCGATTTGCAAATTTCTCAATGTGTGAAAACAGCAGTTTTCTTGCTTTCAGTTGCCAAAAATTTGTTTAACCTGCTAGTTACTCCTAGATTCTTGCTAAAGTGAGCCTGAACTCATCCCAAGTATATTTCACTCACCCTGAACCTCCTAAAGGGAATTAAAACCATTTTTAGCATATTTTTCACTTCATTGCCAGCACATATAAAAGCATTGTAGCATATTTTTCACTTCATTGCCAGCACATGTAAAAGCATTTTGGGCCTGTGTTTAAAACTCTGATCTGTAATCTAAGATTGCTGGGGTGAACTGAATTACATTTGATTGCATTTCTGAGAACTGTGTGCATTCCTTCCATTTCCTTGCATTGCATAAAGGGGGGAGGGGATTGCCAGAGAAAAGTGATTACATTGTTTTGTTGAAATCATATTGAGTATTTTCTGTATTGCATTTTTCATTCAACATTACATCCATCTGAACTTATATAAAGTATTCTCTACCACCTTATTCTTCCGTTCCTATTCACAAGTGTGCCAGTGCCAGACTATCCATTATTGATTACTGCTCAATTATTAAATTATTATAAAGTGTGATATATATATCTATTGTTTAAATTATCAAATAAACCTTTTAACTTGCAAAACAGAACTACTTCTTGGCTCAGTGGGGTCAGGGGGATTCCAAGGGAGGGGTGTCATATAGGGGTAGTCATCCAGAACGCATGAACTGGACATAAAGATATATCAATAAGGGTTTCCATTCAGTATCCCAGACTAGGCATTGACTTAGCTGTAGTGTTGAATTGAATCCTCTTACAAATTGGGGGCTCGGGCCGGACGTTTGGGTTAGATCTATCACTTGTGCAGATTAATACAGCGTGCCAGCTGACCAGATACACATATCCGGTCAGATCACCATGCTGTGTTACGCTGTAAAGCACTCCTCAAAGGAACGCTCTAAGAAAAAGGTCTGTTTTGCAAAAATAAAATACTAATTTCTGTAAGTCAGGACAGAGACCAATCTCTAGAATGACGACCTTAGTAGACATGAAAATAGCCAGAGAGCACTTCTTACATAAGTTATTTGTGAGAGGTGAGTGGACTCACCAGGACCGCATGGTCTGGTTGCAGGCCATCACGCAACAGGTCACGGAAACAGGGTCAGATACATGGAGAGATCAGGGTCCCTTACATGTGGCCCTGAGTGAACTATACATGGCTCCTAAAGCTAAGGATGAACAAGACAAGATGGTTAGGATAGCGGCATACCTGTACCTATATATGGGAGACATGCAGGATAAATGTACTGAAAGCCAAGATCTGGCGAATAAGCGACAGATGGCGTTAGAGAAGGTCCAATCTGACCTGGTCTCTTCTGAGCAGAGGCTGCAGGGGAGCCAGGAGTCAGAAAATGAGAGTAGACAGCACATCATTAAAATAAAGAAAGATATGGACATCCTGCAACAGGAAAAGGCTGGCCAGGATACCAGATTTATGGCCTTGCAGAGGGAGTACCAAGAAGGTTTGGACTCCCTACTGCAGAGCCAGAAAAAGCTGGAGCAACAATTAGACTTTAACAGGGCATGCACGGAGCAGGTAGCCACCCTGCAAAGTCATCTAGATAGAGTGAAGGCAGAGAGCAACAAGCTGATTTTGAAAGACCTGGATACCCAGGCAGAGTTTGATGAAGAACGCCAGAAAGCTGGTGCCTTTCAAAGGCAGAGGGACGACCTGGCGGCACAAATGCAGGCTCTTAGCCAGGAAAGAGATGCCTTAGGCCAAGAAGTCTGCCATTTAAAAAGAAAAACAGAAGAAAATCACTTGGCCCTCCAGGGGCTGGGTGACCTCCAAAAAGAACACCAGAACTTGTTAGAACACACCAGGAGGGTGGAGGATGCTCTGGCAAGAAAGGAGCAGGCCAATAGGGACACAGCTCAGGAGGTAACCCTCCTGCAGCAAAGACTGGCCCAGTGCTCCAGGACCAATCAGGAGGCACAGAGAGAGAATGAGGCTCTCTGCCAGCACAATGAAAGACTCCAACAACAGGTAGCGATGCAGGAGAGACTGATAGAGGCTAGTAAGGCCTTAACTGAGGAACTGAAGGCGCAGGCTCTTGCATTGCAACAGGGAGCAGGGGCAGATAGAGATGAGGTTCGCTGGGAAAGAGAAACTCCTGAGCATAACCCCAGGAGCCCTAGTACCAGAGGCCTTTATTTCTCTCAGTCCCTGGACTCTGCCACCCCCATGTCCCCAGGCGCACATGAGCACAGGGCCACCGGGATGGCAGATTACTTTCCAGCCAGAAGCATGGGGCTCATAGGCCAGTACCACCCAGGAATGGAGGGGCGGGCATCCGGGTATGGGCACCCAAGCACAGTGCAATTTGATGGGGAACCCCAGGAGAGTATGCCCATTAAGGGCATCCTGAAAACCTCTGCCCAGTTAGGTCAGTGGGGGGGGTACCCATCAAATCCTGGCAGCAAGGAGGGATCTGAAGACTCCTCTGAGCGGTACAGGACACAGGAGACCAGGTTCCCACATTCTGCCAGCCATTCCCAGGCTCGCAGAATCTGGGAAAACCTGGAAGAACAGACGGGAACCTCTGGGAGCAGTGCCTCTGAGTCAGAAGATGAATGGACCAGGGTTACCCGAACCAAAAGGGCCAATAAGACAAAAAGGGCCTTGCTTAAGGACCCCTTAAAGCAGATTAAGGCTATCAGGAGCGTCATCACGCCTTATCATAAGAACGCCAAGTATTCTGTTTGGGAGCACTTAGAGTTGTTTGAGCAAATGATGGAGACTTTCCATTTGAAGGACAGCCAAAGCTGTATTCAATATGTAAAGTGGACCTTCTCCCCGGAATACTCCAGTTTCTTTGCGGGGCTGGAGGACCAAAATCATTTAAGATGGTCCACCTATAAGGCGGCCATCTTGAAACATTTTTCTACTCATAGAAATCCTCAAGAGGCTCGCAAGGCAGCCTACAATTTACAATGTGGGGAGGATCAGGCCCCACAAGAGTTTGTGCAGGAGTTAACGCATGCTTTTGCACAGACCACAAGAAGGGTGCGCACGGATAGCAGAGAATTTATTAATACGTTTTTCCATGCCTTGCCCAAATACATAATGACCCAGCTCGTGAGGGTTTTTCACGAGAAAAGATCTTTAGACTGGGTCATTGAACAGGCGACCCAGATCTATGAGGTGCAGAAGCCCATAGAAAATAAAAGCAATACCCAGAAAAATCCCAAAACCAACAACACCCCTGCTGCTGCCAAGGTGGCAGAGGTAAAGGTCACCCCCGTTTTAGAGTTGGAGATGGGGGGGCCTAAAAACCTACCTGCACCTAATAATGCTAGGCCCAGAAGGTCCTCGGGCCAGTCACAGACAGGGAGCCAGGGAGGCAGCCCCACAAATGGGGTCCCTCAATCTCCTGATTATGTAAGTCCCCGTTACAAGGGAAATCGACCCATCCTGGGTTATGTGTGGACTCCTCCAGCCCAAGGGGGGGGATCCAGCCAAGCACCTAACTCAGGGAACTTCCCTCCTAACTTCCCACCGGAGGGCAGAAATTCTCCAAATCCTGGGCAGAACTTTTTCCCCAGGTATCCACCCAACTTCCAACCCCAAAATCCTCCACCCTTCTTTCCCCAATTCCCTGAGCCCAGACAACCGAATCCGGGAGAGTGGAGGCCAAGGGTGGAGGGGTATCCAAATCTTCCCAACCAGGGGTACTACCAGAGAAGGGATAGCTACCCTTCCCGGGATCAGCCCAGGGGAGAAAACAGGGCCCCGTATCAGCCTGAGCGGGTTTCCCAGTTAGAGCGCCAGGTTCAAAACATGGCGCGGGATCTGGGTCACATACTGAGGGCTCAGCAGAACCCTCAGATCGGCATGCCGGCGCAGAACGCACCCAACTCTGGACCTGGTGCTCCAGAACAATGACGGGGGCAGCACCCCGATAACTCACCGGTTCCCAGGGAGGAGGCACAAAGGGAAGGGGGGTGTAAAGCCTTGGAGGAAGCTTCCTTCCTCACTTGTAAACAGCCCCTGGAAACCCAGGAACCAGAAACAAAATCTCCTGCCCCTGAAAGTCTGCCTCCTAAGGAGCAGAGGGGGGGTAGGAGAAACAAAAGACCCAAACAGACTCAGTTTGAGGAGGAGGTACAGATCTTCCAATTTGAGGGAGAGGGATCCTCAGAGGATCCTGGGAAAAGGATCTTCTCCTTCAGAGAGGGGGGAACTCCTCCCAAAGAAAAATGGGTCCCTTGTGATGCAAATCCAGACTGGGGAGATGTGGAGACTGAGCTACCGCCGCCCACCATCTCATCCCAGAACCAACAGCAAGAAAATCCCCTGGTTCAAACCCATCCTGGTGACTGCCTCCAAAAAGGGAGGGCGGCCCAGAACCGGAGCCAGGGGAACCCACAATGGCTCTGATCTCCAGTTGCCAACTTTTTCTTTCAGATTCCCAAGGCTCTCCACAGAATTCTAACCAAATATCTTCGCTAGCAATGTCCAAAACCAGAAAGTTAGCCCACCAGTTGTCCAAAAATGTGCATTATCTGTGCCCCCTTGAGGAGAAGGAGGGAAGATATTATGCCCCGGTACAAGTACAGGGGCAGGGTACGATTTCAGCGCTGGTGGACACGGGATCTCAAGCTACCCTTCTGTCCAGAAGGGCCTTTGATGAACTGAATGCAGGAAGGGGAGAGAATTACCAAATTCCTCTCACCTCTCTTCCTGGACAACTGCAGAACTTTGACGGGAAGGAAATTCCCGTTGAGGGGACTGCAGACTTGGACATTAAGATCGGGCGACACAAGGTGAAACACCCGGTCATAGTAGTGACTCCAGAGGGCACCCCTTGTTTACTGGGGAATGACCTCCTGAGGAGGTTGTCAGCCTTAATAGATTGTGTAAACAAGGTCCTCTGGACCCAGACTAGCCGACCAATAAAATTAAAACAGAGTGTCAACCATGTTAGTTTAAACGGCACCTGCCAAATGGTTGAGCAAAAATCTGACCAAGTAGAATTCCACTTCCAGAATAGCCAAATTCCAGACGTGACAGTAATAGCAGTAGGACAACAGACTGGTGATGGAGGGTCCTCTCTATTTCTGAAAATCAACCTTCCTTCCAGTCTAAAGTGGTACTCCACGCTGGAAGGAAACACTCTGAGATTCTATACTAATCCACAATCAGAAACTCCCACTCCTATAGTCCAGAAAGATGTGAAATCAGCTCAGAGCCTGGCTGATATTCAGCAAATTGGAGAGCAGTTGTTCATCCCTGTTCAGTTAAATGACGGGAAGGACTCTGTTCTCGCCCGAGTGTGTGTGAGCAACGGTAAGAGCTTCATCAGCGAAGCCATGTTCCGCCAACTCTCAAAAGATCCAGCCATTCCCACATTCAAACTGATAGACAAATGGGAAATGGACCTGGAAGCACCTAATTCCAAACATCTCCTGCCAAGCAGGTGTATGCTCAAAATCTCCATTGGCAACAAGAGCATAGTCCATAATTGTTGGGTCGTGCGAGACGTCACTGCCGCCTTTTACTTAGGCAGTGACATTCTCAATCGCTTTGCCATTAGTTTGGACCTAATAAACTTCGAAGCTTGGTCCCGATTAGCGGATAATCCCATGGGCTTTGATGATCCAGAAAAAGCATTTAGGTCAGCTCAATTGCTACCTTATGCAGTTGAAATTCAGATCAAAGAGGAAGTCACCATCCCAGAAAGGACCCGACAATTCTCCCTGGAAGTGAAAGTTAAAAGAGGACAATATTTGAAAAACCCTGATGCTTACATACATCTAAACGCTTCTCTCCAACAGCAAGGGTTAGGGGTAAACCCAACTCCATTAGTCAACATAGAACATGACACCATTCCAATAGAGGTGGATAACAGCGACTTAAAGAGTGTTACTCTACCCGCAGGCACCATTATTGGAATGGCGGTTGATGACCGACATTTTTCCATTGACTTAGGTAATGAACTGTTAGGGCCAATCCCCAAGGACTGCTTTGACAGTGACAGTGATGACAATACAACACCAGACAGGATTTTTACCCGGCATGGGGGGAACTTCCTGGTGTACACTTCTTGCCCTTATGGTAAGGAAGATGTGACTTGTGACTTCAGGAGGGATGAGGTGATTTTCCAGGTCCATGAGGGCTGCCTTTCCCACCTGAAGCCTCCAGTCCAAATCAGCACTCTGACCAGGGACTTCTCCACCCAGCTGGAGGAGGCCGCTGAAATAGCCAAACCAGAAGTCTTTCCAGGCTTCAGGCAGATGGTGGAAGAGAGAGTCAACCTAGCTGATGCCTGTGTGACTCTGGAACAAAAGCAAAAGTTGAAACAAGTTTTCAAGATCTCTTTGCGGTAGACTCATATGACTGTGGCCGCACCGACATCCACACAACAACAATCCCCACAGACCCTGGCATGACTCCAGTGTTTGTGAAGCAATATCGTTTGCCCCTCGCATCCATGGAGTCCCTTACTGAAATAATTAAGAACCTTGAGTCCCGGGAATAATCCGTCCAGTCCACAGCACCTTCAATAATCCGGTGCTGGGAATATTGAAGCCAAACGGCCAGTGGAGACTCTGCGCCGACCTCAGGGAGCTCAACAAACGGGTCCATACTTCCCGATGGCCTCTGCCCTACATTGACCAAGGGCTGGCCCAGATTCAGGGGTCACAGGTATTCACTGCAATAGACCTGACCAATGGATACTGGACCGTGCCTGTCAGTAGGGAGGACCAATACAAGCTGGCTTTTACCTTTGGGGGCCAGCAGTATACATGGACCCGGACTCCATTCGGATACCTCAACTCCGGAAATGAATTCAACATTTTCCTACATAAGGCCATGCCCGACCTGGGTGCGAGGGGTAACCTGGCTTATGTAGATGATGTCCTCATCAAAAGTTCATCTGTGGAGGAACACATAGCGGAGATCCGTTATGTTCTGACCCAGTTGAGGGCCGCCGGAGCAAAACTTTCCTTTCAGAAAGCACAGTGGTGTAGAACCCGTGTTAATTTCTTGGGGCATGAGATTACTCCTCAGGGTCTCTGTCCCCAGGAAAAGAAAGTGGAAGCACTTCAGAAACTGAAAGACCCCACAACTCTGCGGGAACTAAGGAGCCTCCTTGGACTGACTAATTACAGCAGAAAGTTCATTGAGGACTATGCAGAGATCACCAGACCCCTGATTCATCTCCTGAAGGGGGGGGTCAAGTGGGAATGGGGTCCAGAACAAGCCGAGGCAGTAAAACAACTCAAAAGAAGCCTCTCACAAGCGCCTTGCCTAGCTTACCCTGTCAGAAACAAGGAGTTCTTCCTGGAGACAGGGTTCTCTAATACGTGCTTGACGGCAGTATTATACCAAAAGCATGACAAGGTCAATAAAGTAATCTCCTATGCGAGCAAAACTTTATCCTCTGTGGAGGAAAAATTCAATGATTGTGAGAAGGCACTCCTGGCAACGGTGTGGGCATTGAAGAATTACCGCCCGTTTATCCAGGGGGAACACATCATAGTGGAGACTCCACAACAGCCTCTGCAATATCTCCAAAGTGACAGAATCCGGGCCGGAAATGTGAGTAATTCCCGAATTGCTTCCTGGATTCTGTCAATGCAAGGCTTTCCTGTGGAGGTCAGATATGGCCAAAACAAGAAGAGTCCCCTCGCGCAAGGTCTGGCTAACTTGCATGATTGTGCCAGAGAAAACTGTCTTGAGGACGAAAGTCTAAAAATAAAGGACAACACGGAGGCATACCTTAATTCCCCACACAAAGTCTTTGAAGAGGACAAGTGTGAGGGAATGCCCACTGTGTATGTGGATGGATGCTCTTACCATGTTGACAACGACAGGGAGAAAGAACTGGTGGCCGGCGTATGGAATGCATGGGTGAATGAGTCCCCAGAACCCTCCGCTGGATACAAAATTGGTCCCCGAAGTAGTCAGGTGGCAGAATTGATGGCTGTGCATCATGCCATCCTCACTGCTGTCCAGCATCAACTCCACGAACTGGTCATAATCACAGATTCGGATTATGTACGGAACGGGTTCGTGGAGCACCTGGTTAATTGGAAAACCAGAGGCATGTTATGTGCTAACAACAAACCCTTGAAACATGGGAAGTTGATCCAAAACACTGATGATCTGGTCAACTCGAAGGGAATGACCATCTATTGGAAGAAGATCAAGGGTCATTCCAAAGTAGAGGGACCAGACAAAGCTGGAAATGACTTAGCTGATCAGCTGGCCAAAACCGGGGCCATCCAAGGGGATCTAATTGAGATTGAGTCCCTGTTGGGGGAAATCCAGGTCACTGCTATCACTAGGTCCCAGACAAATGCTCACAACGACCTTTCAATTGCACAATGGAGTAAGGAGACCCCTGATGCTGATTTGATTACCGCTCAGAAGGGGGATCTAATAATTGGTAAATTTTACCAGCACCTTGAGGACCCTGAGAACTTTCCCCTGACGGATACCGATTACATTGGGAAAGAGGACCTAAGAGTGTTGATGAAATGTCCAAAAATGTTCCGAATCCAAGACGGTTTGCTGGTAAGGAAATCCAAAGCTGGCCACGATCAGTGGGTGGTTCCTACCTCATTCCGAAGCCTGATGTTAAATCACGCCCATGATGCGGCCACCGCCGGTCATAGGGGGTTTCACACAACATTGGAAATCTTAAGAGAGGTTGCATACTGGCCACACATGGGGCAGGACCTCGACCAATACTTGAAGGGGTGTCTTGTGTGTGCACAATATCAGCCATCATCCCTCACGCACAGTGCGCCTCTCCAAAAGAGGGGGATGACACTGCCATGGTCAGATTTACAAATCGACTTTGTAGGCCCCGTGATTCGCTCTGCTAGGGGGAATAAGTACATGTTGACTGTGACATGCTTGTTTACCAAGTGGGTGGAATGTCTCCCAGCCCCAAATTGCAAGGCAGAAACTGCAGCTGCCCTGATGATTAACCACATCTTTTCCCGATTTGGTCTACCTCAAAGGATTGATTCAGACAGATGTAGCCACTTCACCAGTGAAGTAATGACAAAGATGTGGGAGATACTGGGGGTCAAAAGGAAGTTGCATATTGCTTACAGGCCAGCTTCTTCGGGAGCAGTGGAACGCTACAACCAGACAATTGTGAGCATATTAAAGAAGTTTGTGGCAGATTCTGGGCCAAGTTGGGATATCCGATTACCTCTGGTCCTAATGGCCATCAGATCTACCCCTTCATCTGCAACCAAAATGTCACCATTTGAGTTGATGACTGGACGCAAGATGGTGCTTCCTCAGCATTTGCTCTACAGGACCCAAGAGCAGACACTGATAAATGCCTCCACTACTCATGAGTATGTGGAGAATTTAAGGAAACACCTCCAACATGCTTTTGCTTACGCTCAGCGGAATCTAGAAAGATCGGCTGATAGCATGAAGACCCACTATGACCTGAAGACTTCCAGGAAGGAATATCAGGTGGGGGACCGGGTCTATCTATACAACTTCCAAAGAAACCAGGCAAAACAGCGGAAATTCTTGCCTACATGGAAGGGACCCTTTGAGATTATAGACAAAATCTCCCCTGTGGCCTACAAAATCCACATCTCCAAAGGTCCTTTGGCAGCGGGGGAAGACAAGTGGGTCCACATAAACCAGTTGAAATGTTGCCATCCCAGGCACACTCTGCAACAACTGGAGGAATCCTCTGGAATCCTAGCGGGTACTGTCTCAGACTAATTCAGTTCCAACCATAAAACATACCACATCTAGTCTCTAAAATATTGTGATTTGCATGAAACTGTCTCTTAGTTATACTGTTTTTTTTCAAAATAAGAATGTAATGTTTCGTTATGATGAAATGCATATGCTGCCCCACTATCTCAACAGTGGTGGAAAGACGTCTATGAGTAGGTATTGCCGCTCTTCCTTTGTCGTCCTAGGAGAAAGAAAACCTGGAGACGGGCCAAGGAGGATGATCCGGAGACTGGAAGGATGACGCAAGGGGGCCCAGGGTACCGCCCAATATTCCCATCAGGACCGGCGAGGAGAACCGATCGATCCGACCGGATGGAGGAAAAGATGCTGAACTGTGCCATTTGCAGAATTGGAAGAAGATTATGCGGACAGACCAGTGCGTGGGTCAAAACCCTTGTGCACCCGACTCCCCATCGACTCAAATTCAAAGGGCAGTCACCTGGGGGGATTTGTTGGGTGTTCTGACCCACGTTTGGACTATTAGGCTACAACATTTGGTGCTGTGGGCTTAGGAAATCCAAGATGGCCGAAAAAGCCCACATGTGCGCCAGAATCTATGAAAACCGCGCAGTTGTGCACACTAAAATGGTTGCCTAACTTGCCACCCACCAGTGCGAGCAGGATGGGCCGGGGTGCCATGAGTGAAATGTGTGCCAAAGGAAAAACCGCACTTTAAAATCACCTTTTGTTTCTCTGAATGCCAGCTCAAAATGCCTATTTGCAACACATCCAAAAATCTCACTGAACACCAGCGGACATCTGGCAGAATAAAGTCTTGTGGGCATACAAAATCTGGAAAGAGGATGAGCCTAAAACAATGTTCATCACAAGACTGGCTGAGCTGTGGATTTCAGCAGTTTAAGTAAATTTGGACTGAAAGACACTAAAAATCTAAATGTTTAAAAGAAATGAGTGACCTACTTTTGAGTGTCACATAGGCTGCAATTGTTTAAATGTCATAGTTTTAAACTTAGAATCAGCATTCTAGCTGCATATGTAAAAAATTGTTAGTTATTTGAATGCAGAAAACTGGGGAACAGAAATGACATGTGGATAAAAACTGGCTTAAAGAGATTCCAATTTTGCCTGGCAACTACCCCCATCAGGAGTGAAACTTGATTCACAAGTAACTTCCCAGGCCTGGCTGTTTCCTGCTGGCCACACTAAGGATATGCCATCTCTCTGATAATTGAATTAAGGGGAGCCCCCACAGAATACAGGAGCTCTGAACAATGCAACCCCCTTCACCCAGGCAGATGGTTTATTGCAGATGTCGTAAAACAGCTACCTCTTGGCAGAAGCTGGGAGGGGCAGGGTCTCTGAGCTTGGCAGAAACTGGAAAGACTGGTTTCTGTACCATGTGACCTGAAAAGACACATTCCTGTAGCCAGAATATGGTTTTAGAAAAAGATGGATCATTCATAGAGCGGACTTGTGAAAATTATTTAAATGATACCATAATTCTTGTGATTTTTCTGCCCACATTTTAAGACGTGTTAGGACCCGGTGGTATGTTCAGGGGGGTTTTAGCAGAAAAGAGGATATTACTCAAAATGTGTGCATGTGAAAAATCTGACACTTCATCAACTAATGTCCATACTCCTTGCGCACATGTGTGTAAATTTGGGTTAATGTCCGAAATTGCAAAATCAGTTAAAAAGTGCAAATGTTGCCATTTCTGAATGCAAGCCCCCAGGAAGAGCAGATTTGGACAGGGTATACCTCCTGTGACATGTGATGGGTGCGTGTTATTTTAAACGAATGTGTACCTGTGCAAATATGTTTTTTTTATCAAATATAGATTGTGTGGAATTTGACAGGGGAGGATCCTCTGACCCATAAAACCTACAGCATCACTCTGACTCACAGTTCCTTCCCCAATCATGGGAGAGGGGAGAATTGGGCCAATGGCAAGTATAGGGGTAGGGTCTAGTGATGCTGCACACAGACCCATTTTCAAAACAGATAAAAGCAGACAGACAGGACAGATAGGGACATTCATTTCCATCTGCTGCGGGACGCTCTGCCGGGAAAATCCATACTTTACCTCCATCAATCTCTAGAGAAAGCTGTGCAGAAAGATCCAGACTTTAAGACCATCAATCTCCAGAATCCAGAGAGAAAGCAGACCCAGACCAGACCGCTGTTAGCAGAACCAGAGAGAGAGCAGACCCAGACCAGACCGCTGTTGGCAGAACCAGAGAGAGCTGACCCAGATCACGGTGAAGTGCAGAGACCAGACCAGAGTCCAGTCTAAAACCTGACCAGATCCGTGGCGAGGCCCATTTAATTCAAGAATATAGTGTGAGTACCTAGCAAACTGTGCAGAACCAATCTCTTAGTTAAAATAATCTAATCCAAGCTATTTTAATCTAAGTAGAACTGCCTCCTGTCACCTGTCATTTGTAAAGCTGTCACCTGTCATTTGCTAGTTGCTAGCTGTCACTTGTCTTTTTGAACTTTAAAATTTCAAATCTGAAAAACGACCTTTATTTAATCGCTCATATCTCCGTGACCGTTTGTCCTAGAGACTTGCAGTAACTTTCCTCTGAAATCTGGGAATCGTGGCTTTTCTACGAACCTAGAACCGCATTCCTACAGTTTTGCCGCAATCGCGAAAAACGCACTCGCGAATTTGCCGCGGTTTGCAAATTTCTCAACGTGTGAAAACAGCAGTTTTCTTGCTTTCAGTTGCCAAAAATTCGTTTAACCTGCTAGTTACTCCTAGATCCTTGCTAAAGTGAGCCTGAACTCATCCCAAGTATATTTCACTCACCCTGAACCTCCTAAAGGGAATTAAAACCATTTTTAGCATATTTTTCACTTCATTGCCAGCACATATAAAAGCATTGTAGCATATTTTTCACTTCATTGCCAGCACATGTAAAAGCATTTTGGGCCTGTGTTTAAAACTCCGATCTGTAATCTAAGATTGCTGGGGTGAACTGAATTACATTTGATTGCATTTCTGAGAACTGTGTGCATTCCTTCCATTTCCTTGCATTGCATAAAGGGGGGAGGGGATTGCCAGAGAAAAGTGATTACATTGTTTTGTTGAAATCATATTGAGTATTTTCTGTATTGCATTTTTCATTCAACATTACATCCATCTGAACTTATATAAAGTATTCTCTACCACCTTATTCTTCCGTTCCTATTCACAAGTGTGCCAGTGCCAGACTATCCATTATTGATTACTGCTCATATTAAGTGCTATATTCAATTATTAAATTATTATAAAGTGTGATATATATATCTAGTGTTTAAATTATCAAATAAACCTTTTAACTTGCAAAACAGAACTACTTCTTGGCTCAGTGGGGTTAGGGGGATTCCAAGGGAGGGGTGTTATATAGGGGTAGTCATCCAGAACGCATGAACTGGACATAAAGATATATCAATAAGGGTTTCCATTCAGTATCCCAGACTAGGCATTGACTTAGCTGTAGTGTTGAATTGAATCCTCTTACAGAATATATGAGTAGAGTGTTGTCTCTCTCTTATATTCTTGCTTATCCCAATGCTGGCATAATTCGCACCTACCTAATGATGAAATTTAATGTGACTGATGCACTAGAAACAAATTGTGCGAACATTGGTTCCACACATATGTTGAAGTATTGTCGCCTATGTGGAGCAAATGTAGTTGAGTCCCTTCATCATCTAATCATGTGCTGTGAAAGTCTAAATGATCTGCGAACTACATGTTTTAAATCTTATAACAATGACACAGTGATGACTGAGATCTCTGAGCAATGGATGAATTTTATGCGAGGCAATGATATTAACTTGATATATTTTATGGTCGTATTTTATTTGAAAATTGTGGCAATTTTAAACTGTATTGTATAGCACATGTGAAAATGTAATATGTTTTTAGATTGTGTATTTATGTTGGTTTGTTAATGTGTTATACAAAGCCAATTGGCTATATGTATATCTAATCAATACATAAATAAATAAATAAATTAAGTTTTACAGTTCCTATTCTTCTAGTTTTCAAAAGAAACAGTTCTGGAATGGTTTCCTTTTAAAATAAATCATGGTTTCCTTTTAAAATAAATGTGTAGGAATCAGTTGAAACTTGCACTTCAGTGGCTTGCACTGAACGTTCTGTTAAACAGCTGGTGCATTTGTTTGGGGGTTTGTATTGCGCGTGCAAGGGTGAGGGGGCAATGTAATTTGTGGATAGCAGGGCAGGCCGGCAGGGATCATAGTTGCACTACTTCTTTTAAGGCACTTCGACCACTGCTATGAGACCATTTATTTTTTATTTTGTTTATTTGTTGCATTTGTAAAGCACCTAGCAGCCCAGGAGCATCGTGCTGCTGTTTCAAGGAAATGTCTTAGTTACAGGGGTGAGGTTAGTGCAGGTTACAATAGTCCGTACAGATTACAGTAGATGCGTGACTTACACTAGCCCGGACATGGATGGTTGCCTTACATTAGCTATACAGTTGGCAAGATGAGCACAGACATATGAGAAGTGCATACATCCGGTACCAGGTCCAAAGTGGGATTTACATGAACAACATGGTTGTTATTGCTTTCTGAAGACCAGGTGGGACTCGAGGCCTCTGATAGAGGCGGGTAACGGGTTCCAGTTTGTAGCTACGAGGACTGGGAAGCGAGCGCCGCCTGCTCTGGTCCTAATGCTTTTTGGAATTGTTAGTCAGTTGGTGTGGCTGGATCTGGTGGGTCTGTTTGAGGGGGCCATAGAGAATCTTTGCACAAGGTAGTGAGGTGCTGTGTCGTGGAGACATTTGTGGGTGAGTGCCAGTGATTTGAAAAGGATCTGTTCCTTGACTGGTAGCCAGTGGACAGATTTCCTGGTGGCCGAGATGTGGTCTCTTTTAGAAATCCGGTGGCTGCTCTGAGGGCATTGTTCTGCACCGTTTTAAGTTTTTTGATGTTTTTTGCTGAAGTTTCTAGTAGTAGTGTATTGCAGTAGTCTAGGCGGGAACCTATGATTGCTCTGGCGATGGTGAGGGAGTTTTGCTCCGAAAGGAAGGGCCTTGCAGCAGTGATAAGTTTCGAGTGGTAGGCAGCTGCTGAGGAGATTGCATTCACCTCTCTATCCACGGTGAGGTTTGAGTCCAGGTATACTCCCGGGGTGTTGACTGACTTGGAGAATGAGATGTGGGAGTTGTCAATGATGAAGGAGTCATATTGGGATCCCATTTTTTTGATTGTGACCGGCGATCCGATGATAAGTAGTTCCGTCGTTTCGCTGTTGAGGCAGAGCCAGTTTTCAGCCATCCAAGTTTGGATGGTGGTGTAGATAGAGTTAAGAGTTCTTTGGTCGGCCCCGTAGGAGTGTGTGTATTATGATATGTGTGCCACTAACGCACACAGAGCCAGGTGCCAGAGCGATCCGGGTCCGGGCCCACCATGCAAAAAACAAAAAGGCATGACGCGCGCACTGCCACCCAAGTACTGATGGCACCGGGGATGGTAGTACCTACCCCTGCACGCCCCTGCAGCCGCAAGACCCACCCTTCAGTGCGAGGCCCGGGGCAGTTTGCCCACCGCTGCCCCCTCTCATGACGCTCTGTTTATAATGCATTCTTTGTACCTTAATATGCTACAAGCGACTACGTAGCATTTCTTGCCAGAGCCAATCATTGTGCTGAAGAATGTAATTAGGTATTTTATAACCCCAAATTGTTTAAGTCTATATTATTTGAATGATTTACAGCTACATGTTTTGCAAAGGTTGGGGCCTTCCCTAACAGAAGTGCATGATGAAACACCATTTTAAAAAAAGGACGGAAGCTGTTATGATTCACAAACTCAATATACATCTTCTTGATTATGCCAGTAATTAATACAATACATGTTTTAATAGTGTCCACCAAGCTCAAAATAATATAGTTCAAACATATTTACAATCTAGGAATACACATGTCGGATAAAAAGTCAAAGATTAGAGCCAAAGTAGTCACAACTCTGTAGGATTCCCAACTGAAGAGTGGCATAGAGTTCGATGTTTCTGTGAACAGAGCAAGTGAAAATATATCTACTTATTGTAGGCATATTCAGTACTTGACTTGATAACATAAAACACTAATACTGGTTATATGACTGCCATATATTTTTAATAGTAATTATATTACTAAAATCCATGGCGCTAAGGGACCTTGTTGTTAATTACGCCACCATAATTTACGGTGGCGTAATTAACGCCTTCCCCACTCCCATTATGCCCTATGGGGCAAAAATAGGAATGGGGAAGGGTAAATGGGGATTGGGGACTTACCGCCCCGCCAACCTAGGAATGGGGCGGTAAATCCACCAACCACCATGGCGTAAACGTAATTTACGCCATGTGGTAAAGGTACGACCCAGGCGGTAACTTACCGCCTGGGTCGTAATGAGGCCCATAATTTCCAGTTGTTATTTGATATATTGGTACTTTTGATGTACCTTATTTCTGGACATCACCCTGCAGAAGTTCCTGTCCCTATAAACATGTTAACTATTACTGAGGTGCAGATAAGACACTCACCACCTCTATGAGTTTAAGTTTACACATACTTATGCATTCATGCATCCTTGCATCTTCATGCTATCACATTCCCTTAAACGTTGATTCTTTCATCTATCTGTACAATTTATTTTATTTATTTGTTTATTTACATTTGTATAGCGTGCAAACAGCCCTTGGGCATCGTGGCGCTGTTAATTGCAGGGAAGCTTAGTTACAAGGATAGTACAAGTGCTTTATGCATTTACATGTTTGTACATTGATACATTTTTGCACAGAGTATAAATACATTTTGCATGATACAATCTTTCATTCATACCTCCAGACTCACATCCTTCCTTATTCCTCTCTCCTTATAATCATTCATTCACTGATCTTTCCTCACTCTTATGAATTGTGACATTCAAATCTAGTAATCTAATCCTTTTGCACAAACTCGCCATTCTCTGCTGGCTACCCCCTCAACATATACCTTTGCGTGAACTCAAGAACATTTCTTTTTCCATACAACAGCCACACCTATAGACATTATCAATGCTTGTTCTAAATGATGTTTCCATTACGGCTGTAGCTTAAGATATACGACCAAATGGTTTCTTGAATATCTAAATACAGTTTATTATACCAGTTGAGGTTATATTTATCAGAGATGGACGAAGGTTCTTCACCCTAGGGGTTAACCCGTAAGAAGGCAAACTATACAGGCCAAAACACTAGGTCTAGTGGCCAAAGGGAGATTCCGAAGACCATTTTTAGGTTCATGCATTTCCAAATGTTACCAGTTCATGGCCAACACATGCTTGTAGAGAGTTAAATGGTTTCAGGCCACCTTCAATGAGCTGGGGAAGGGATAGAATGCCAAGGCTTAACCAAATCATCAGTGGAAATCTTTACCTGCAATTAGTAAACTAGGTGGATTATTTATTCCAGATGATACACCTGTACAGATGATGGGTGTATTTTGTGCCATGCTATAAGTAAACATTTACAGAACCCATCCTCATATGGATTTACATAATGACCCACCTTTTCAATATGAAGTACGTTTTCTGAGTCAAATGTCAGAGGCTGCAGAACCAACCATCTTGTGTCACTTTAAAACTGTTGTGGTACCTTTGTAAGTTAAACGGCACGCAACCTCCCTGTAACAACACGGACTGCATGCATTTCTAACAAGACAAGTCTTTCATTTTGAACCACATCATTAAAAACTATTTTGCAGGGATACGCTGTTAATTGTCTATTCAAAGTCCTACATTTCAGGCTGAGTGATGGGGCTAGGGTGATCATGTGGGCCAGATGCAACCCTCTTGTTACATAATGTAGGGTCTGGTTTGGTTGAACCGAGGATCTCCCAGACATCTCAGATCCATTCTAGACATAGCAAATGTCTTACAAGGGTCAGTGTGACCCCAAGGTAAGTGAGACCAGAATAATGTGCAGGGTAGGGAACCTAGGTGGGGAAAGCCTTGGGGTTTACACCAAGAATCTCTAGTCCAGTCTGAAAGGAGCCATCTGTTAGCTAGTGAGAACGATGGGTAATCTGCTGTAGAGGGTTAAGCAGGGTCGCACTCGTGTCATGAGTAAATCCACTAAGGTCTATGATCCACATACTTTAAATTCTTTGTTCCTTTTATTTGAGGAATCGCTGGATCGTGTACGAATTGGCTAGTCCTATAACCCTAGATTTTCCTTGGTGTCCCACCTCCTACCATTTCTGAACATAGACTGACGCTTTGACTTGCTTTTTTCGTAAGACCTTAGTTCATACCCCACTCTGGTGGGACTAAAGCAGCCACAAAGGAATACTTTGCTGTGGCAACATATATGGATATGTTGTGGATACGCTTGTAATTTGCACCATTGTCATGAGTCTCCAGCAGTAGCAGCAGGCCACACAAAAGAATAGATGATAATGTGTTCCATTCCATCTGGACTGTAAACATAAAACAATGGTTTCTCTCACAGAAAGAAGAGAAAAATAGCAACTATTTTCCTGGGCCAATTTGTGATATTGAGGCTGGAGCACCCACATGCTATGGCAGAGTGTGATGAGCAAGTCGGCAGTTGTGGCAGGGAGGGGCACAGCAGCAAATACAGAACTCATCAGAAAACCAAAATGACCGACAATCCTCTTCTCTGGAGAGTTTGTACCAACCATAAACAGTTCTGCCACCTCATTTGAATCCATTGGATGTAGAATCAGTATGTCTTTTTATGCAGCTCAATGTTGTTTGTTATTCACATACTCTGGGGGCAGGTCTAAGCTGCTACAGGAAAATGGTACAATGCCATGGCAGAGACGAAGGAAGATAGAGAAGCAAGGAAAGTAGCAGGCATAACAGAATGCAGAGTTAAGGATGTGGGGGAGTGAGAGAAACGATGCAAAGGAGCGGGAGAAGACCTTAATGCATGATGGAAAGCAGAAGAGTTGGAAAGTGGAATGATCTGAGCAGGGATCAGAGGAGAAAAGGAGAGAGATAGTACGATTGGAGGAAGGATGGAAGGAATGGGAGTGCCATAAGGAACACAACGAAGAGTGAGAACAGTGGGAGAAAGAGGGGACAAGTAAGGGTGTTTCAGAGAGAATGGAAAATGTGTAACAAACAGCAATAATAGAGGAGGACGGAGTAAAAAGAGAGGCATGAATGAACAGGAGTTCAAGATCTGAACTATCTAAAGAGAAAATAAAGGAGTGGGAATGGCTAAAGTGGGAGGATGGAAAGCAAGGAGGAAGTGAAAGAAGATGAGTATGTTGACAATTAGATGTCCTCTATGGAGAAACTGAGAGAAAGGAAGGGGGTTAATAAGGGAAAGTAAGTTGAGTAAAACGAAGGTTGTAAGACAGGAGAGATGTGTTCTTGCCCCCGAAGAAGATTCCCTGTTCCATTTGGTATCCCTCAGGGCTCGGGAATCTCCCCTGCCCTCTATAACACCTACACAAAGCCACTTTTTGACCACCTTGATGCCCTTGGCATTGCCAACACCAAATTTGCTGATGACACCCAAATCCTTCTTCCTATCTAAGGGAACTACGCCCAGGATGCCAAAACCATTAATCAGAATTACAGCATCATTCAAAATTGGATGGCCTTCCACAGCATATGCCTTAATGATAAGAACACTGAGCTTCTCATTGTGGACTCCCCACAACGCCTAAGCTCCAAGGATCCCCCCTACTCCACCTTATCCGTTCATGGCAATACTATCAAGGTCTCCAGGTTTGTCAGGATGCTCTGTGTTTATATTGACTCTGAACTCAAAGTTGCATCAAGTAAATCTGCTGCCCTCTAATACAACCTACACAGTCAAATTTATTGCACTGAGTAGAAGATTCCTCTCTCCATCTAACTGCCTGACTCTCGCACAAGCTGTCATATGCAGAAAATTGGATTACTGCAATGTGCTTTTCATGGGCACCTCCTCCAATAACCTTGCCAAATTACAACTTCTAGAAAATATGGCCCTAAGGGCAGCATTGGGACTAAAATACTCTAGCAATCCTGCACTGCTATGTGTACAAGAGTGCCCCCTCTTAGCTCACCCCACGCATTTCAGTAAAAAACGCTGTGCATCCACTGTGCTCCTCTTACATCCTTGCGCTCCAAATGCCTACATTAAATCTCAAACAAGCTGGAAGATATAGATTTTGCGTCAGAGTTCCTACTCTGTGGAACTTACTCCCCATCTGTAGCAGGAATGAACCCTCACACCTCGCCTTCAGGAAACTCCCGAAAACCTGGCTGTTTGAACCTTATGACTAACCTTTACCTTTATCCTCTTTGACTTGTTACTTGTCATTACTGCTTCTGCACACCTTCCTACTATGTCCTAGCACTGTGATACCTTTGGGTTTGGGTGCTACACAAATCTTTTAAATAAAGTAAAATAGAACATTTTAACAAATGTCCTATGTCAACTAGATCTCTGTCTTTTATTTCTCTCTTTCACTCCGGCCTAAAAGACAACTTGCTTTCTCTCCTTGACTCATGAATTGCATTATATAATTCATTTATATAGTATGTTTTTATCTTTGATAAAGCGCTTTGGTGAAAGCGCTCTGAAAATTAAATACATACAAATACAAATTCAAACAAGAGCAGGGGACACTTGAAAACCTCACAGAAGTGTTTGACTTTCATTTGACCATTAAATGGTTGAATCCAATGGCAGTAAGTGGCCAGTCTCATTGATTGCAAGCATTAATCAAGCTGAAGGGTCCAGTGTGTGTTTTTTTCATTACCCCACCCGCATTAAATCATGTCATTGTGTGTAGTTGAAAAGGGGTTTGTACTGATCCTGATGAGTGTTGAATTGTCTGTTTATGCCCTGGTGCTGACAACTACCTTTGGAAATAGGATGATTTTGATTTTGTTTAATCTCCAGGATAGCTATGTGTTAGTACATTTTCATTGTTACACCTCTGAATGAATATCCTTGAGCATCTTTGCAAGATTCAGACTACTCATTTTTTAAAGGTGTTTATGAACCTCAACCCCTGTATTAACGTATCCATATATGGGATTTATCAAGTTCAAACGTAGCAAGAAAGCAATGGATCACTGTATATAGGGCAATCATTCAGGGATTATAAATACTCGATTGGGGAAATGAGAGGAACTAGGATGAAAAGAGGGAGCAGGTGAGCAAGGGGGGATCCTGAGATGGATATCTAGGTTTGCATGGCCTGAACTGCATTTGGCAAGATATTGTTTGAAAAGTAGGGTAAGTAGGGTCTTGAGGTACTTCCTGAAGCGTATAAGGATGGAGACCATTCTTATCTTCATGGGTAATGTTTTTTCAGAGACAGAGTGCTCAGCAAGAAGAAGCCTGATTACATGTTTACTGTTTTATTCCCTCTTGCATTTCCTTATGTTCAGCATCCCTCATTAGGTAATTTACTGATGCCCATTCAAAACCCCACATCTTCTGCAAGGCATATGGCAAATGGTCAACTCTCTGAAGTATTTGCTATTGAATGGGGCACGAAGCAGTTAAACCCCATGTTCCCTAGTCATGCAATTTGATTATAAAACAGCGTTCCCTATCCTCAAGATCTTACAAACAAAAGAGGCTTTGAACATGGGAAGGCTGGGGAAGCTGGCCATTAGACAAACATTGAATGTCAGTGAACTGCTGCTTCTAATACATTTACTTTCTTAGTCCTTACTGGTGAATCTACATGAAATCAGTCAGTTTGGAGAAATGAGTGGCTACTTGTTAACTATACCGAAAGCGGACTGCTTGTCATTCCAAAATGTAGAAAATTAAAAGAACCGTACACGCACACAATCTTTCGCTGATGGGCATAGTAACTAAGCAACAGTTTTTAGCAGAGTCAGGTTTATGTGACAGAAACTCACTGTTATGCTTCTGAACGTATTATTTGTTATATTTCTGTACTGCAAAGTTCCGACCCTAGGGGCACGATTCATGCAGTATTTGCACGGTTTAAAGTGACTTTGCCCTGCTGAAAAGGGATTTTGCACTGCCGAAACAAACCCTGATTCATACAACTGTGCAAAGTGTATTTTTGCAGTGCAAAGTCAGTGCAAGTGGTCGTTTTTGCCGTACAAAATTGCCTTGCACTGCAGAAATACACTTTGCAGAGTTCCATGAATCAGAGTGTGTGTCAGCAGTGAAAAGTCACTTTTCAGCAATGCAAAGTCACTTTGAACCGGGCAAATATTCCATGAATCAGGCCCTAGATCTTGTGTAATTAGGATAGGGGGACACGTTGGACCCTTTGAAGGTGAGTTGCACTGTGTAATGGTCTGAGAGTTCTATGTTACCAATTTTTCCATCAGCAGTCTCATTTATTTAACGGTTAAACAGTAGAAAGATGTATATTTTAAAAAGGAATTGTGGACTTTAGAATAGCTGACGTCTAGCGCAGTATGGTTAAAACATCTCCATATGTCCACAGAGACTATGTGACCCATTAGCAATTATAGGGCAGGTCTATTGAAATCACTCGCAGCAATCAATCCTGTTCGCTGCAATTTACAAGAGCATTGCATTGCTGGCATGGGAGAGGTTAGGTCAGGTGATGTACAAATGCACGAGTAGCATATCGCGTTCATTAACAATCACTCCAGACAAAACATATACGTCTGCCTCCTCTACAAAAGCCTTAAACACCTGTACATTCACACATTTGTGTAAGACCACATACAGGGTCCATAATTGGTAGTATAACAGTTGTGGCTCTGTGACCAGGCCCAAGCATTAGAAATGTGTATGCTTTCCATGTCTTTGAGTTGTTACAAATGTTCATGCTTTTTTATTGGGACCGTGGTATATTTAAAATTGTAAGTCACTATCCCGAAGAAATAGTGCGGAAGCCATGATAATCTGCTTAGTACACATTACTCAGTGGGGGGGGTGGGGTATCAAGGACGCTATTTCTGAATGGGTATAGGAGGCGGTAGTGCAAAATCACTACTGCTCTGCAGGAGTAGAGGGATGAACAGTGCTTGTTAAACTCTTACGGAGTACAGCACTACTACTAAACTTGCAATGACCTCAGTCATAAAGGGCACACATGCACAGCATGAATGATGGTACAGCGCCTTCACCTCTTTAAAACAGAATGGTCCGAGGGCAAGCAATGTTCTTCAAGGAGCTACCAAAAGAGCAACAGTACTGTAAAAACATAAGAAAATGAATGTGCACTCAGTGTTCGATAAACTTACAAGACATTAATCAAACTAAAAGGACAGGTGTCTAATGAAAACAATAACAACCCACCCCTGTAACGTGGGGGTTGTCCGGCCCACATTTACCCCTGTAAAGATTGAAAGATCATTCTGGTTATGCAGGCAACTGCTTTTGCAGCAATGTTCAAATTCAATTATATGCCTGTTCTTTGAGCTGGGAAGTGTTATTGTGGGAGATTGGGTACTGTCTGAGGCATCAATTCAGCATCAAATTGATGAATTAGTTGACTGGATCCAACAAGCAGTGCTGTTCCACAAAAGACAAAACCACTTTGTACGAAGGAGTTTGATACAGGCAGGCAATGTTTGGGTCAGCATATTTCACAAGTGTTCAAAGTGGTTTGAAATTGCAGAGAGAGCTGCCTTCTTTTCCTCTTGGGGTGCTGTGATGCCCTGTCTAGGGTCTCTGTGGAAAGGTGAGTTCATCTGACCTTCCAGTCAGGAAGGTTGCTATAGGGCCCTTAGAGGGCATCCACTTCTTGTAGATAGAGTCTTTGGTACCAGTTTCTAAGTAGGCAGGCCAGTTTGCCAAGCAGCAGGTAACTTCAAATGTTCACTTGATGTGGATGAGGTGAAGGTCTTTCTCCTTACTTGAAAATCTTTATCTGCACTTCAATGGATGAGGGCATTGTGCAGTCTTGCACAGTGTACACTGATCAATAAACTGTCCAAACCAGGGATCTGGGTTTAAAAATAGAAATTCAGACTGGATTTCCAAACGTGGAGGAGATAACTATTAGTGGTGGTATCCACCCGACATCCCAAGGGGATATCATTATAGAGGAAGGTGAGAGCAGCCTCCAGAAAGTTCTGAGGGCCCCTTGGAAATGCAAGAACCAATTTTTAAACAATGGGTTAGTCAGAAAGGGGGTCCTAAACTTGCGCAAGTAGGGAACAAGGCAAAATATCACAGGTCCTTAACTAGATCGACCTGGTTTGGCTCATGAGCATTTTCAAGAGCCTTATCTGCACCTCCCCATCAACATGAACAATTAAAAGCCAAAGGGAAAATCTGCAAAGAAGTATGACATAAAAAGAATCAGAAGTCGGTAAAGATTGTCGAAGAGGTCACATTTAATAATCCAATGATGATGCAGAACCAAGTTGAGCTAATGGAGACATCAGTAGAAGAAATAGATTTGCTCAATTTTACAACACACGCAATCATGGACAATACAATTAATGAGTAATTTCCTATTGAAACCCTACAAGAGCTTATTTGTAATCCTTACCCTGGGAATTCTTTACAATTAGGTAAAAAACTAATCCATCCTAAATCCCAATTGCCCGAGATATTTTTTTACATTGGAGCAAGACTTCTCTCAGCCAATGATCAAAACCATGGTAGGCAAGAGTGAAGGGAGGTTACCATGCTGGTTTAGAAAAGACTTTTGTAAAATTGGACAGGCAGAGAAGGAGGGGGGGGGCACTGTAGGGGATGTGTTCAATATAAATTATGAACACAAGAAAATAAATGGGCACTAAGTATCTTCAGAAAGACAGCTAGGGTCACAAGATTAATGGTAACCGAGGCCTGCGGTAGAACTGATTGTAAATAGAACTAACATTTTACGATTAATAGCCAATATACCGGGGCTAGGAGTCATCTAATCATGCAACATTGCACTGGTCGAAATCCTTACTGATTATGATCTAGATAGTGTTAGCATGGTTGTTCCCTCCTAATTGGTCCGAGAGATTTTATTGGGAGCAAGGAAGCTTTTCTACTATGCAGGGTATATATTGGGTGATGATAACATACATCTGTCTGCAGTGAAATGTGGTGCAAGCCCCATGTTGTCACTGCAGCCGAGGTAGAGCCTTACTTTTTCCACCATTGAGAATTGTATGCCTGCAGGGGCAAGATAATATGGGTTGAGACATTGACATCCTTGTGGATTCACCAAATCATGGTGATACAGACTGGTCTTGGCTTCCGAGAGCATTGGCAGGCAAGAGGCACCATTGACAAAAATAACTACCGGCCTTGATGATGGCCGGATGCTGAAGGTGGCCTCTTGGAACACCCAGAGCTTCAAGCATTTGTTATTGCATGAGAATAATCCATTGGGGTATGTTGATATTGTGATGCTCCAGGAGACATGGCTTTTTCACCCTTCAGTATGGGATGGTTATGCTTTATGTTTGGTACAGGCTGTTAAGGCCACGAAGTGGAGTCCCTCAGTGGTGAAGTGGCTGTCTTTAGCTTATTTGCATAAAATACCCGACCCGAACAGGAACTCGACCATTATTTAAACATAACCATGTATTTGACATAGGTGTTAAGAACAAGAAACATAATAAACAAATACTTAAGAGCCTATGTGGATACTTCTCGTAGATCTTTAATGATAAAGAAGTTGAAATTAAGGTATATGAACTGGTTGAGAGGTTATAGAGGCAGGATGTTTCAGCAGGATGGGGAAAACATGCTGCAAACTATAGCCTCTAAGAGTAATGCCCAAACATGGTTTCTATTTAAAAACTGGCAATGGTGACCTACAGTTGCCTTTGCAGATAAATCTGACACAAGAACAAGCATTGATACAGTATTATACAAATCTGTATGCTTCCTCGAGTTTGACAGATCACCTGGTGAGGGAATACAAATGATTGCTTGGTTTTTGGTCAGGAAGATATTGTAATACAAATTAAAACAATGGAGTACCTCCAGAACACCAGGGCCGGATGGCCTCACAAATTGTATGCTAAAAACGTACCCAGTGGAACGGTCCATGATCTTGTTGACTATTTTTAAACAGGTTCTGGAGACCAAACAAATACCCCAAACCTGGAAAGAATTGATGATAAAACCGATATTTAAGAAGGGGGACAGAGAAGCCCCAGAGAACTACCAGCCAATAGCCATCTTAGACGTGTCAGGACATATTTTTGCTCACCTAATAGTCAGAGATTTATAGATATGGGTTAAGGAGGTGGCTTGTTGGGATATTCATCAATCAGCTTTTGTTCCGTCTATGGGGACAGCAATATATTTGTTAGCATTAAGCATTGTAAAAAAAATGTGAATTCAGTTGGGCCAGCCAGTATATATGGCATTTAATGAATTTAAAATCGCCTTTGATTCAGTACCAAGAGATATATCATTTACAAAAATGAAAGCTGCGGCATGTCCGGCAGACATTTTGGCATTAATCTTACAGCTGTATTCAGGCACATCTATTCAGGTTAGATGGAACCAACGGGGTATTTTATCAGAATAACTTTTTACACAGAGAGGTTTGAAGCAAGGGTGTATCCTTTCTCTTTTTGTCTTGTTCATAGCTGATATTGGAGAATATTTGAGGAACTCTTACCCTCCAAAATTAGGGAAGACCCCTATATCTTGGCTCCTATATGCGGACATTCTTGTCCTTTTAGACAAGATGCCCCGTAGGCCTGCAGAGGCAATTATTGGCATTGGTGCAGTATGCCCATGAGAAACAACTAAATATTATTGTTTACAAGACAAATGTAGTGATTTTTACTCCGAATAGGATTTTTAAGAGAACTCTGGTAAATTGTATTTTATATAAGCAACCATTAACCATACTTTAATAATATAGATAACTTTGCATGAACACGAATAACAATAACCAAGAAGCCCCTTATAGAGTGGATATGAGGTGAAAAATGGAGATAGCGGCCGCTCAGGCTCTTATTATCCATGGGAAGTACATGAAATGTTCTTTTCTTTGCGCTATCACATTTTATAAACAAATGGTTGTGCCTACGTTGATCTTTGGGGCTGAGATGAAAATGCTCGAATGTATGCTGGACTGGAATAGACTTGAAGGCTTGCATTGGAAGAAGGTTTTGTTTCTTCCACCAAGCCTAACGATGCAAATCATATTATTTGAGTTAGGATAATTATCGTTAAAAATCATGAGTAAGTGGTGAGCCTTGACATTGTTTAGGAAATGTATTTTAAATCATCAAATTATGAACTCAATAATGCTGTTTATCGCATATGTGTTTGAAGATCAGATTGATTGGATGTTGCAATCATGGAAGATAGATTATTTGGATATAATGTCTGCAGAGAATATTACATTACAATGTATTGCTGACAGATCCAGATCATGCTAAACATAAACTATGGTTTTATGACTGGAGTTTAATGTGGGAAGAAAGTAGTTTTTACAACGTGTTTAAAAATGGTCACTTTGAAATTAAGTCGATGAATCAAATTCCTTCATATTTAACAAAATGTACACGTACCCAATATTGAAATGATATGGCATTTATAACGCGCCTATACACAAGTGTTTTGATGCGCGATGAGGCAAGGGAGGGTAAACGGGGGAAGACAGACAACGATCTTACTAGGGAAGGTGTCATTCAGATTGCGCAAATGCATGGGAAGGGGAAAAGGGAAAAGTGCATGGAGGAAGGGAGGGGGGAAAGTGCAGAACATGGGATAGTAAAATAATAAGAAATAAAACAGCCAGATGGTTGCAAGAGCAAGGTAAGAGCAGACATAAGTGCTGGTAGGGGGACTGTAGGGATACAGAATAACAGTCCCCAGGGGCGGGGTTGCCAGTGAGGCAGTGCAGGTGTGCAATTGGCGGGGCCCGGGCCCAAGATCAGAATGGGTGACCAGGTCACCAGTGCAGTTTCAGCCAGGAATTCAACAGGGGAGAGGGGGAGAGAAGGCAGAATCGAAGAGGAAGGTTTTGAGGTGCTTCCAGAACCGGAGATGGTTCTTCTCAAGTTTCAGAGAGGCAGGAAGGCTATTCTAGAGGGAGGCCGCTGCTGAAGAGAGAGATCTACCACCAACTCGTTCCTTAGAGAAGCGACTAACCTGAGGGAGTTGGAGGAGGATGAGCGAAGAGCTCGAGAAGGAAGATATTTGGGAAGAGAGAGTTGAAGGTATTGTGGCCCCAGGCCCCAGAAGGCCTTGTGGACAATGAAGAGGGTTTTGAACATTTCTCGCAACAGGCGCTGGAAGGGTAGTTTTCGGATGAGCAGCTCAGTGGATTTCTGATAGTGGCGGGGGCGCTCTTACAGGCAGCCCCGGTGGCCAGCTGCTTGCGAAGCGCCTTGCCTCCGTTGGACTTGCGGGCGGTCTGCTTAGTACGTGCCATGGAAGCACTGTGAGCTCTGCTTTCTCTCCAAGCGATAGATATAATTGAGCATGGTTTTTAAGATTTTGTTTCAACCTATGGCCGACCAGGGAGATCAAAGGCACACAGTTATAAAGGACTGTGCAACAGAGATTGTGCAGCTTTTGTCAGAATCAAAATAAAATAGAAACTTTGATGCACATTGTTGTATCTTGCCCAAACCTTGTAGAGCAATGGAAATTGTTTTTACATTCTTATTTTAGGGATTACAGATTTTTACCAGAGGATAATTTATGGGTGATGATTTTTAGTGGACAGATAATCTCTCTATTATCTATAAACATTTTATTAACTGAGGTGGAATGAAGAGATGGGTCTTTTGAGATCTTTTGAGGTGCAAAATACTAGTCTGTAATTGATGAAATTGGTAAAATGTGTTTATATTTGTCATATTTTTTTTCCCTTTTGTACATTTGTACATTGTTGTGCAATGTAAGATTGCATATTGAATTTTCAAAGGAAATGATATTATATGTATTGAAAGTTGAAATGTTTTTCAGCTATAACAATAAATAAAACAAATACAAAATAAAAAATAGTTTTATTATGAAACAGGTAAGCCAAACCAAACAATTGGTCTAAATTGACTAAATGTTGTCAGGATGGTTCAAATCCTCAGTGCTTTGGGAAAACCTATCTAAAGACAATGGGGGTAATTCATAGAATTTAGCGCACAAGTGGCGCACGCGGCTGGCGCACAGTGTGCGCGTGTGAATCCCTGCGCCAGCCGCGTGCGCTAAAATCCATTTCCGTGCCCCCAAGAACGCCCCTCTTGCAGGGAAAAGCCATCAAAATCCCCAATCCAGCGCAAAGGGCTGCGCTAACCCTGTACCAGCACGGGAAGCGGGGAACATGTATCACTGGGGATCGTGGGAAGTTTCACACGCGACTGCCCCTGTGCGAATGGGGTACGTGTATTACTGGGGTGCGCGGGAAGTTTCACAAGCGATTGGCCCTGTGCGAGCGGGGTACGTGTATTACTGGGGTGCGCAGGAACTTTCACACGCGATTTCAGCTGGGTACGTGTATTACTGGGGTGCGTGGGAAGTTTCACACGCAATTTCAGCAGGGTACGTGTATTACTGGGGTGCGCGGGAAGTTTCACACGCAATTTCAGCAGTGTACGTGTATTACTGGGGTGCGCGGGAAGTTCCACACGCGATTTCAGCAGGGTATGTGTATTACTGGGGTGCGCGGGAAGTTTCACACGCAATTTCAGCTGGGTACGTGTATTACTGGGGTGCGTGGGAAGTTTCACACGCAATTTCAGCAGGGTACGTGTATTACTGGGGTGCGCGGGAAGTTTCACACGCGATTGGCCTTGTGCGAGCAGGGTACGTGTATTACTGGGGTGCGCGGGAAGTTTCACACGCAATTTCAGCAGGGTACGTGTATTACTGGGGTGCGCAGGAAGTTCCACACGCGATTTCAGCAGGGTATGTGTATTACTGGGATGCGCGGGAAGTTTCACACGCAATTTCAGCTGGGTACATGTATTACTGGGGTGCGCGGGAAGTTTCACACGCGATTGGCACTGTGCGAGCAGGGTACGTGTATTACTGGGGTGCGTGGGAAGTTTCACACGCGATTTCAGCAGGGTACGTGTATTACTGGGGTGCGCGGGAAGTTTCACACGCGATTGGCCCTGTGCGAGCGGGGTACGTGTATTACTGGGGTGCGCGGGAAGTTTCACACGCGATTTCAGCAGGGGACGTGTATTACTGGGGTGCGCGGGAAGGTTCACACGCGATTTCAGCAGGGTACGTGTATTACTGGGGTGCGCGGGAAGTTTCACACGCAATTTCAGCTGGGTACGTTTATTACTGGGGTGCGCGGAAAGTTTCACACGCGATTTCAGCAGAGTTCCTGTATTACTGGGGTGCGCGGGTAGTTTCACACGCGATTGGCCCTGTGCGAGCGGGGTACGTGTATTACTGGGGTGCGCGGGAAGTTTCACACGCAATTTCAGCAGGGTACGTGTATTACTGGGGTGCGCGGGAAGTTCCACACGCGGTTTCAGCAGGGTACGTGTATTACTGGGGTGCGCGGGAAGTTTCACACGCGATTTCAGCTGGGTACATGTATTACTGCGGTGCACGGGAAGTGTCACACGCGATTTCAGCAGGGTACGTGTATAACTGGGGTGCGCGGGAAGTTTCACACGCGATTGGCCCTGTGCAAGCGGGGTACGTGTATTACTGGGGTGCACGGGAAGTTTAACACGCGATTGGCCCTGTGCGAGCGGGGTACGTGTATTACTGGGTTGCCCGGGAAGTTTCACACGCAATTTCAGCAGGGTACGTGTATTACTGGGGTGCGCGGGAAGTTTCACACGCGATTGGCCCTGTGCGAGCGGGGTACGTGTATTACTGGGGTGCGCGGGAAGTTTCACACGCGATTTCAGCAGGGTACGTGTATTACTGCGGTGCGTGGGAAGTTTCACACGCGATTTCAGCAGGGTACGTGTATTACTGGGGTGCGCAGGAAGTTTCACACGCAATTTCAGCAGGGTACGTGTATTACTGGGGTGCGCAGGAAGTTTCACACGCGATTTCAGCTGGGTACATGTATTACTGGGGTGCGCGGGAAGTTTCACACGCGATTTCAGCACGGTACGTGTATTACTGGGGTGCGCGGGAAGTTTCACACGGGAATGGCCTTGTGCGAGCGGTGTACATGTATTACTGGGGTGCGCGGGAAGTTTCACACGCGATTTCAGCAGGGTACGTGTATTACTGGGGTGCACGGAAAGTTTCACACGCGATTTCAGCAGGGTACGTGTATTACTGGGCTGCGCGGGAAGTTCCACACGCAATTTCAGCAGGGTACGTGTATTACTGGGGTGCGCGGGAAGTTTCACACGCGATTTCAGCAGGGTACGTGTATTACTGCGGTGCGTGGGAAGTTTCACACGCGATTTCAGCAGGGTACGTGTATTACTGGGGTGCGCAGGAAGTTTCACATGCAATTTCAGCAGGGTACGTGTATTACTGGGGTGCGCAGGAAGTTTCACACGCGATTTCAGCTGGGTACATGTATTACTGGGGTGCGCGGGAAGTTTCACACGCGATTTCAGCACGGTACGTGTATTACTGGGGTGCGCGGGAAGTTTCACACGGGAATGGCCTTGTGCGAGCGGTGTACATGTATTACTGGGGTGCGCGCGAAGTTTCACACGCAATTTCAGCAGGGTACGTGTATTACTGGGGTGCGCGGAAAGTTTCACACGCGATTTCAGCAGGGTACGTGTATTACTGGGGTGCGCAGGAAGTTCCACACGCAATTTCAGCAGGGTACGTGTATTACTGGGGTGCGCGGGAAGTTTCACACACAATTTCAGCTGGGTACGTGTATTACTGGGGTGCGCGGGAAGTTTCACACGCGATTTCACAGGGTACGTGTATTACTGGGGTGCGCGGGAAGTTCCACACGCGATTTCAGCAGGGTATGTGTATTTCGGGGGTGCCGGGGAGTCCCACACGTGATTTGGCAGTGTGGGTCCTCCCAGGTGTTCCCTGTACACCCTCCACGGCCCCTGCAGGCAGCCCACACCACAGGGGACTACCCTGCATCCCTGGTCATGTCCCGCAGGCAGCCCACCCAACATGGCATGCCCCCCAGCAAAGGCACATGTCTCCTTGCACTACTGATCACCAACTCATGTCCCCTTGCACCCCCACCCCCCAGCATTGCGGGGCACCTGCCAGCAGGCCCCCATTCATGTCCCACTCATGTCTCCCTGCACCCCCACCCCCCAGCATTGCGGGGCACCTGCCAGCAGGCCCCCACTCATGTCCCCCTGAACCCCCACCCCCCAGCATTGCGGGGCACCTGCCAGCAGGCCCCCACTCATGTCCCCCTGCACCCACACCCCCCAGCCTTGCAGGGCACCTGCCAGCAGGCACCCACTCATGTCCCACTCATGTCCCCCTGCACCCCCACCCCCAGCATTGCGGGGCACCTGCCAGCAGGCCCCCATTCATGTCCTACTCATGTCCCCCTGCACCCCCACCCCCCAGCATTGTAGGGCACCTGCCAGCAGGCCGCCATTCATGTCCCACTCATGTCCCCCTGCACCCCTACCCCCCAGCATTGTGGGGCACCTGCCAGCAGGCCCCCACTCATGTCCCCCTGCACCCCCACCCCCAGCATTGCGGGGCACCTACCAGCAGGCCCCCACTCATGTCCCCCTGCACCCCCACCCCCGAGCATTGCGGGGCACCTGCCAGCAGGCACCCACTCATGTCCCACTCATGTCCCCCTGCACCCCCACCCCCCAGCATTGGGGGGCACCTGCCAGCAGGCCCCCACTCATGTCCCACTCATGTCCCCCTGCACCCCCACCCCCCAGCATTGCGGGGCACCTGCCAGCAGGCCCCCACTCATGTCCCCCTGCACCCCCACCCCCCAGCATTGTGGTGCACCTTCCAGCAGGCCCTGACACATGTCCCCCAGCCAACACGTCATCACAATCTAGATCCCTGGCCCTTATGGACATCCTCCACATGCCAAACACCAACCCAAGTATTGCATCCACCCACTTAGAAATGCCAATTACATGATACAACCCCAATGGCAAGTATGTAAATGAACACATGTCCCTCACATACACACAATGGGTGTAAGTGAATGTCAAAACCCATATCATAATATGCATTAAACCAATGAGATGATACTACACATTGAAGTTTGATGAAAAAAAATGTATTAAAAGCAACATAAATAGAAATAAAAATAAACAAACGACAATGGGAATCAAAAACCAAAAGCAGCATGTCGGTAAAATAATGAAAAACCACAAATCATAATCCAAAGGAAAGGTGTCCAAAGTCACAGTTCAAAAAAGTACATCCAAGGGAAAAACAAAACCGAAAACCATTGCTCCATGGGTAAATCCCCAAAAAAAACTATAATCCAACAGTCAACTATATACAGATAAACAATCCAGGGTCCATGATCTCAACTGAAGAAATGAAACTTATCTAAAAATACTACCTAATAAAAAAACTATATACAAAAATGTGGTCCATTGTCCAAAAGGTCCAAAATAAATAAAAAAGCAAAGGAAACCTAACACTAACTACATAACTATTTACAAGGGCAGCGGGCTAGTCTGACGGCTCACTGGTTGTTGTCATGGGCCAGGGCATCATCGAACTCCTGTTCAATGGCTTGGAGCCGGGCATGTTCCCTGGCCCCGAGGTCTCGCAGGGATAATGCAGTGTCCAGCTCCAACTCCCTGCGAATACCCTCGAGGCACTCAGCCTGCCTCAGCACCCCCTGCATGGAGTTCTCCGCCCTGACCATTGTGAGCCGTTCCTCCTCTGCCCGCTGCCGCTCCGCACCTATCTGCTGGCCCAACCGCTCCCACACGGAAGACATTGCCATTCCGTGGGTTCTCCTGCCCTCCGGCCGATGCCTGCCCCCCTGATGATGATGGCCCAGAGCCATGATGCCTCCCATGTCGAGCCTGCCGCTGCCTCCGACGCAACTGCCTGTGCCAGCACGACGGCATCCAGGCTGATGGAATCCACCGACGCAGTCGTGCACATGCCCTGCCCGATGATGCCGTCACATCCTCCATCTGCTGGGGTCCAGTTGCTGGTGTGTCCACCCCTGCTGGATCTCCGACTCCAGACTGTGGCACGGATGGGATCCCCGCGAGTTGGCTGCGTTGGTCGGAGCAGGTCCACAGGGGGCCCTGGTGGCATCTGGGCCGGAAGACGGCATTGAGAACGACTGGCGCAGAGCCTCCACAGAGGAGGAGAGGGTCGCCAGAGTGCCCGACACATGTACGTTACCCCCAACCACGGCCGCTCCCAACTGGGCCACGTTGGCACGGTGCTCTTCGTGATGACGTGCGTGCTCCCCCCAGGAAGCACGCACCTCATCGCGAATGACACCCGTGCGCAACGTGACACCAATCAGGACCTTCTCCATACGGCCAGGGGTCCCCTCGTCCGCAGGTGGAGGGGAGTCAGATGACATGGACATCCCCCCTACCTGCGGACAGGCCTGGGATGGGGCATCCCTGCTTGTGCATGGTGGTGCAGTCACAGTGTCAGGGACAGTGACATGCACAGGCACCTCCACGGCAACCTGTGCTGCCTCCTGCCCCTGCCCCTGGACTGCACCACTTGCACCAGCAGGGATGCCCCCACCAGGCCCCATGTGCGGCTCAGTAGCGGCCTCCTCCTCCTCTGTGGAAACCACCAACCTGGATGGCTCCACCCCGTCTTCCGCCGTTGCAAGCCCCTGTGGGGGCTCACCCACCCCTTCCGCTGCAGCCGTGGGGGCATCCCCGCCGCTTTGCTCCACAGCGCCGTCTCCGCCCTCTTCTTCACTTTGCGCTGTGTAGTGGGAGACATAGAACACAAGCATCAGGGTACTGTACAATGGTCCCCTAGACAGGAAGCAATATCAGATGAGTGGCACTGTCAAAGATCACTTCCATCATGTCCCTCCCCAACACATGGGTCAGTGCAGGCAAAACACATGCAGTAACAGGCATGGCACATGCTATGGACATTAGCAAACATGTCCAAGGGACTCTTGAACCATGCAATGTTGTTTTTGAACTCACATGAATCATGGGTCATGCCTATCACATGCACACACTTCACCGTACATTCATCCATCTGGACTTGTACACCCCAGACACAGTGGATGCAAGGATAACTAGGCTGCATCAGTGATCCTGAACATTGTCACAGACATGTGTCATGCATCCATGGCATTCACAAGTCACAGACACGCAGGTCAGACACACAGACATGGACACCATACATGTACATGGCATCAGCACCCATACCTCACCCCCACCCATGTCCAGGAACAGAGACTGGAATGCTCTCATGTGTCCTTTCCGCATAGGTCTCCCCATGTAGCATTTAAACACATACACCAACCGTGTGCTTCACACATTACTGGTCTCACATGCATGACCATGATGTCCCTGCACACACACACACGTACATGGCCTATGTCACACATACAGGCAAGTATCAGACAACCAGCACACTGCAACATGCCCTGTCTCACACAGCAATGCTTGGCCAGTTACCGCTCGACTCCAGACGGGTCTGCCTCTCAAGGATCAGGGCATGGAGCACTGGGCGTACGCGTTCCAGGACCCTCAGCTGGATGGTACTCAAGCTGCCCCGGCCCCCCTCCATGAGGCGCCGGGCCTTTATGAGGGTCCTGGACCTCAAGTCCTCCCAGCGCTTCTTGACTTGCTTGATGTTCCGGGTTGCCACCCCCTCTGCGTTGATGGCAACCACAAAGTCGTCCCAGATCCTGTGCCGTCATTCCTTGTCGGCGCGTGATGATCCGAAGAGGGCATCATAATGCCCCAGGACAAGCTCCACCAGGACACCAACTTCCTTCTGACTTAAGCTGGTGGCCTTCTGCCCCTCTGGCTGGGGGTATCCAGTGGTCTCAGATGGTGTTTGCCCCGACATGGCGACCCCCGAGGCAGACGTGGGTGGGCAACTGGGTCCTGGGGCTGGGCTGTGGAGCGATGGTATCCCAGTCGGGAGTCTTCTGTTCCAGCAGGGGTGGGCACCGCAACTGGACCCCTGCAGATGGCTGATGTGCAGGCACCAAATGGCAGGGCACATGGCAGCAGGCAGGCAGGCAGGCAGCAGCAGATGGCTCGTGGGAGGCTGCTCAGGGCTCTGGGGGGCAGTAATTCGGCCTTTTGGGCAGGAGCGTGGTCTTCCGTGTGCTTACGCGTGGCCAGCTCGATACAGAGTGATTTGGCACGTGAACATTCTGCATGTCAGCGTGTAATTCGAGGAAAGGCCCTTAGCGCGTAAGCGCGTCTGCATGCATACGCGATTTCATTGAACCGAAGGCCCTTCAAGCGTAAGCGCCTCTGTGATGTGACGCGCGGGGGCGTGCACGCGCGTTTCAGCGGAAAACTGCACGTCCACGTGGGAATGCGTGTAATCCGAGGAAAGGGCCCATGCGCGTAAGTGACGTGACGCGCATGGGTGTTTCCCTCAGCACGGGTTAAAGGTGAGCGGGGGCAGCAGTTCGATGTACGTGCCTTTCGTGGAGACCGTCGTGTGTTGCTGCTTCCTGTGGTTTCGCGCACCATCACAACTTCACAGCTATCAAGGACGCATCTCTTCTTTTGGCGGGGGTATTGGCTACGCATGTTTTTCTGCATTGCGCTAGTCTGACGGTGAGTCGCACACGCTATTTTTCCCACTGCGGGTGCCCCTGTGTATCGCACCCATTTTCGAGGTCATAGTAGCCTGCGTGTCCCACGTGTACGCGTTATTCGTGTTACTGGGTGCCACCGCGTACTGCGGGAGATTGATTCCACGCACGTAGGCTGCAGGGTTACGTGCATGGTTTTACTGCAGTTTTGGGGTGCCTGAGCATTGCGTGACCCGTCACTACATCACCGGGGTCACATACAGCCTTGCAGGTGCAGGGGGGCTGTTAACATCTTCACCCCAATTGCCCAGGTCAATTGTGGTGTACACCTCCCATTGGCACTGCTCCATCTGTGCCGGCACTACTACATCTGTGCCATGGTTGGGAGGACACCAAAGGTGAGGGGCGCCTCAGCTGGGCGTACTCCTCGTGGCGGGCGTGGTCGGGGACGTGGCCGTGGTGACCAGGGAGTGTGCGCCACTTCAGCACAATGTTGTGCCATGTGTTGGTGCAGTCATGCCACCAGTCCCTGTGGTTCTGGGGGATGCAGCTTCTGCATCTGGCACTGGTGCCCGTGTGACCCGGCAGTCTGTTCCATCGACTGCCACGGGCCCAAGGGTAGTGGTAGCTGCAGGTGCAGCTGTGGACACCGCCACCCAGGCTCATGGTCTGCCAGCGCAGGCTGCGTTGGCACTTGAGGAGCCCTTGGTAGATTTCCAACTGGCCAGGAGGGAAACCATACGGGCACGCAGGGATGATCTGACCAAGACACGTGTCCCTGGAGCAGTTATGTCATCTGCTGCCCCGAACAGCTGGGTGTTGGCAAGTGCAGGGGCAGATGCACCCAACAACACCCTGGTTGTGAGTCTGCCAACCAGGACCGTTGCGGTCAATGACCCTGCCACAGCGGATGTTGCTGCGCAGGGTCCATTAGAGGGCACCCAGATGCCACTGACACAAGTCAGGCCTTTGGTCGTCCCTCCACCTGCCACTCCCTTCGCTCAATCCACCGAACCCACTGGCCATACTAGTCAGGGCGGCATCAGCCAGCTGCGCCACAGTCCAAGAGGAGGAAGGTTGCACCTTCAGCACAGGCTGGGACCCCACACACAGCCACGACCTCCTGCACGTCGAAGAAGCCTTTCTGCAAGCAGGAACTGGACTTCCTCGCGGACTACGTGTGGGGCCACAGCCATGACATGGTAGTGGGTGCCAATAGTCAGACTACGGCTGCCCACCGTGACACCCACTGGAAGCATGTTGCGGAACATGTCAGTTCATTCGGCCATGAGGTGCGCACGGCGCAAGAGTGCAAAAAGCGTTGGAATGACCTCAAACGCAGCGCTAAGGCTAAGCGTGCCTCAAATTACAACTTGACTCTGGTGACTGGCAGTGGGCCTGCACCAGAGGAGGAAGAGCTTACTCCGCATGAGTCACTCGTTGCTGAGTTCATACCACCTGAATTGGTCGAAGGAGTGGGAGAGATGCTGGACTTTGATGCCCAGTCCAGTGAGTGTTGATGCGTGTTTGTTGAGGATGTGTGCGTTTCACTTGTGGGATGTGTTGTGCATGATTGCCACTACATGTGACGTGTACATGGTTCTGATGTGTAAGTAATGCAATTCTTCCGGGATGCATGTCTGCTCTGCTGGATGCTGGACATGTGGAGCAGACGGGGACTGTATGCATCACCACTATTGCACCCTACTCACATGCTGGTTACAAGTATGCCCCTACGGTCCATGTTCCAGCTCACTGGCCCTTCAGCATGTGGCATGGGGTGACCTTCCTCTCAGCCCAGGCACAATGTCATTGCATGACTGACGTGCATGTGTCCTCTGCCTGCATGCGGGTACTCCATGTAGGCATGCTCCCTTGCCCCTCCTCCGCCACTCTGCACCCCAGTTCCACCTTTGCACTGGTCTGCTTCAATCTTGCCATTGTGTACTTTCCTGTTCATGCGTCCTGTGTACATGCTAACTTCCAGCGTACAATCTGCCAGACATATGCTGTGTGGTACAGCCTTAGTACTTGATGCAGGGTATCTCACTTGTACTGTGCATAGGTCATATGTCCCGCAGGGACATGAGTGCCCATTCATGCTCCATGTGCATTGCATGCATGCACCTATGTGTCCTTGACTGGATGATCACTGTAATACAAGTCCTGGGTGACATACATTGCATGGCATCTCATCAGCCTTCCCATGTCAACTGTGGCTCAGTACTGCGTTGCACACATGTTAAGGGTCTGACAATCTGTGTGGCTCACAGGCCCCAGCCTGTTTAATGGCCAATGACTCTGTCCGACTGTTGTAGTGACTTCTTCACACGTGGGCGGCCTCCAGAGTTTTCATCATGTGTCCTGCTTACTGTCCCATCATCATTTGCAGTGTTGTCACTTGAATCACATTAAGCTGTTGATGCCAGTCAACACTGCCTGTCAATACACAGGTCTATGGTCAACCTTTTGATACCATGCTAGGCATCCCTGCTTTTGTACTTGGATGGAGGGGTGCTTTGCTTGTAGATATGCTACCCATTGAATGCACAGTGCACGTGATGCCTGAATTTGACCTTGCACTGCCTTCACATTTCCTGACACACACCATGGAGTCCTTGTACATGTAGGTAGTGAGTGACATACACATTTTCTGCACTGCATAGACCCACTTCCATGCAAACTGCTACCTTTCAACAGGTCTGATCACAGAAGCAATTCAAAGTTGACCCAGCATGCATGCCAGGTTCTATGTTGTGTGTCACATGTCTGCCTGATGTGTTTGTTGTCGGTGTGTGTGTGTGTTGTGTGCTTCTGACATGTGTAGTGACCTTTTCTCTATTTTTCAGGTGATGACGCAATGGAGGCGTAGGATGGTGTTGTCATGCCAGACACAAGGTTGTTACCACTACATCAACCCGGCACAAGTGGGGGTCGTGGGGTGGTAGGCCACGAAAACCCCCAAGTGCTACAGTCCATCTTGTCTCTGGCTGCCTATGAGTCCAGCCATGAGGTGAGTGATTCTGATGTGGACACTCCTCTGTCTGCGACACCTGCACTGAGGGATCAGACAGTCTTAGTTCCTCCACTCGTGCCTGTGGTTGGGGATGTGGGGGCACCACCATGTCCACCGGTACGCCCTGCCGTGTTGCAACATTGTGCAGGACACATGCTGCCACAATGATCCTGCACACTACTGGGGGTGCATAGAGTAGCTGCCCGCCAGAGCGGTCAAGGGAGCGGAAACGTGACTTGAACACTCCGAATGTGCGCTCCACTATGGCCCTGGTTGCAATATGGGCGGCGTTGTATCTTACCTGGGGTGGTGTGGTGGGGTTCCGGATTGGTGTCATCATGTGGTTGCTCAGAGGGTAGGCACTGTCCCCTGGGGAGGTGTAAATGGTTGTGATTATTGGGGTTTGTGTATTTGTGTGCGTGTGTGTGTGACATGCATGCATGTGCAAGGGCATTTGTACTCACCTAGGAGCCATGTGTCGCCATGCTTCCCAGCTTCCAGGGCCCGGCTCAGGGCAGACATTCTGCATATGAAACTGTCATGGGTGGAGCCAGGGTAGTTTGCATAGACAGAGGTGATGATTCCCTTTGCATCGCATACCACCTGTACATTGATGGAATGCCAGTGCTTGCGGTTTCGGTAGATGTGCTCAGTGGCCCTAGGTGGACGTAGGGCCACATGGGTGTAATCTATGGCACCGAGCACTTTGGGGAAGTGTGCCACCCTGTAAAAATCCAGGACAACGGCCTGCCTTTCTGCAGGTGTTCTGGGCATGTATATGTGCCTGCGGACTGAGGGGCGCGCTGTCATGATTGGCAGTACCTGATGTAGGCAGCGTGACTGCGTGGCCTGTGAGACCCCCCCCCACTATGGCAGTAGTCCGCTGACCCAGTGGCCAAGAAATGCAGGTCATTGAGCACCTTATCCAAGGGGCTCAATTCTTGGGAGCAAAGGGTGGGGATGTAAGGTCATCTTCCCACTCCCTGACCAGGTCTAGGATGATATGGGGTGGAAACCTATACCTGCCGTAGACCTGGTCGTCAGGCATCCCAAAAAGGCTTGTCCGTGGTGCGAAAATGCGTGCCCTGGCTATTCTCCTCCTCCTGCGGTGTCCCATGATCAGTGCTGCGACAAATGGGGCATTCATCGTAGCTGTATATACGTGTTTGTTGTTTGCGCACACTTTTATACTGTGCGCGGGGACGCTTCTGCCTGCCTTCGTGTGGCAGACACGTTGACGCCTGTGTGCGTCTTTTGCCGTGCGCCTGTTTCCCGTATTCGAATCCATGAATACGGGTTGTTCGCGGCATGCGTGTGGGCGTTCCGTGTAGTTCCCTGCAGTACTTCCCCAGTTATGCCTTCTTTTTCACGCATTATTCCCCATTCTGCGTGTTACGCCCACTGTTCCGCCCACTTTGGTTGTGTACGCCACGCTATGTGCGCTTTTGCTGTGCGCGTAGCGCACGCCGTGTGTGCCCGCTTGCGCCATGGCAGGATTTGGCGCACGGACAGCGGGAAACAGGTGCAGCTTCTTCCTTGAATAGCACGCGTGCGCGTGCGCTGGGTTTCTCACGCTTGCGCCACCTTACGCCTGCTTGCGCTGGGATTTCACACGCTTGCTCCATGAATCGACCCCCATGTCTCTCGTGAAGGTAAAGCATTCTAATAAACTTTCTGCCAGGATTCAGTAAGTCCAGGGGCTGCATGTCGCCCCAGCAAATCCTTGGGATGCGTGTGTGCTTTCAGACACAGGTATTACGTGGTTCCCATGCTCTCTTTTTTACAGTACAGTTTTTACAGTTCATGGGGCCGCATATCACCCTATCTCTCATTCCCAGTCATTAGGCCTGTACTTGGAACTGGTGGAAGAATTCTGTAAGTGGGGCAATGAACAGTGGACCTTCCAAGGTAGACTTGAGCTAGAGGGTGACAGCAGGCTGCCATAAAATTGGGACAGGGATAACATTAAATCCCTCCCATTCTCACTCTCTGTCGGGTTTAGCTCCTCTGTCTACCTTCTCTAATCTCTCTTTCCTCCCCAGAGTCTCACCTCAAATCCCACCTCTACAAATCATTGTCCTTTGTTATTTGTCTTCTTGAGTGTACCTTTTTATCTTTGGGCCTACGTCTAACTATCCTCCACTCCTCTCTTTGTTCTAATACTCTCTCTAGTCTGTTAACAGTCCTCCCCTTCACCTCCTCAGGTTATCCTACTTCCTCCCCCTTCACCTACTGGAGAATACCCAACCCCCCCGCACACTTCTCCCTGCTGTCTCCCCATTTCCCACCGTTCCTAGTATTCTCTACTCAATGCCTTCAATACTTTCTCTTCCCACTCTGATTCACATTCCTATATCTCATCGTTTTTCCTTATCCTTCCCTCATTAATAGTTTCTTTCAATGGCTCTTTGTTTGCCTCTCCTTCTTCACCAATTGTGTCCCCTTTCTCATTACACTTAAGATAGTCCAAATATCTTCCAACTTCCCCACCTTCTTCATCTCTTTTGAAAGGAAATCTCTTTCAACTTTCCTACATTTCTCAACTATCTGGGCACATTCTTAACCTCTTTGGGCACTTCTATTATTACAATTATAGTTCCCCAATTCACACATTAGTCTTCCACATTACTGACCCATTTGTGCCCCTTCTTCACCCCTTTGTGCACTTCCTTATAACTACAACTGTTCTCCACTTCAACCCTGTCTCTGCCACTATCTTGTCATACCTTCCCCCTGACTCCCAAGTTTTCCTTCTCCTAGCCCACTAGGTATCTTAACTGCACACATTTTGGGTCTGGTTTTAACCAGCCAAGCAGGTCCTCCCTGCAGCCTCCTGTCTCCTCCTAACTTCAACCTTCTGGGTCTCTCATCCAAAGTTCTTCATCCTAGCCTCCCCAGTCTCCAGGGGGTATACTCCAGTCTCCTGCGTTTTGCTCCTTCCTGATCTTCTTCTATGTCTCTATTCAGCCAGCACCAAATGAGTTTGTCGTCCTATCAGACGCACCCTTTAACTGACTCATTCAGTTTTCATAAGGCTTTAAACCTTCTTTCTAGCCTCGTTCGCTTGAAATGGGACTCAGATGTGGTGGTTTGCATGCAGAACTTGGGAATCACAGTTGTCTGGGTCTGGACGGATCCAGACTGCACCTTTGAAAACTACATCATCCATTTTGGAGTTAACAAATGATTCTTGTTTTTCCAGCAGCTGGTTGATTGTCTTGGGGACATCTTGGTCTAGCTCAGGTCCCTCTCTTGGTTTGAAGGGATTCCGGATTGGATTTAGCGCATGCCTATTGGGAGACAAGTGTACCAGCACTGCTGCTTTAAAGGAAGGCTGCGCCTCAATGTTCCTAAAGTGGCAAGAGTAGCATCAGTTATCCTATGACAAAGTGTTCCTTTGTGACCCTGCGATCCACCAACCGAGTTGTGGATCTTTTCATTTCAAGCCCTCTATAAGGGGTAGATACAGGCTGCTGTGACAAGAGTCTTTGCCTTCTGGTGTAAGACCCAGGGATCTTTCTTTGGAGGAATTGGGAAAGAGGACAAAAAGTAAGCATGACCTAAGAATTGGACAGATTGTGGAGGCCCTCTCCTTCTAGTAACTTCTTACATGGGCTACCCTGCTTCCCGATCACTCAAGTCTGCCTTACATCAAAGAGATTCCAGTCATTATCTCCCTGGCGTGATACACACCTTTTGCTGGCAGGGTTTCATTTGAAGTACTGGTCCCCTCCTTACCTGCTCAGGGTGTATTCTTTTCTCTTGGGAAGGTGACAAGTTTTCCCAGGCAGAGGACAAAGAAGCAGCTGGGCCGGACTTACCCCCTCCAGGGGGAAAAGGCCTCCAGCCTTGGAAAGATGCACAAAAATGCTGACAGTATTGACAATAACATTACATCCGATGTTTTTTCAATTCATAACTGTATTTACTTATAGGGCTCCATATCAAACAGATACAGATCATGATCATTTATAATCAAACTTCCACCAGACATTAGGTACACACAGTTAACAATTAAAACATGTTGTTTTCTTTCAAATACATTTTCATGTTTATTGCAAAAGTCCATGTAAAATGTGGTTTTAGACATGACAGTTTAAATTCATTTGGAGGGAACCTTCCCCTAATAGTCATGAATACATGTTCTATCCAAATTATAGCAGAGATAAACAAAAATGGTTTACACTTTTAACCTTGAAGCCCCATTGCTGCTAACAAGCTGCTAGAATACCAATTACTAATGCCTAGCAGCAAGCATACAGGTAGGTTGTTAGATAGAGCTGTTGATATGTTCAATTACGCACCCAATTGACGACAGGCTCATGTGGGTACAAATCAACAAAATCATTTTGTAAAACACAGATCACTGTCTGATAGTGAGACTGTTTAGCAGATCTGGCTTACATGGTAGATTCCATCAATAACAGTTGCAATCATTATTTTTAATAATCTGTGTGATTCCCCTTAGCAGATGCAAATCTGTCACAATCTCTCTCTCTCTTGCTTTCTCTATCAAACACAGACACATATACACTACACACTCTAATTGTAGAGCGATACAGGTAAAACACCACTACACCCACCACTATAGCTGGACTATACACGTGTCACAGACATTTAAATTAATCTTCAGGAAAAAATAAATCATAATATTGTGATATAAAAATAGTATTATCTATTTGTAAAGCCTATTAGATGTTTGTTAAGCTTCCTTTCACTGTATATAAGTGGAAACATGGGATGGAGAGGGCTTGAGAGATACTGACCAGTGAGGAAGTAATGATATCTCTGCTAGATAAATATATAAGATCTGTTTGTTGAAAAATGCTCCTAGATGAGATTCAACAAAACATGTTTATATTTGGATTCATTGATCCCTTTAAATGACCATCAAGCTCAACTTGCTTGGAATTTCTGTGTTGCCCACGGTTGAAGGGGTCAGACAGCATGTGGAAGTTTTGCACATTGGATCAATTACATTGATGATCATATTGTTTCAATGTTCCAAGAATGTATTTTTTATTTTTGGGTGAGACTTACCGAAGTATCTCACCACCACACAATCATAGACTTCCCACTGCACTGGTTGTTTGAACTGTATCTTGAACTTAGTATGAAATGTTTGCCACCATGAATCGTCTTTTGCATCAACATCCTTGTGCATGAGCAATGCAGGCTCACACCAGGCTGGCTCTTTGCATGTGATGCAGCTGTGCTCCTGAAGCAGCTATGCCATCTAGTAAGGTTTCAAAGGTTTATTGATATACTTTTAGCCAAAGGCTTTGTATATACAAACAACATACAATAACAACAACCATTACTTGTCCTAAAATTACAGATACAAACTCATCACATTAAATAAAATCACCTTACAAAAATACACATAAATCATTCAAAATAGAAACATTTTTATGTTAAAATGACACATTAAAATATATAAGATTAACATGATCGCCAGACAGGAATTTACACAATACATCTTCTATGCTATTCGTATCCAAAGTATTGTTATAGGATTTTAAAAACATATGACGCAGCTTAGCAAGGCTTTCACAATCGATTATCGATTATTTAATGCGCCAAGGAACCATTGACTTTCTCTGCCTCCAGGAAACCTGGCTTACAGAGGTCCCGACATTAGAGGGATACGAAATTATCCTTGCCCCGGCAACTAAAGGTCAGACAGGGCGGCCATCCTCAGGAATACTGACAGCATGTCGCCAAGGCTGCAGATTTTCACTAGACTCCACGCTAGTGAGCAGCCCATCAATCCTGATGACTAAAGTAGTCCAGACAAAGTGCAAAGATCATCCAGCCAACCAACCATCAGAGTCACTGATAATTATAAATACTTACTGGAACCCAGCAGGCATCAGCGACACATCTTACCTGGAGCTAATGGAAAGAGCGATTGACGAGGCTTTGGCGGTCCAGTCAACTCCTTTCCTACTGATTTGTGGAGACATCAGTGCCACATGCCATTCACCGGACAAATTCACCAGCAGAGTGGCCAAGAATGCCCCAGGTACAAAGAGAGGAGCCGAGTGGCTAAAACTAATGAACTCTCGCGAACTTCATAATCTGGACGCAGCCTTTGTAGACCCTAAACGGTTGCCAACATGGACTAGGAGAGATGCGAGCACCACTATAGACTATATATTTGTGTCTACATCGTTGCTGTCCGTGATAAGTTCCTTCAAAGTGATCAACGCGCCAGCAAGTGATCATAACTTGTTGGAGACAATGTGGACGACAACACAGGTGGAAAGGGAATACGCCATGCCACAGCTTAGTCCGAACAACCAGCGAACAAGACTGAAAATATCGGCAAAATCCATAAAGGAGCTAGGAGCCAAATACCAAGCCCAAACACAGCTGGGAACAAGGGAGGAGATTGATTACTTACCCCTGCTGGCAACATACAAAGTAAAGGTCAAAAACAGAGTCTGCGACAACAGCTTGCACCATAGATACGACAAAGTTGTGACGTCCAAAAGAAAGGAGATGAGAAGACTCAAACGGCAAGCAAAAGTCAGAGGAACGCAAGAAGCTCTAGCGGAGGTAGTCGAGGGGTGCCGACAATACAAAAACTGGCTCAAAAACTAACGCCTGGCCTTATACCAGCAGGACTCGGAGGCAATCCTGAAAACAATAACAACCAACAACAGCCGTCAGTTCTGGAGCCTCCTGAATTCAACAAATGCTCAGGGGAAACCCGCATTCATCTCAAACATCGGCGAATCCACCTGGGTGAACTTTTTCAGCTCCCTATTCCAAAATTTGGAAAAAGAGCAAACAGAGAAAGTGGTAGAAGCACCGGCCCCATGGGTTAAAGTGGACGACATCAAGGACATTTTAAAACGAATTGAGAGACTCAAAAATTCCCGAGCTCCAGGGCCAGATGGCATTACGAACGTTGACCTGAAGTCTTGCAAGGAAGAGTGGGCACCTCTCCTCAGTCACATCTTCCAAAGATGTGCCCACTTGCAAACCATTCCACCATCTTGGAAAACGGCCATAGTCGTGCCAATTTACAAGAAGGGCGATAAGGAAGAACCCAAAAAACTGCAGGCCAATCGCCCTCCTCGATTGTATTGGAAAAGTGTTTGGATCTCTCGTGTTGAGAGAATTTAACAACTGGGTCAAAACGGCAGGCTGTCACGACTATCTTCAAACAGGCTTCAAAAAAGGATTGGGTACTGCAGCGAATATACTGCTGCTGAGTGCGCTCAAAGGGAGGGTGCTGGAGGGTGGACCTCGACTCTACCTTACTTTCATCGACCTAACCCAGGCATTCGACAAAGTAGAGCGTCCACGTCTCTGGCAGAAACTCGAAGCCTCGGGATGTCCCTCCCCGATTTTGGAACCGATTAAAGCCCTGTACACTGGCACTACCATGCGAGTGAGACTCAACCAACAAGGTCTCTTATCCCCAGCAATTCCTACGGACAGAGGGGTGAAACAGGGTTGTCCTCTTGCCCCGGCCCTATTCATCTCTTTCTTGGGGGACTTGCAAACCACGTTTCAAGACGTCCATTGTTTCCCACCGAAGTTGGGAAACACTCACGTCAACAGAACCTTATATGCGGATGACCTGGTTCTTCTGGACCATACCCTTGTGGGTCTGCAACGTCAAATGCAGAAACATTCGGACTACATGAGTGATAACAAACTAGAGATTAATGAAAAAAAGACCAAATTCATGATCTTGTCCACAAAATCAAAGAAGCTAGAAAAATCTGCTTTATTTCGGGGAAAGCAGCGGGTCGAAAAAGTCTTCGAATTCAAATACCTTGGAGTGATTCTTGACTGTTCCAGACATGACCTGGCAATGCAAGCTCATCTTAAAGCGACAACAAAAAAGCTGATCGCTCAAGCCAAAGCTATCAACAGGAAATGTGGTCATTTTTCGCTTATTCCTGTGTTAGATTTCTACAAAAAAAAGGTAATTCCCACCTTGATTTACGGTGCTCATGCACTCCCGAATGTACCCATCACTCTGTGGCCGAGCTTGGAAGCACTGTTTTGGAGAGGGACATTGGGTCTGCCCAACTCCACCTCGATCACCGTAATAAGGAAAGAATTTAGCCTCCTATCTCTTGGGGGAGCAGTGAAATCCAGCATGCTTATACTCTATCGCAAGTCCAGAATGGCGTCAGACGTCTCCATCTTCAGCTTAATCAAGAATGAATGCGACAACGGCCAAAGGAAAATATTAAATCGCTGGACAAAAGCAAACTTGGCACTACTGGCGACCACAGAATGTGACGAAGAGACTCTCTTCATAAACCCAACAAAAATCCCCAAAAAACTGAAAGAAATCGACTGGATTCAAACCAGTGAGGCAGCCTCAAAGAACAAACTTACACAGCACCTACCGCCTAATATTAGAAGATTCAACGAGTTACAATCATATATCAAAAAGTTCCCTTCGAGACAAGCACGATACCTAATTATGAGAGCTCGACTGAACCTACTTCGAACAAATGAAATCTTGGCAATCAGAGGTCTCTCTTCATCGAACAAGTGCTGCTTCTGCAAAGCACCAGAAGTAACAGAGACAATCCGGCACCTGCTTTTGACATGCTCCAGTACTGCCAGGATCAGAACAGTATACCTGACAAGGACTTTTTCGGATCACATACTAAGTGACCAAGATGTATGTTGGTCTAGACTGATGGCCGGTGATAGATCCTCGTGGCAACTGGCCGCCTACAAAATGTTGGACTATATAAATACTGAACTGCTTAGCAGGACAACGCCAGTCTAATGGTGCCCAAAAGGACCTGTGACGCTCCCGGGTCTTTCCCATTTACCATTCATCATCAGCTGCGTCTCCTACCTTCGTCCTGTTGCAGTCTTCTTTTTGGCTTCTATCTTCATACTGCCACAGCTAGACTGAAAACCAAATGTCTTCTTTTTGTAAAAATCTTATTGATTAAAACAAATTTAAAAAAAAATTAAAAAAAAAAAAATTATCAGATGTTGTAATGACTCAACTTCTGTGCCACCACATAGCCGACAATAACACATGGCTTTGCATATTGCTAATATCACACCCCCGGTTTCAAGAGCTTTAGAAGAGTTAAATTTCATCAGCAAATATGTGCAGGAGGTATTTACACTAGGATATGCTAAAACATATTTTGGCTGCTGTGTTTGCATAAGCCTAGATTAAAAATAGGGTCCACTGTGGACCTTAGATGCAATTTCGACCATGTTTTGTTTATAGCTATAGACACACATTTTCTTTTTCAGCAAGACATGCATATTCTTTTTCAGCAAGGGTGTAGAAGCCCTGGCGTTCTTTTAGATTTATTAGATTAATAAAATGATACGGGTAATTCCATTTCTAGAAGAGAAATTTGCTAATCAGATCTCCCTTTCAAAAGCTTCATGCCAAAGCATAGTGTACAGCTGTGCCCTGCTGAATCAGTATCCTGATATGATGCACCTACTCTCTATTGGCAGAGAGCAGGTTCAGGGTTTGCAAGTGCCCAGGTTACTTTTGTAGTGAATGCCATGTCATTTCAGCAAAAGGGCTGCATTTCAGATATGTACCTCTGTTGCAAAACAAGATATCTGTGAGAGTGGCTATCCTGGTAGCATGTTAAATGGAAACATAAGCCATACCTGAGTTTGAGACATGGTGGCAAGCATTTTGCATATTTATTCAAGGTCATCAATGTGTCACACATGTGTCAGCCTTGTGAATCCAGCTCAGCTGCAGAAGGGCTTTGTGTATCCCCCAAATGTGGATGTCTCTGCTGCTCCCAGAATGACTGCAGCCCTGCCGGCTTCCTCTCTTTGATCCTTTGTGAGAGCAGATAACAACCTCTCCAGTGAGACTGTCACTCCAGAGGACGATGTCCTGGGAACACGAATCAAAGGACACACCCTTCAGTAAAGGACTAGACTCACACCAGTGTGCTGCATAATAAAAACGGCGTTTATGCTATTGACAAGGGGGGAGGTCCGGGTTGCTGTTGACAGGGAGCTAAGACCAGATGGAGTAATGTTTCATCATCTTGTTTTGTCTGTATCTCTCGTCCTTTCTGTTCCCTCCACTTTCTTTAGCACAAAACACTATGGCTGTGATGTCAAAAGTCAAACACAACTTATCTCCAGACCACTGAGTGGAACCTTTAAAGCAGGCTGCATAGCTTGAATGCTGAACTTGAAATATTCTGAACTGCCATTTCAAAACAGCTTTGTGCTTGGTGTCCACATGGGGTTACACTATCTGCTACAACTGAACTTGTCTTGATGGGCAATCATCACACCAACAAGTCTGGTCTGATGCAAACTCTGTGTTTGATCCACACTGGTGGATTTTCTATAGTGTTTTCTATTAAGGTAATTTTGCAGATAGTGTGTTTCATTATATAACCTTCATTGCACATTCCCTTTATTTTGGCCTGTTGTACTATTGCTTTTTGGTTTGATACTGAATCATATTCACACCCATCTTGAGAGTATAGCTTTCCTTGGCCCACATTAACACACACGGCAAAGGAGGTATATCTCTTAACTGTGCCTGTTTTGATTTTATGATTGGGATCATTCTTGTTCTGTAGCAGTTCAAGGACTCACTTGCAAGTACTCATCCTTGTACTGCCAAAAAACACAAGTTATTTTGTCACAGAAGGAACAGAAGCAATTTTGTCACAGAATCAAAGTAGTGCCCCCGATTGCTACTCTTCCTCTCATTTTCTCCATCAGTAGACAGTTGTACTGTGCTCCCTGAACCTTCTTCAGACAAGAGCGCCATGATGGGTTGACAACGATTGGCTTGGACATGATGTCAGCTGGATCATCACTGTATGGCCTAGTGGGTAAGTGAAACATACAGTCAGTTGCCAAGCCCTGCAGCATAACAGCAGACAACATTTTTGGTTAAAGTACAACATTCAGTGAAGTGAGCAAAATCAGGGGAGGGGTGAGAAGCACATGCTTCTAATTGTTTGTGAAGACTAGGATGCAGAAAAACAATTCACTGTAAAGATATGTGGGTCACAGTCAACCGGAGTCAACATCAATTGCCATATCAATGTTAGTGTTGTTATAGTTAGAAACTGTAATTCGTCGAAAACAACCAGCTTTCTTAATCTTCATCATAATTTGCTAAGATGCCATTGAAATAATTTTGGACTGTTATAGTAGCTGTTTCTAGATTGAAGTCTTCAGCTTGTAAATATACTATGTGTGTACCCTGTTAACTATTAGCATTATTGGAAAGTAATTATTTTTTAAGGACCAATGAAACTTGTATATTTGTTTTTCATCCCCTTACCTCTTTTTCAAATTCTCACCTTTCTGTTTTTCTGACACATCTCATTGCTCACTATCTTGTTTCCAGTTTTTTTGTTGTTATTAGATCCCCTATCATTTGTGCAGCATTTAAGTTTCCAATAAGGCCTGTAGAGGAGCTGGTAGACGCTACCCTGTCAGCTCCACCCTCTCACCACTGTCATTTTGGAACAGTCAGGGAAAAGCCACAAATGGGACCCCCTGCATCATTCCTACACCGCATCAAGTGTATGAGAGATGTTATCAGACAGCCATACAAAATGTACCCTCGCACTGTAAGTATGGAAGGATGTTTAATGGAAGATGTCTCATGCCAGGGTGTCAGAATGCATCAATGGAAATCGTGGACGGATGTTAAAAGAAATCTGATTAGGACAAAGTGATGTTACAAAGAAGATATATGAACCTATGCTGAAACGATATGAACATTTTGAGTAACGATGTAATTGAAGCACTAAGCATAACATGAACCTAAAGCTGAAGTAATCATGGAGCTAAAAGAAGATGAAGTAACTTACTGCCCAATAACTCTAAATATGCAGTAACTCAAGGTAGAAAGACAACTTATAGAAGCTTGCTATAGAGGAATATATAATGTGGCAAGAATGGCCGTATTAGGAAAATGGACAACGGCTCACGTTCGATTTATCCAAGCTACCTCAGAAAGAGGTTGAGGCTGTAAGTATCAGGAGACGCAGAAAAACTGCCCATGAGCAGACCCAACGAGGAGTCAAGGGTGGCCCAGAGCAAAGATGGTATTTTGAGCAAAAAGTGCAAAGCACAGAGGGAGTACATGGATTCATTCTGAATGTGGGATATTCTTTATAAATGAAGGAAGATGAAAACATCTGTGGTCAATTAAAAGTTTACAAAGTTCACATGAGATAGAATGAACAAAACTCTAGAGGGTGAAAAGGAGCAACAGCACCCTGCACAAATGTATCAAATAGCAATAAATGGAAAGTTCAAATTTACAAATTTGTGGTCTTTTCAGACGTGACTCAGAAGTCGAAAACAAAAACTATTAATTAATGCTTTAAGCTTAGGTAGTGGTGTGCTCACACTCTCTTGAATATTCCAGGACAATGAGCATCAACACGGTCAACTGCAAATGGAAGATTTTGGCTTGTGGCCTACCGATGAGAGATGATGGACTAATTAGGAAAACGGGGAGGAGTCTGATGCGATTCAAACACCTAAGTTTTGTTTCATGTACATGCTGCTAAGGAGCCAAAAGTACAAGGTTGGGCTAGTATGAAAACCAATCAGTGGGGTTGGGGGGCAACCTAACACACAATGGAGCTAATCCACTGTCATTATGTCTGCTATAATCAGTACTGTATGCAATGAGAGGTAGTTCAAGCCATTCCCTACAGACAAGGGGTAGCCAATGAAGCACTCATTCTTATATGTTCTGTAAGTAGATATGTTCCCTTTACCAATCCCTACCCTTCATAGGTTTAGTATTTTGTCACATAGAATGACTTCATAGATAATGTATATTGAGGTATAAGACCTCCATGTAATTAAACTTGGCTGTGAGTGTGCAAGCATGGGTCTGATGTCTGTCAGTTTGCCCTGCTTTATTCAACTGAGAATAAAGTAGTATGTTGCCATATTCTTTGAGTCTGTCTGGTTATTTGGTTTGTGACCATTATTGTAATTCAACCTAGCACAAAATATGCTTCAGGGTGCTCCAACACAATTTGGTAGCAGTGTGGATGGTTACGTCTATTCGAACTAGGCTAGATCCAGGACCCAGACACTTTGCTGCTCGTACTATTAGCAAGAAGAAAGCAGAGTTTCCTGTGGAGATTGGCGCACAGAGTCGCGTGTGAAGAAGATTTGGCTGGCAGGTCCCTCTTTGATGAAATTCCTATCCGGTACACGCAGGTGCCCCTCGGACAGATGGCAAAATGGTTGGTTGAGGGCAAAGTTGTTGCCGGAGGACTGAAACTGAGTCATGGATGTAAGTGAACAATGAGTGTCGCAAAAATAGGGGGAGGGATTGTGTTGTAAATAAATATTTGCAAAAATAATCAGGATTTCGTTTTTCTGGAGGATCATGAAGGAAAACATGATACATTGATTCCTGGTCCTAAGTGGGCAGAATGCTATGCACTAAGTTATTCCTGGGGCAAGGCCTGCAGAAGAGTGCATATCAAACTCAGAATATGATGGCATATTTGCATGACACTTATAAGGGAAAAGAGCTGCAGAAAAGTTTGGCCATTTTAGAACTTTGGAAAATGTTTTTGGGTGAGAAGGAAGCATATAGGGAGTAGATGCTTAATCAGCATACAGGGAGGATAAAATGTCTTCCTGCTCCCATTTCCCCTCATGAAGAAGAGAAGAGTGTAGAAACAGAGAAGAAGGGATTGTATCCCTTACAGGAATTAAAAGCAGCGGCCGGGTATGCTAATCCAACATATGTGCCATCCGATTACAGCAGTGAGGAAAATGTGGAAGAGAGCAAGAGTAGAGAATACAAAGACATATCAACACGCGTTAAAAGTAAACAGCTTGATAAGAGAAAGGACAGGAAAGACAGACAAATAGATATGATATGATATGATATGATATGGCATTTGTAACGTGCCTATACACAAGTGTTTCAAAGCGCGACGAGGCAGGGAGGGGGGAATAAGGGGAAGACAGACAGCGATCCTAATAGGCCAGGTGTCATTCAGATCACGAAAGTGCAGGGGTAGGGGGAAGGGAGAAAGAGCATGGGGAAGAGGAGGGGGGGAAGTGCAGTACAAGGTAAGTAGAATAAAATAAAATAAATAAATAAAGAGGGCCAGCTGGTGGCAAGTGCAAGGAAGGGGGGGCTGTAGGGATACAGAGACAGTCCCGCAGTGCAGGGGTTGCCAGGGAGGCAGTGCAAGTGGAGAGTGGCTGGGCCCAGGACCGGGGTCGGTGAGAGTGGCCCAGTTGCAGATTCAGTGCAGTTTCAGCGAAGAATTAGCAGGGGAGAGAGAAAGCAGAAGCAAAGAGGAAGGTTTTGAGGTGCTTCCGGAACCGGAGATGGTTCTCCTCAAGTTTCAGGGAGGCAGGAAGGCTGTTCCAGAGGGAGGCCCCTGCTGCGGAGAGAGATCTACCCCCAGCTCGTAGCTTTGAGAAGCGGCTGTCCCTGAGGGAGTTGGAGACGAATGAGCGAAGGGCTCGGGAAGGAAGATATTTAGGAAGAGAGAGTTGAAGGTATTTAGGCCCCAGACCCCAGAAGGCCTTGTGGACAATGCAGAGGGTTTTCAACTTTATCCTCGCAGCCACTGGGAGCCAGTGTAGAGATTTCAGTCCTGGAGAGATACGGTCCCTGGGCTTGAGGCCAAGGACAAGTCTTGCAGTTCTGTTCTGGATGAGTTGCAGAGGGCGGAGAGTGGAGGCAGGCAGATTAAGATAGAGGCTGTTACATTAGTCCAGCTTTGAGAGAACCAGGGCTCGGGAGACAGTGAGCTTCTGGGGGAAGTAGAGGAAGGGAAGAATACCTCTGAGGAGGTGCAGCTGGTAGTGTGACTTCTTAGAGACGTCAGATATATGAGGAGAGAAGGAGAGTGTGGAGTCGAAGATAACCCCGAGGTTTTTTGCCTTGCAGGTAGGAGCAGGAAGAGGGCCAAGAGAGTCCGGCCAGAGAGCTGCAGGGAAGGAGGGGGTGGGTGTGCCGATGAGTAGAATCTCAGTCTTACTGGCATTAAGGCAGAGGTCATTGGCCGCACACCATTCCTGGATAGCAGACAGACAGTCAGAGATGAGGGAAGGAGAGGAGGAGGCCAAGGGTAGCCTGAAAATGAGCTGGGTATCGTCCGCATAGCACTGAAAGTTGGGGCAGAGAGCCAGTGCAATGTCAATTGAGGTGGGCATGGAAGCAAAGACATGGCCAGAAATACAATTGACAATCGTGCATCACTGCTGATTAATGCACGAGAATAGTAAGAAGAAGCTGAGCACAAAATGCAGGAGGAGGCAAAGTTCACAAAACATTGTCCAAAATAGCCATCGAAGCAGCGGTATTGACAAGTAATGAAGGAGAGGTGACACAGAGACACAGCCAGAACATCAGAATAATGCAGAATATTTTACAGCTCAGAGTGGGTATACTTTCTGGCCAAGAAGAAAGAAGAGGAAATGGGCCTAGAGGAGGAGCACAAGGTGGATTTCAAAATGTTCAAGGAAGAGGAGGATTTACTGGTGGATAGCCACAAAAATGTTGGAATTGTGAAAGAATGGGACATATAGCTAGGACACGCAGATACAGAGGAGGCATGCAACAGAACTATAAAGCTCCAAAAGGGGGAATGGGTCATGCTCCACAATATAATCAGAACCGCAGGAATATTATGCCCAAAATCACATGTATGCTCAGACATATGCGCAGCAATCCGAATAAATGCAGCCAGCACCACTACAAATGCAATCAACACAGGGCAACCACAGCAGGCACCTAGGCAAACACAACAAGCACAACTGCAGCAAGTACAGATACAGCATGCTATGGTATCACAATGGAGCATAACAACAGGAACACAACAGGCACCTGCACCTAAAATAAGGAGTGTGAATTTGATAGGTAGAAATCGTTTCACAGGTACAGGGATGATTTTATATTCACAATAGGCCAGCCCACGGAGTGATTTGATATGTTCAGTACTGTCACTGATTCCATACCCCCAAGATGAACCAAGGTGATGATAGGAGGCACTACATTTTCATTTTTAGTAGACACTTGAGCCACTTCTTCCTGTGTCCTGTGTCCATGAGGGAACATATGCAATGTTAGGTACTGCCATGAATGCTCAACAGTTCTCTGAGATGACAAATGTATTTTCCTGTACAGAAAAATTGCCATTTTCCATAGGAGAACATGACATGTCAATGCCATTAGTATACTCTAGGCAGACACCTATCAATATATTGGCACGTGACTTAATGAAAAAAAAAAAACTTAACATGAGGATCTCGTTTACTGACAATGGGATAGTGTGCTCTACTCTAGGCATACCCTATATGAATGTGGGTGAGTTTATATTAGCCTTTACAGGCCATAAGGCATTAGTAGGAGTACCTTTGGATCCAGAAGTATCTCTGTATGGAGTGAGCATTCTATTATACTGGTTAAACAGGTTGGAGAGGAAAATATTGCGAATACCTGGTGATATTTTTGTTCAGAACAGAAATCCACATGGATGATAACGATGGGTAGATCATTCCCTTAGAACTAGAAGCAGCCGTGGTCAGAGAAGCAAGAGTGATACTGCATGGAACAGAAGATTAAGGAAGGGGATGGCAAACAGTGATAAGACTTAGTGAATGATATTGAATGACAGATTTAACAGATGAAGAACTGTTTAGAGATGAGTACTCTCATGACAAACTTTTTTTTTTTTTGTAAGGATCACTTATTGGATTAAGGTGAAGAATATAGAAATACCGCAGAGAATGGCATTGGTAAAAAGAAAACTGCAATTTCTTCAGGCAAACTTAGAGAAAGTGCCAGAGGCTTTATGGACTAAGAGCCCATATGATGTGGGGCTATTATGAGGAATAGGTGCAGTTACAATTAATTTAAAATCTCTTTTACCAATAGCAAAGCAATACCCCATGTCTAGAGAGCTGGATGAAGGTATATTTGAGACCATCTCTGTTTTAATGAATGAAAGCATACTGGTGCCATCAGATTAATCATGTAACACTGTTATCATGTAACACTGCTGTGTACCCTGTGAAAAAATCAAAAAGTGGGTTGTGGAGATTTATTCAGGACTTTCCCCCCTTAAACAATATAGTTGAAAGTGAGTTTTCTTTGTTTCAAAACCCTGCAGCGATATTATGCAAGATCCCATCCACGGCCAAGTATTTCACAGTTGTCTATTTGAAAAATGAATTTTTCTTGATTCTCCTTTATGAAGAATCACTGGATTGACCTCCTTTTTGTAGAGAAATACGTGCCTGAAACATACTAGGCTGCCTAAAGGGTACTGTGAGTCCCCCTCGATCTTTAATAGAGCCCTCCAGATGGACTTGGGTAACGTCCAGCTCAAAAGTGCAATAATTCAGTACATAGATGACATTTTGGTGTGTAGTGAGACAAAAGAAAGGTGCAAAGAGGACTCAGTTACACTCATGACCATACTCTCAGAGAAAGGACATAAGGTAGACAAGGAGAAACTACACTATTGTCAAGAAGAAGTTCGGTATTTAGGACAGTTAATCTCTCACAAAGAGAGAAAAGTGACACCATAAAGAGCAGAAGCAATCCTGAAAACTGTAGCATCTAAAAAGGTGAGGGAAATGCAGCAGTTTCTAGGTTTATGCAGTTATTGCAGGGCCTAGGTTTTTGATTGTAGCATATACATTGGCCACTTTTAAAAGGGCTTAAAGAAGCAGAAGTAGATAAAAGCACAATAACATGGACAGATGAGATTACTGCAGGGTTCGAAGAACTGAAAAGAACAATCAGTACAGTCCCTTTGTTGGGTTCCCAGATTACCATGAATAGTTTTATTTATTTTCCATTCAAATGGAAACATCATGACAGCGGTTCTTCCACAGAAGACAACATTAGGACTTGGACACAAACCATTGGCATATTACAGTGGGATTTTAGATCTAATAATTAAGGGACACTATCCCTGTGAGGAATCTTTAGCTGCTGGCTCATTTGCAACTGAAAAAGCTTCAAGTATAACAATGGGGTGCCCAATAACATTATTTGTAGAGCATGTATTATTTGCAATGTTAGAAAAGTCCAAAGGTACATTGACCACACAAAGAGCATCGGGGTATGAGGTGATTATTTCCAACCTCACAATTAAAATTGTTGTAAAACAGTGAATCCAGAAACGTTTACAGCAGAACTAGTTGGAGAGGATGACTATGTGCATGATTGCACAACGTACATTGTGAATTATAATGAATTCCCTCAATGTCATTGGGAGTGGGGAAGGTATTTGGTTCCTTGAAAATCAACCAAATAACTAAGGAATGGCATACAGGATCAGCAGTAGTGAAAATTAATAAAGAAGGTGAATTTGAGGTAGTAAAAAGTATGCAGTTTCTTCAAATTATTCAGCACAGGATGCAGAATGTGATCACAAATGGATTTTTTATGTGTCCTGAGTATGGGTGTGGTGGGAAAACCATGCTGAATACCCATGCGAAACTCGAGTCGACATCACATGGTTCAAATGCTATGAAGATAACAATCTGGACAGTGTTCTGTTTCTGTAGAACTAGTGTATCAACACCATAGAGGGATATAAGCCATGATTGTAAATTGTTGGTGCATTTAAGGTTACAAAACAGCATTTTGCACTTAAGGTCGAACTGTGTGACCTACTCTTTTGAATAATTGTTCTTATCGTGTTGTTTTGCACAGTATGTATGGCGTTAATTGGGAATGAATGGGGTTGATTTGAATGAGTTAGAATGGTAGATTACAGATGTTGTGTGTGTCGTAATGATCAAAATGTATTGTTATATGTTGATTCAGCCATGTATTTTTAAATGACATGAAAGGTTTTGCACCTGTTGTCTTTAGAGGTACTTATGCATTTTTTAAAATAAAATAAAGAATAATTGTGATAATCAATCTGAGTTGATCTGATAGGAGATTGTTATTTCTACATTAAAATAACTGAACGCAATGAGAATCTGTTTATATCTTTGGGTATTTACATTTTGTGATGCAGAATTAGTGGTGCTCATCGAAGAACTGCAAAGCTTTGAAGATGAGGTTGTGACGTGTATATGACGTCAACCGTGCATGCAGGTTTGTCACGTTGGAAAAGGAGGGGCTTTCTCTGTGGAGGCGGCACTCCAGTGCAACATGCGGCCCTATTGGATAGACTTATAGAAGCTTTGAGTCTTCCTTTAACTCAAGCAATTGTAAAATGCTCAGCACATTCCAAATGAGCAGATTTAATTTCCAGCGGAAACAAAGCCACATACGTAAAGGCCAAAAAAGCAGCCTAATACCCACCCACATCCAGTTTAGAGAAGAAAGATGTTAAACAAATGACAGAACGATGCATGTTGGTAAAGGAGGGCTTTAACATGTCTATTGTTCAGTTATTTGAAATACAGGGTCGAGCTCCACACGAAGAACAGGATATATGGAGAAAGCAGGCATGTCCTCTATCCCCCACTGAGGCAATTTGGAGGCAGGATAGGAGTGGAAAGCCAGTTATGCCTCTAGCATTATTGAGAGTAGCACTGGAGCTGCTTCACTACCCAGCACAAATGACTTGAGAGAGTCTAGCTGCAGCAATTACAGTAGAGTGGTTCTCACCTAATCTCCTGGAACATGTGGCACAATTCATTGTGAATTGCATTGTGTGTCAGAAATTCACTGTAGGACACACTTTGAAAAATGTAAGAAGAGCAATCCCTACACCCAATGGCCCATTTCAGAATCTAAATATAGATTATGTAGATATACTACAGATATGTAATGGCTACAGATGCTGGTTGTAGCATGTCCTTTTTCTAGATGGCTAGAGACAGGTCCATACACACACCCTGATGCCTCATGTGCTGCCAGGTTTCTGGTACGCAAGGTATTCCCCAGGTGGGGATGGGGGTGCAGAGTTTTGCGGTCTGACAGTGGATCACATTTTGTAAATGAGTTGTTTGAAATGATATGATATTTTATTTATAGCGCTCCCATACACAAGTGTTTCCGGGCATGAGGAGACAAGGGAGGGAAACAAGGGAGGACAAGGCAAAAATCTTACTAGGCCCAGTGACATTGAAATCACGCAAGTGCAGGGAACAGGAAGGGAAGAAAGTGTAAGTGTAAGGGGCAGGCGAGGAGTGGAAAGTGCTGAACATGGGATCAAAAAACAAAGTTGTCAAATTGCCAGGGAGTCGGAAGCAGCTGAGTGAGAGTTCCCAGACAGTTCCCAGTGCACAGTGCGGCTTGACTCTCCCTGTGAGGTCCTTTCCTCTAACTCATTGGAGGAAGTTTGCTTGAGAAGGCTAATTGGAAGACTTCGGAGCCGGTTCTGGCTTAAGGCTCTGACTGCAACGCAGATACATCGCAGATACATCCCAGGGATTTCAGAGCGGAGCCTTGAGTTAAGCTCCTGTCGGGCCGCTGTCTTAGAGTGGAGAACGGTGCACTCAGTTAAGTCCTCTGCCTTCTTTAAAGAGCATGTGTGGCTCGGTATGACTGGGTGGCAAGCACGGTTCACTTGTGTGTAGCTACTGGACCACCAAACCCCTAGCTATTTGCTAGGTACTTCATTAGTTGTACATGCAGAAATTTAAGAGAATTTAACGCGCGTCTTAGCCTGACAGGAGACTGAGGGGTAAAACCTGTTGATCCTGTAAGGCAAGTGAGACACACTGGTTGACCTAGAGTGTCTTAATACTGAAGGAGAAGTGAAAAAGTTTTGTGCTCGAGTGGAAGCCTACGGGAGCTAGTCGGCTTTGGCCAGTAGTAAATCTGGCTTGTGGGCTAGCAACACTGATCATATGACCCGCCCTCTCTTTAACTCTTTGGAGGCTCGAGTAACGAGGTGGGTATAGGAGTGGGTTATGAGGGACAGCCTGCCCCCGGCCCCCGGCCCCTCAGTACTGGCTACACCAGTCAAGGATCTCAGTACTACTCAAGAGCTTTTGCAAGGAGCACCGTGTGAAGGCAATATTGAGCAGTAGGTGCTTGATGTCCAACCTTTTACGAGTCCAAAGGGCTATCCCTTTAATGTTGAAGTGCAAATCATAGACAAAACAGCATCAGCGCTGAACACTTTGGTCCCCGTTACCTTGTCACTATTGCCCTCAGCAGAACCTATGGAGTTTCAGCTTCTTGGGTGTGTGCAGGAGGATGCTGTCATGACCCTTGCCCCTGGCCCTCACTGGCAAGTCAGTCTTCCAGTGAGGGCCAGGTCAAGGGCCTTAAAACCTAATCCAAGACTCTCTTGGAGTCAGTCCTGGCGCCTTTTGCGCCAGGCTCATAACCATCAAGAAGTTCAACATTAGAATGGGACTATTTACTTGGGACTATTTAACTTGGGGGGGGCGGTTCAGCCAACATGGAGGCACACACATAGCTCAGTTACAAGGAACTGAGCTACGCAGTCTAGTCTTTTGGGTGTGGCAGTCCTGGGACTACTTTACCTGGACTACTTTGGGTGTGGCAGGCATGGACTACTTTACCTGAGACTATTTAAACTGCACCCAAACAGAAGAACACGCTTCGCGTTATTCTGCTGTGGGCAGCGTAACGCTCACTGTGTCCAGTTCTTTGATGCCAGCTTACCTGAAACCAAGGACCTGCAGAGAGAGAAAGAACACTACGAAACTTACCTGGAACAGTACCCTGTCTTCAATCCATCGCCGACTTCAGTTCCACTCACCTGAAGGTACGAACTCCATCATCCGGCACCACATGCATCCTGGAATACCAGAACCTGGAAAGAGGAGAAAGAAAGACAGCATTAGTAAGCGTTTACTCACGTTTCCTCCTGAATGAAGAAAGACACACAATTCTTACCTGGGTAGTCATCTCCTGGTCAGTATCATCGCTGGAACATTATGGCGCTCGGCGAGGAACATCGCAACCTGCAAGGAGATAAAAGACACAGGTTAGCAATATCAAAGGCGAAACAGCGCCACACATCGCGCATTACTCACAGGGCAGCATCGTGCACACCACGCTTTCGCCTACCAGCCCATGCCCATCTTCAAACTGCATGACAACACCAAAATACCTTTCCATACCTAAAAGGAAAGAAGCAAGACATTATTATTCAAACTAAGAGGAACATAAGAACTGCATATAAAGACTGTAAAGCAGCAAACCTACGGAGTCACAGCAGGCCTGGATTCCCACGGGGGGGCTTCCACCAGTGAACTAACTTGGCACTGCTCGCCCCCCCACATCTACGCGCCCCTGTCACGAGGAGCAGGACGGAGAATCCACCTTTTATAATATTAAGGTGAGGAGAAGGCCCAAGGGGGAGGAAGGAGTTGAGGCCAAGGGAGGTGGGAAAACAAAAAGACAATCTGGTATTGAATCCAGCTCTCCTATATTGCAGACACATCTTTAACCAGAGGCCTTACCGAGGGACCGGGAGAGGGTTCAAGAGTGCAAATCATCCAATCTGGGCTGGGTGGCATCCCCGTGGATACCAGGTGAGTGGAACAGAACGCAAAGCCTCAATAATATTATCCACCTGGGCATCATGGAGACTTCAGAGACTGACCAGTTAGCTCAGTTGTTGGGACAATTACGCGCTGAAGTACATTCAGCTAGGCAAGAAACCAACGCTCTTAGGAGGGATTTGATTGTTACTAAGTATCGTACTGATGAAATAAGTAGACAATTGCTCCAATCACAGGCAGGACAGACCCCATTGCCTGGTAACATTCCGCCAGCACCTGTACCAACTTCTTCCACAATCCAGTACAAATAACTCTTCCTGGGGCAGTTTCTTTAGCTACACCTGAACGATTTACAGGGGACCCCAAGAAGTATGCAACGTTCATAAACCAGTGTCATCTTCATTTCCTTTGCAGACTTGGGGCTTTTCCTAATGACCAAGCGCGGGTTGCTTTTGTCTTGTCATATCTGAGTGGCAGTGCTGCGGATTGGTCGGTACCATTGGTAAGTCAGGATAACCCTTTGTTACATGACTTTGGGGGTTTCCAGATGGAAATGGGAAAACTCTTTGCTCGTCATACCCAAGGCGAAGCATTAGACAACAAACTGTTGTCACTCCGTCAAGGAAGTCAAGTCTTGCTTACATATATAGCTACATTTAACAGACTAGTCATTGAAGCTGGGTGGCCTGTGGAAAAAAGGACCACACTATTTCATCGGGGTCTACGAGGGGAACTAAAGGATGTCCTTGCTCAAGTGATTAACCCACCTAAAGACTGTGGAGAATTCATCAACCTTGTGGTGCAATTAGATCACAGATTACAAGACCGAAAAGCGGACCGGATAAGGTTCGGCACTCGAGCTGTGTATGTCCGGTCAAATGATAATGTTCCACATACATTGGAAAACACGGAGAACACATGCAAATCGGACGTGTACGGACCCCTTTGACTAAAACTGAAAGAGGCAAGAGAAGGCAGCAGCAATTATGCTTATATTGCAGAAAATCATTCCACTTCCTCAAAGAATATCCAGTGAAACCACCAAAGAGAACTGTTGGAGTCACAGAGAAGGAAGATAATAACAAGGAGTCGGAAAACTACCAAGCCCGGCAAGAGTAGAGGTCCGCTTGTCGAGCGAGAAGGATGAGCCACAGACATCACACTTTGCATTACCAGTAATTTTGATCAATCACCAACAACCGTCTCGGATGCATGTGGTTGAAGCATACATAGACCGCGGAGCAGTTGGGAATTATGTAGACCAAGATCTGGCAGCAGAGATGGGGCTTCCCTTATGCTCTAAGTTGACTACTGAAAAAGTTACTACTGTTGATGGGACAGAAATAGCTTCCGGATCAGTAACCCAATGTACAGTAGCACTAACCCTACTGTGCCAGGATGGACACCGAGAATCTATTGCATTCAATCTCATCAAAGCTCCTCAGTTTCGACTAATCTTAGGGATGTCATGGTTGGTAGCTCACAACCCTCTAATAGATAGGCATGCCAAGTAGTTGGCCTTTTCTCGATGATTGTGCTTCCACCTGTTATTACCAAGAAAAGGGGAAAACAGACGTATGTTCATCTGCTACTCCCAGTACGGCAGCAATTGTACTAGGTGTGACTAGTACTCTACCAAATGAATACCAAGATTTTCAAGATGTGTTCCAGAAAGAACAAGCCAATACCACCGCACAGGCCCTACAATTGTCAGATCAACCTGGGGCGTAAATTCCTTGTGGCCGAATCTATGCACTTACTGAACCAGAAAACCTCCATTTGAAATCTTATCTTGATCAGTACCTGGCAAATGAATTTATCCGCCCATCTAAATCACCGGCAGCCAGTCCCTTATTCTTCGTACCAAAGAAGGAAGGAGATTTGAGGACTTGCATCGACTGTCGCGCATTAAACCAGATCACAGTAAAACACTGTTATCCACTGCCCCTTATTCCACAATTATTGGATCAAATCAAAGACGCCCAAATCTATACCAAACTGGACCTTAGGGGGGTGTACCATCTTGTTTGAGTGAAGAAAGGAGACTAATGGAAAACCACCTTTCGTACCAAATACAGCCTGTATGAATACCAGGTAATGCCTTTTGGACTTTGCAACTTGCCCGCTGCATTCCAGTACTTTATGAATTATGTTTTGCTGGAGTTAATCGACGTTTGTGCCCTGGTTTACATTGATGACATCTTAGTGTATTCTGCTACAAAATAAGACCACGTCAGGCATCTCTGCTCCGTCCTTACTAAACTCTGCCAACATAAACTGTATGCTAAACTCGAAAAATGCTCTTTTCATGTCACCGAAGTGGAGTTCCTCAGTTTTATCCCACCAAAAGGTATCAGAACGGATAGGAACAAGGTAGATGCCATTCTTAACTGGCTGTCACCAACTTCATTTAAAGGAATCCAGAGTATGTTGGGCTTTGCAAACTTTTACCGCTGATTCATCCCAGATTTTTCCCAAATAGTGCATCCAATTACATCACTATTGAGAAAAAAACAATAAAAAGTTCCATTGGACCGAAGAAGCAGAGAAGGCCTTTCAAGAACGTAAAAAAAAAATCACTTCTGCTCCAGTTCTATGGCATCCTCGCCCAGACCTCCCTTATACAGTTGAAACAGATGCCTCTAGCATGGCTATGGGAGCTGTTCTCTCACAAAGGGACACAAGAACTGGCCAGTTACACCCTGTGGCCTTCTGGTCACGAAAATTCTCACCTCCCAAACTCAACTATACTATCACAGACAAAGAACTCATGGCTATAAAATCAGCTTTCAAGGCATGGCGACACTATCTCCTTGGTGCTAGACATACTGTCACGGTTATAACTGATCATCGAAACCTGCAATACCTAAACACAGAAAAGGCTCAATCATCCCATCAACTGCGGTGGGCTCTTTTCTTTGGTGAATATGACTATGTGATCACCTACCGGACAGGAGTCCGAAACGGAAAGGCTGATGCCTTATCCCGCATGGGTGTTGATGAAAAGGTACACATAACTCCAGATCCAGTAGCCATCATTCCAGAAGACAAACTCCTGAGTCTTACGACAAAATTGACACAGGGTGAACTCCAAGATCCAACCCTTAATGGATCCCACTTTCTCACAAGCGTGGTGTACTCAAGGAGAACATTACACCATTAAAGACCAGCTACTATATTTTAGGAACTGTCTATACTTGCCAAGTAAAGATTTACAAGAGCAGGTTATTTCGGGTTATCACGACTCCCTGATTGAAGGTCATCCTGGAATTGCCAAAACTCTAGCTAAAGTAAAACGAAACTATTGGTGGCCCATATGGCGTAAGGACATCATACAATTTATCCAATCTTGCGGTGTGTGTGCACAAAACAAGTCCCAAAAGCAGAAACCAGCTGGTCTTCTCCAACCATTGGAAATTCCTCCCGCACCATGGAACACACTGTCCCTTGATTTCATTACAGATCTACCTCACAGTCAAGGATTCCACACCATCTTCATAGTTGTAGACTTGTTTTCTAAAATGGCACACTTTATTCCTTTTAAGGGTCTTGCAAATGCATCCAGTTTAGCAAAAGTATTCCTGGAGGAAATCGTGCGGCTACATGGCTTTCCATCGGTCTTGATCTCAGATCGAGGTAGTCAGTTTGTATCCAACTTCTGGAGGAAATGCTGTTCAATGGCCCAAATTGACATTCGACTATCCACAATTCACCATCCTCAAACAGATGGCCAAACAAAAAGAACAAACCAAACCCTCAAGCAATACTAGAAATTGGAAGGACTTGTTATGGATAGCTGATTATGCCTATAATAATTCATTACACACCAGCACTGGACAAACCCCTTTCTACATTATATATGGTATACATCCATGTACTTCAGAATTGCATCTCCCAACCCCTTTGGAAATGTCAGTGTTTAAAACCCTACATACGACTATTTCCCAGGCCTTCAAAGAAGCAGCAGAACATTTCCCAGGCCTTCAAAGAAGCAGCAGAACATTTACTCCAAGCCAAGAACAGACAAAAGAAATTTGCTGACCAACATCGTAGTAAAGCCCCCGACTATCAAATTGGAGACAAGGTCTGGTTAGCATCAAAATATGTGCCCATAAAAGGGATTCGGACCTTTTGTCCCTGATATCTGGGACCTTATTCTATTGAATCCATAATAAATCCAGTGGCAGTTAAATTAGCCCTACCACCCACTATGCAGATTCATCCTGTGTTTCACGTATCACTCCTGGTACTCGGGTTACAACACCACAAAACCAGTATTAGTTGACAGAGAACCAGAGTTTGAAGTAAATGATATCCTAAACTCAAAATGCACCAGATCCAAACTATACTACTTAGTTGATTGGAAGGGACACAGCCCTCAAGACAGATCATGGGAACCTAGTGAATACATCCATGCACCTCGCTTAATTAAAAAGTTCCATCAGAATTACCCAGCCAAACCAGGACCAGGCAGAAGTGTCACCGTGAGAGGGGCCTTTGGCGCCAGGCTCATAACCATCATGAAGACCAACATTAGAATGGGACTATTTACTTGGGACTATTTAACTTGGGGGGGTTCAGCCAACATGGAGGCACACACATAGCTCAGTTACAAGGAACTAGTTTTTTTGGGTGTGGCAGGCCTGGGACTACTTTACCTGGCCTACTTTGAGTGTGGCAGGCCTGAAACTATTTTTCCTGGACTACTTTACCTGAGACTATTTAAACTGCACCCAAACAGCAGAACATGCTTCGCGTTATTCTGCTCTGGGCAGCGTAATGCTCACTATGTCCAGTTCTTTCATGCCATTTTACCTTAAACCAAGGACCTGCAGAGAGAGAAAAACTTACCTGGAACTGTATCCTGTCTTCAATCCATCGCCGACTTCAGTTCCACTCACCTGAAGGTACGAACTCCATCATCCGGCACCGCATGCAACCTGGAATAACAGAACCTGGAAAGAGGAGAAAGAAATACAGCATTAGTAAGCATTTACTCACGTTTCCTCCTGAATGAAGAAAGACACACAATTCTTACCTGGGTAGTCATCTCCTGGTCAGTATCATCGCTGGAACATTACGCTGCTCGGCGAGGAACATCGCAACCTGCAAGGAGAGAAAAGACACAGGTTAGCAATATAAAAGGCGAAACAGTGGCGCGCATCGCGCATTACTCACCGGACCTGCATCGCGCACACTGCGCGTTCGCCTACCGGCTCATTCTCATCTTCAAACTGCATGACAACACCAAAATACCTTTCCATACCTAAAAGAAAAGAAGCAAGACATTATTATTCGAACTAAGAGGAACATAAGAACTGCATATAAAGACTGTAAAGCAGCAAACCTACGGAGTCGCAGCAGGCCTTGATTCCCACATGGGGGTCTTGCACCAGTGAAGTAACTTGGTCGCTGCTCGCCCCCCCACATCTACATGCCCCTGCCACGAGGAGCAGGACGGAGAATCCACCTTTTACAATATTAAGGTGAGGAGAAGGCCCAAGGGGGAGGAAGGAGTTGAGGCCAAGGGAGGTGGGAAAACATAAAGACAATCTGGTATTGAATCGAGGTCTCCTATATTGCACACCCATCTTTAACCAGAGGCCTTACCAAGGCACCGGCAGAGGGTTCAAGAGTGCAAATCATCCAACCAGGACTGTGTGGCATCCTCGTGGATACCAGGTGAGCGTAACAGATGCCCAGGCGGAAGGAGCTATTAATAGATTTATAAATACTTATGTCTTCTGTGGCACTACTGCCCCTAGTGCCCCAGTTTTTGAATACACAAACTCCTGCTCCACCACTACAAAAGAATACCCAGGAAGGGGAAGCTGCTGCTGTGGTAGAGGCATTGCTGGATGCTCAGACACTGCCCTCGAAACCTGACAGGGTGATTACTTCGAGAGTTTACACGTTTGCCAAAATACTGTGCAAGACATTTACAAAGAAACAAGACCATTCCACCCTTAAAAAGTGCTGGCAACCAAGAGGTTTCACCCCCGGAACCTACCTCCTCGGGGCCGCACTTTTCTTACCAAAGGTTAGTGGAACATCCAACAATGACAGAGGCATCAGCAGAGCTTGAAGACTTATTTGCAAAGAAGCTCCAGCTGATGTGCCCGCAACAAGTGGACTGGGCCTGGTCAGCTGGCCACTGCCCACGGGCAGGATTTGCGAAAGGGGACGGGATACTGCTCTCAGCAATGATGAAGAAAGCAGGGGCCCCTGCTAAACATTAAATTGGGAATGGCGGCTCAGCACCCTTGATGGTGTCACCGCTTGAAGCCCCCTTTGAAAAGGCAGGCAGAGCAATCAGAGGCCTATATGGCTTCATCTACAATAAGACCAAAGTCAAACGCGCAAGAAATCATTTCCCGTCGGAAGCGGCTGTTAGCAAACTGACGTGCCTGTGGCAGTGCGGCTTGACAGACCTTCAGGATCTGCAGGACTCGATGGTACGTCGGCTCGTAACGGCGGGTCCATTAGTCTAACCTCAGCGCGAAGAACACTGGTGCAGGCTACAGCTGGCCCGCTGGTTTGGACCTACGAGTGCTGCCCGATCCACTGTCGACCAAAGCCGGATAATGAAGTGAGTGTGATCTTGAAGATCCCCTCCCCCCCCACGCTGGGCTAAACTCCCCCGCGGTGAGATACGCGGTGGCAGTGCAGCGAAGAGAGGTACACAGGGGTTCCACCTTGTAAAAACCCATGAGAGCTTGGGTAAGCATGATGCCAGTACATATTGCCTGTAAGTGGTGGTGAATCCTGTATCTGACCTGGCCGGGCCCAGTGGTGTGTTATGAGCATTGGATTACTCGGGCTGTACTAGTAGCTCTACACCCTTGCTATACGGGAAGCCTGAAGGAAGGATTGGCTAGGGTTTGTAGCCGCCCTTAATGCCGTGTTGATCCTTTTTAGATCTAGGTGAAAACCACAGAAATAGAAGAAAACAAGGCAGAGAGTTGCGTGGGGGGAGCGTGACAGAGTGTGGGGGCCATAAATTGCCCTAAATTTATCACACCTGAACTCACTTTTTTGTTGTTGCTCCCTTTTCTCCATCTGCAATGCTGGGAAAAGCCACAAGTCACGGTAAAGCAGTGGGTAATCAGGGAAAGAAACGCTACGGCCTGCGTTCAACTAAACAGCCCAATGAAGCCAGCACTGAAGTACAGAAAAATGACAAGGAGGGGGGCAAAGGGATGAAAGCTCAAGAGGAGTTGAATAAAAAAAAAGACCATTGTATGCTATTTTCTCTGCTAAAAACCCTGTTCAGGTAACATCTTTGTCCCCACTAGATATAATACCTCCGCTAGCTGAGGTCGATAGTAGTTAACTGCCATTGGATCTGGACAATGATTCATTATTACAGCTGTGCTATGCACTACAGGACCGTACATCCCCCTCGGTAGGGGGGCGGAAAGGAGAGGCTGCAGAAAACATCTTGACACAGTTGCAACCTTCTTTACCAGCAAAGGAGTCCCAGGTGCCTGCTCCATCAGGGGCTGAGACAACTCTGGGAACTGTGCCCCCATTGGGGTGGTGGGGGACACTCTACCTCGCATTGAACTAGACGATACTCCTCAGCCTGTTGGAGGGGGGGGGCAGTTAGGTTATCTGCCGGTCCAAATATGTTTTATGGTACTGCATTACCTTTAAGTACACTCACAGAGGAGGAGTATAGTACACGCAAGCCTTCTGTAAACCATAATAATGGTATTTTAAACTTTACGGTTAAAATTGTATTAAAATTGTGTGGCACAATACATGAAGACTTGAAGCTTCAAGGGATTGCAATAGCAAACATACATGACCATTTAATAACTCCAAATCAACCCAAAGAAAGGGCAATCACTGATTCACGGGAGATTGCCCCTCAAAAACCTCCCACCGCAAAAGGCCTGTCCCAAGACTGTGTTATTGTGGACACGAGGGCCGGGAGTTTGACATTGGCACTTACACATTCCCTTAATGCAGACTTAATAAAGGGATCATCATATATGGGGCCTGTAGTAAAATCTCAGGGGAAACAGACTAAGCAGAAAATACCAATGGCTCAAAAGAAGAATAGCACTGATCATCCGACCTTAATTGACAAGCAGGAAGTGAATCACCCTGCATTAAACTCTACATTGCATCCTTGTAGTGCCAATATGTCAAAAAAACTACGAAAACGAGAAGCAAGACGCAAAAGACGGTCAGCGCAAACTGTGGGTATATTAACCAGCTGGTTGTTAGAGGAAGAACCGGTCTGTGTGGGGTCTACTCGGGAGGAGGACACAGCCACAAAACAGGACCACAGAGGCTGTAACTATTTAGCTGGTTTAAATGTTTCCCCTCCTGCGACTCAGTCTCCACTGGCTGTTACCAACACTGCGCCCAGTAATGCTGTTATTCCTTCTTCTGAATTACCCCACGCACACCCTTCCCTCCCTGTTATTGTGGAGTTACCAGAAAGAACTTTGACTATTGCTCCTAAGGCAGTTGCAAATGGGCAGCGACTGAATCGTGCCTCACTTTTGTCACTGTTCAGCAAGGTACCTTCCCTCAGGATACTCAATACTGGAGACTTTGGCTTTGTGGAACCTCTACGTACATCGAACTCTAGGACCACTAGAGTCCACTGTAGTCTCCCGGAGACTGTAGCATTTATTAGATCACATTCAGCATCCTTGGATTATTTGGGGTATGACCTAGACATTCCCCCAAGGATGGAAACCTCCAAAGAAGGATGTGCTAAATGTAACTGCCCAAAATTTAACCCAGCGGGTCCTAAAGGCGAATCGAACCCAGAAGCAAAATGCAATGACAAACAAGGTTGGGAATGGTTAAAGAATATGATTGCCACAAATACATGTTCAGATTGGAATTGGTCACTTATGAGTTGGAATACTAGGGGTTCAGTCATTGGCTTAATGGAGGCAGTGCGCAAGAAATCCTGCTCACCCATGAGGTTTTTGTGCTATAAGAGACCTGGATTAAATTTAAAGTAGAATTTGACGGGTATGTGACTTTCCAGGCAGAGGCCATCAAAGGGAAGTTGGGATGCCCCAAGGGTGGTCTTTTAATAGGAATAAAGTTGACATATAGCCCGAGACTGGTAAATAACCCTAAACCTGGTGGTAATGTACTAGCTGTGGCTGCGACTATAACAGCGAAAGGAGGTAAGCAACAAGACTTGTTAATCATAGACATATATGATACCCCAGGTACTTCGAAGACTTAGTCTATCTTTGCAAGTAACCCTATCATATTGTGTGGAGATCTGAATGCAAGATGTGTAGACTTAGAAGGTTGTGGTAACTATGAGAATGTGTTTGATTTATAATTGTATGCCACAAGGAACCTCTAACACCAAAGGTAAGGCATGGGTAGATTACCTGAATGAATTGAGGTGCATCATCCTGAATGGACTCACAACTGGTGACAACCATGGCTAACCAACGTGGGCAATAGGAACTAAGAGTGCGGTCCTGGATTACATGGTGGTTTCCGAATATGCTTTGGATAAAGTCATTGGCATGCATATTGCACCTAATACCTACAGTGATCATGTATCATTCACCCTATCCCTGTGTGGGGGAGGGGGAAAGGGATTTGGGAATATATGTAGTAATGTTTCCATAAATAATCAAGGGAATGCAATAAGGTGGACACAGTTCAATATTGAAAGAATGATGTCCCTGATCTTCCCTGAGGGATGTTGTATGAAGAGTGAATTAAGGGGGAAATCCCCTCAGGAGATAGAGGCATGGATACAACCTCTCACTCAGTCTCTTTTTAAGTGCACACAGTCTCCCAAAATTAGCTGGAAAGCTGTGGAAAGGGCCAAGTTCGACATCAGGATCCGGGACCGTAAACAGTTAATGCGGTGAGAGATTTGTGCCTGTAGGCTGGTTACTAGTAACAACAGAAACCAGCAGGAGAGGTTGTTTGAGATCAAGTACATCAAGAGGCAGTACCATACATGGCTCTACCATTACCGTAAGTCCAAACAACGTGAGAAATGGGAACACTTTATACAGACCCTTATGAGTAGGAATACTCGTAGAATTTGGCAAACACTGGAAGAGGCAGGAGGCGACCAGGGACTAAGAATTGTGAATCCCATTGGTGAGGAGCAGTGGGTAGAACACATTAACCACAAGTCTTTCGACATAAACATACCTGCGTCAGCTACTATACTAAACACAAATACATGGCCTTTACCTCTAAGTCATAATGTGATAAAAACAAGTTATTATAGCACTTAAACCCTCCAACGCCCCCGGTCCATATGGACTAGCAAATTCAGTAATAAAAAGTGACCCGGACAAGTGGGCACATATACTCTTGACACTTTACTCGCGTGTCTGTAGGTCTACTGTGATACCGTGCTCATGGAGAAGGTCGGTAATTATACCAGTACACAAAAAGGGAGATCGATGTGATGCAGGTAATTACCGACTTCTCTCCATGCTTGACGTAATCAGCAAAATATTTATGAAACTTGTCCTCAGGGAACTTGAAACTTGGGTTGTAACTAATAAAATCTTGAATTATGCACAGACAGGCTTTAGACCTGGTTCTGGGACAGGCCATAATATCAGGGTCCTGGACTTATTGATCAATAACACCTTGAGCAATAAAAATGCTACTCTATACATAATTTTTGTGGACTTTTGTAGTGCCTTCAATCAAGTTAAAAGGGAGACCCTTTGGGACAAGCTAAGTGAGTTAAAGTGCTCAGGCTGGATATTACAGGTATTGACGAGCTTACATAGCAACGACAGAGCCAGGGTCAGATTTAATAACGAGGGAGAGGCTCCAGATCCTATTCCTATTAATATGGGAGTCAAACAAGGCTGTGTGGGGGCACCTATGTGCTATAACCTATATATAGCTGATCTGTTACCCCGGATGGCTGCTAAGGCAAATTGTCCACCAAGGTTGGGAATACCCCCATTGTAGGCATGCTCTATGCTGACGATTTAATACTGTTTGATTGTACGTTGTCGGGAGCAAGGAGCATGCTAGAGGAGTTATCCCTGGATTCGGCGAACTTGGGGCTTACTATTAACCTGAGGAAAACAAAGATCCTGGTTATTACCAAAAGTGGCCCCCGTCGTTCAGGGGTTGAGACAAGCCTGGGCAGAATAAGTATTGCACAATCCTACCCATACCTGGGTTTAGAATTTGATACTCGACCTAATTATGACTTGATCATACTTCAAAAGAAGAGGTGGGCAAAACTCCTCAGACTACAAGCCTGTAAATTTTCTAAAGGTACAGCAGGGTTTAGTATCGCTGGTATTATTAAACTTTATCAGCAATGTTTTGTCCTGGCAATCTTATATGGCTTGGAGGCATTAGCCATACAGGATTTGAATTGGCTCAATATATTAGAAGCCAGTACTGGCACGCAGTACTGGGCATGGGCCCAGCCTGTTCTGTCAAGTATTTAAGACTGGAGTTAGGCTTAACCTCATTGAAAGGCATGGCCCTACATGCTCGAGGTGTGTTTTGTTTGAAAGCTAATTCCATTTCTTCTTGTGAATTTCTTAGTCTGGCCAGTACCAATTTTGACAATGAAAAGTCGCCCCAGGGTAACAGTTATAAACAGCTAAACAAGTCTCTTTTCATTGAAATGGACTTGTCATACGATAAGAAGTGTTCAATGCCATTTATACATTTAAAAAAATCATTTATACATAAAATGAATAGATGGGATTGGACCAGAATTATGTCCACCTGTCCACCTTGAAGGGGTACGCAGCTGTAACGCATGTAATCCATAGATACAGAAAGGCCCAACAATATCTGTTATTGTGCCCAGACCCAGAGGTACCTCAATTCATGTTAAGGCTGCAGACAAACCAACTCCAGGTATTAGCGGTTGTTGGGCCGCGTTTGGGCATTCCACTAAAGGACAGGTACTGTAGTATCTGTATGAAGGGAGAACATCTTGAATCCACCAGGCACGTTTTAACAATGTGCCCTCGATTAGGCCCATTGTACATGTGCTTGTTGGGAAATCTGGTAAGAAACTACGGCACCATCAAGGGAGAGTCCTTTTGGGATTACTTCCTCAATTCAGACTCTATTGGGACCCAGCTGTCATTATATAGGGTCTGGGTTAGAGTTAAAAGTTTATTACCAAACCAGCCGGTTATAGTGGACCCCGGTCCTGTTGCCCAATGTTTGGCTTTAGGCTTTAGGCTCGATGATTGGCGTTTGGTATTGGTGCTCAGTGGCTATTGTCATTGCCATTGTTATTGCCTTGTCTCAGGTATTATATATATTATGGGTTGCTCATGGTGTATAAGAAGTGAGACTCATGTTATATTATTTATTCATGTACTCATGTATTGTATTATACTTGGATTTATATGCTTACAACTGTTTATGCTTTAATGTGTAGTTCGTATGTATGTATGTATTCAATCATTAGATGTATTGTACTTAGTATTGATTGTTTGTGTAAAGTTCAAATGTGAACTAATTCACAATACATTTATTATTATAGAAATCATCAAGGCCCAGACTCCAGCTAGTGACACTCCCACAACACCCCATCTGTTGGGGGGTTCCCACAGCTGTCTTTCAAAAGCTCACTTATCGATAGGCAAATCGCTAACTCACCCTGTCAACCAAATGACAGACGTAGATCTTTTGCTGGATTTGGCAGGAGCGCAAGTGGAGGACTTATCCCAACATCCCTCTTCGGTGGACAAAGGCCTAATGGAGGTCCGACCATTGATTCTGGACCCATTTATGAAGCTGCATGAGACAATGAGTGATCATATAAGAGACCACACCACAGTTATTGCAATGTTATATACTAAGCTGATATTCCTAGAGGGCTTTGTGACGGGCATCCAGTGTAACCTGGAAAAAACAAAGAAGAGATCACCAAGATCCTTCATTCAATCATCGATACTGCAACAGGGGATAAAAACAGAAGGAAAAGTGAGTTATTACAGAGCCCTTTATTACACCCTCCTGGCGACTGCCCAAAGGCCTCAACTCCCCCGACATGTATCAATGGCATTGAGGAAGGGAGTATGGTAAAACCTTTAGACGTCCATTTGCCAAAGAAAAAACCTCTGCACCTGGGGAGTGGTGCGGGAGTTGAAGCAGGAGGTATCGAGCTAATCATGGAGGATGAAGTTGGCTCGTTTACGCAGAGGGCAACTGATGAGAGTTTAACTGCAGCGACGCCGAACCTGATTATCATTTTTTTTAATTTAATTTTTATACATTTTATTCAAACCAAACAACAATACAAACAAACCCAACACGCAGTGCAGTTTACAACAATTCCATTAAACGCCATTTGTATTTCCATTTTGCCACTCCTCACCAAGTCCCACCCTCCATTATGAGCCTATTTATACTTCGCATTCAGTATCATGTGTCCCGGTCTCACTATCCTCGGATTCCATTGGGTCCGATATAGATCCGAACAGTTCCGCTATTAATAATTTCCATGCCATCAAGGTACCCACTTCTTCCTCCCCACTCATGCTGCTCGCCTCCTGCCATACTACCGTTTCGGCCTTCGCCCATTTCTCTAACTCTTTCCACCATACCTCCACCCGTGGCTTGTGGCACTTCTTCCATCCCATGGCGATCCTCCGTTTTGCTAGCACGTGTGCCAAGTTTCTCAGTTTCTTAACATGTTTAAGTTTCCGTGGTCTGGGTAACCCTCCCAGCAAGCAAGCACAGGCTGTATCCATGACGAGCGTGACCCCTTTTGTCGCTAATTTTTGTGCCACTTCACCCCATAAACATTCGATTACTGGGCATGACCAAAACATGTGTGTCATGTCAGCGTTTTCCATGTCGCACTTAGTGCACGCCTGTCGCCCAGCAGTTCGGAACTTGGATATCCTCAGAGGGGTCATGTATGCTCTATGCGTTATGTACAGCTGTATTTGTTTAAGTCTGGCGTTTCTTGACACTTTCTTGTGATATCCCAGGGCGCGTTCCCACATCCCATCTCCCATTGGGGCCCCCACCTCCTCCACCAATCAAGTCTCAAATGTGTCAATTCCTTCCCCAACTTGGTCATCACCATCTCATACAATCTAGAAATCTCATGCCCCCCTTCCGATATGTCATATATTGCCCCCACAGTAGCATCTGGTTCCTCTGCCAACACTGTTTCAGGCCACGTTTTCCGAATTTTCTGAACCATCCTATGGTATGTAACATATTGGCCAGTATGTAATCCCACCTCCTCCCCAAGTTCTTCAAAATCTCTAATGGTCCCCTCTTGCCAGAGGTCCCCTAACGTTACCAGCACCACCGATTCCCAGTAGGTTCTGATAATCACCCTCAGCTGCTTGTCCCCTCCTGCTAAAGCGACCAGCGGTACTAGCGCGGAGCACGGGAATGGGTCCTCCATCATCCGACACGCTCGACGCCACATTTTCCACCCCAACATCATCATCCTAGGGCGCTCCCTCCTGTCTGTCTCAGGTAACCATATCATTTTCCTTAAGTAAAATGGGGTACAAACCCACCCAAACAACCTATGTTTAGGGGTCACTTCGTCGGAGAGCCAATTGGCCACATATTGCAATTGACTTGCTACATAGTAGACCTCAAAGTTGGGCAGCTTGATACCCCCCTTTTCATAGAAGTTCTGCAACTTCCATAGCGCTACTCTATTCCGGGTACCATGCCATAGGAAGTCCCTGCACACACTATTCAGTTTAGCGAAGAACTTCTTGGGTATCATATGTGGGATATTACTAAAATAATGTAAAAGCCTAGGTAGGACCACCATCGTAAGCATTGTCCCCCGTCCCATCATAGCTAGGGGCAACTTCTCCCAAAACTTCATGCATTTCCGGTTTTTCTCAACAGCTACCTCGGTGTTGTGCTTATGTTCCTCCTCTGCGGTGTGATACACATCTATGCCAAGGTAACGGAAAGAACCAATCACCCATGGTATCTGTAACACCGGCAACCTTTCCTCCGGGGTCCCCTTATAGCTACCCAGCAGGAATATACTAGATTTTTGAGGATTTAACGCTATGCCGGACAACCCAGCGTACTTCTCCATCACTTCAAGAATATATTGAAGATTCTCTTCTGGGTATTTCAAGTATAGTAATAAATCATCCGCATATAAGGATATTAGATGCCGCTCCCCCTCAACCTCAATACCTATTGTATCATATTGTTACCTGAGGTATATCGCTACGGGCTCCAGGGCTAGAATGTAAAGCATCGGGGACCAGGGGCACCCCTGCCTGGTGCCTCTACTGAGCTGCCATCTCTTGGATATCACTGATCCCGTTCGAACTTTGGCTAGCGGCTCACTGTATAGCATTTTTGCCCACCTGATATAACCCTGCCCTACTCCGTAACCTCCCAGGGCCGCCAGCAGCCATAGCCACTTAACAGAGTCAAAAGCTTTTACTGCGTCTAGGGATACAATCGCCATTTCGCCTTCATTCCCATCCGCCCATTCGATCACCTGGTGGAGTCGCCTATGATTATGGGTTATATTCCTATTCGGGACATAGCCCGTTTGGTCCGGGTGGATTAATTTACTAATTACTCTCTGCAATCTGTTTGCCAGGACAGCCGTCAGTATCTTGCTGTCCTGGTTCAACATCGACAAAGGCCTGTAGGAGCTACAGCTATACCCCAGTTTGTTGGGTTTAGGGAGCGGTATTATAATCGCTTCTCTGAGTGACTCCGGCAACCTTCCCATCTCAAACGCTTCGTTAAGCATGTCTATCATCGGAGGGAGCACTTCTTCTCTATATACTTTATCAAATTCGCTAGGGAACCCGTCTGCTCCTGGGGTCTTACTGGTGGGCAACTGCCTCACAACCTCCTCCAACTCCTCCAAGGTAATTGGTGCATCAAGCTCTTCTCTCTCCTCATCACTTATCTTGGGTAGTCCTATATCTTCTAGTGTTTTGGTTATCTCCTCTTGACTACTCCCCTCCTTGTCCCCGTATAGCACCCTATAATAATCCACAAATTCCTTGTTGACTCCTTCTTGAGTGTCTACTACATCGCCATCTTCTCTAGTTATTGTCCTAATCGGGGGTCCAGGGGTCTCGCTCTTGTACAGCCACGCTAAAAGCCTACCCGTTTTATCTCCTCCTGCGTGCTGTCTTTCTACATACTTTTTATAATTGAGGTTACAGAGCCTTTCCCAGTGTTCCGCACATTGCTGTTGTAATTTAAGTACTAGCTCCGTGTCCACACTGCCATTTTCTAATGTTCTTTCTAGTTCATCTTCAACTCTTTGTAGGTCAGCCAGAACCCCACCTTGCAGGCCTTTGACTTAGCTATGGCTGCCCCCCGCATCGCCACCTTAAAAGCTTCCCATAGTGTACCCGCCGAGTCAACACTACCAGTATTTGTCTCAAAATAGTTAATGATCTCATCTCTTATGTCCTCATATAAACGGATCTTTGAGTGCCTCCACTCGGAGGCGCCATGTCGGGATCCGCGCCCTCCGGGGGCAGTATTGCCACCCGAGGACCAGGGGCAAGTGATCTGAGAGGACCCTCGCCTTGTATTCTATTTGAGTGCTCTCTGCCATTACATCCGGCGTGGCAAAAACATAGTCCAATCTCGTGTGTAGCTGCTGCGGGGCAGAGTAATGCGAATATTGCCTATCATTGGGATGTTTTGTCCTCCATACATCTACCAAGCCGAAATCATCTAGTAACACCTGCAATGCTTTGGCCGCTGGGGTGGGCCTGTCAATCCTGCTATCAGATCTGTCCACCTTGGGGTTCATTACACAATTGAAATCCCCGCCCCAGATAACCGCGCTTCCCACACACATACTAAGGTTGGTGCACAGAGTCCTGAAGTATGCCGCCGTGTTATGGTTGGGGGCGTACATGTTCACGATGCATACCTCTTTATTCTCCACCAGCCCTCTCAGTATAACCGTCCTCCCATCAGTTTCCGCCACTTCCTGCAGTAGCTGAAACAGGACATGAGGCGCCACCCAGACAAGCTCTCCCCTAGCGTAAACAGAGTATGAGAAACCCACCACAATCCCTTTCCATTTTTTCCCAACTAGCTCCAGCTTCTCCCACGTCAAATGCATCTCCTGTAACAATGCAACATCTATCTTTTGCCTTTTCAAATACAGCATGACCTTATTCCTCTTCATATAACTGTTAAGTCCCTGACATTCCACGTTACTATCCTGAGATCTCCCTAATGGCCACTTAACTATTAGTATTTCGGGGTTGGGTTGCTTCCATCCTATTGCTCCTATTTCCAAATTTATTACGCATTGTGTTAACCCTATGCAGCTTCCAATTACATTTTACCCATTATATTCCAGTCCATGCCGAGCACAATGCCCGAATGCTATCCAGTGTTCAACCAGTCTCGCTTCCCGGTATAATCCCGTACCCCCTCCCACTTACCCCCCAATGTCCGTGGCACCAATTTTTCAGTCGTCCTGTTCCTGCCAGTCACGGTCCACTTCTTGTTCTGGGCAGCCTTGCAGATGCAGCCACGTTACCACCTCCTCGGGAGTGTCAAAAAAAGCGCTCTGCTCTTATGTAGCACCTTCAGCTTTGCCGGGTACAGGAGCATGTACTTGATGCCTGCTGCTCGCAGCCTCCTCTTGACGGCCACGTAGCTGTATCTCAGTCTCTGCACCAGCATCGTGTAATCCGGATATGCTGTAATGTTGGCGGATGCTTTCTGTATTGTCCCACCTTTACGAAAATATTCCAGGATCTTCTCCCTATCTCTATAGTTCAAAATCCTCGCGATGATAGGTCTCGGCGGAGCCCCAGGTCGTGGTTTCCTCATTAAGGCGCGGTGCGCCTGCTCCACCGTGAATCCCTGTGAAAGCTTATCTGCTCCTATTTCTTGTAGGATCATGTTTTCCACGTAGTTTGTAGGGTCTTGGCCCTCCTCCCCCTCCGGCAGGCCGACCACCCGTATGTTATTTCTCCTCGCTCTTCCTTCCGCTTCTTCCACCAGCTTTTCAAGGTTAGCAGCCTGCTGTTTGAACACATGAACTTCCTTTGCATTATTTGTGCTGACATCAGTATTGGTCTTTACGGCACTCTCCAGCCCACTTGTTCTCTCCGCCAGCCCCCTGACATCTTGCCGTAACAGGGTAAATTCAGTCCCGACTGCATCCATTTTGCCCTCCAGGGCTGTCCGTAAGTCCGCCATTGCCGCACCCCACTTGGTGCTCAGCTCCAGGATTTGGTGCTTATCTCCTTCTGGGGCTTCTTCAGCTGTAGTCGCGGACGCGCTCCGCTCCGATGTTGTGGGGGTCCTCTGCGTTTTCGCGAAGACCTCCATTGTGGGTTTTTTGGTCTTGGTTCTCAGACTTTTCACCAACATGATGCAACCTTGCCCACGTGTCTGGCTCCGGCCCGGTGCTGCTTAGTTCTTGTTCAAGTCGTTGGGGTCTCTGTATATCAACCTACACCTATTGTTACACATTAAATTGTTATTCGGGTGGATTGTAACTTCCGCGTCACAATTTCCTCTCAGTGTCTGTGTCTGTTGTCAGCAGGGTGCTGTCTTCTGCATCTTCGGTGCTTCTTTCTGGTCTCTGTGCCTATCAAAGGCTGATGGTACATACAAGGTGCATATACTCATTTGCTGCATCCCAACCCTTACGAGGCCACTTCACGGTCCACCAGTGTAATCCATTGTTCAGGATCGGTCGCCATTTTGTTTTGGGCGGTGCAGGTCTCGGCGTCACTTGTTTTGTCCTTATTTGCTCTTCCACTCCTCAGTGCGGCTTCGGGATGTAATCCCTGCGTGCTCGTCGCTTCCAACTTATTGTGGGAACGCTATCATTCCTCTTGTCCGTTTCGTGTATACATCGTCCTGGTCTAGTGGGAGCACCAAGGACGTGCCGCCTATCTCATAGCCAGGTGGCCCAACGCTGTATACATCCTCTTGTCAGTCCGGGCTATTCGTGAGCTTCTCTCAGGTAGTCAGCCACTCACTGTTCCATCAGCCGCTGCACGCCTGCAGCCCATTCGCTGCCCGCCTGGCACCCGATTTCAAGTGCCGCCGGGGGTCTCTTGGTGTTGGTAAGTCACCATCTTAGTATCAATTGCGCCGCTCCCGGATCAGGACACACAGTGGCCTAATTCCATCTGCTGTGTCCACTTTCTCCTGCCGATACGCTCATCTGCTGCCTGGGGTATTCACCCAGATACAGTATCTTTTTTTTTCCGCTGAAATCAGCTGTCAACACATGCGTTTTGCTTTGGATCAATAAGTCGGATCACGGAGCTCCAAGGATCCACAGCCTACTCCATGGCTGCTTGGCCACACCCCCCCCAGACCTGGTTATCATTGATGTTCAAGACCCTGATGGTGTGGGAGTCCTTGCGCCAGCACAGGCTAAAAAAAAGTATGACATTTTTTTCCAAATTATCAGAAAGTGAGAGGTCAACCATCAAGTCTCCAAAATCTAAGAGATTGGTACTAAAAAAGAAATTGTCCAAGGACAAGGGGGTGGTTGGTTTACAGACCCCTAGACAAGCCTCCATATCTTGATTCGCTCCAAAAGTGGGGAGACCAATGCAGTTCATCAGGAGTTTACTCCCTCAACCCTCTGTAAAGCCAAAAAGTTCTCTGACTTTTAATTCAGAGAGAATGGTAGAACTAGTGCTTTCTACGTCAAGGGAGGGAAGATCAAACGACACAGCAAGGTTGTCCGAGGGTCCAACGGAGGACGAGTCCATAGATCTAACCAATCTCTCTATTTACTCAATGGAAGAAGACGATGATACAAGATACCAGACCAACGACACCCAAGGCGATAGCCAATTAAGCTCTCGTGCCTATGGGTCAGCTTCCAGCCCCAGATAGATCTCAAACGATGAAGAGGGCCATCAGGGACTTACCCCAGAAAGACGCGCTAAAGGGACCTCAAGGGTGACCCTCTCCTCAGGAGGCCTGAGTGAGCTTAGTATCTTAGAGGAGCCTAATAATGAGGAACCCCTGAAAGATGCATCACAAGTTAATTCCAACTGCCCCTGGGGGTGTAGGTTTAAAACGCTCGAGTAGAAAAGGAGGTTATGCCTTAATTCCAATACAGACTAAAATTCTGCTTGAGGGGCCCCTGTAAAAAACCCACCCATTTTTCCACAGGCTAAAATGGTTCCTAGAGGGCCAAAGTAGATTTGGGTGATGAAATCCTCTCTCAAGGACCCCCTAATAACGAGAGAAGGAGTTACACACTGGCTGTGGAGAGAATACTTATAATTAAGGACAATGTAACTCTTGACAGAGCTAATATTATGAGTCTCCTTGCAGCAATACCAGCATTTAATCAAATCCATTCAGAAGATCAGCCTATAGTGGAGTTCCCGGAGGAAAGTCGTCTTGATAAAATCATATTACATTGCTTGACAGTAAGCAAGAAACTGATCCTTGTAACCAACAATGCAAAACTACTATCCTTGAGATTGAGGCTAATGTATCATGATAGAATAACTTCAATTGCTGTAAACCATTTCCAAGGCACACTGAGGGAGTGCCTGGTGGGGGGTGGAGGGCTCAAGGACATGTTTCCAATGAGCGTTCTTCAAGAAGGTCGGCAAATGAGGAACAGTAGTAAGGTAATCCAGACCCCCTCCAATTAATAATGCTCTCTCCATTAAGGTCCAGAAACGACATCATGAGCCCCGCCACAATGTGACAAAATTGATTTGGGTTGACTGGAGGGAATCCTAGCAGAAGGATCATCGCACGCATAGCGCAGGAGAATTGGGGGGGCCCTGAGCAGTCATGTTATGGAGGAGCAGGTGAGACTGTTCAGCAGGAATACCGTTGGGTTTAGGCACTTGTTTGGAGACAGTATTCCTAACCTCGTGGATTTGGACATTGTATGCCTGCAGGAGATGTGGTTGAGGCCACCCCCCTTTTGGAAAGCTTTTCAATAGTATTCACTCCAGGAAAGAAGAGTCAACATGGTAGACATATGGCAGGTCTTCTGATAGCCCTTAGAATTGATAGGGGCTATGATATAATCTCAGAATTGCACTCTTCTCCGTTAATCCAGTCAATAATATTATCAATGGGTTTGAATGTATCCAGGACCAAGCAAACAGTTATGATGGTCAACCTATATTGGAATGTTTCCTCACCTTGGAGCGAGAATTTTGTGAAGCTAGTAGTCTCACTCATTGATGATGCAATGGCCTCTCATCCGAATTTAGAGGTTCTCCTGTGTGGGGACTTAAATATTAATTGTTTCAATGGAGCCTTAAATATTATTGAAGATCTATCCCCTTCAGCGGCCTTGCAAGTCTTGAGAGGGCTACAGTGGCGACAAGAACTGTCAGAAAGAATTTTTTTTGGGGGTGAATGGGCATATTGCAGGTGTCAGCCCCAACAGCAAACATGGAAAAGAGGGGGGGAACTACATTTCTAGATTATGTTTTTATGTCAGAATCGCTACTGCATGACCTAGTAAACTTAATCTTAGAAACTGATCAGAGTGATCACAATATTATTGTGATTACTACAGCTAAATGGCCCGTGAAGAAGTGTATGAGGCAAACTGCGTTCACTGGAAATTGAGCCGGGGAGAAATAGGTTGAGGGTGTGCCCAGTGCCTGACAGTGCTTTTCCAAAATTGCATAGTAACCACACTACTTGTCACAAGGCAGATCCCTTTTTGGCCTATACATCAACTCATCTAGAATACAACAAAATTGGATTCTCTACGCATCATAAACACGACGCAGAAGTTGCATGGAGGAAAAAAGATCTGACAAAAAAACTAAAAGCGAACACTGCAGCTAGTAAGGAGGTGGCGAGGGAAGTTGCCCAGCGGCTTAAACAAGCCTTTAAGAACTGGCTCACGGGCCACAAGCATTTGAAGCTGCAATTGGATGCAGAAAGAATGCTGCGTCTTCTCTCCACAAAGAACACAGCAGAGATGGAGAGAGCAATCATTCATCTACACGCAGCACAAGATGCATTAATTCAGAACCCAATTTTGGCAGAAAATTGGAAAAATAACTTTGAGGAGATTTCACAGGCCCTAAAATCCATCACCGAAGGAAGCGGCCCGACATGGTGGGACCTTGGTCATTTTCCACCACTCAAAGTGAAATTTACAAGCAGATCTACAGAGCAAGTAACTCAAGAGCAGTGGGCCCGTATGGGATGGCACATTTTACTCTTAAAGAAGACCCTGACAAAGGGGCTGACCAGTTGTAGCTTTGGTTTGAACACATCAAACGAGTCAAGAAAATCCCGACCTTGTGGACTAGCTCTGCCATTGTACCAATTTTAAAAATGGGTAATAGGTCGATCCCGGCCAATTATAGGCCTATCGCCATTTTAGATGTTAGTGGTAAAATCTTTGAATCTCTGCTCCTCAAAGCCCTGGCAAGTTGGGAGAAAGTTTCATCTCATTACGACCCGTGGCAGGCAGGGTTTGTAAGGGAGTGTGGACAACGTCCTTTCTCATCATTTTAAAAACGAAGGTGAAGGCTAAAAAGGGCCATGAACTCTATGTAGCATCAATAGACTTGGCTCAAGCCTTCAACACCATAGATCGCCAACATCTGTGGCCAAAAATGAAGGCCTGGGGATGTCCTTGGGATATTATATATGCCTTAAAATCGATATATGATCAAACATCCATCCGAGTAAGACTGGACAGAAAGGTTTCATGAGCGACCCAATCTCAACATTTAACGGCCTAAAGCAAGGATGCCCCCTGGCTCCCACATTTTAAATCTGTTCATCTTGGATGTCGAATCAGCCTTCGAAGCAGTCAGATGTTTTCCACCGAGACTGGTGGGTGTGCCAGTTGGGAAATTCCTATATGCGGATGGCCTATTCATTCTCGACCAAGCCATGGTCGGCCTTCAAAGGCAGCTAAATGCTGTTGGAAAATATGTGGAGTCAAATGGGCTAAAGATTAATGCCAAGAAATTGAGAATATTAATCTTAAAAGTGGCTCCTATTCTGACACATGGGGTGGAAGCTTACTTCTCCCTAATTTATGGCTGACATAAGAAGTTACAGAGGTCCGCAAGCCAGCTTCCCTCCAGAACTTTCAATGCAGGCTTTGTGGCCATAATAAGGAAACATTATTTCACCTCACCTTCCTTTGTCCAGGGGTCATTGCTCTGAGAACTAAATGGTAGGGGTAATCTGTCAGTCAATTTACAACACTGTCACCAGAGGATTGGTGGGGACGGCTGATGTCTTCTTCCCAAATTTCCCTGAATCTTGCTCTGCTGGCTTTTGTAAAAGAAGTACTCTAATTGTTAGCAGAAAAGCAGGAGTTGGTGTGAAAAATTTGAACTTTTTGCAAAGAGCAATGTTAATATTGCCTTTCTTCCCTGCATTTATTTTGTTGGTTGTGTGATTTAATGTGATTGAACTGGATTGTTCTGTTTTTTTTTTATTTCTCTAAAAGCTTAAGGTTAAGCTTTTTTTATCCAAATGCTAATAAAAAAAGACAAAAAAACAACAAAGTAGTGCGGCCAGTAGGTAGCAAGTGCAAGAGTTAAGCATAGACAACGGGTGTCTAACACGTGGATGTAGGGGGGGCTGTAGGGTTGCAGATACAGACCCAAGTTTAATGGTTGCTAGGCGGTGGTGCGGGTGGGCAGGGACCTGGGCCCAAATTCAGAGGGTAGCCAGGTGACCAGTGCAGTAACAGACAACATCAGCAGGTGAGAGGAAGAGAGCGGCAGAAGCAAAGAAGAAGGTCTTGAGGTGCTTTCAGAACTGAAGATGGTTCACCTCAAGTTACAGAGAAGCAGGGAGGCTGTTCCAGAGGGATGCCACAGCCCAAGAAAGAGATCTACTACCAACTCATTTCTTGGAGAAGGGACTGACCCTGAGCGAGTTGGAGGTGGAGGAGCATAGGGCTCGAGTAGGAAGGTATTTCCGAAGGGAGAGTTGAAGGTATTGCGGCCCCAGTTCCCAGAAGGCCTTATGGACAATGCAAAGGGTCTTAAATGTAATCCTTGCAGCCACTAGGAGCCAATGAAGAGATTTCAAGGCTGGAGAGATACGATCACTGTTCTGGATGAAATGCAAAGGGCGGAGAGTAGAAGCAGGCATATTAAGAAGGAGGCTAGAGACAGTGAGCTTCTGGGGGAAGGTGAGGAAAGGACGAATACCTCTGAGGAGGTGCAGTTGGTAGGTTGAATTCTTAGAGATGTCAGAGATGTGAGGAGAAAAGGAAAGTGTGGAGTCAAAGATGACTCTGAGGTTCTTAGCCACGCAGGTGGGAGTAGGAAGAGGGACAAGGTAGGCCGGACGGAGAGTTACAGGAAAGGAAGGCACAGGTGTGCCAATGAGGAGGATCTCCATCTTACTAGCATTAAGGCAGAGGTTGTTGGTGGCACACCACTCTTGGATTAAAGACAGACAGTCAGAGATGAGAGAGGGAGAAGAGGTGGCAGAGGGGAGCCTGAAAACAAACTCAGTGTCATCCGCATAGCACTGACAGTTGGAGCAGAGAGCAGCAATGTGGTGGGCGAGATGTGCCCGGTATTGGTTAAAAAGCCAGGGAGAGAGGTTAGACCCCTCGGGAACCCCACAGGTAGAGAGTGAGATATTGGAGAGGAACAACCCAAGTTGGACCTGGGAGGGTCAGTTGGAGAAGAAAGAGGTCCACCAAGCCGGGGCTGATCAGTGATACCCAGGTTATCACTGAGGCGGTTGCACAGGATGGCATGGTTAACCGTGTCAAAGGCAGAAGAGAGATCCAGTAAGATGAGGACACAGGGGATATTAGAGTTGAGGTTGGAGAGCAGGTCTTCACAAACGTTCAGGAGAGCAGTTTCCGTGCTTCTGGCTGCTCTGAAGCCAGACTGATGGTCATGGAGGAAACCAACAGATTCAATGTGGAGGTTAAGCTGGGAGATGGCCAGCTTTTCCAGGAGTTTGCCCAGGACGGCGATAGTTAGCCGGACAGGAGGGGTCGGCTTAGGGATTCTTGAGCAGATGGTACACAAGAGAGTGCTTCAGGGGGAGGGCAAGGCTTCAGTGGCGAAGGATTGATTGTAGAAGTCGGCCAGGGCAGGAGCGTGGGTGTCCATTTGGTTCTTGATGGTTTTCGAAGAACAAGGAAGAACCTGTTTTGACGAGACTTTCTGTCAGGATTCTGACTGTGCCTAATGCAGGTTTGGGGCATTTGGTACACACCACGCACAAAGAGCAACATCCAGGGCTAGGGAAGAACAGGCAGTGGTCCAAGCATCTGTATTTTAGGACTTTGTTGTGCCCTATTTGTAGAATGCAAGCCTGGAGGCAGCCGAATGCAGCATTCGGCATCAGGACCAAGAAAGACTTCAATACCCAGCATGCTCGCGTCTTTGCGAGCAAAAGAACTACTTCGGGACAACGCCCGAGGACCAGCGCATGCGCGCGACGCGCGCAAGGGTCCCTGCTTGTGCTAAAGGAGTTTGACCAGAGAAGACGTGCAGATCGAGGGCTCCTGCAGGCAGCGACCCGTGGGGCCAAACCCCGCCTGTGAATACTGGAGGCCCCGCGCACCATGACAGATAAGTGCATTCCTTTCTTGGGCTAAACTAATGTGAACAAGCGACCGCTAACGGAACGCTTACAAAGAATAACAGTTACTTCCAGCGTGCGTCTGGAACACGCTGGTTGGGATTCAGCGTTGGGTGCACACGTCGGGAGTGGGGTGAAGCCTAGCACTGGAAGAGATTCCAAAGTCCGTCTTGGCGGAACGTTCACCCGGTGCCGATTAGTTCGTGTGAAGTAACACGGCCTGACTATACTCGGAACGAATGAATATGTGATTGTGCCGTGTGAGGAAACACGGTTGTTGACAGTACACTCATACCTGTTTTTGGTTTTCTTGTAGCGGCGCTCCGCTGTAGTGTACAGCAGGAACTCGTATCGCGCCGTAGTGTTACGGCAAGAACTGGGGCAAGCCGCATACCTCTCAGCTGCATCACACAAAGCTAAGTGTCTCTTGAGTTATTCTATTACTGTGTATAGTAATACTTGTTCTAGGGTTGTCTGTGTGAACAGCTCAAGAAGCGTGTTAGGAACGCTTCTACCAGAGTAACGTACTATGTGCATCAATCACCATTGTGTATAGCGTGAGACCCAACAGATCTCTGAGGTTCTTGCTGAGTGTAAGAGTGAGTGTAAGGGCGGAGTGCCATCGATCTCAGGATCCCCACAAGGGGACAGCAAGACGGACCTTTCCCTATAACCCCCTTTACCTACCATTCCCTTATCCCTTCTTCCCGGTTACCCTAACTTCCCCCTACCTATCCAATCCAGCGGACCCTAACCCTCTTTCCCCGGCGGGTTACGGAAGCCTGAGTTTATTACCAAGCCAGGCACCAAGACCTAACGGGGAGGCAGGTGTACGTGCTACCTCCGCGCAAGGTTGAGTGTCTGACACTTTCCTAGATCAGAACTGTTTAGAATTCTCCTCAGGGGAGAAAATAGGAAAGGAAGAGAAAGGGGGAGGCGAGGTGGCCACAGGGGGGCCAGAGGTAGCAGAGAGAGAAGAGAGGGGAGGAGGAGAGGACGAGAGGGTGGACATGATTTCCTGGGTGTTGGAGATGAAATGAGAAGCCAGGGCCGTGCAGAGGGGACAGGAGTAGTAGAGACTGTAGCAGGATTAGCCAGTTCCTTGCAGATTTTGAAGAGTTTGGATGAGTTGTAAGATGCCGCAGAGACACAGGCTTGGATGTGGGCTCTCTTCTTAGAGCGGACAGACAGCTGGTATTGCCTTTGGAGCAGGCAGCAGGCCAGTTTGTCCGACGATGCACAAGATTCCAGCCATTTCCTCTCAGCCACCCTACACTTCAATTTAAGGGTGACAAGGTCAGAGTCGTACCAGGAGTTGTACTTGGCTTCTGGCTTCAAGTGGATTCTCATGACAGGGGCAGGAACATTGGAAGTATCAGAGATAAAAGAGTGGAGCTTGGAGAGGGTTGTGTCAGGATGTGAGTGAGCCAGAGGTGGAGGAAGGAGAGAGAAATGGGCAGTGAAAGACTCAACTGACACACGCTTCATGGGCCGAATGACAGAGAAGGTAGGTGGCAGTGCTAGATTTTGCTTGGCCTTAAGCGTAGAGAGGGAGATATGGGAGAAAAGCAGAAAGTGATCGCTCCAGGAGAGAGGGGTGGTGCTAGGGTTAGAGTGGGTGAGACAGAGTCGCAGAGGTCGCAACAGCGTCCCGAGAAGAGACAGGAAGCATCCCGGTGGATGTTGAGGTCTCCAAAGAGCGGAGAGGTCAGCCCACTCAGAGAGGAAAGAGTTAGTCTGACCAGGTGGTTGATAAATAGTAGCAATGGCCAGGAGAGAGAGAAAACCTGCAGACGAGGCATTTGAAGGAGGAGTAGGCCTGCATAGGAATGACAGAGGCAGGAATCCACTCCGGGAAGATCAAGGCTACACCCCCACTGGGACGTTTGGATCTTGGCGTGGAGCGGATCTTGTAGTCATCGCGGAGGAGAGTGTCAAAGCTTGTGACAGAGCTGGCCATAAACCATATCTCGGTGAGACCCAAGACATCGAAGTCAAGTTCATCCAGGAGGCAACAGATGTCAGAGGAGTGTTTGACAGTGTTTGACAACCAAGCGAGAATTGAGAGTGACAATATGGAGAAGGTTGCCAACCTTGAAAGACTTCCGAGGAAGGGGTGCAAATCAGAGGTATGCCCTGCGGAGGTGTAGAAGGAGCCCACGGGGGGCAGAAGAGGAAGGAGGAGAGGGAAAAGTGGACAAGGAGGAGGCAGTGGTGGGGGGGGCAAGGAAGCCGGAGAAGAGAGAGAAAGCACAGCGAGAAAAGGAAGGAAGTTGATGAGGTGCAGCAAGCATATTTCAAAGAGGAGAAGGTTGGCCTGAGGGCCTTGGACCAAGACTATGCCATTCAAGTAAACATTAATGATTACCTTAGAGGTGGGGAAGGGGGGAAGGAGGGCCTCCCACCAGGTACCACCATTAACGGGAGAAGAATAGAAAGGAAAGAGCACAGAGACCATATGAGGAGTCCATAGCTCTGGCTAAGTAATGACAAAGAGGATGTCGGTGAGGGTCTGTCTGGAGGAAGCTCTGGTGTAGGTGTCAGTGATAGGGAGACCAGGCTTAGAGACTGAGATATACTTTTTGAACTTCTTCCTACCACACTTAGTGAGGAGGGTAGGGTAGTCAACGGAGAAACAGTTGGAGGAGATAATGATTAACATTGATGCTGGAACAGGTGAGCAGATGCAAAATGATGCCAGTACCCATGAGAATATAAGCAAAAGTACTCTTGCACTTACAGCTACCAGTTTCTATTATCCAAAGGATTGATAAAGATAAGCAGGACATTGGATATTCTGTTTATCATGTGGAGAGTGCTGTCGCATGACCTGGAGTGTGGATGAACATAAAACAAATGGAGGTCACCTGAGGGGGGGGTGACAAAGATTTGGATCCCAAAAAAGAAACAGGATGAGAAGTTGCTGACAAATGATGAAGGGGAGATATGGATCATGGAAGAAGAGAATTTGGTTAAATATTCAACTGGATAGGAGAATGTAGATGAGAAGGTAGACAGTATCCTGTCAGATCCCGCACCCTCACCGCCATGATACTGGAACAGTAGGAGAAGAGCTATAAATGCATCCCTCTGCATCGAGTGTATGAGAGGCGTTATGCACTCAGACAGCCATATAGAATACACCCTTGCACTGAATGTGTGAAAGGATTTCAAATGGAAGGATGTCGCATGGAAGGGTGTGCATGCCAAGGTGTCAGAATGCATCCATGGAAATAGTGGATGGGCGTTAAAATGAAATCTGATGAGGACAAAGTGATGTTACAAAGAAGATATTGGACCCTATGTTGAAATTATATGAAAATATTGAGTAACGATGTAATTGAAACACTAAGAGTAACATGAACCTAAAGCTAAAGCAATCATGGATCTAAAAGAAGATGAAGTAACTTACTGACCAATAACTGTAACACAAGGTAGAAAGATAATGTATAGAAGCTTGCTATAAAGGAATATATAACGTGGCAAGGACAGCCATATTAGGAAAGTGGACTACGTCTCACAATGAATTTAACCAAGCTACTTCAGAAACAGGCAGAGGGTTTAAGAATCAGGAGACACAGAAATACAGCCTTGTGGGCAGACCGGACGATGAGTTAAGGTTGGCTCAGAGAGATGATGCTATTTTGATGGATAAGCGTAAAGCACAGAGGGTGTACATGGAGAAGGTCTGAATGTGGGACATTCTTTGTAAATGAAGAAAGATGAAAACATCTGAGAGAGCCAAACTGTTGGTCAACTAACAGTTTACAAAGATCACATGCGATAAAATGAGCAAGTCTCTAGAGTACAAAAGGAGCAACACCACCCTGCATAATTAAATCAAATAGCAGTAAATGGAAGGCTGAGATAGACAAATTTGTGGTCTTTTTACACATGACTCAGAAGTCAGTAACAAAGACTATTGATTAAATGTTTACACTAAGATAGTGGTGTGCTCACTCTCCCTTGAATGTTCCAGGGCAGTGAGCAGCAACAAGGTCAACTAGAAACAGACGACTCTGGCTGGTGGCCTACCAATGAGAGTAGATGGACTAATTGGGAAAATGTGGCATAGCCTGACAGTATTCAAACATCTATGTATTGTTTCACGTACATGCTGCCAAGGAGCCAAAAGTCCAAGGTTGGGATAGTATGCCAACCAATCAGTGGGGTTGGGGGTTAACCTAACACACAATGTTGCAGGAGCCAATCCATGTCATTATGTCCACTATAATCAGTACTGCATGCATTTAGAGGTAGTTCAAGGCGTGCCCTACAGACAATGGGTTGCCAATGAAGATCTAATTCTTATATGTTGTATAAGCAGATATGTTCCCTTTACCAATTCCTACCCTTCATAGGTTTTGTATTTTGTCACGTAGAATGACATTATAGAGGACATATATTTAGGTATAAGACCTCCATGTAATCAAAATGTCATGTGAGTGTGCAAGCATCAGTCTGATGTCTGCTAGTTTGCCCTGCTTTATTAAACTGAGAATAAAGCGCTACTTTACCATATTCCTTGAGTGTTTCTGGTTATTTGGTGTGTGACCTTATTGTAATTCAATCTAGCACACAATACACTTCAAGGTTCTGCAGCCAGGCCCTTCCAACATCATTTGGCTTTTAGCTCTTACCCAGACCACAATGACCAAATAATGCAACTATGTAGTGCAGAGTTTAATTCTTTCATCAATGGGAATATAAAGAGGACTTCCATTAGTTCTTTAAATTAATTTTAGTATGTAGAAAAATGTTCAAACCCATAAACTTTATACATGGCTACCATATAGAATGAGAACATGGCTTACCACTTGTATTGTTATTATGGAAAGTAGGTAACTTCCTAAAAGATTGCACATTGAGAAGTAGCTGAAAGAAATTTGCAATTTAGAGTCAATAATGAAAATGTATTTCAATCACATAGAAGTTAGAGAGATCTTTTGTGTCAACAATTCTTACAAATTCTACGAAGTCTTCGTTGTTTTTATGTTTTATTTTTTTTGTTGTGCTTTTTCCTCCGAGCTGATCACATCACTAGAACAATTAGGAAAAGGGAAACAAAATACATTAAAAACAAAACTAGAATTAACAGATCAAACACAAACAAAGAAGTTAATTTTCCAGCGAGCAGTAAGTGTCAGGATGAGGCAGTTATGTCTCTTTAACCTCACATTTTACACGATGCGCATTTTCAAAGTGGAACGCTGGGTCAGCCTTGGAAATCCAAGTCAGGCATACAAAGTCAGTATATATTATTATTATTATTATTATTTATTCAGATTTGTAGAGCGCACGTCAGCCCGGGGGCTACGTGGCGCTTGTTACAGACAATGGCCCTCATTACGACCCTGGCGGAGATCGTGGTGCAATATTCACCATGGAGCACGGCGGAAAGCTGCCGATACCGCCATGGGGGTTGGCGGATTTACCGCCCCATTCCGACCTTGGCGGGGCGGTAAATCCCCATTCCCCATTTTACCCTTCCCCATTCCCATTTTTGCCCCATAGGGTATAATGGAAGTGGGGAAGGCGTTAATTACGCCACCGTAAAATACGGTGGCGTAATTAACAACAAGGTCCCGTAGCGCCATGGATTTCTCCGCCCGGAAAAACCAGGCGGAAACCGCTCCATGGCGCTACGGGAACTCGTAGTAGGGCGGAAGGGTCCGCCGCGAATACCGCTGGCGTAAACCCACTCCGCCAGGGTCGTAATGAGGGCCAATGTCTTAGTTACATAAGTATACAGATACGTGGGGGTAGAGTCAAAGGCTTCCCAAGCCAATAGCTTGACAGGAGGTCGCTATAGCCTTGCAAAGGGAGCTAGATAACTGCTAGCTCAGAACACAGAATCACCGTGGATGAATAAAACAATATAAATTTATTTAACAGGAAGACATTTTTGTGCCATAGTGTGGCATATATACATACATTAAATCTGCATTGTGAAGGATTAGTATACAGTGGTGACAGTCTATTTACTGTGTTGTTTTTTATCACAACACATTGACGTTGTCATACAATGGTGACAGTCTATTTACTGTGTTGTTTTTTATCACAACACATTGACGTTGTCGACACTTGAGTTTGTGTTTCTGGTTCGGTTGATAGCTGACATAGGCAGAGGCTGATAGAGATGGGACAGCGCTGCACTGAGGATACCGAACTGTCTTCAGGACTTGGAGGTCGAGTTCAGACCGGATGAATGAGTAAGGTGTCGTCCTATGGTAAAAGAGGCTATGTTAAAAACGGTGAGGATAGAATATGTTCACTAGTGGTGAGAAGAGCAAGGCAAAGGACCTACCATGTGGGCGTTGATAAGCGCCATGGCTGTCTGAGTAAATTAAAGCTACTGGATATGCGGCTGGGGGGGTCGATCTGCAGGTGTCAGAGGCCCCAGTCTAAGTAAAAGAAGGTCAACAATTGACTAGTAAGAATTAATCTGTGCATAAGGCCGTTACTACAACAAGGACTAACTCGTGCTGCTATGTCCAGTGAGCGGCCATGACTCAGAGTTTATAGATGAGGAGTGCTCGAGTCAAAAGTGGGTGGGAGTTGCAGTTCTAGTGATTAGTTGGGAGTCCGTTACTACGTGGTGCTAAGATATGAGGGTGGTGTGCAGTGGTACGTAGCATGAGTACGGAGGACAAAACCAGGGGTGAATCGTTGGAATAAATGCTAGAGTATGATTGTGACCAGAACAAATGGTGCCAGCAGCGCGGGGTATTGCGGATCTTACCTGTGCGAGAAACAGGAAAAAGAGCTGTGTCACTGCCGTCGGTTGCGCTGGACTAACTGCGCATGTCAGGGTTAAAACGAGGCCGTAGTGCCTGCAGGGACTGCGCATGCGTCCGGGGATAGTGTAAGGAATGGGCGCGGTCGTACTGAATGCGTCGGTGTGCGCATGTGTGTTGGTCATATGTGCGTTGGTGCGCGCAAAGGTGGATGAGTCATGTATGATCATGGGCAAAATTACAATTGGCACCATTTGTAACATGCATTGTTATTCCTTGAGACATCAATAAGGAAATACAGTTAAAGGCTTGTGAGCGGATATTAACGAGTCGCTAGGTACATGCTACATACAATGCTGGCACTGCAGAGTTACATATGGAATCATGTATTGCAGTAAGGCGACGTGAGTCATCAATAACATAGTGCCCAGAAAAAACAGTTCACAATTTCTATGTCTTTTCTGTGCGGACAGATTAAGGACATGAATACAATACAATAATGAAAGGAGTCATGTGTTGCAGTTGATCACAGGCAAATGCTAGAAATAGATGAATCACGAAAAAAGGAATAAGAGATCTTAGTGGCGCTCTGTATCGTAGCGCCTAGAAATTGTTACAGGTGTGACCAGTCCACAATGACGGTATTCGAAGTAAAAAACACAGAGTAAAAAACACACTGGGGAGTGGCAGATTAGACTTAGAGTAACTGAAGGTTGAAGGGAGCGTGCTCTGGTAGTAGAAGGAGACCCATGGGGAAATAAGTGGGTCAAGGCACAGGGGAGCGAGCAACACTTTACTTATTAAAGAACAGGTTCCATTCGATGGAGATGTTAAGACCCTGTCTTACAGAGTCCAGTCGATAAATCCATTTTTGCTCGAGTTTACGAAGGGCAAGATCCCTGTTGCCTCCGCGGAAGGGGTTGCCTACTGTTTGCAATATTGCCCAGAAGATGTCGTTGTGAGTGTGATTCATCATCTTGAAGTGTGCCACTAGTGGTTTGTCTTCTATTTGGTTTCGTACGCTGGAACGGTGTTCACAAATCCGTTGTCGAATTTCTCTCTTGGATTTGCCTATGTAAATAAGATCACAGGGGCATTTGATGATGTATACGGACCATTTGGTTTTACAGTTGGTAAACGAGTTAAAGGTCCACTGGTTTCCTTTCAGATCAATGGTCTTGAGGTTGGCCGTGAGATTGCAGACGGAGCAATTGCCGCATTTGAAGTGGCCTTTGACGGGTGGGAGGTTCCACAGTGTGGTTTGGGTACTGTCTGGAGCATCCCCTTCTGTGTACGTGTGTACAAGTCGGTCTTTCAGATTACGACTTCGTTTGAAGGCAAATCTAGGTTTTTCTGGTTTAAAAGATTCTGTTTGAAGCTTGTCCCAGTGTTTTAGAACTGCCTTTTTGATTGAGTTACTCAAGGGAGTGAAAGTGGTGACGCAGGACATTTTAGAGTTGGATTGATCTCTGACGGTGGGAGTGAGGCAGGCCTTCCGATTAGTATGTTTGACTCTTTTTCTAGCTTGACGAATAATGTGGCTGGGGTATCCCCGTTCCTTTAAACGGGTAGCGAGTTCTTTACTCTTAGATTCGTATTCAGTTAATGTAGAGCAATTGCGTCTGATACGTAAGAATTGGCCATAGGGTAGGTTGGTTTTTAACCCTAGAGGGTGGAAGCTGGAGTACTCTAGTAGAGTGTTTTTGGATGTGGGTTTGCGATATAAAGTGGTGCTGAGCGAGTGGTTTGGATTCTTGGATATTGCTAGGTCCAGAAAAGGAATCTGATTCTGACTATACTCCATGGTAAATTTAATGCACTCATTTTGTGAGTTCAACCACAACAGGAACACGTGAAGATTGTCTTCGGTCCCTTTCCAAATCATGAACACGTCATCAATATATCTTAGCCAACATCCGATCGAGTCTTTAAAGGTATTGTGTTTGTTGTAGATGGCGTTTTTTTCAAAAGTGTCCATGAACAAGTTGGCCACGTCCGGGGCGAAAGTAGCCCCCATGCTGGTCCCGTGGCATTGTTGGTAAAAAGAGTGTTTGAAAATGAAGTAATTTTAGTTACATAAGTTACATAAGTTACATAAGTTACAATATTTGCAAACAAATACAATATTTACAGGAGACATGTATACATAAGCAATGCAGTATATTTACAAGGATTTAAGAGAGTTGCCTATTATTTTGCACGGAATGCGGTTTTCAGTTTCCTGCGAAAAATAGGGAGGGAGTTTTCGGCTCTGATGTCTGCCAGAAGAGCATTCCAGATCTTGGCTGCAATGTAGGGGAAACTAAGACCTCTGGCTTTGGCTTTTTTGATGCGTGGGATGCACAGTAGGTTGGTGTATTGCGTCCTGGTGGGACGGGAGGAGGATGGTTTGAGGATGGTTTCTGATAGATAGGACGCGGCGGAGAGGGAGAGGCATTTTTGAGTGAGTGTGAGGATTTTGAGAGAGATCCGCTCTTTGACCGGGAGCCAGTGGGCTGAGTGTCTGACATGGGTGATATGTTCTCTTCTTGGGATACTAAGAGCAGCCCGGAGAGCATTGTTCTGCGTGACTTGTAGTCTGTTTAGGTTTTTGTCTGATGTGCCTGCTAGGAGTGCATTACAGTTTGGCTCCAATGGTGGCTCTCGCTATGGAGAGGCAGTTGGGTTTGGAAAGGTAAGGCTTGATGGCGTTTAGGAGTTTGGTGGTGTGCGCAGACGCGGAAGTGATTGCGTTAACTTGTCTGGTCATTGATAGAGAAGAGTCAAGATATACTCCCAGTGTCTTTACGGCTGTGGATACGGGGATGATGGAGTTGTCAATGGAGAAGTTAGCGTACAGTTTGTCAAGTTTGTCTAGAGTGTTTTGTTGACCTGATATCATGATTTCAGTTTTGTCTCCATTGAGGCAGAGGCCATTAACTGCCATCCATGCCTTGATGATGGAGTAGACTGTATGGAGTGCCTTAGCGTCTTCGTTGTATGAACCTGAGAGGGGAAGAAGTAATGGAAAAAGTAATATACGCACTTCATTTTAACTCCATCAGAATGGATGCATCTCATCATTTCTGCTTTCTGGCTCAAGTGCAATCTGGACCATGAGATGTGCACAAGATTCTCTGAGGCTCATTAGAAGTGCACCCCCAAACCACTCACAAGCACCACTAAAAACCCACGCCATACCGCAGCCAAATGTTACTGTCATTGTTTTATTTTTTTCTGCATTCACAGATTGCCTTCCACTGTGTTTCCTACATGGCACTGCTCACAGTGCCCCTGTTGAATTGTGGTATCCCTCCATACCCAATCCCTTTTTGAATTCTGCTGATTCCCTCCATAACGCACCATACTCCTTTGACTGCTGATGCCCATCTTGGACTGCCTCCTCTGTGCCACCTTCCCCCTCCCTGACTGCCACACAACCCATTTTCACTTGTATTGCACCTCCCAGATTACAGTTATCGCCTCTTTGACTAGTTCTACCCCTTCCTGGCTTCTGCCACTGATCTGTGTCTGCCTGATCCTTCCCGGACAATATGTAGATATATGAAAAATGGTATTGCCCCTTCCTAACAACTGCCAATCCCTATTTGTCGCTTACTGCCTCCTTGGCTCATGCTACCCCCTCTGTACACTCTATACCACTCTCCAACCTCCGATATCCCTTACCCTTTCCCTCTGCACACATACTCACTATCGCTGCCTACCCCCCCGTTATTAGTCACACAATATAGGAACTGCTGTCTTCGACCTCTCTCACTTCCACACACGTTTCTCTCAACCCCAGCATCAGTCACTTCTCTTGTCACACTAGCCCATTGGCTAATCCCTTTTCCTGCAACGAAATACAGAGGCCTGCTCCCTGCCTTACCAGTGTGCCTCCCTTTTTTTCCCACAACATTGGGAACCTATCAGGACCGTATTTGCTAAATTGTGGGAGTCCCTAGCCGGGAACAAACACAGCCAAATAGCAAGTCCTCTGGGATTGTTCTCGAAGAGGGGCATCTACAGCCATATTCTAACTCACTATACCTTTCACAGAGAAGAACTATTCATTTGCATATCATTCTGGTTCTGCCCCCAATGACAGCCTTGCAAGTAAATACTAGGCAGTGCTCCACCTCTAAATCATCCATCATCCTTCATCAGATAGCAGTCCCCTGTCTGACCTACCCTCCCCCAATACCAACAAATGTTGATTATTATCCATGGCCCCGAAAGAGAAGTAGCCATTGTTATGTAAGTATCACACCCCTTCATACCTCTCTCGTGACACCTCTTCCACATTCCAGTGCAGAACAATATTTTCATCACATTTTGATGACAAGACCCAGGTAACTAACTACCTGTCTTGCCCATATCCATCATCATACGAGTTTTCATTTTCACCATCCTCATCAGGCATGGGCACATTGCATTTTATGGCAATGTTGCGTAATGTGCAGCACGTGGTCACAATAAGGCAGAACGACTCTGCTTGTACATAAATGCACCAACAGTCCTGTAAAGGCAGTGGAAGTGGCATTTTTTGACAGCAAATGCCTACTGATTGTGATTGGGGGTCCAATTGTTGGTAGCACTCTGTGGTGCTGTCTGCAGTTTATTTCATTCCTCAGTGTTGTTATCAGACAAGGGGGCATGGGTTGTCCAGCGTCTCCTGGGCAGTCATTTTCTCTGAAGTTTCAATTGCATGACTGGGCCCACTACATGTGTACTTGGGTCCACTCCTTGCAATTTTTTACATTTGCACTATGAAAAGAACATGTTATACCTGTTAGATTAATGCATTGTAGTGTAAATGTGTAACAACCTAATATCTAGGGCATTTGCTATAAACAGGCAGAGGGCATGAAATACTGAGCTTTTATGACGTTTGCTATGCAAAATGATGGTGGCTTCCACTGCTTTAAAGGTATCTATGCTGACCAGGCTTCACTTTACAATGATCCATTCTCAAAAATAATTGCGCACAATGTGTATCTTGCCAAACCGGGTCTACTGACACATCAGCAGCTGCAATGTGATTTGGCAACTTGCCAGCTACAATGCAACACGTGCATTCCTGAAACAGCCAGCTGGATTTCATATTAATTCCAACAACCTTTTGCTGCCATGGACAGTGGGCACCCATGGTTCAAGCTATATTGAACTGCTTATCCTCATGGCCTGGTGGCATTCAATTTATACAAATCAATATACTGCCATATTTAGTTTGGTATAAAAGCCTATGAGTAGATACATTAAAAATTGTCAAATCCCAATCTGATGTCATTTTATTATCCACTGGTTTCCGGTGCCTTCACAACTACTGCGCCATGTGTTTATTTCATCTTCCCTGTCAACCTCACTGGCTACAACTGGTGGACTTGCTGACATGACATATATTTTTGCCCAGACTAGCTCATCTGAGGCAAACATGAAGCAACAGGTGCAGCAAAAGCTGCACCTTCAAGTCTTATGTAAGCTCATAGAAAATAAGTGAAGGGTTTGACTACTTGAGACTGTGGCCTAGTAAACATCAGTTAGTTGATGTCATATTTAGCTTAGCAGCACTGAGAAGATTTTAGAAGCACTTTGATGTCACTTAACTTGCCTTAGAGTAAGGCAGTAGATGTGTAGAAACATGCAGCATCTCATCTGGAGTGAGAATGCTTTTAACGTGATATATTTTCTGAACTAGCTTATATATTCATTTATGTAGCTCATACAAATACAGTCTGGAACTTATATAACATATTTAAATTGATGCTGGTCAAACGTGAATCTTGCAAGTACCATATAGTTGGTTTTTAAGATGTTAGTTGATGACTTATCTAAGGCCATTTAATCATTTGCCTTCAAAAGACACACTGCTGTTTTACCTCATAAATGTGGATTATCCATGCAGTCTAGGAATATGGATGCTTGCATAGACAAGCTTGCACAAAATCGTACCTAGAAACCTAGAATATAACTCAATCAATAGTTCCTTCAACAATGCACTTTTTTGTTCACATTTTGCCATTGGACAAGCACATTCCGTTCCACAAACATGAGCATAAACGCTTCGAGGTTGTCCTGGCTGAAGTGGTTTCTTAGGCAAGTTTTAATATTCTTCTTTTTCGAAAAGCTTCTTTCACATGCTACTTGTGTACCAGATAAGGTTAAGATGAAAATGTATGCCAAATACAAATGCCGGTAAGCACTACTGAAAGGTTTATGCTTTTTTAGAATTGGGGAGCAACCTACTGCACAGTTACAGCATGTACTGCATTTCTGTACTAAATGCTTAGGTTGGTCTCTATATTCTTCTTGTAGTGCTGGATTTTCACTACGTATGTCTTCATAGGAATACTCTACTTGTAGTGTCCTCCTCGGTTTAGACTAATTGACTGAAATGTTCAAGAGTACTTCCCTTAATCCCTGTACCATTATGGAGTCATCCAGAAGTTCAAGCAAGGAGCAAATATTTCTAAAAGCATTGTCGAGTAGACTTTCATTGGAATTTTTGGGATCCAGGCATGATATATCTGCAGGAAGAGATCATTGGGTTTTAAAATGATTAGGCTTTGAATAATGTTGTCCATAATGGCATTCTGTTGACTAACTCTAAACTGGTCTTTAGCCAATGTGATCAGCTCATCCCTTGCACTTATTCCAGGCATCCTCTTTCTTCCAAACCAACATTGGCCCATTCTGCAAATGTTTCTGCTGCACATAATATATAATCAAAATTGCTTGACTCTGCAGCAAGAGCTTTTTTAATGTCTGAGACCATTTGTTATGCCTGGAGTCTGTCCATTCCACTTATCTGGAGATAATTAGATAACGGTGTTGTAGAGTTAAATACTCAAATTTATAACTGGGCTGTGAGCACTGTTTGGAATTTGCACACAGCCTCAGCAAAGTTAAAATCATAGTAAGCAATATTTAATGTGAATTTATCTCTATTTGATCCAATATTATTGAGTGCTATGACCAGATGAATGAACATTGTTTTGTCCGGGTTATTGAAGTAGTGTTGCAAGATTTAATACATGTGCATAGCACCAAACATGTATTTGAGCCTGGATGTGAGACCATTTTACTGGCTCTGCATATTGGATGTGCCATCTGTTGAATTCCCAATGCAGTTGCTTACGTCAAGATCATTATCTTTAAAAACACTCTCCACCAACTCAAATAGACCCTTTCCAGTAGACAAAGTGTAGTTGGTTACTACTAGCATGGATTCTTGTACAGTGTCTGTAACTTATCTAATGAATATAGAGCACTGATCAGTAACACTCATATCTTGGTTAAGTTTATTTGAACTGTTAACAGATCTTCAATTTATTTGTTTTGCCGGACTTCATCTTCAATCTGGGTTTTTTTCTTCTGCTCTCGTTTTTCTGATCCGCCCTTTGTTTTGTTTTTTTATCCATTTCCTGCTTTTGTCACAGTCAGTCTAAGTAACTTGTCTGCCAACATCCAAATTGGCATTACGTCATGATATGATATGTCATTTATAAAGCGCCTGTACACAAGTGTTTCTAGGTGCGACAAGATAAGTGAGGGAAGACAGAGGGAGGACAAGACACAATCTCATTAGGCCTTATGTCATTCAGATCGTGCAAGTGCAAGAACGAGAAGTGCAAGGGGATAGGGAGGTTTGGGAAGTGCAAGGGAGATGGGAGGAGATGGGAGGGCAAAACAAGGCAGAAATGCACTGAGTACGTTCAGCCGGGACAGCAAGGCTCTGAGTAGTGCAAGCAAAACAATGGTCTGTAGGGTTATAGTTACAGCCCCTAAGTGCATGGTAGGCCTGGAGGCAGTGCAAGGGTGACTAATCAAGAAATATCCTAGTACCCAGTGAGACTCTGAGGGTAGCCAAGCAAAAGGGAGAGAGAGAAAGCAGAGGAAAAGAGGAAAGTTTTGAGCTGCTTCCGAAACCTCTGGTGGCCTGGCTCAAGCTTGAGAAGGGCAGGGAGGCCATCCCAGAGGGAGGCACCTGCAGAGGAGAGAGAGTTAATCCCCACTCTCTGCCTGGAGAAGCATCTAACCCTTAGAGAGTTGGAGGAAGCTGAGCGAAGGGCTCAGGAAGGAAGGTATTTTGGAATGGATTGTTTGATGTAGTGCAGGTCCCGGCGCCGGAAAACATTGTGGACAATGCAAAGGGTCTTGAAGCTGATACTTGCAGCCCCCAGGAGCCAGGGGAGAGATTTCAAGGCTGGAGAGATATGGTCCCTGTGCTTGAGGCCAATGGCACGTCTTGCAGTTCTGTTCTATATTAGTTGCAGAGGGCAGAGAGTAGAGGAAGGCAGAGTGAGAAAGAGGCTGTTGCAGCAGTCCAGCCTAGAGAGAACCAGACCTCTGGAGACAGGGTGCTTCTGGGCATAAGTGAGAAAGGGAAGAGTCCCTTTTGAGGCGGTGCAGATAGTAGTGGGACTTCTTGGTGATGTCCTAGATGTGAGGAGAGAAAGAGAGAGTGGAGTCGAAGATGACATCAAGGTTTTTTGCCTCAAAGGATGTCCTTCTTACTGGCTTTCAGGCAGAGATCGTTGGAGGCACACTAATCCTGAATCACGGATAGACAGTCAGGAATGAGCGAGAGAGGAGAGGAGGCTGAGGGGAGCCTGAAGGAAAGCTGAGTGTCATCCGCATAACACTGAAAGTTAGAGGAGAAGGTTGAGATCAGGTGGGCTAAAGGGGCCAAGTAGAGGTTGATAAACCAGGGTGAGAGTATAGTGCCCTGGGGAACGCCAGAGGTAGAGAGGGAGGTGGTATAGAGAAAGGAACCAAGTTGGACCTGGGAGGGGTGGTCCAAGAGGAAGGTGGTCAGCCAGTCTAGGGCTTGAACCGTGATGCCCAGGTACTCACAGAGTCGATTGATTAGGATGGCGTGGTTTACCATCTCTAAAGCAGAAGAAAGATCAAGGAGGATGAGGACAGAAGGAATGCTGGAATCAAGGTTAGAGAGCAGATCTTCACGGGTGTTCAGAAGTGCAGTTTTTGTGCCTCTGGCAGCTCTGAAGCCAGATTCAGTTTGGAGAGTAAGCTGGGAGATGGCCAGCCTTTCCAAGAGATTGCCCAGGAAAGGGATGATGGAGATTGGGCAATAGTTTTCCGGGGCAGGTAGGATCCGCAGACAGCTTCTTGAGGAAGGGGTGCACAGGGGCGTGATTAAGGGGAGAGGGGAAAGTTCCAGTGGAGAAAGAGAAATCGGCCAAGGCTGAAGCGAGTGTGTCAGTAAGGGTCTGTGATGGTTCTGGAGGAGCAGAGGAGCACCTGTTTGGATGACATTTTCATAGATCAACTTGTCTAGAAACCTTTTCAGGTGTTGTCAGAGAGAAAGAGTATAAAGGAGGAGGAGATGGAGAGATAGCCAAAGTGGGGCCGAGAGAGGAAGAGGTGATAGAAGACAGGATGTCCTGTGTTTTAGCAGGGAATGAGAAGCCATAGGCCATACAGAGGGCCTGGGAGAGAACAGGAAAGATAGAGACTGCAACAGGATTGGCCAGTTTATTGCATATTTTAAAGAGTTTGTCTGTGTTGTTAGAGGGCGCAGAGATCCAAGCTTCATATGTGCTCTCTTCTTGAACCAGGCAGAAAGTCTGTATTGCCTTTATAGCAGGAGGCAGGCCAGTTTGTCAGAGGGTGTGCCAGAAGCCCTCCACTTCCTCTCAGCCACCCTGCACTTGTATTTCAGGGCGGCGAGGTCAGAATCATGCCAAGAGTTGCACTTGGAGTTAGGCTTTAGCCGTATTCTCATGACAGGGGCAAAGATGTCCAGGGTGTTGGAAATAGAAAGATGCAGATTAGAAAGGCTGTGTCAGGGTGTGAGTCAGCTGCAGGAGTAGGAGGAGCAGGGAAAATAGAGGCAACGGCATCTACTGACACATGCTTCATGGGCCGAATGACCAAGGAGGTAGGTGGCAGTGATGGGGGGAGGGTGTTTGTCTGAGGGATAGAGTTCCAGATGAGAGGAGAGTAGAAAGTGGTCAGTTCAAGAAAGAGGAGTGGTGAGAGTGTTTGAGAATGGGATATCTGAGTTGATGATAACATCGAAAGTATGTCCAGCGATAGTGTCGCAGAGGTTGCAGAAAAGCCCAGAGAAGGAATTAGAAGCATCCAGGTGGATGTTGAGATCTCTGAGGAGGAGAATGTGAGAAGCAGAGGCAAGGAGAGAAGAGGAGAGGTTGGCCCTTTCAGAGAGGAAGAGGGTGATCTGGCCGTTAAGAAAAAAACAAGTGCTTTTCATTAGATCAATGTAAGCATTTTCAGATGTATTTTAACTGTAGGCCACTGAAGTGCCATTAAAGCAGACTTGCTATAAAAGAAAAACCCTATGATGTTGAAGAAAGCAAGATCACCCATCAAATGGAGAAAAAAAAACACTTTCAAACACAGAAAAGTTCAAGGAGGATGAGGACAGAAGGAATGCTGGAATCAAGGTTAGAGAGAGATCTTCACGGGTGTTCAGAAGTGCAGTTTTTGTGCCTCTGGCAGCTCTGAAGCCAGACTGATACCCCCCCTCCCCCGCACCCCAATAAAAGAACAACAGCCAGTTGGGACTATAGCATGCTGTGTGTTACAGTAAACAACCCCAATTGCATGGTAAGTGAGCTGGATACATGCATGTTATTTCTCCTGGCCTAGACATTGTAATATGGCCTGACGTCTTGCATCATTACATACATATAAAGCAAGTGGATTCCTGCTGCATGCATACAAAGAAGACATGTGTGTAATCCTTCTACACGCCCCCCCATCCCCCCACCACCACAGTTCATGATCTGCAACAGGGCCTTGAGAGAGGTACAATCAAGGATTTTCTTTGTGATGGCACAAATTAAGCCTAGATGGATCATGAATCCCAATAACACAACATTAACAGATTGAAAGAGGAGAGTGATTGATTTTCCAACTCTAATTTGGGTGTGGAAGAATAGGATAGGAATCATGCCTGGTTATTGCTGCTTAAACACTGCACTGGAGCCTAGGGTGGCCCTTGGGGTCACGACCATTCACATAATGAAGGCTGCCAAAGTGGCTGAAGTGTGCCATACAGGACCACCTTACATTACACTTCATTAAAGCTATACAATTACTAGCAGTTACTTCCCCGCAGTGCTGGGCTTGTCTGGCTGGCTGTTGGTAGTTCTGCTAAAGCCTAGCTGGACAGGATACTTGAACAGTGGCCTGCCTGTGAAAACAAACTTAGTAAAGATTACAAAAACCTAATAAACACAGTATATATTATATAAATACAGTGCAAGGATTGTAACAAAGATATGAGAAGCACCACCAGGATATCAGGCTTTACCCAATAACCAGGAGCTATACATGTGTCTCTGGAATGTAGGACTGCTAGAGCACAGCATGCTGGAAATATAAATTCCACACACGATGTAAACTATAACCTTTGCACCTTTAAACTGGTTTCTATGATACACCATTCCTACGGGACCAGGAGAAAACAAACATAGCAAGCAGAATGCATACATCTGTCCATAACAGATATGCTGCTATCAGGGGCACACATTACATAATGTGTGTTATGCATTGTTTTATGCTGATGGCTTGTGCTATAATAACATAGTTCATAACTCCAATTGACAACAGTCAATGCATCATCCTCAGATAGATGAAGGGCTGAGTTGGTACGGTTGGAGGATTTGAACTTGTGAAGTGCAAGCTGGTGTGAGAGGCAAGTAAATACAAAATACAAATACTTAACCGTGGGCGAGCCACCCAGGCAGTAGCCATGACCTGAGCAGTTTCAGAACTGTAGTGTAGACAATCCACTCCTTACTGGTGTTCACTGACTGACTATGTGGCTCTCCTTGCTCCGGCGGTTGGTGAAACCACCATCTCTTCAACTCACGGTCTAGTGCAGCAATTCCAGATACACACTCACTAAACTACTACCATTGGTGGCTCTGGGTCTGATGACATGGACAGTCCATGGTGTATGTCACCTATAGTCCCATGCTAATGAGAGCCCCACATGAAGCAGCTGCCTTGTGTATGTATACTTTGGTATTTTTATTTTATTTGTATTTTATTTGTGATTTATAAAGCGACTTAGACCAAAGCACTGTACATAGCATCATAAAATGGCACAATGCAATGAAAATGCAATAAAAGCAATCCACTTGTGTTTCAGATTGGAGTAAATGAAGAACGGAGTAAAGTGTACACAGAAATAGAGCCAAGAGAAAGTGGGAGAGAATTCCAATGGAATGGGGCTAACAAAGTAAACAAATGAAAAACGTGAACTACCACAAGGAGGACAAGGGACTGCAAGAAGAATTTAACACTGGGAGTGAAGGGTATGATTAGGAGTATAAGATGATTCAAGAGAAAAAAGATAGGAAGGAGCAAGACCATAGAGAGATTTAAAGACTAGGCACAGGAAGTTCAATTTAAATTGAAAATGAAAAGGAACCCAACCAAGAGTAGAGAGAGAGAAGAAGCAATAGAATTCCTGTGAAGAAAGAAGATAAAGAAGACAAATGGTGGCATTGAAAACTGACTTCAATAGTGCAAGATGGGAAAGTGGAAGGCCAAATAAAGAAGCAGAACAATAGAACAGTGTGGAAGAGATTAGTGAGGGAATTATGAGTTTAGTGTCATCAAAGGTTAGGTAAGAGTGAGCTTTACGGATTTTATACAAGCGGTAATGACAGGCACAAGAGGATAAAGATATATGATGTGCAAAGGATAAATCACAATGCAAGTGAAGACCTAACTTACAGGCTGTAGAAGAGATAGGGAGCTGAGAAGAAGAGAAGGATATTGAGAGAGGGGGAAGAGGTGATGGAATGGTGGTTGCCAGAAAGAAGAGTACTTCAGTTTTAGTGTTTAATACAAGAAAATGATCCGTCATCCAATAATTAATAGCAGTAAGATATACCGAAGGTTTATTGTGAACTTCAGAAGTGAAAGAAGAAAAAGACAAGAAAGGATCAGTATCATCTACGTAAAAATGATCAGGAAGACCAAAGGACTTCAGATAGAGGAGAAGTATAGAGGGGAAAAAAAACAGGGCAGGGACGGAGCTTTGGAGAACACCATGAACAAGCAGAAAGGTATCCGAAGTAGATCCAGTCCAAGAGATTGAAAATGTCCTTTGAGATAGATAAGATTTAATCCAAGAACCAACAGACCCAGATAACCCAAAAGAAGAGAGAGACGATAATAAGAGGGAATGATCAACAGTATCAAAAGCAGTAGACAAATCTAAGAGAATGAGCACAGAGGATTGTTTAGAATAATGCGCAGAGAGTAAGGAGAAACAGAAAGAAGGGAAGTTTGAGTAGAGTGAAAAAACGAAATCCTGACTGAAAGCGAGGAAGAATAGAGTTTTACAGAACAAAAGTAAAAACTTATAACACGCTTAGAACCGAAGAGGTTTCTAAGCGCGGACCCTGGATTCAAACCTGAGTTACTCTGCGTCGTCTTGCTTCCAAGAAGAGCGCGTTGCCACTGAGCAATACTACCCGTGATATGGTAGAAGAGTAATTGGATGAACATTAGAGGCAAGAGAGGGATCAGAGGAGGGTTTCTTTAGAATAGGAAGAATAGAGGCATGTTTAAGGAATAGGGTCAAGCGGAGAAGCAGTACGGTGAGCTCGAGAAATACAAGAGCAAAGTTTTATCATTTGAAATAAGAGAAAAACTAGTAGCGTTATAAAGCCATGGGGAACCCATGGTAGCAGTTGTAGAAATAGAAGACTCAATGGTTGCTCGGAGAGAGGCCACCTTTGAAGAGAAATAGAGAGCAAGTAGAGTACTTCCAGAAGGATTCACTGATTTGTATTTCTTGGCGTGAGGCTCTTTTTTTTTTTCCGGTCATCGAGAAGGCTGTGCTGTATCCTCCAAACTCCTGGTCACTCAAAAAACACATTTTTAAACTATCTCCTTTTTTTATTGGAGATTTGAAACCAATATGTGTTTTTTATTTGCAGAATATTGCTGCCTTTGTCAAACATGAAAAACAACAAAGTAAACTTTCCACATGCTACATCCTGGGATTATTTCCGTCTTGAAAGTACATTTACAAAACTCACAGGAATGTTTAGCCCAATGCCAAAATACATTCTGGTATTTGTAGTTTTCCATTAAAGGTGGGGGGGGAATTCCGCTATCGCACTAGAGTCATCTTTTTGTCTTCAAGTAATTCTCTCTGAATCTAAGTTTTGTGTTGGGTCTCCACGGACAAAGCCTCCTTTGCTTACATGGAACCCTCTTTAGTTCCATGGAATGTTTCCACTTGTTTTGCCGTGGAATCCAGTCAGTTATAGTGGGAGTTGTTAGCTGACTGGAGCTGGTGGTCACAACACTTGATCTAAGACTGAATAAACTAGTGCTATGCTTCCCTGGAGGTGCAAGTGTCCTTACTTCAGTAAGCTTTTGTCTGAGTGGTTTATTATTATTATCAAGTCTTTTCTTCATAAAGCCAAGTACTTTTGAACATGCTGATGGAGTTAAAGGCAAGTGGGCCATGATGAAGACTTCGTCTTCATGGTGAACTGAAGCTTGCAGACTGCTCTCAATTCAAATCCCAGTTTTGAGCCACGTAAAGTGAGTCCATTGTTCGACCAGGGCAAATCACATTATCCCACTTGTTGCATCCATAACCAATAGAAAGAACACCCACTGCCAACATCAAAAACATAGCAGGAATCCCTGTTGTTCCACAGATACTTCCCTCATGTTTCCTAGCAGAATTAGCACTGCCCTTTACTCCCATTAGGTTCTGGAAACTTTCGCGGACAGACTGCTAACGTGCCAAGACATGTTGAGCGCACATCCACAGCGCGCACGCAATCTGAAATTAACCTCATTTGACACACTTCATTCACACATACATGCCCACACCCTCCAGTCCCAATAACACAGGTAAACACCTGCAATCCACCCAGGCATTTGTATTTGTATTTTATTTATTTATATAGCGCACCAGGCCCCAGGGCAACCGGGCGCATTGTTTACTTACAGTTTACAGTATAGTTACAGGCATGGTAATAAGAAGCATTAGAGTAGATTATACATATATACAAATTATATAACATTTACAGTTTAGTTACAGGCATGGTAAGAAGAAGCATTAGAAGTACATATATACAAATTATACAACATGTGATTACAGGCATGGTAAAATGAGGCATTTGAATGCGATATACATAAATAGGCCGTTTATACAAGAAATATATACTAGGAGGAGCAGGTAAAGGCAGTGAGTTAGTGATGGGATGTAGAGACCCTAGGCGTTGTGATTTAGATGTCGTCATAGCGAGTCCTGGGCAGACAACCAGGCTGAGGCCTTGCGCTTGAAGGTCGGAAATGAAGTTTCTGCTCTGAGTGGATTAGTTAACAAGTTCCATAGCTTGGCTGCTAGGACTGGGAAGCTGCGTCCACCAGATCTTTGCAAGTTGAATCGTGGGACAGCGAGGCAGTTGGTTTGAGCACTTCTGAGAGGTCTCGTAGCGGTGTGTAGTGCGAATCTGCGGCTAAGTAGCTGGGGGCTTGATTGGTGAGGCTTTTGTGTGTGAGAGCGAGTGCTTTGAGGGAGACTCTTTGAGAAACTGAGAGCGAGCGAAGGCTTCGTCTGCAATCAGAGATGTGGAGGTTCCTGGGAATATTGAGCGCCGCTCTGATGGCGTTATTTTGGATGATTTGAAGTTTGTTCATATTGCATTGGGTAGTCCCTAGATAGAGAGCATTGCAATAATCAGTTTTGGATAGGACTAAGGTCCTGGCTAATGTGGTGCAGTTGGCTGGTGAGAGGAAGGGGCGGCAAGCTGTGATGTGCTTGCAAGTGTATGAAGCCGAAGAGGATACTGCGTTGGTTTGTCTGGATAGGGAGAGAGTGGAGTCGATGTAGACACCAAGTGTTTTTGTGTCCTTGGCCACTTTGATGGTGTTGCCATCAATGGTTAAGGCTTTGAATGAGGGGTCAAGTTTGTTTAGTCTTTGGTGGGAGCCAAGGATGATGATTTCTGTCTTGTCGTCATTTAAGCACAATTCGTGCTGAGCCATCCAGGCTTGGATAACTTGGTAAATGGCGTTGATGGCTAATAAATCAGTTTTGTGGTGACCTGTGATGGGGATAAGTATCTGGGTGTCGTCAGCATAGTTGGTGTACGTGACACCCAGAAGATCCAGAATGTCAAATAGGGGTATTGTAAATACATTGTAGAGTGTCGGGGATACACAGGATCCTTGTGGCACTCCGCAAGTGACTGGGGAGGGTTTTGCGGTGGCGGTAGGGGAAAAGACTTGCATTGATCTATTATCTACGAATGAGGTGATCCAGGCTGTTGCTTTGTCTGAGAAGTGGGCGGCAGTTTTTAGGTGACGGCAGAGGATTTGGTGATTAACCAAATCGAAGGCCGCGGAGAGATCTAGGAGGAGTCAGACTGCCAGTTTGCCCTTATCTTTGAGGTCTTCGATATGGGTTTTAAGGTCAAGTAGAGCTGTTTCAGTGCTGTATCGCTGGCGGAAGTCAGACTGCCTCAGACCCAGGAGATTATTGGTTTCTAGGTAGTCTTGGAACTGCAGGTATGTGGCGCGATCAAGGATTTTTAAAAGGAAAGGGACTGTGGTGATTGGTCGGTAGTTAGTGGGTATGTTGGCGTCCAGGGTTGGTTTTTTCAGGAGAGGGATGACCCAGACATCCTTGAGGTTGTCAGGGACAATCCCAGTGCTGAAGGAGGAGTTGATGAGTGTGGTGATGAAGGGTGCTATGCTATGAGTGGCATCCTTGATGATGGTGGCTGGGCAGGGGTCCCCCTGACAGTTGGTAGGTTTAAGATTATTAATAATGTGTTCTACTTCAATGGTGGAGAGAGGTGTGAAGCAGAAGGGTTTCAAGGGTTCAGTGTTGGGGTTGATGATAGCCTGGGGTGGTTTGTGTTGTAGGCTGGGCTGCAAACTAATTTTGTTGTCATTGATTTTGGTTTGGAGGGTGGCAATTTTTCCAAGGAGGGCTTTCTGGATGTTGTTCTGCATCTCGGCAATCCTAGATTCTTAGGATTCTACCAGGGTCCATGGGGGAAATTGTAAAAATGCCAAGGGCCAGAAATCAAAAGAATCATTTTCTTTTAATGTGTTAAACAAATGTATGATCTTCTTGTAACGCTTTGGCCAAATAAAAGATAATACATCATCTGCTGTGTTTCTGTGTACTCATGTGATGCTATGATTAGTGAATGTGGAGGGCACTAAGAACATACTTGTAGACATGAGTGGAAATCATGTGTAGTGTTTGCTCCCAAAACTAGATGGGTGGTATTGCAATGCATGGCACATAATTTGCCCATTGAGAAGGTCCCTTGAATTAACTTGAATTTAAATGTTTGTTCACACTTTCCTTTTGAGTTGGTTGAGGTTCCCACTGGTGAGAACATCTATTAATGTAGTTTGATCTATGATAATTGACCCACCTTCCTCCATCTCTTCACTTCTTCCTTTTCTTCCTCCCTTTCTCCCTCTATTTCCTTTCACATTCCCTTCATTCCGCCATCTCTTCCCTTTCTTCTCCCTTCCTTCTTTTCATTTCATATTCTCTCCTTTCTAATCATCCGCCACTTCTATTCTCTTTCTGTGTTTTGCTTCCTATCTGTTCCAACTTCTTTCCTCTCAACCTTCCTGCCATCCGTCTTCTCCCCCTCTTTTTCCTCTATCTACCTCACAATTGATGATGAAAGGCGGAAGCAATATTAGCAAAGAAATCTCAGGGGTGCAGTATGTGAATGCTTCTGCAGTGCAGTCAATCATCGTTTCTGCTGCAGGCCTACAACCCTCATCACAGATTGGTGGATCATTTCAGACACACAAAAACATACAGGATACCACACACCCTTGCAGCATCTCAGTCGGTAGTGCACTTTAATTAATCAGTCATACCACAAACAAACTCTTCTACTTCTTCTACTGTTTATCATTGACGGAATGCACAGAAAAAAGGACTGAGGTCCCTACTTACACCTTCTTATAAATATCATGAGAGCTCAGTGTGTGGGAGTGCCAATGAAGCACTACTGACTGGCATCCCAAAGACAACATCAGCCCCAAATTAAAACATTACTTTTCTCAGTATTTGAAGAATTGAAACAAATACAACATGGGCAGCTTGCCAGGATGTCTTGAAATCCCATTACAGGAATGAGGAAGGAAGCTGAAGAGTATTTTCCAGTGGGTAGCATACAACTGTCATATGCTCCCTGGGTTTAACAGGACGGCCACACATTCTGAAGCAGGTTAAAGGGCCTTCTTCTGGGTAGTGCAAATGCCAAGTTTGTGTAAGTTAAATATCAGCACAGCCTCCAGCCTCATTGCTGCTGGACGGTTCACATACATGACAGCTCTGCTGATGCAGAACTTCACATGGAAACTATTCCAATACTCCGAACTTGGATGACCACACACTGGCTGTCTCCAGTGTCTCCAATGTGAATGCAATACCTGCTAATTTTCAACAAATAAGCTCATCCAAGTACATAGTTTTATTTGTTAGCATAGCATTTACTGTGCTATGGATAGTATACGTGCTGTCAATATTGACAGATGAGGAAATTGACTGCGTATAAGCGATTGTCCCAGGAGAACAAAGTTTGGACATTTAGGGAATCCTTCAATACATTTTTTAAAGGTAAGCTGTTGAGTGTCTGACATCACTAATTACATCATATATGACATTACTGATTACATTACTGATGACATCAGCCATAATATCATATATGACTTGACTGATTAAAGCATTTATTACATTAATTGCGTTTTCTACTTTTAGGACTTTTGTATAAACATAAAGTATGCATGCATATTTTCAAAATACAATTAATTCTGCTGTAATTTATCTAAATTTAGTGCATGGTCCACAATTTGAAGTACATACAAAAATGAGTACAGCAACATATAGCATAGTATGTAAAGATTAATTTCCTTTGCCATGTTATTTGTTAGAGTGGAGTATAAAGTCATAATTAATTTAGAAAAACAATTATTGAAAGTAATATAAATCCAATTCCATGTCTAAAAGAAAATCTTACATTTTTAAGATTCATTACTTCTGTATATATGTAATTATTTAGTATTTATATTTTTTGTCGAATATCCATACTTAGACTTCTTACAATATATCTTAATACATAAAGTGCATGTACTTTGTTTTACATGCATTGTCTAACACTACTTATTTAGAAAACATTATGTGTGCATGCTATTTTTATAATAAGCACAACAGAAACTGCGCATCTGTACATTTAGCATTTTCCTAACACTCAGAATTCAAAATGTTTCTATTTCTATCTATTCCTACTATCAATTGTTTACTACTGTGCATACATATTATATTATCTTACAAATATCTGAAGTGCATTGCCAGAATCAGGTGCATTCTATGGAATTGACTATTTTCATTGCTTTATATCACATGAATGTAGAGATATTTCAAAAATATTACATATTTAAATTTTACATGTCATCCTTTAAGAAATACCCCAAATTATTGTTCTATAACTACTCATATCATATGTTGGGGGAGATGTGGTCTTTTCTGCCCCCTCACCATTCCCGCATTGAATAAGATCCCATGTATGCTAAGCAGGGAGACGTCCCCCCACACCCTGTCTATTATTTGCACTAATTAACAGCAGTAAACACACAAATGACCAAGTCTCTATATGCCTAGAAACTCATTTTGTGACACACCTGATGCCATCTTTTACTAGGCCCGAAGATTATCTCTAAACACTGTCTCTCCCCTGCCCAGGGCTTTGCAAAGGCAACCCAGGCTGTCTCCGCCTGCTGCCAGCTCCGCACTAGTCCCGTTCTTACCGAGGTTTAGCCATTCATTGTTGCAACCTTTAATATTATCCCAGAACAGATGAGCTCATTCGTACTGTGTGAGACCGGAGCAGGCCTCAGTCCATATGCCTATCCATCTCCATAAACCTGATGATGCACCCCTAATGCCCATCCCGCCAGACCACAGTCCATTGAGCTCAAGCCCCTCCAATCTTTTGATACAGATACACATCTAACCCTTCACGACAACCAGAGGGGGACCCCCACTATCGCCCTAATCCCAGACACCACTATATCCTCCCTAAACATAACACTAGTCTATGCGTATCATGAGGCATCAAGTAGATTAAATACACACAGGACTTGTGCTCGGGTCAGGACACTGTGTTTTATGAACCTCCGTGTACAGAGGTCAGAATGCTGGGGTATCTGCCAATGGTCTCTAAAGGCCTCACTCACACACTAATTTTTATGTCCATCGTTATTCACTGTGAACCAATCCCTATTGTTTCATTTAGTTTAGTTAGCTGTGTAACATTTTGAACTGCGCCATTCTTCACCGCAGCGATGAGCCCAGCTGACCCACGTGCTCCCTGATCGACTTGAACCCAGCAACCAATTACAGCCTGACATCACCTATGGCACCTGCTGTGCTATGGGGGCCTACCAATTGAAACTGTTATTTTGTACTGTATGTCATTACATCACTCGTGACGTTATTTTGGTTCACAAGATGCTGCCTGTGTATTGTTTGGCAGAGTGCTCTCGGGCAGCAGAGTTCTCTGCTTGTAATTTATCTTATACAAATAAATTTCACTTGCAATTATTCTCTTAGTCTCATTCCCTAGCGGGGTGTGTCCATTTATTTGGTCTCAGGTATACGTGCAATGTTGGGGATGAGCCTTCACATACATGTGTACCCATCTATTGTTCTATAACATGTTATTATTATTAAGTATACTGAAATAATATACGGACCAAGAGAGTGACCAAAAAATATTTTAACATAGATATGATTGATCTCATGTCTGATGTCATCAGTGATGTCATCAGTGATGCAATCGGTGTTGTCATATATGATGTAATTAGTGATGTCATCAGTGAAGTCATCTCTGATGTCATCATTGTGGTAATATGCTGTGCAACAAGGGTGAGTAGTTAGGGGGGCTTTTCCTGAATTGTCTGCCGAAAATCTTAGGGTTTGTTGCATTAAATGTTTACCTTAATGTCTCTTTAACTAAAGTTTTTTCAGTGAATTTCAAAGGTTTTGTTGCTATAAATATTTCATATTAAATCTGATCATCTTAACTCAATCATAACTAAAGGTTTTCACTGCATTTCAATGGTTTTGTTATACTATAGTTTCTTTAGGGCCCACTGCCATGGCCTTCAGCCATGTCCACTGGCCACTGTACACATTGCACCAATAGGTTTATTTGGGGCGAAATCACCACAGCCGTTGGCCTTGGCCACTGTACATGTTGTAGCAATAGGTTTCATTGGGGCCCACTAGCCATGTCCTTTGTACATGATCAGTTGCCACAACCTTCAACATTGGCCACTGTACATGTTGCACCAATAGCTTTCCTTTGGCCGAATAGCCATGGCCTTTGGCCATGACCAGTGGCCACGGTCGTCAGCCTTGGCCACTGTACATGTTACAAAAATATTTTCTTTGGGGCCCACTAACCATGGCTTCCAGACGTGGTGACAATATATGTGTACCAATACGTTTCTTTGGGGCCCACTATCCATGGACTTTGGACTTTGGACTTTTGCCTGGGCCGCTATCCATGTTTCAGCGATAGCTTTCTATGAGGTTCACTAGCCATGGTCTTCAGCCTTGACAAGTGGCCATGGCCTTTCAGCCCTAGCCACTGTAAATATTGCACCTATACGTTTCTTAAGGGCCTTCTAGCCATGGCCTTTGGACAAGCCCAGTAGCCACAGCCAAAGGCCTTGGCCATTGTACATGTTACCCCAATAGGTTTCTTTGGTAGCCATGGCCACTAATTACATCACAATCTCTGATTGAATCACTGATGAAATCACTAATTGAATCACTAGTGACCTCACTGATTTTCGAGGTTTGATTGTACACATTTCATACTTACACAGTACATTGTATTCTGCCCTTGTTTTTTCAAATGTAGTGTACAGTGCATAATTGTAGGTGCATACAGAGATTATTGCAGTGAAAAGTAGTATATAAGCATTACATACTTTGGAAGGTAATCTGTCATATTGGAATACAAATGTATAATAGTGTAATAAAATGAAATATGTATCAAAAGAGGAGAACAAAGATATTCTAACTTATATGATCAATAATGTCATATATGATGTAATTATTGATATCATTAGTGATATCTTGTATGATGTCAATAACAACACCATCAGTGATGTCTTCATTGATGCCATGTGTGATGTGATTAGTGAATGCACCATTGATGTCATCATTGTACGTATAAGCTGCGCAACAGAGGCCATATAGTTAAAGTTCACTTGCTTCAAATGAAAGGGCTGGATTTTAGTGGTTTTGTTGCATTAAATCTGATCACCTAAACTCTCTCTTAACTAATGTGTTTTCATGGAGTTTCAAAGGTTTTGTTATTCTATAGTATCCTCACAGCCCACTAGCCATGGTCTTTGGCTGTGGCCTCTGTACATGTTGCACAAATAGTTTTCTGTTGGGCCCACTAGCAATGGTCAGTAGCCATGGCCAAACATGTTGCATAGTTTCTTGAAGTCTCACTAGCAATGGCCTTTGGCTGTGGCCTCTGTACGTGTTGCACCAGTAGCTTTCATTTGGGTCCACTAGCCATGTCAAACCATTAATTGTTACCAAGCACCCATTGCCCCCTGCCCAGTAGATGTAGGCACTGCAGATATTAAACCTTTCTTTTTTATCTCCTCATCACAGCGGTCATTTCACAGTAACCATTTCCAATAACAATGGTGGTGCGATGAATCCCACAATAACAGGGAATATGGCTCAGAATTAAAAAGTCTTCCACGTCCTCCCAGGCATTCAACATGTGTCCCCCTTCTTTTTTCCAGGTCCCATTACTCCACTCAATTTCGTTTACCCTCCCTAACCCTCTCCCATTGCCCCCTATCACTTAACACTTTGTTCACTGCACATTTTTTTTCGACGCAAGTCTTGCAGCGTTGTTTTGGCAATCTCATAAGATTCCTGCAGTTTTTCACAAGATAAACTAAAACTGTTCTACATGTAACGGGCTCCACAACACACCCCCAAATCCCCAATTTCACATGGTGTCTTCCTCACCACTGCTGACCTCTAGCCTGATGTGATTGCTATTGCCATTCCTTTTGGTGTGGTATTTATATAACACCTACGTCCAGGCAATCTGAGATTTGACGTTCAAAACAATCATTGTTCCCATAGCAGTGACTATGTAAACAGAAGAGTTTTGAATCTCTTTCCAAGAACGTTATTAAACTCTGTAAGGTCGTGGGGAGTTAATTCCAAAGTTTGATGGCATCCTTTTTCCTCCTGCAAATAGCGTTTTGAATTATTTAATTTGCGGCTTCTTCCAGTAAAATCGCAGGAATCACTTGCATTGAGCAAAACATACATGGTGGATTTTCATTTCTGAAAAAATGAATGTGAGTAGGCGTAAAACAGTGCTTTTTTGCTTTCTTAGTAACTTTTTAATTTTTTAACAAATCTGCCCCAAAATGTGCAGTATGGGGTGAGGGGTTGGACAAAACGTTTGCTTGGGAAATATCAGCCAAATCCATCATGCAAGTCAAAAGGTATTCACAATATAAATGTCTGATTACCTATTGATCTAGGCAATCAGCTTAACTGTAGTACGGCGACTGTCATACTATAATATATGTTTGTTTGACTATACCATGCCTATCTGTATACTTATACAAAAAGTTGTTTCACCCAAAACAACAGAATAACAACCAATGGGGCATGTAAGTTAAACATTTAACATATTGACTGTCCACAAATTGAATGTACATGTGGAGAAATATTTATCTAGACCTCAAATGTATTTACTTCATAACATAACTTCTAAAGACTTTCCTGTAAATAACTACCCCTAAAGCATCTTGCAAAGCATTATACATTCATCTGAGTCTTTTAAAAATGAATACTAGAATATGAACAAAAGCACATTGTTAAGATAATTTGCTTATTTGAATAAAGTGCTGTTTCTTTGTGTCATGCAAAATTAACTGTGTTTGTAATTGCCATCAAGACCACAAAGCAGCATATCTGTTCCATTTGACCTAAGCACATGATGCATTATCATTTTCTTTTACAATTTGAAATTCAAGAATAGCATTTCATCAAAATAAAATATTACAATATTTAGACATTTCCGTGTCACTTTTCGTTCATATGTGTAGAATACTTATCTACAAGAGTGATCATTTTTGTATCTATTTATTTATTTCATTAAAGCGCACATACAACCCAGAGGCATTGAGGTGCTGTTGCAGGTACAAGTCAATCAGGCAAGCTTAGTCATACAGTAAAGTATTTGTTACGTAGACACAAATGAGCAAAGGTAATGTTACAGTTGCATAGAGACAAAGAATTCTCATACAAATTGGTCGTACTGTACATACTGTTAAATTGCTGACATGATGGGCAGGGTGGGTGGAGGGGCTCAGATTAGGAGAAGAGCTGAGTTTTCAGAGCTTTCCAAAAGATCCAGTAGGATTTCTCAGCCATCAGGGGGGAGGGGAGGGTGTCTTTAGAGAGTTTGTCAGCGGATAGGGGAAGCTGGAGCCTCTTCTCACTTGTGGCACAAGAAGTCTGTCTGTGTATGGGGTCCTTGTGGGCCTTGATGAATGGGCTTTGGTGATTTTTTGTGTGAGGTAAGGGGGCGCTGTATTGGAGAGGCGCTTGTAGTTCTCTTGTGCTGTACTACATACTTTTTGTAACTTTGCAATGAGTTGTTTAGTAAATATTTGACACATTTTTCATGAGTGCTGATCAAGTCTGAACATCGCTTTTTCAGCAGAAAAAGAGCTCATGTTAGATGACGGATGATATGGCATAGTTGATGACGCAAACATTTCTCAAAGCAGAATGGTGTTGATAGGTTAATGCATTTTCTGAAAGACCTGTTGAATGATGCATGATCCTGCTGTCTTTTTTTCCAGTCCAACAGGTACACTTTACAAAGTGAACAGCTTGAAGACCTATTCAAGTGACTTTTAACTTCTTCTTGCCAAACTACCGTTTTGATGCAAATGCTGAGATCTACAATGTATGGCTCCATTATTCAATTCAAGACATACAAGTAAATAATAATATCATTAAGTGAAATCCTTAAATCAATATGTCTACATGACTGCTTATAAAATGCGTAACACTATGGGCCTCATTCCGAGTATGGCGGTAAGGGATAGCGGCCACCGCTAACGAGAGCGGTGGCGGTAATCCCTTACCGCCATACTCCGAGTTCCCTTAGCGCCATGGTGCTTTTAACACCTGCTTTTAGCAGGCGTTAAATACCATGGCGCTAAGGGACCTTGATGTTAATTACGCCACCGTAATTTACGGTGGCGTAATTGACGCCTTCCCCACTCCCATTATGCCCTATGGGGCAAGAATGGGAATGGGGAAGGGTAAATGGGGATTGGGGAATTACCGCCCCGCCAACCTTGGAATGGGGCGGTAATTCCGCCAACCACCAAGGCGCTGCCGGTCCGGGTACGGCGTCAACCAAGGCGTTAATAGCGCCATTGGTTAGCGCCGTACTCGGAATGAGGCCCTATGATTGAAAGTGTAAATAAAATGATATTGTGAGAGAGGGAAGTGTTTCATTTGCCAGAGTCTGCACAATGCTGTTCTTTTTGAACACACTTGATTTGACTATCACTTCTCATAATGCTTTCCACGATTATCTTTCATGTGCCCAGTTAGTCTTTGATTTTTCATGGCAAGATGCATGTAATCACTGCTTGCAAGATGTATGAAAGGATTCTGGTGCTGTAACATTCCACACTCAGGGCCCGATTCTCAAGTATACGCAGACGCAGTGAGCATGTTGAACGGCACACTTCACTCGGCCGTTACGTGACGCCCAGGTACCATGCCTATTCTGAAGTGTTCTGTGCGTCGGTGCAGTGTACAACACAGAAGTGTCGGAAACTCTGCAATCCATAATTTTTGATAGAATATAAAGCACAATTTAACGAACGTGCCATTGAGAACACCCTTTCTGCCACCCGTACTCTCCCCCGAAACAAAACGTGGTGGGAGCTAAGACCGAATGGAGGCAGAATACGTTTAAAAACAGAAATAATCATTTAGGAGTGCAAAAGGAGCACCTTTGCAGAACCATTTAAAAAGAAAGGGCGAAAGTGGACAGAGATTGCAACTGGTGTAAGAATTGCATGGTGTGAAGATTGGAAAACTTGAAGGCGAAAAGTGGTGGTAAAACAGTGAAAGGTCAGAGGTAGATTGGATGAGTAACAACAATAAAGGAGTAAAGTGGAAAGCAAGGAAACTGGCAGAATTTTTGCAGGGGAAAAAGAGGTACAGTGTGATGGAGGACCATGACCAGGTGGTCAAAGTTGGAGGCAGAAAACGTAAGGCTAGGTTCAGTTCAATTGTTCTAGGTGTCCTTGTGGATTAGGTTATAGCTCATCAGGATGTCTTATTTGGTGCAAAGGTTCACCAGTCCCCCTTCTCCACTAAAAATGACAAATGGGACAAAATTGCCAAGAGAGTGAATGCTGTATCAAACACCCTGCATAGAGTGGACGACATTAAGAAACATTGGTATGAGTAAGGAACACAGCCCGGGCACTGGTGGTGGCTCACCATATGATCCCAATTACTCATCAACAGAGTTGAAGGTCCTTGCTTTAAGGGACTCTGCTAGCCCTGAGAGTCTTGGAGACATGGAAACACTGCATGACAGTAAGTCTTTTCTTAAACCAACCACCACTTTCATTATGTTTTTGTATGTGAAAACACTTTCATTCCTTTATTATATGACAAAGTAGTGAGATATCTCAGTGGGTTGAACACCTGGCGTAGAGTTTGATCTTTTGTTCACAGTTTGGAAGAATGGCAAGCCCAACTCAGCAGTACATCTGTATGAGGTCGATACATGTGCACCTACTTCAGTTGGGTTAAAATGATATAAAAATATGTTCTTGCCACATCACTTTATCTTAAAGAGGTCTACATTGACAAATCTGGGTCATCCCTTTTGCTGTGTTTTAAATGCTCTCTGTCCCTCAAAGTGGTCTGTTCACAATGTCTTAGGTGATGACAGGTACTTTGCATCTGTGGGCCTGTAAGCAGTGCGCATAGACAGACTTGACCGTCTGTTTCGGACATTCATCTTCCGGACATTCATCTGAGGCATATTTCTCTTGTGTGTATCAACACTGTAGCTTACCGCTGCCCGCAGCCTTCTGTTTCCCTGGTCTTTATTGAGCAGCCGTTTTTTAAATCAGAAGAGGAATCCTGGCAATAGTCCAATTGAATTTAGAGAGCCACAAAGGGAACATTACCATGGGAAGTCCACTACAAGGGCCCACAAACAGTCACAGTGCAGTGTGATGAGATAAGCCCTCTGGAAATAGAGGCTTCAGGATTCAAGAAAGCACCCAGGTTTGAGGGTAGTAAGTGGAAGACAGACTGCCTGTTCAGGAACCAGGAAGGCAGGAATACAGCAACACAAAAGGTTGCAGGTGGCTGATACATGTGTGACTAGGCAACACCACCCAGGGATTGATAAAGACCAGGGAGACAGAAGGCTGCGGGCAGCAGTCATCTACGGTGTTGAAACACACAAGAGAAATATGCCCCTGATAAATGTCCGGCGCTGCACACAGCACAGCAACTTGTACAAGTTGGGTTAAGCGACACAGTGGGCTAATAGTTTGTAGTTAACCAACGCTTGTGTAAACCCAATCATTTAGTTTTAGGAAGAAGAATGGTGTGCATTGTAATGTCTTACAATATTTTGTTACAAAATATATCATGGTCAATCAATTGTTTAATCAGGTTTTAGATTGACGTTTTTGTGTTTTATGTTGATTTAGTATTGTGTGTTTTATGAATAAAACTGAGAACCATTGTGTATAATTTATTTATTTATGTATTTATTATTGTTTCATCAAATATGATTTTTACAATACAAACGTTCTTGCAGATTCGTAAAACAGAAGTCAATCACTGGTTGATTGTGAATTGCCGTTTCCTTTGCAGATTGTTATACATGACTTGCTTCTTGTTGACAGGCCTTGCCATTCAGTAGATTCTTATCAATGTATTCTAACATTTTGGCCGTTCCAATTTTCAAAGTAGTTTTGTCGCCTCCAATGATCCTACATCACCATGTATTTTCCTCATGTAAAATGTCAAAACCGGCTATTTGAGACAAATACTGCTGTCTGATGGATACGGTGGCTGGGCATACCATAAGTAAATGTCTTATTGTCTCTTTTACAGGTTGTGTAATGTTGTCACAGAATCGACAGCCATTTGTTTGGGCTTGTCCTCTAATGTGTAGTATCTCATTTGTTTTTAATAGATTGAGTCGAGCTCGCAAAATTAGGTCTCGGGACTGTCTGTTCGGAAATTGCTTAATGAAACTTTGCAACTCGTTTCTTTTCAGCGTATTGGGTGGTAAATGTGATGTGAGCTGTAATTTAGCGGTGGTGTCAATTGTCTTTGCCCAGTCTGTATCTTTAATTTTTTCATAGAACTTTACAAGGGTTACCAATGAGTTCTTCTTCATCTGTTGCAATTTCACCTAACACGGCTAGATTTTCTTCTTGCCACGCTGTTAGCATGGCACAATTTTTGGTGTCCATTTCACGCTTGATCATGTTAAATATCTTGTTACTGTTGACCATTCTGCTCTTTTTAAAAAGCATGATAGTGTGGCAGGACACTGAGCATGCTAGTGACTGGAGACTTAGTTCCCGACGAATGGCCGCCCGTGATGTAGAGTTTGGTCATTTCAGCACTTTACGCCAGAATAAGGCCTCTAGTTTTGGCCATATTTTCTTTGGTGTCGTGGGCATTGCCTCCATGCCATATGTAACCGCCGGCACCACCTTCATTTTGTAGAAGTTTAGTATCGGCACGAGTGAAAATTTTCCAAATTTTCTATCAATGGCCTTAGCTTGAGCCACTAGTTTGTTCATCTTCGCATACAGTTCATTTTGCATTGTGGTTTCTTGACATGAACTATCCAGGAACACTCCAAGATATTTAAATGAGTTAACAATCTCGATTTGTCTTTGCCCCAGCTGCCAGTTGAAATCGCTAGGCTTTTTGTTGTGATTTTGAAAGATCATGATTTCTTTTTTGCTTGTGTTGATTTCTAGGTGATTGATCATGGCATACTGTTGGAGGGCGTTTAGTTTGCTTTGCAGCCCTATTTGCGTCTGATCGAATATGGTAAAATCATCAGCATAAAGAAGATGGCCAATTTCCGTTGTTCCAATTTTCAGCGGAAAGGCTCTTACTGTTTTTGCAATTTCTTGAATGTCACCGATATAGGTCAAAAAAAGAGCTGACGCCAGCAGGCTCCCCTGCTTCATTCCGCACGTGCAGTTGACTTCCGCTGACAGTTCGCCTTCCCGACTAAGACGGACTCTCATTGTGGTGTTGCAATGCAGAGCTTGTATCAGGGATAAGATATCTTCTGGGCAGTCCCACTCTTTTAGTTTTTTCCATAACAGTGGTCTCTCTACTCAGTCGAACGCTTGTGTGAAGTCGATGAAGACCACGAATAGGCAGTGCTTGTTTTGCAGGGCTTTACTTTTTAAAATGTTGCACGCCAAGATGTTACATGTGGTACCGGCATTTTTTTTAAAGCCAGCTTGGAAATCATCATTGCATTTTGCTGATGCAGCCCACACTTGGAATCTTTTCATTAGTAATGTAGCATATACCATGCCTATTACATCCAATAAGGCTATTGGATGGAAGTTTGTTGGATCTGTTAAAATGCCTTTTTTATAGATTGGTTTGATTGTGGCTGTTGTCCATGTTTTAGGTATAGATCTTGTTTCAGTGCAACATCGACAGATGTCGCTCAGGAAGCTAGCCCATTCCTTTGGATGAGTTTTCAGTTCGGTATTAGTGATGCCGTCTGGGCCTGGTGTTCTGGAATTATTTAATTTCTTGATTATATCCAGTATGTCTTCATCATTTTCCAGGTTGACCCAGTTTGTTGCTTCCAGTTGGTGGTCACTGCTATTTTCTATTGTCGCTGCTTTAAATACTGATTCAAAGTGCTTTTCCCAAGTGTGTTGACTGATGTTATTCAGAATTTGGTTGTCTAAATTTTTCCCTGTGTCTCTTAGTAAGGTCCAAAAATCTCTACTATTGTTCGTAATAAGTGCTTTAGTCATTCGTTCAGCATCAGCCTGATACAATTTATATCTGTGTGCTCTCACCCATGCTTTGTACCTTGTCTTGATGCCTTTGATTATTTCAGGCACTTCGGTTGTCAAGTTCTTGTATGCACCGCGTAGAGCTCTTCTATAATCGCGTCTTTTTTCATTTAACTCTATGTTACATACGTGTTTTGTGTCTCGTTTTATTGCATGTCCATTTCCTTTTTTCAGACACATGTGCGGTATCAGCAGAGGTTGATAGTCAGTTGTGTTCCCTACTTCTGCATATGTTGCTGCTTTGTATTTTGCCGTCACTTTGATGATGTCCTTGTCACTTATATTTATCCGAGTACCTTGAGCATTGGGCTCGACTTGGAAACTTGCTTGATTATTTTTGTTAATTACTATGGGACACGATGCTTCCAGCAAATTGTGGTCGCTTGATAATGTATGCCGAACATTGAAAGCTTTTATGATGTGTAAAAACGGCAGGGAGACGAAAATGTAATCAATCGTAGATGCCGAAAGTGCACGCTCCCACATTGGTATTTAAATGCTTCATCTAGATTGTGCAGCCCGTACGAGCTGGTAAACTTTAGCCATTCTTTGCCTCGTTGTTCTGCGGCAGAATGTGATACCGTTGTTCTTGCATGTTTAGTTGTTTTACAAATTGCATTTAAATCTCCGCACACGAGTATAATCGTTACTGAATGTTCAGTCATGGCTACTTCAATTGCATCCTCACACAGGGCAATACATTTTTTTTGCACTTATTGTTGCCGGATTCCAGTAGGTGTTAACTATTATAGCTTTTCTGAGTTCCGCTTTTTGTTTGCATACTTCTTGCCAAGACAGAAGCATGCTAGAATTGATTGATTTGCAGCTAATATTTTTTCATTTGAGGCTCCACACCCATTTCGGCATGCCGTCATCAGGCCTGAGGTTGGGCGACCTTTACAACCTCTTGCGGCTGGTGCAAGAAAGACCTGATAGCCTTCCAATGTTGGCGTATGTTGCAGCCATGTTTCCTGTAGACATATGATGTCAAATTCTCCAAGATTTGGCACCCCTGGTACCGTCAAATATGAATGTCCTCGCGTGTTCCATGAGCACAAATTTACTTTTTGTGATCGCTCATCTGTCTGGTTGCCTGTTGCTGTCTCGGCCCGCAAGCATGGCAATTTATTTTGTGCTGCAATAACAGTGCTTTGGGTAGCCAAGCCCACAGCCCTGTTTTGCTACCTTGTGGGGCAGCTTTTGTTTGTTCAGTCGGGCTGCTGCCTACTATTTGTGAGAAGGTTCTTATGCTCGCACTCTCACTGTTATATGGTCGTTGCTCTTTTGTCGCTTGCTTTTTCTCACCTGTTCTGCCTTGAGAAGGGCCATGTTTGTTTGTGTGGCGCTCTCTAGAACGTGATGCATCATCCTCCTTTTGTTGACTCTATGCCGGTTTGGGCAATATTGGTCCTTTGTGATCTTTCTCTGGACTTTCCTCCTTCTGTTTCTCAAAGTACGCCTTATTATCTGGATTGTTTTCCTGTCTCTGGTTGGGAGTTCGTACTTTCTAATGATTCCTTCTTTACCTTCTTGCTGTTTTCGTGACGTCACTTCTTCTATGTTGCATCCATGTTTGTAGATGTCAGCTTGAGATTTTTGAATCCTTTTATAGGCCGTGGTGGAATCGAGATGTAACAGTGCAACTGCCCCCTGTTGATTGTTCCAAGACTCAACTATTTTTATTTCTTCAGATTGTAGTCCTTTCAAGTTGGCAGTTTGGCGCAGTATAGCCAGAACAGTTCTCCTGTTTAGAATAATGTCTTCTTTGTTGCTAGTCCTTTGTGTCATTTTAATTTTCCACCTAAAGTCCTTCTTTCTATTTGGTTTGACGTACTCATCGTACTCTGCTTTTACTCTCATGTGCCTTGTGTTACCTGAGATTACTCGTGGTTCTTGTGAACCACTTTTTCCTGCTTGGTTATTGCCATCTTTGCCGTACTGATGCTTCTTTATCACTGGGGCTTGCCTCTCCATTATGTTACCGTGATATTTTCTTTTTGTGTCTTGGTGGGAGAGTTGTGACGTTTCTTGTGTTCGGAGGTTGCCTCTCAGCTTCCCTTCCGCACTTTCTCTCCTTCTTCGAATCCGATCGTCGTATTTATTCGTTTCACCACTATTGCTTTTTGGTTGACTCTGATCTGCTGATTTTGTTTTTATGTTTCTCTCTAGAGTATTCTTTTACACATACAGTTTTTTCGCCTCACCAGTTTGTGAGTGATAGATCAAACGATTTCGTTTCTCCTCAAGAGTTTCAAAGTCACTCACTTTGTGAACTTTGTTGTTGTTTACGTTCACCGGTGGCGATGCTTCATAAACTGATCGATGGCTATTCTCTGTCGTTCGCTTGGTTTGCACTGGCGTCGTTGTTGGGTTTACATCATCCTCTGGATACAAGCTAAGATTCATCAGTGTGTCTTCAGGATCTGACGCCACTGCTTGGTTCACTACCACCACTGGACTTTCTTTATTATTATTATCTTTTTTTCTTTTTTCCTGTTTTCCCTGTCCGACAATACATTTTGGGGAGTGCTCGGCTGTTTTCTGTCCGATTGTAATGAGCTAGTTCCCTTCATTGTGCCCATTCTCATGACTTTTTCTTCATTATGTTTGTTATGCGTATTTTTTGATGAGTCAATGTTATTTAATGATGAGGTTCTTGCGCTGCTGGTGTCGACTTTATCTTTCATGTTAATTGAATCGAAGATTGCGTATGTTGCTTCTGCGACTTCTTTATCGCACTTGTTGTTTGGGAGTGCTTTTTTTAACACCAGGACTCCCTGTTCGGCGTGTTTCACTTGTTCCAAGGTCGCCTTAACTGGGCTGTTATGTTTATTCATTATGGTTCTTGTTTGTGTCTGTACGGCTACAATTTTTGTCACCTTGAGTTCCGCCGTTAAATCAATGATTGCTTTTGTCTGTGTTCCAGCTTCGTTCATACTATTTTTTTTGTCTTTCGCGTCAAACTGAGTTGAACCCTTAAGTGCCACACTATCACTTCTTTGTCGGTTTGATTGTTCTCTTTTGCTGTTATATACCCTTTTAGTTGCAGAACTTTTGTAAGAATCGTAGCTAAAATGGCATGTTGGCGTTTGGCTGAATCATTTATTGCCTCATACAGTTTGCAGAAGGGATTCAGTGCAATTGTTATAGCTGACATTATGTTTAGTAAGTCAGGTTTCTTTGACGCTGAATCTTGTGTTGTACTGGGCGTTTGAGGGGCCGTGCTCCTGCCGTATGAATATGGAAAGTCACTATGCCTCCTTCTAGGGGTTTGCAAAAGGCCGGCAGCTTTCTGTATTTTCGATGCGGATGCATTATCATCCAAAGCTGTCTGGTGTATCTTCTTTTTGTACTGCTTTCTTTGTTCTCCCGGATCAGCCATGCCCTGCTGATCGCTTAGTGTGGCTATGTTTGCTAAATTAGAGATTCCTGATGTTTCAGTCTCAGCGGGGCCTTCAGGTACCGACGTCTTACTGCCACCTATCTGTGGGGACTGTGACATTGTATCCTGACTCTGTGATGGCGGACTGACTGTTGTTTCCCTTTGAGGTGGTGTCTCATACACGGTCTCTGCTTCATTTGACTGGTCCTTTGTTTCACCATCACCGGACAGCTCTGATGCTTCGTTATCTGACACAAGTGATCTCATTCCTACTTGTGCTGAGCTAATGTCATCCTCACCGCTGTGTGAGGCACTTTGTGCTTTCTTTGTCACATCGTTGCTTATCGATGTATTGAGGTTGTTGCCAGCATTTGTCTTTAGTGAATTGATTTCTTTTAGCACTGGTTCGATGTTTCTGAGTTCTGTAGTTCAATGTCTTCTTCTAGTACCGGCCATGTCACTATCATGTGATCAAGTTTTCGTTGTTTGGCAAGTGGCATTGTGTCATTTACCGCCGCAACCATTTCGGCGTCAGAAAGTTCGCTGAATCTTTTGGATTTTATTAGCAGCTGAGTTTCAAAAAAATCTGTCAGCATTCGCATTGTGCTGATTTTCCTTGTAGCTGCTATGCCTGTGTTATTATTCTTGCCGCCTTTGGTGTCCTGTTGCGCAGCCTTGCTCTGGGCACTGCTTTTTCTTCGTAATTGGCCATTATTTTTCTTATTTTGTTTCTTTTTATTTTGCGTGCACAACTTCCGCATTGTTTTTTCACAAAAGTCTCTGGCTCTCTTTTACCATTTGGTGCTGCTGACAAGGCACTAACCGTGGGCTCCTCTGCAATTTGTGTGTTTGCTAATTCTAGCAAACTCATTGTGCTTTGCACGTCCTCCTTTTCTTCGACAACGTGCATCTGTGCCGTAACAGTCTGTATGGGAGTCGACACAATCAAGCACCTTGCCCTTTCATCAAACTGATGTCCCCTGTGTGCGCATGCCCTGGGGCTTCCTGTTGTGGCTGGGAGCTCCTGCTCATGACGGCACTCCCGACCTGCCTCCTCCAGCCCTGATATCACCGTTGTTCCTACACGTTGAGGTTCGGCTGTGGTCTCCCTGTGTCTCACTTCCGGGCACTCTTCCCCGCCGCAGTCACACGCCACCCTGTCCTTCTCCCAGGCAACGGCATGGCCCCGCCCCGCCCTCCCTTCGGGGGACTGCGGCGAGCCAGGCGCTACAGTGCTGGGCAGAAAATCGGCTTGTGCCTGCACCACTCCGCTGACTAGATTCTCCGGCGGTGCACCTCTTTCCTGTGATGCCGTCGTACTCCCAACCTCCCGTATGTTCCTTGTATTAGTTGCCAATTTCACTGTATCACGGGTGCCTGCGAGGCTATGACTGTTGTCTGCTCACTTGGGCCGCGTATTGAACATTATGGGGACTTGTATGTGTTGGCCATGTCCTTGTCCCTTAGTTTTTCCTGATGCCCCATGAATGCAATCCCTACCCCCCTTCTTTGAACTGCGTAGGCAGCGGCCGTCTTCTTGCTCCATACAGTGGCAAATCTGAGGAGGGGGGGAATAGGAAGGGCAGTTGCAGCAGGGGACACTGATTTGAGTTTTTAATGATTTTGGTTTTGTTTATGCTGCTACTATTTTTTCACAAGTGTGTATCATACACACATTAAGATGCTTACCGTGCGATACTGAGGATTGCTGCACCTGCAACCTGTAGAGTTGCCCCACGGTCCTCGGTCCCCCACTGGACCACAACAGACCACTTCTTCACCACTTCCACTCTGCGTGCGCTCCGCGCTGCAAGTGGTGTTTTATGTTGATGGTGCACACTCTGGTGTGTTCAGCTCCTCCTCTACCAATGTCCACAGTAGAAAGACTCCAAAAAGCAGAGAGCAGCCACGACAGACCACTTCTTCACCACTTCCACTCCAAGTGCGCTCCGCGCTGCGAGTGATTTATATGTTGTTGGTGCACACTCCGGTGTGTTCAGCTCCTCCTCTACCAATGTCGACAGTAGAAAGACTCCAAAAAGCAGAGAGCAGCCACGACAGACCACTTCTTCACCACTTCCACTCCGTGCGCGCTCCGTGCTGCGAGTGGTGTTTTATGTTGTTGGTGCACACTCCGGTGTGTTCAGCTCCTCCTTTACCAATGTCCACAGTAGAAAGACTCCAAAAAGCAGAGAGCAGCCAAGACAGACCACTTCTTCACCACTTCCACTCTGTGTATAATTTAAAGATGAACGTCAGGTCTTATATTTGCTAAAGTCAGATCCTGGTGAGTTAATGAGATAAACTCATGATACTTATTATTGTTTAACATGCACCAAGAAGTGCCATCTGACAAAGCCAACAATGTGTCACTATACTGTAGGGGCCAGAGGAGTAATTTGCAAGAGAGCCAAGGATCAGAGGAGATCAATTCACCAGGAACCAGAGTGGTGATGGACCAGAAGGGTTAAGGGGTGCACTTTAATATGTGACATACATGCCAACCCTCCCTATGTTCTCTCATGTATGAGTACAATATGTTTCTTACTTGTGAGAACTATCTGCAATGTTTTGTGTTTGCACGAATAAGGTAATAATGGTGTGGTAGGGGCAGATTGTGCAGGGAAGGGTATGAGATATGATGAAAGGGCAGTGGGGAGGAGAATGGAAGCTAGTTTGTGACACAGAGAAACTGTGTCTGTGTACTGACATATCTTAGAATACAAAACAAGCTTTGGAAAGGCTTAGCAATGCCATAAATGTGTGTATCCTGGGCAAGAAAGAGACGAGGCGATAGACAGACAAGGATAATGGATGGGGAAGGGACAGAAGAGGAAGAGAGCGGGACCATGGAGGGGAATGAAGAGAAGGGGTGGAGAGTGCTCCAAAGTTGAATAAATGAAGAAGGTGTGGAGAAAGGAAAGACAGGTCATGCTGTAAATGTTTGTATGGCAAATGCTTTGGGGTAAAAGAGGACCGCCAAGGAGTAAGATGCGCCCACCGGTCGAGGAAAGATCAAATTCAGGTAAGTTCTGCACTGCTGCTTAAAGCATGAGAATAATGCATTGCGAAGCTGATTGGAGAGCTGACTGCATAGGCCATTCCAGTAAATTACTAACTGTATGTGTTGTTTTGTCTTCTTTATTCTTGTAGATCCTCGCCAAAGAGTCGTGGAGGGAACCGAGAAGAGAACCAGCAGGTCATGAAAGTGTTGTAAAACTGTTGATGCAATGCTGCCAAGGGGGTGGGTGCATGTACCCATTGCGCAAGTAACGTGGTGATATCATGAGTAACATGGTGGGTGAAATTGAAGGTGAGGACATTATTGAATGCTGGGCTACTTGCATAGCATGACAGGTCCTAGGGTGCAACTCAAGGAGGTTTGTTTGCTTTGGGGCATTATGAGTTAATTGCATAGAGCGGGCAAAGGGTCAGGGTGTAAGAGGTTATGGGGGGGTCTATAGTATGGGGATCTTATGCGAGCAATCTATGAACAGTAGAGAAGCCATTTTGTTTGTAGCCCAATGTTAAGAAAGCAGTTCACGCAGGCAGCGCAGAGCTGCATGCCTGTGTGTGACAAGAAGACTGTATGCAGAATGTATTTTCTGAACATTCAGCTGAAACAGTGTGGTGAAATGTTACCAGGCTGAAGGTTCCCATGAGAACCCAGCACCAAGTTATTTCGAGGCCAACACGCTAGACACCTGCGTTCATGATGAGAATTGGCAGATAAATAGAAATTAAATGCCGTTAATTAAACTCTCGCCATGGTGTGGTATTTTTGTTTTCAGTCCACATTATCCCTTGAAGATGAATCCTCTTTGTATTTTATCACCACAGTATCCAGGCCTTGTAATGTGAGGCAAGACATATTGTTTCTTATCACATGGCAACCTATATATGTTTTCTCTGAGGAGTGCTGCCTCATTGAAAAGTCTAATTGATCAGAATATACAGGTGGCAATACTTCAGTTACCATATCTGCTAATACCCTTGCATACATGTTTTTAATATTTGAGAATTTTAGCAATTCAGTGAAAATTGAATTCTAGTAATATGTCTTTTCCTGGCTTAGGTACAATAGTAGTATGGTCTTTAAAGGAGCCTTGTCAGAAAACTGTTTAGAATTTGGTGGCCTGAGCTCAGAGATAGCAAAAGTAGGCCTTATAAACAATGCTGATATGCTATCCGGCCATGGTTTCATGTTGCTGACAGAATTCCTAAAATCCTCTCAACTATGTAATAGTTCTAATTACCCACTTGCCTTTTCAGAAATTTAGAGGGGGTCTGATTATACTAAAAGAAGAACTCATCCTTAGGCTTATTACCCTTCTTTCTGCTTAAAATTGCTTTGTGTCCATAGCTCAGTATATGTAATATTATCTGTTGTACAATACATCTTGTGGAAACATACAGAATTTCTAATCTGGTTATCTCGTTTTCCTTTTACCCTACCATCAATTAAACTCTTCACTGAGTTGTGCCATCAACAGGAGCAATGCACCAGTCACACATTCGAGATATGAGATAAACTAGAATTGGTGGGATTTGAACTGGAACAACTCTGTAAAGCAGTATTCTAGTTTGTTGAGATGTTAACAACTCAGTAATACACTCAAGTACATTCTCTATCCCTTCCTCCAATCAGGGGAATTACAATGTCAGTCATGAGTAGAACGATTGCATCATTTGATCTTCTGATTAGTTCAATCTCAAGATGATATGCACCTGCATTTATATGCCTGCACACCAGCAAAGAATCAATATGAGAAGGAGACAGGTGGAAGTAAAACATTCACTCTTTAACACTGGGGTAGAAGGGCCTTCACATGTCAGGCAGTTTTTGTTGTATTAACAGTAATATCAAGACTGCACGTGTCTAAGGAGGAGTATGGTAGCTAGCTCATATCTGTCCCTTAATAGTGGTTCAGTCACTAACGGAGGTTAGCCATTTACAAACAATATTGACAGTCATGGTAGAGAACACTCTCCAAGACCCAGTTCAATCTAATGTTATTCGTGCGTATTAATAAACTGAGCTGCCAGATTCCGTCTTTTACCTTAACATTGCCATTGATCTTCTTCAGTGTGTTAACAAATGGATTCTTGATATTTCTTAGTGACCTATATCCCCATGGGAGGAATTGCCACCTGGATTGCCCTGTTTTGTAAAAAAAAAAGTGTTCATATTTAATAAGATTATGCAGCTAATTCCATCTCTGAAAGGGAAATCTAGATTCCCCTTTCATAAACTCTGTGCCTGAAACACTTGTGTAGGGGCGCGTTATAAATGCCATATCATATCATATCAAAAGCATAATGTGTAGCGTGTGCCTGTCTGTATCAGTATCCTGATTCACAGCACCTGCTCTACCAGTGGCAGAGAGCAGGTTCAGAGGTCACAGATGCTCTCTTGACATCTTCAGTGAAATCCACATCTGTGTAGCCCAGAGGCTGCATTTAAAATGTGAACTCTTGTTCCAAACACTGACAGGACTGTAGTCATGGGGGGATTGCTTCTCTTGGTTCCTTTGTAAGGTCAGGCGTGAATCTGGAAATGCCTTATGGGGGAACAGGGCATCCTAGTCTTTGTCCTATCACTTCTATCAATCTGTCTTCTCTATGGTTTCTGCCACTAACATCCAGCCTGGACCTCTGTCAGTACAGCTCTTCGTTTTATATTTTGGTGAACAACACCCATGGGATACCCTTATGGCACCCATGGGTGGGGTTACAACCTTTTACCCATTATGTGTGTTTTGAGGCCCCTGTGGTTTGCCCACAGAGCAAGATATGGGTTGGTGACTGCTACATGCTGACTAGGCAGTGGCTTTAAGTATCCTCCATTTAGGGACACCCAGGCTCTGCCATAGGAATCAATTGATTCCTATACAAAGGCAATTTGGCCAATGTGGCTTCTTGGTTTCTATTGACATTTACCTTGTTTCATATAGTCCTGGAATACCTGGCTCTGTCCCTACCTCCTGCATGGCTGTTGGGTGGAAACACCATCTATGTCTCTGTTCCCTTTCCTCCTGATTGACTGCTGGGTGGAAATATCATACATGGCTCTGGGCTACCTCCTGTCAGTCTGACCAGAGCCTTCCCAGGTGCAGTACGTTGTGGGGGTACACCGTAGGGGTGGGACCTTTATGAATGGAGTCTTAAGTGAACTCACATACTATACTATGGTGTCTGGTTTATGTGTATGTTACACAATGAATGAGACAGCCCTGCTTGAAAATGACATGAATGCAGTTTAGTGTGCTGAAAGGCTGGGTATTTTCCCCAATCCACATTCTTTGTTATAGGTGTCTGGCTGGAGTGAATGGCCTGAATGCCTGTGAGCCTAATTGACTGCCTACCTGCATGAATGCCCTTCTGTGTGATTGGCTGACTGTGCCTGGCTCAGCCAGAGTGAATGGGGAACAGATATGTATACCTGAGGACCTCTCGCTTACCAATTTGTTCAGAAACGGAAGTCGAAGCTGAAGCTAGAAGAAGCTGTTCCTTGAAGCCCAGCTAAAAGAGAAGTCTGCTGCTGCAATTTCTTCAATCCAATCTGAAAGCTATCATGTCTCCCAAGGACTGATCCAGAGAGAACCTCCCTGAGGATCTCCCGAGTTATAAGGGTCCATTGTGCAACCTGCTATTCTTCCTCAGAAGTACCCTGGAAGCCAGTCAAGTGTGCTTGCCGCAAGAAGAAGGGGTCTTTGTGCGTCCTGAAGAGGAGTGCCTGGAAATCTCGAGTCAAACAAGTCCAATGTTCACTGCTGGAAGCTGTTGCTGTCTACCACCCAGAAGAGGGGATACCCTAGCATAGTTCTGCTGGACACCCGTATTTATGAAAGTTCCAAACTGCCTAAGAACTTTTTAAGGGACATCCTTTCCATCATCACTGACCACTTTTTCCCCACCGGAGAGAGTCCAGAGTTGCTGAGTGCAGAAGAAGGTCCATTGGTGGGTGTCCCATCATCAGATGTTAACGAAGAATTCCTGAGGGTCCAGACTTGGTGAGTTTCTGTGATCTACTCCAGTGGTCGAGTCCAGGTCACCAAAAGCTGTCCAAAGTCCATGTTGTGGCTACAGCACTGTGGACCCGAAAACCAGAAAACTGCGATATTCCGAAACCTGACACCAAAAGTGACCTATGCACCCATCACCACCAGAAGAAATCGAAGGGTATCAGGGCTCTTATTCTCATTTGCCAAGCCTTTAAGGAGCCCACTGCAAGTTGCATCTTCTCAGGACTTCTACAGTCGGAGAAATCGCTGACCAAAGGAAAGCAACGCAAAAAGTAAAACGGCTGCAATTCAGAAAGTTTTGGTTCCATTTTTCTTCTTGGACTCAGCATCCCAGTGGCTCCTTCTTCCAAGGGGGGTTCATCATCATCGGAGGGAATTTTCAAGTGAAACCAAGAAACTCTGCCACTTTGCTTGCCAAGGCACCAAAATACTGTGGTGAGGAAGTGCATCTTCTAGCCTCAGTAATCCAGGGGTCCCAGATTCATCTTGGATCCAGTTTTCTTGTGGTCTCTCAGGTACTTTGGGGGTGGTAGAACTGTTTAAAAAAAAGTGGATGGTTATTGAACATTATTGGACAGGGCTGTAAAGGACAAGATAAGTTACTCCCTAACATTTCCATTACAGGTTGCCCAGGTGAGAGGATCTTCACACAGAATGCAAATATAGTCTAAAGAAAGCATTCTGCCACTGTTCACAACTAACCTGCATTTCTTCCTTATTCTATGTTGACACACCTCACTTAAGAATTCACGTCTATTTAAAACTGTCTGCAGTTCGTGCAATCATATTATTGAAATTAAATATTGTGTGGTACCACATAGAGTGCATATATTTGCCATTCTTTGAATAAGCATACCAAGTACAAAATGTTATTATTTTTATGTATATAATTTTGGGTAGCAAATCTTTTTTTTATAAAGAAGCTGTGCTATTACCTAACATAGTGTGTGGACATTCCTTTGTGGGGGCTTTAGGGAAACACTGTGCTTAAGAACCAGCCTACATAACCTCCTGAAAGCTTAAGCCTGGTTGCTCATCCATTGCTACCAAATCAAGAGTCCTGGCTGAAGTGTTCTGTGCCGTTACCCTACCATATAGAGAGCAGAAGTATGGATACCCACTCCAGTCTGAACTGCAGTTAACACCCTTTCCGCCATCACAGCCACGCCACAGGACGCTGGCCTGGGAACAGGAATCAAAAGGCACACCCATTCACAAAGAGCCAGGCTCACACCATGGGGCTGCATTTCTAAAGGCCTTTGTTTCTATCGAGAAGGGAAGGGGATGGAGTTAGAGTAGTCAGGGGAACTTTATTCAAGGGAATGAAACATACATCATTTTAAATCTCTCTGCATCTCTTTCTCTGTCCTGTCCCCTCCACTTCTTGTAGCACAAACCACTTTGGGTGTGATGCTAGAAGAGCAGTTTTAAATCCACTCATTGTAAGAGCAGGGATTGGGCCGCTAACGCTGGCTAGTTTGAAGTTTGAAGTTTGAAGTTTAGTTTATTTATAAAGTGCAGACCAGGCCCAGGGGCAACCGGGCGCATACTCTTGTAGACAAGTTACATTAATCATTAAATACACAGTAAGTTTACACAAATATACAACAATATAAAAACAAAATACAATTAGCAGATTATAATACAAGTAAAATAAGGGGTGAATGGGTGTATAACCTGAATACACATGGAAGCAGGACTAAGTGAGGACTCTCATAGCTCATGAGAGAACAGCCAAGTTTTTGCGTTGTTCTTGAAGGATAGGAACGATAGTTCGGTACTGATGGGAGTAGGCAGAGTATTCCAGAGTTCGGAAGCTAAGACAGGGAAACTCACACCGCCCGCTTTTTGGATTTTGAATCTAGGCAGGATGAGGCTGTGAGATTGGGCTTATCTAGTGGGTCTAGGGAAGGCGTGGAGTGTAAGGCGAGAGGAGAGGTAGGGTGGGGCGTTGTTATTCAGGCATTTGTGGGTCAAGGCTAGCATTTTGAGGGCAATTCTTTGTTTTACCGGGAGCCAGCGTAAGTCAGATCTGATGGTGGAGATATGGGAGCATCTGGGGATATTTAAGGCTGCCCTTATGGCATTATTTTGTACCGTTTGCAATTTATTAAGGTTGGACTGACTAGTCCCTAGGTAAAGAGCACTACAGTAGTCACTTTTGGCCATAATGAGTGTTCTGGCGAGGGTGATGCAGTTGATAGAGTTTAGAAAGGGTCTGCACGCAGTGATAAGTTTGCAAGTATAGGCAGATGCCGACCTTACTGCATTTGTTTGTCTATTCAAGGAGAGCGTGGAATCAAGATAGACGCCTAAAGTTTTGGTGTCTTTGGAGACCTTGATAACATTGCCGTCGATAATGAAGGACTTGTAAGTTTGGTCTAACTTGTTAAGACGATCGCTTGATCCTAGTAGTAAGAGTTCGGTCTTATCGTTGTTAAGGCAAAGTTTGTGATGTGCCATCAAGGCCTGAATGACCAGGTAGAGATCATTCAAGGCTTTGGTGTCAGCTGTGTTGTCACCCGTGATCGGGATGAGTATCTGGGTGTCGTCCGCGTAGTTAGAGTAGGAGACACCCAGATATCAAGCACATCAAAGAGGGGCTTGGTAAATACATTGTATAATGTAGGGGACACACAAGAGCCTTGAGGAACGCCACAGTGAATGGGGGAGGGGTCTGCCGATGCTGTGGGTGAGAAGACCCTCATGGATTTGTTGTTCAGGAATGAGTGGATCCAGGCATTAGCAGAATCAGAGAAGTGGGCATCAGATTTAAGGTGTTGGCAGAGTATTTGGTGGTTGACCAAATCGAACGCCGCAGAGAGGTCCAGGAGAAGGAGTAGAGCTAACTTCCCATTGTCATTCAGTGTCTCTATCTGAGTCTTCAGATCAATCAGGGCTGATTCAGTGCCATGTGTAGGACGGAATCCTGATTGTCTTAGCCCCAGGAGATTATTGGATTCAAGGTAGTCTTGAATCTGCAGGTAGGCTGCACGATCCAGGATCTTAAGCAGGAACGGGACCGTAGTGATTGGTCTAAAATTAGTTGGGATATTAGGGTCAAGGGAAGGTTTTTTGAGAAGTGGGATAACCCAAGCATCCTTTAGGTTATCCAGGACTATGCCCGTCTTGAAGGAGGAATTTATGAATGCTGTGATGAACGGGGATAAGTCATGAGATGCTTCCTTGATGATAGGTGCCGGACAAGGGTCACCTTGGCAGTTGGAAGGTTTGAGGTTGTTTATGATTCCTTCTACTTCGCGGATGGTGAGCGGGGAGAAGGAAAAGGGTTTATGAGAGGGATTAACTTGGAGTGTATTAGGTGTGGGTGATGACAGTGGTTGGTCAGACTGTAGGGATTTTTGTTTGTCTCTGATTTTAGTTTGGAGGGTGGCAATTTTACCCAGGAGTGCTGACTGAATTTTCGTGCACCAAGTACTATCTTTATTACATGAGTCAGGGGGGGCTGTGGGTGTCTCAAGTTCTTTAAGAATTTTGAAAAGTTCCTTAGTGTTAGACTGGGCTGACTCAATACGATTGTTATAGGAATCTTTTTTAGCCTGGAGTAAGGCTTCTTTGTAGTGAAGGGTGGCTGGCAGAAGACCGCCCTTATCGGCGTCAGAATGGTGGATTTTCCAACGGGACTCTGCAATACTTTTCTCTTTGCGTAACACTCTAAGCTGGGGAGTGAACCACAAGTTGAGGTGAGCGCGTTGTTCAGTTCTCCTAAGTTTAAGCGGGGCAATACAGTTGATGGCTGCAAGCACTGACTGGTTGTACATGTCGGCTAGGATGGTAGGGCCCAAGCAAGTGTCAGGTGCATTATTAAGGGTGGGCAGGATGAGGGGGAGTCATTTTTCAGTGGTAATGTTCTTTTTATTTCTGGTGAGGGTGGCTGGGGTGACAGGAGGCGTGGGTATAGAGGCTGCTTCAATGCTGAAGGTGATGATGTGGTGATCAGACCAGATGCACGGGGCGTTCGAGAGTACGTGGATATTGCAGTTGGTGTCACTGAGCCAATCAAGGGAACCACCTTTGATGTGGGTGGGTTCCTGTATATGGTGTGTGAATCCTAGATCTGTTAGGGTGTTGGCGAGGTCGAAGGCCGTAGGATCATTAGGGTCTTGGTAGCCTAGATTGAGGTCACCGAGTATGATGGTTTGAGTTAGATTTTGCTTTATCAAGTGCTAAGGCAGAGAAGTCATCCACAAAGGATGTGGGAGGGCTGGGGGGTCTGTATATTAAGTGGATGGTGGCAGTGTGGTTGGCTGAAAGTTGGAGTTTGACCGAGAGTAACTCTGCGGATTCCACCTTGATGCTTGGGATGGTTCTGAGTCCTAGAGAGTTTCTATAGATAAATGCAATTCCTCCACCTCTTGAGGCGCGGTCACATCTGATGATGGAGTAAGCTAGCTTTAGTCCAATCACCTGTGGGCTTTTTCTTTTAAAAGAAGGAGTCCCACACCACTTCTTTGAATCATATGGACTCATCTTGCACCATCCTGAAGATCTCGTTGGACCCTGCTCAGAAGGCAGTTATTTCTAAAGTCTTCCTGTTGTTGGATGAAGGCAAAGATTCCAGAGGCAGTAGCAAAATATGTCCCCTAACCACCACTAGTGACCATTGGGGGTGTACAGTGCTGCTGGACCATACACCTGCCTCTCTGCTAGCCAACTTGTGCCTAGGATCTCACTGTGCCGCAGGTCCACAAAAAGTGTGCAACAGCCTCCCCCATGTTTGGAAGCCTGTGAAACAGAATGGCATTGGCCCTTGAGACCCGGGAGTGGGACTCACAGGACCTAGAAGCCCGTACAGCTGAGATCTCTGTTGTTGACAATGACCTGCTCTAAACCATGATTCGAGCGTGCCTCGATGCTGAGCGATCCAGCAGGACTTGTCAATGCTGCCCTTTAGCATCCATTGTTCTCAGAACCACCATCCTCTGTTGGGCCTCATTCGCTGCTGCACAGCACCAGCAACATTGCATTGTTTCCCCGGCTCAAACTACAAAGTACTGCTCCCTTGCTTTGCTCAAAACTCCATCCAAAATGGCAGCTTCTTCACCACTGCTCTTGTGAGAAGACCGACCCAACCCAGGTGTTCCCCAAACCATGACCTCCTAGCCTTCATATCGAACACACTTGCTTGTGCATCTTGGTACCAGATTGACCACCGTCAATCTTCTACCGCCAAACCAGACCTGGTAACCACCTGATATGCACAGCTCGAGTAGATGCCTCGAGACCGTAGCTCCCCCTACATTTGACCCTTCCTCAATGACAGTTTGCTGCTGGACTATCAAAACTTCTGCATCTGTGAACCAAGCTGATACCGCGGTCGACACTGAGAAGCCTGCTATGATACTGTTGAAGCCCCAAGAAATTTGGAGAAGGTACCATTGACTGATATATGCCCCCCCTGCCCATTTTAGGGAACTAGAGACTGGCTAGGCTCTACACTGGGATGTATTGTGGGAAATGTAGTCCCTGAAAAATGCACCGGTGATAGATGAGAGAGGCGGGCCAGCCCGCTTGTCAGGGGCTCGTGTGAATCACATGAGGTAGGAGGGGGACACAAATACCACACTCAGTGACTTAAGGTTTTTTATATATATATCTATATGCATGTCATTCTGGGAGAAAAAACACCGAAGCAATGCATGTTCAGTTTCCTTCGGTGTTTTTCTCCCAGAATGACTACCTTACCCACAAAACATCCCAGTGTAGTTTCTTTGTTCTACTCCACACTGGATGCATACAGCCCAAACACGGGATGGCTCCCGTTGAGCGACAGCACCTAGAAGCCTATCGTAGGATGCATACGACACCTTTACGAGTCCCCCACACACCCCCTCTGGGATTGGCCCAGCACATAGGGGGCGTGTCCACCCTTTCAGTCATATCTCCTGATTCACGGCAGGCAGCCATTTCCAGCGCCGCCGTGAATTCAGCAAGAACTCAAAGAATGCAAATCTGGTAAGCCATGTCCCGGCCGGCCCCAGAGCCATATGACTCCTGCATAAGACTGTTGCACTTTTGACACGTCTTGTTTCACGAACTGTGCCTCTCGTCACCATTTTGCTCTGATAGGGGTATATATTTGTGTTTCCCCCTCTTTAGATCAATGGCTAATCATAAGCCCAGCGCCGTCTGAATCCGGTTTTCCCGGCACGGCCAATCCACACCCACTGGTGAATCTTTTCACACCACCAGACCTAGGATTACATCTAGGTCGGCTGACAGCATACCGCCTCACTCCGGTTGGACGGTAAGCTGCGCTTTCCCATACACCACCGGTGTGTTTCTCTAGCACCAATGAGCTGTTATTTAGTAACTCCTAAGTGAATGTGTACCTTTTGAGATCCTCATAGTTCTCCTCCCTCCCACAGATCTTACCCACGGACAGACTCTCCCAACTAGTGTCTCCTGATGAAGGCCTCCACAAGTACAAGCTTCTACCAAGCCATTGTGGCCGAAACACAACTGTGTCGATCACCTGTGGCACAACTGTGAAAATACCCTTTGTTGTATGTTTCTAATATCGTGTTGTGTACACTGTTTTTGTTTAAACCACACCCAGGTTGAAGAACAGCCTCGGGCAGCACTTATCTTAGTCACTTGTGTCACTAACTGCCTATACTCTCATGTGCTTGTCACTAGGGAACCCATCCTCCACATCCTGATGAGGGTGCACAACTGCACTTCCCTATGTTTTTAAATTGAAATCTGTCCGTTATCACTTTCGTGCTTAGCGAAAGTTTGTAATAATTTAAGACACTGGTTTTTAAAATTGAAATAAATATGTCCAAAAACTGTGGATTGTTGTGAGGATCTCGCATCCTGATTATTTTTGTTATCAATAATAAGTACTTTTATTCAGCCCTATTCCAGCCTCAAATCATGCCTCTTGGATCCCTCCCACTGAGCTACCAATGAGCCAAGAGCCAGGCCTGTGTACAGGAAATATATTTGCATTTATTTCACGGCCTGTGTTTTGGCCGTGTAGTTATAGGTAAGTTGCTGAACCTATAGGAAGAGCACTTTTTGGCAAATATTCTGCTTGCAGTTACAGCCTGAAGTGGTGGACTACATTATAACAAACTTGCCCGATGAGCATGTTTTTGGAAATATGTCTTGTGTTTTATTTTTCCAAAGTGTAAGAATGTAAGTAGAAAAACTAATGATATACATTTGGTGTCTGGGTTGTGGGCATGGCCCTCGGCAAATGCAAATGTATTCTCTTATTTGCTTATTGGGGAATGCAGCATGGCCAAACCCCATGCCCCATGGATTTGGAGACTGGCCATGGCTGCAAGCCATGAGCAATGGCCATTGGTTACATTACTAGGGTATAGTGGACACTGAGTTAGGATGCTTGGTAGGCGCAGTGAATAATATGGGTGCTTTGGTTGGGCTAGGGTCATGGTTGAGCCTTCTACCCTAAGCAATTGAACAATGATTTGCATCCCCAGCATGCGCTGTTGATAATGACAGACCTAAGTATGTGTTGCAAAAATATGGTTCTTAAAGGAGGTTTATAATTCTTTCATATATATGAAATGAGGAATTATTAATAACGTATCTACAGTGATGTACTCCATTATATATTTTCACTTATAAAAACCCATTAAATTGACAGAAAAAACTTAGATAAAGGGATGGTACAGTTAAGATGCATCCCACCCTTCGGACTCCTCTGCTCCAGTAGTTAGCCAGTGGCACTCCAACTTGGCATCTCTTGGCATTTCCCCCCTGGGTTCTCATGAGCACTTGCCCATCCGTACTGTCCCTTCTATTTATGCACTTCCCTCACTGCAGAATGCAGATATACATTTATAGGAGCACTGTGTACAAATCTTTTCTATAAGTAATGGAAATGCAGATTCAAAATATTTGTAGAAGATTGTAAAGTGGCAGTTGGTGTGTGGAAGCTTAATATGGTCATAGGGATAAATGTACAGTTTTTGGAAGTGATTGGTGGATGGATGTGTGACTGTTTGAAAACAGGCATTGAGGGATTGTTACTAATATAAATAAAAAAGGGTAGAAGGGCTGCCCTATGCGATGGTGTGCACGTGCTTAGTGATCAATGGCCTGAAAAGGGGACTGTGGAGACGGTGGATAATTATAAAGGTCTGTCAATTATGGTCCTTCTTGTATGCTCGAGAAAAGTATTTGGGACAGAAAATTGTTTCTGCCCTTTTATATTTTTCTCTAGAACACAATTGTCTATTATTCCCATTAGATAATACAACATGCTAATGGAAATGTTGGAGAATTGTATTGAGTCTTAACTACTTTACTGAAAAATGTAAAGTAGATGGAATCTAAAAGATTTTTTTTTTAGTTCTATTTTGTAACTGTGAAAGGTGGTTCCTAAAGGAACTTTTTTTGTGTGGTTTATTTTCTTCTTTTTTTGCAGGAGAGGTCAGAAAGTAAGGTGGGTGGGGAAATGAGGGAAGGGGCACCAACCACAAATATGGAGGGGCAGGTGGACAGGGGAAGATGTTGCACATGTGTTATGTACAAGGTAGGGGGCAGGGGCAGTGTTTCGCATTCTCCTTGATTACAGCTTCAAAAGCACTTTGAAATGTCTGCCCCTGCAGAGTGGTGCACAGAGTACTGTTGTCTTCGAAAGACATGGATCAACAGCCACTTTTATCGCTTGCAAGGTAGCTGGTGGGATTTTGTGTCCCACAGAAGTAGGCTGTGTGGGTATAGTATTTGTTGAGGTAGCTGAGGTAGAGGAAGACAGCCTCCTGCTTTCTAAGAAAGGAACAACTTTTCTGAGAGCATTGTTGTTGTTGGATTTGGTGTGGTGGCACATGGAGGTGGTCCCGTAGGAGTACTGTCCAGGTAGTCCGTGTCTGAGTAAAACATTGCACTCAGTGAATTTTATTTTGGTAGCTTCAGCCTTTAGTGCATTCCCAACAGTGGAAAAAAAACTGCCATACCCATGATTCTCTGTGGGTGGAGGTAGGCAATTCCTCTACTTCATCTTCTTGGTCCTCTTCTTTGTCTTTTGAAGTACTGTGCTTTTTTTTATGCGTAGGTCCTCCAGCTGGTGGTGGTGGTGGCTCTTGGGGAGGAGGGATGGCAATAGCTGATGTCATTATTGAGATAAATAGCAGTTTTGCTAATATTGTTCCAAGTATGTGCTGTGGTCTAGATTGTTAATGGATAATGAGTAAGAATAGGTGTAGGAGCTGTGCAAGGGTACATTTTTAGCTTCAAATCTCCTAGATCAGCTGAAAATGCAGTTCCAAACTGTTCACGACGCTCAGACCCATTTGCGAAGTGTGGACCCAATCGCAGACATGTCATCATGCTGCGCACGAGTGCGTGGTCACAAGACACTTGCCGAAAAGTCTGCGATGACGCCAGATGTTTGCAGACGTCGACGAACACAAAAACAGTGGAAGAAGTTGCAAAAAGTGTAAAGAAGTGTTACAAATGATGCTGTGGGAAATGGCAGAGTTGTAAGGTAAATCTTTGTAGATTGGACACAAATGTTGCTGTATTGGGCTAGGTATGATATTAGTAAATTGTAGGAAATTAGCATGTACTGGCATCAACCCATGAAATTCACTGAAAAAACTTATTTAAAAGGACGTTATGTTTAAGTTGCACTAATAAAAAACTATGACATTCAATGAAAAAACTTTGTTAAAGGGATGTTATAGTTAGAAGTAAAACCAAAAACCTCATAAATTTGCCAGTTATGGTAAGCTGAGCAACCATAACTCCTGCCAGCACTGTGCACTGCTAACACTAACACCCAGGACATGAACGATGACATCACAAATATCATTGATGACATCACAGCTCTGACTCTTTAAATCAATGAGTCTTCCAGATGGAGCAATGGGTTGGGGGGTGTCTCATGGTTAAGGTGGCATAGTTCCTAACGCCTGCCAAATTTCAGGGGGGTTGTTGCATTTAATCGTGAGAGAGAGAAAATCAAAAATTCTAAAAAGGGCCGGAAAAATGGAAAAGTACACATTTCACCAGCAATTGCTGCACACCAAGAACGAGCCTGCATGCAGACTATAAAATGCGCAGCCTGCGTATTGATGGAATGTACTGCGCAAAGTAACCGTATTCGCAATTTGGGCCTGGAATGCCATTGACACGCGCCCATGCAAAGCATAAACAGCCAGAACAGCTACGTTTGCGTGCTCCCCCGGATGCGAATACATGCACCCTTCAAACAGTGCTTGGGGTCTCCCGCATGCAGTCCTGCATCTCCAGGAACCCTGCACAGGGTCCCCCATAGCTGTTGCTGGCACCCCAACATGCAAATGAAAATTGCTAATTTGGGTTAAACTCGGAAAATCTGTGTGTGAACACCTGTAAACCGTTCCTGCTCCCTGCTACACTGCATACGTGCACCCCTAAGTTAGATCGGAAACCCGGTTGTGTACACACACACCTAAATATAACATGCAAACCCACCTCCGCGCTGCAATTCCTAACGGCAAGTGTCTTTACTCCTGCCTTTAGGTTGCATAGAGATTGAAGGATTTGTGTGACCATTTCTATGCCTGCAGGCTGTGCAGGTAGTTCCATTAATGTGTGTCATTTGGTGCAATTGTGGGCATGCAAGGGACTGCCTGCGGCCGTACCTCCGAACACCCACTTTTTTGCATGTTCTTCCCCATTTCTTGTACCGCCATCTTGGCAGCATTCTGCGCAAGCAGCGCCTACGTGCCACTAGAGGATAGATGATTATGGCATCTAATGTACACATTGCAGGTAGATCTCTGATATCTCTATCAAGGAGTTAAGACACATGTCCACCCCGAACACGGACGCTAAGGTAAAATAAACTCCACTGATTGGAAATAACAGGGAGCATTTTAGGACATGCTCACTGGATAGTGGTATTTACTGTAACTTTTATTTTGTTTTCTGTATGAACAGGACCATTGATTTTACACAACTTGAAAATACAACTTTGGTATGTATGCATCATTTTGAAAAATTGTGTGATTTTCGTGTTATTGAAACTACACCTGTTCTAATTGTTAATTACATACTTTGTGAATTGTGAATTGTAAATACACAGCCCTGAAGATGATATGATATTTTATTTCTATCGTGCTCGTGCACAAAGTGTTTCAGAGCGCGACAAGGCAAGGGAGGGGAACAAGGGAGAACAAAACAACGTTCTTACTAGGCCCAGTGACACTGAGAACGCGCAAGTCCTTGGGAGACGGGGAGGGTAAAAGTTCATGGAAGTTGGGAGAAGTGGAAAGTGAAGAGCTAAGGAGAAACGGATAAATAATAATAAATAAATAAATAAATAATTAAGGCAACAAACAGTGATAGTGCAGCCAGCAAGTTGTAACGCTCACCTGGTATCCACGGGGACATCATTCAGCCTGTTCTGACCTCTTAAGACCTCAAACCCTTCCCTGGAGGCTATTCGACTGGAGACTAGGCCTGAAACATAGGATTGGTAGAGTTTAACTCCCTATTGTCTCTATGTGCTTGAACCCCTTCTTCCCCGGGGTCCAACCCTTCCCTTTGATCCACAGCTCACCTTGTTTTCTTGGATAGTGTGTTCTCCGTCCTGCTTTCAGCGCAGGGGCACGTTGATTGATGCGGGCTCGTTGCTGCCTAGTTACTTCACTGGCAAGAGTCCGACAGGTAAATATAATGAGTCTTTTGAACAGTTCTCTAACTTCGTTCCTTTCCTTCCTTAGATGATGGCCGGCGTCCGGGGATGGCGGCGTGCTGCTGAGATGAGTAGCTCTGAAGGTGAGTGAGAGCACGATGCGCGATGCACCCCTTTGATATTTGTATTGAACTGAGTTATTATTCTGTGTCTTTTAGGTGCCGCAATGTTTTCAGCATAGATGTTTGTTATGAAGAACAAATGCGGTGGGTAAGCGCGGTATGCAGCGCCTCTAGATGTTTCCACGCTAACCTGCAGTGTCTTTTCCCTCTTGCAGATGGATGAGAAGTTCCAGAGACAGAGTTCCCCCAGAGCGGCTGGGATTCAGGTACGTGTTTCAAGCTCATACAATATTTAAAAATAAGCAAATATTTGCAGAATGCTTACTAATGCCTTTCTTCTGTTCTTTTCCCTTTTCCTTAGGAAGCGGTGTGCCGGGATGGGAATGACACCGCCGAAGATGCCCGCAGAACAGAAGGGGCGATGAATGATGGGCAGAAGCGCTGCAAGGTAAGGCTGTTCCTAACAGTGTTCTTGTTCTTGCAGGAGCTGAGCACAGAAGAAAGATGCAGGCCTACTGGAGACCGATCCGAACATGGTGAGTGTCATGCTGCAGGTGCAGAAAACGCAAAGCATGTTTCTCAGCCTGGGTGTGGCTTAAATAGTCTCTGGGTATCCCAGGTGTCTCTGGGCTGAACCGCACCCAAAAGACTAGACCGCACATGTAGTTCTGGGAACCGAAATATGTGGGGGCATCCATCTTTTCCCCATCAATGCACTACAAGTCCAATCCCCAATGTTATCCTATGGGAGTGAGTGAGTCTGGTGCCACAAGTGCCAAGTCTGACTCCAAGTGAGTCTTTGGAGGGTTGGAGAGGCCCTTGAGGGCCATGTAGGTGATCGTGGCCTGGCTCCAGCCTGACATCTTGGAGGGCTGGGGACATGGGGGGCAGGAATCGTGACACAAGGGCTGGGATTAAGGTAGCAGAAAGGGTAGGACCAATATGTGCAGGATGAAAAAGGGAGGGGGACTGTATGGGTACAGATACAGACCCCAGTGCAAGGGGTGGCCCTGAGACAGTGCGCGTGGCAGGGTGAGCAGGTTTCTAGGCCTGTCAGACAGAGGGTGGCTAGGTGCACAGAGCCACAAGAGAACAGATCAGCAAGGGAGAGGGTGAGCGAAGGAAGTATCAAAGAGGAAGGTCTTGAGGTGTTTGCGGACCCAGAGATGGTTCTGCCCAGGTTTTAGAGTGGCAGGGAGGCTGTTCCAGAAGGGAGGCACCAGCCAAAGACAAATCTACCCCCAGCTCGTTTCTTTGAAAAACGACTGACCTTGAGGGAGTTTGAGGTAGAGGAGCGAAGAGCTCGGGAGGCGCGGTATTTGCGGAGGGATAGCTGAAGGTATTTTGGAACCCAGCCCCAGAAGCCCTTGTGGACAATGCAGAGGGTTGTAAATGTAATCCTTGCATCCACTACCAGGCACCGAAATGCATTGGCAATAGAGTGTTCATAACTGACCATTGAGTCTTTTTTTGCCTCAGTGAATCATGTGAATAAAACACGTTTTTTATAAATTCAGAATACTTTGACTGCTGTTTGTTTGTTTTTATTACTTATATTGCGAACCAGACCCAAGGGTAACCGGGCGCATTTTATAAACAGCTCAAAACTTTGTTACAAGATCACATGGCAAAAATAGCAAAAATAGAGCAACAAGAATAATATACAACAAAATATACAGGAGTATACACAAAATATACAGGAATATACAGCATGTAAAGTGTAAAAGCATGTATTTACGGTCCTAAGCAGAAATTCCTAGGCTTCAATAATTCCAGGCAGTAGATGATCTAAAGTGTGTCTGCATTTTTGATCCACGTTATAAGGTTGTGTCGGAAGGTGGGGTAGGGTTGGTCAGTCTTCAAGGTGGATGGTAGGGCGTTCCAGAGTTGAGCTGCTTTCACCTGAAAGCTGCAGCCACCGACTTTAGTCAGTTTGACTCTAGGTATGGATAGATTATTGGAGTTAGCAGATCTAGTAAGTCTTGTTGGTTTTAGTTTGGTGAATCTGGCAGAGAGGTACTGCAGTGCAGCGTTGTTAAGGCATTTGTGGACCAAAGAGGCAACTTTTAGTTGGATTTTCTCCTGAGTAGAGAGCCAGTTGTTAGCTCATCTGAGTGCGGTGATGTGGGCTCTCCTGGGAATGCAAAGTGCTGCTCTAAGCGCGTTGTTCTGAAGAATTTGAATTCTTTTGATGACTTCCTTGTTAGCCCCAATATAGAGCGAATTGCAGTAGTCCACTTTTGATAACACGAGCGCTCTCGCGAGTGTGATGCAGCTATCGTTTGATAGGAAGGGTTTGCCTGCTCTTATCAATTTGCAAGTGTAGGCGGTTGCTGAAGCCATCGCATTGACCTGCTTGTTGAAAGAAAGGGTGGAGTCCAGGTAGAAACCCAGAGTTTTATCCTCGTGGGCGGTTGTGATTTGGTTGTTGTCGATATTGAAGGAGGAGTAGTTGGGGCCCAGTTTTTTGAGGGTGGGGGGTGTGCCCAGGATGATGATTTCAGTTTTGTCATCATTCAGGCATAGACCGTGTGTGGCCATCCATGCCTGGATGATGAGATACACTCTGTTCACCAAGGCCAAATCCTAGTCGTAATCACCGGTAAGTGGTAGGAGAATCTGGGTATCATCTGCATAATTAGTGTAGGTGATACCAAGAAGGTCCAGATTATCGAAAAGGGGCTTAGTAAAGATGTTGTAGAGTGTAGGCGAAACACAGGATCCTTGGGGCACACCACATGTAATGGGGATGGAGTCTGCTGCCGCAGTGGTGGAGAAGACTCTCATTGTCCTGTTATTGAGGAAGGATTGGATCCATTTTGTGGCTTCTTCTGAGAAGTGCGCGGCTATATCAAGGTGCCTGCAAAGGACCTTGTGGTCAACAAGGTCAAATGCGGCTGATAAGTCCAGGAGGAGGAGTAAGGCTGGTTTGCCTTGATCCCTTAGCTCATCAATTTGCGTCTTTAGGTCTAAGAGGGCAGTTTCGGTTCCATGCTGGGGACGGAAGCCAGACTGCCGTACTCCTAGTAAATTGATGTTTTCAAGGTGTTTCTGTATTTGTGAGTACGCCACTTTATCTATGATTTTTAAGAGGAATGGCACAGTGGTGATTGGGTGGTAGTTCATGGGTATGGCAGGGTCTAGAATCTGTTTTTTAAGCAAAGGGAGTACCCAAGATTCTTTTAGGTTGCTTGGTATGGACCCTGTAGCGAATGAGGCGTTAATGAGTTTTGAGATAAAGGGAGCCAGGTCTCTAGCTGCGTCCTTTATCAGTTCAGGTGGACATTGATCCCCCTGGCAATTAGATGGTTTGAGTCACAGTATGATTTTTTCTGTCTCAATAGTAGATACTTTTGAGAATTTGAAGCGAGGGTAGTTGGTGCTATTTTTAGGAGGGCTGATATCTGTTTTGGGCTTAGTGTCGAGACTGAGCGAGGATTTTTTCGTGGCAATTTTAGATTGGAGAGATGTTACTTTGTTAGCTAGGCCTTGCTGAATGTTGGTGCACCATGTTTTATCTTTGACACAGTTGTCAGGCACTGGGATGGGGGATTCTGTTTCCTTTAGGATAATGAAGAGTTCTTTCATGCTAGAGTTGGCTTGGGCTATTCTAGTGTTGTAGGTTTCCCGTTTGGCTGCTAGTATTTCCTTTTTGTAGAGGGCAGATATATCTCTCAGGGTGCTTTTATTTTCTTCCGATGGTTGTAATTTCCATGCGACCTCGCATTGTCTTTTTTTGGTACGAAGAGTTTTTAGATGGGGGGTGTACCAGGAGTTGAGGTGGGCTTTAGGTTTGCTGCGTCTCACTTTGAGTGGTGCAATTATGTCCAAGGCAGAGGACATGACTTTGTTGTACTCGTTCACTAGTGTTTCAGGGTCCAGGTTGTCTGGTAGTGAATTAAGTGTGGGGAGGATGAGCGGGAGTAGGTTGTCTGGGGTGATGTTTTTCTTGTTTCTGGTTGGAATGGATGGTGCTGGCTGAACTGAGGCGGTAGTGGGTCTGATCGTTTCTAGAGCAAAAGTTATAAGGAGATGGTCTGTCCAAATTAGTGAGGAGATCGATAGGATGGAGGCATTGCAGTTGTGGTCTGCCACCCAATCGAGTAGTCTACCCTTGTTGTGGGTAGGGTGAAGTACTTTTTGTGAGAAGCCTAGTTCAGAGAGTAGGTTGGCTATTCAAGTTGCCTGTGGGTCATTTTGGTCATTGAAGCCTAGGTTAAGATCCCCTAGCAGGATGACTTGTGATGATTGTTTTAGGTTGTGCGATAGGATGGTAGAGATGTCCTCCTCAAAGGTTCCAATAGGGCCTGGAGGTCTATAGATAAGGTGGATAGTGAGGGTTTGGGAGTTGTTAATAGCTAGTTTAGCTGTTAGGCTTTCGCATGATTTAGCGTCGTCCGAGGGCACTAGCCTGATGGATAGGTTAGATTTAATAATAAGGGCTATGCCCCCTCCGCGGGCTTTGCCTCTATCTGCCTTTAGGATGGTGTAGCCGTTGGGGGTTACTAACATAATGGCTGGTCCTGCAGCGGCATGTAGCCAGGATTCCGTGTTGGCCAGGAAGTCAAAATTTTAGGTCTGGATAAGATCAGCAATCTCAATGGCATGGGCAATCAAGGACCTAGCAGTAACTAGTGCACCTTTTAGAAGTGGGCTGGTGGATGGGGGTGTGCATGTCTTTTCCTGGGTTGTGGCAGGAGTGTGCATACGTGCATTTTGTGTCTTTGGGTGTAGGCTGTGTGGTTTTTCTATGCCCCTATTATGTGAGGGTTTGCTACGGTTAGATGTGGTCAGTGTTCTGGCGTGTGGTTCATATAGTTTTGCAAGTCTGGCTCGGAGTCTAGCATTTCTAGATATGGTATTGCATGGTTTAGATTCGAGGGTTCTATGTTGTTGAGGTTCTTCAGTTTGGTCATTCCGACTCAATAATGGTTGAGGTGGAGTCTGTGTCATGGCAGGGGAGTGAGCTGAGCGTTGGGGGGTGGTGTATTCAAGGGTGGGAGTGAGTCTGGGTATGTGGAATAGGAGTGTTGTTAGAGTGAGAAGGGCTAGTGTGGCTTGTAAGGTTTGCATCTGCAAATTGATTTTCCACAAACACGTGTGAAGGATTACAATAACTTTTTGAAAACAATTGAAATCTACTCAACCTTTTTAAAAAAGGAATGACTATAATCTAATTGATGGAAATAACGAATATAGCTCCTAAAAGAGCTACGTGGGAGCACCAGAGTCTATTAGGTGGTTCCCACCTGATTGTTTTTCATTACAATGTTGCTCTGAAGTGTCACGGGATACATTTTGTTCAGTTAGATATGAAGTGAATTTGACCAAAGTTGTGAGAATACAGTTATAGAAAAAAAAAATCCTCAACGTTATCTGTGACACCCTAGTTTTTTAGATTATAATGGCAATACCTTTCATATAAATTAGTGATAGTGACCACACGGGCAAACTGTATGATGGATTGGAAAACTGCCTGTGGTGGGAGTAACTGGGCAGGTGGGCAAAACAAGCCAGAGGCTGTTCCCATGGGCGTAATTATGGGGGGGAAGGGGATTTTGTCCCCCCCAACTTCTGTGGCATGCCTTTTTGTCCCCCCCATATTTTGGAGGGAGGGTAACGGGGGCTGCAATCATCAATTACGTAATTGGACAGCACGAGCCCTGTTGGGGTGCTCAGCAAGGCTTGTGCTGTCTAAGTACATAATGCAGAGATGCCTGGCAGCCACACTACACATTCAGGGCTGGGAAGCCCTGCATCGCTCAGTCCCTCACCCTGGCTGGCATGACTCAAAGTCAGCAGCCAGGGTGCTGAACTGGGTGCTGCAGGGCCTGGCGCCTGTGCTGTCACGCTAGCAGCAGCACTTCCGGGGGCCAGCGGCACAAAGCATCTCCTTCCGGCTTCGTGTGACACACAGACAGGAACTCGGAAGCTCATTCAGCTTCCTGATTTCTGTCTGGAGGCGCGTGAGTGCGAAGAGGTTAGGTCGGTGTAACATGAGACGTGGACCGGGTGTCAATTGAAAGCAGAGTAGGGGTACTTTTTAAAAAACAAAATAATTTTTAGTTGCGTTTGTGTATGTTTGTTGGGGAGCTCTGTCCAAGCCCTCTGAGTCAAAATGCATGCAAACTTCCTAATTAGCATATGGATTGCACCAACAGAAGTGACTTCACAGAAAAGGACATTGCAAGGCGCATCCTCATTCTTTGATATTTGGAGGCACCATGGAAGTGACTGTAGAATAAGTTGCCATAAGTAAGCCAAGTGGCAAATAACTGTGGTGCACAATACCTAAATTGCACTATTGTTATATGTGGTGCACCTCTATAGTCATTAGGCTTTTCCATTATAATAACATGATACATTAACATAAGCTTTGAAGTGAATCTGAATCACTTACAGAGCTGCAGATAAGGCACAATGAGATTAAATAATTTGCTCAGGATCACACACTTGGTTGAATGGTGAAACTGGGATGTGGACAATTTAAGCGACCGTGCACATCTTTCCAGGCTTAGTTGATATATATATTTATTAAGGTTTTGCTTTACATTTCATGTGCTTGCTATTTATATAATACATATAACACATCATTCTTTATAGCAATGCATTGGAAGCAAACCACATTACATAATAAACTAGCCTTTCATAATAAACTAACCATACACTATATACATTGTCATAGAAATATGTTGAGCAATGGGAGTATGGCTTTAGTTTCATTCTCCCCGTTCTGCATGCAAAGTCACAATAGCATCATGCAGATTAACCTGAGCCTAACAAATCCTCCTTGGGATTTAAAGCCATAGTCATTATTTCAAAAGGCATGCAACATTATGCACCCTTCTCTTTTCTGATCACTCCCTCCCATTCACATTTCTAAAGGGACACAAGTCTCTGCTAATAGTAACCCTCTCCCTCCCATCAGTGCCTAAGGCTCACATTGTAATGCTCTGTTTATACAGAGCAACGTGAGGACCCTCTGCTGGCCGGAGCTCCTTGGGACATTCTCCTAGCAGCGGGACACCTCTACCATTTGGAACGGGTAAGGTGCCCTGCTGCCAGGACAATGAGCGTGCTGAGCAGAAATTGCTCAGCACACATCGTCCTGCCAGCGGGACACTTTTGCCGTTGGGCACCCTCTCTGAAGTGCCAAATGGGAGAGGTTTCCCAATGACAAATGTCCCGTTCTGGATCTTAAAAGAGCTAAGGGGGGCAGCTTGGCCACCCCCTTGCGACGCTCCCCCTCGGTACTCCACTGCTTGGAGCCATTTGCACACAGGAAAACATACCTTAATTTTAATCAGTCAGAATCTTGTAGAAAAAATCTATCAGCATGTAGACATATAAGGTGCTGTGCAGAACCCAAGTTAGGAGATATATGGCATTTAAAAATCTATACCAATTATACTTGGTCACCCACTGCACTGCATTAACCAATGGTTTCTGCCTCTGAATGAAAGGAAACATCAGGCAAATTGCTGACATTCCAGTGAATCTGGTCCTTTTGGGCATGGCTTTATAGTTCAAGTAGGTCAAGTCAACGAAGCCCAAAATTTCAGGTATCAGGGGTAGATGAAGTCTGGTCTGCTCTATGGTTGCTCCACTGTTTTCATGTGTTATTGTAAATGTACATATAAATGTTGTGTGTGCACAGTGTATGTCAGTGGAGGTGATGGGTGCATTTGTGTCTGAGTGAGAGTGTGTGCAAGCATATGTGTATTGTAACGCTCACCTGATTCCCGCAGAGGCGCCGGTCTTGACTGGGCGAATACCGTATCTTCAAAGGTGATGTGTAACACACGATTGGCTCTTTGGGCTGGACCTCTGTGCACTGTATGTCTGACTCGAAGAGTAAGATGTCTGCAGATATAAAATATGGGATTAATGAACTGGGGTTATTGGGTGTCTCTCTCTTCTTCCCCTTCTCTTCTCCTGTAGAACCCCAAAGGTTAACGCTCTCACCTTAGGTAAGTGAACGCCGAGCTCTCCATCTGCCTCGGGGCAGGGTGCCGTAACCAGTTTCTTCACTGGATAAGGCTGCAGGCCTCTTGACCTCAGAGGACTGCTGTCCGTCGTTTACTGCACGAACGGTAAGTTCCGAGTATTTCAAATGTCTTTAAAAGTCTTTTGTAATGATGTCTCTTGTTTTGCAGGGTTCCGGCGATGGCGGATGACGGGCTGAAGTGAGTTGAGGATGGAACCCGTGTGAGGAATAGAAGCGCCTGGAAGCACGTAAGTAAGCGCTTGTTGCCTGCTTCACGATGCGCACTAACTGTCCTTTTATCTTGCAGGTACAAGTTCGGAGCTGCTGAAGGGTGCCGGAATACCCACTGGGTTCGGCGTGGGAAGGAGTAATGGCACGCGAGTAATAAAGTTACCCAATGTCTTTAAACGCACCTTCTTTTGTCTTCAGATGCAGGATGCAGTGCGAAGACCTCCGGAGCGTGCAAAGAGTTGGTAAGCTTTTGTCTTTCAGATGCCGGAATGCAGCGCGAGGCGTTGGTGACAGCCGATGGACCAGGTAAGAGAAGCGCTGTCACTGAAGACCGTAATGCTAACCTGTTCTTTCTTGTCTTTATAGTTGTTGCTGAAGACTGGATTCAGGATGGTAAGCCTTTTTCCCTTAGGCCCAGGATCAGATGCAGAAGACACGATGAGCGTTCTGCTGCAGAGGATGCAGAATAACACAAAGCAAGATTCATCCATCGGGTGTGGTTTAAATAGCCTCCTGTGGTGCTTAGGTCCCTCCTTCCACAGCCACGCCTAGGTAAGAAAAGAGTTCCTGCTTTCCAGAAGAGTTCCAGTGTTCTGAACCTAGGGAGTGGCTCCTGCCCCACCCAACAGGAAAAGTAGTCCCAAACAGAAGAGGATTAGAGGCTCAACTGGCAGGTAAGTAAGCAGCATGGTCTGCTGCAGGTAAGTCCACCCAAGCATTATGAGCCCGGCGCTTCCAGCGCTGGGACTGAGCATATTTATGAGCCTGGTGCCACTGGCGCCAGGACAGGGTCCAAAAGGTCCCAATTGGGACTGGTTGGCACTCGGAACCTGGGTTATGGGTCTGCTTCCAAGGGAGTTGGGTAAGTCCTGACCTTTTGGAAGCAGAGATCATGACATGTATTGACTATTGTGTCTGAATAAATGATAAATAATGCACTGTTTGTATTTTATAGTGGAATTAAGTTTGTGAATGTTATGTTGTGTCACTGGGTGCATGGCAGGCCGGCTGAAGATGTGTGGGGGCCCAATTGAATTTTAAAGATATGCCACTAGTCTTATGAAAGTTATAACAGAGTGTCAGCAATTAACTCTTGTGGTGTAGTAGTTCAGTGTTATACCTCAGAGATTTAGGTTGTTTTACCGACGTACAAAATCACGGCGGAATTCACCATAGTCATTTTCGCTGCAAATACATTTTTACCTCAGTACAAAAAACCAAACCCATTTCCCCTCAAACCACCAGTACACCCATAAACCCCCTGCTTACCTTTTCTCCATCCGCTGCCACTCCTGTAACCTGCAGCGTCAGATCCATCCCTTTAACGCGGGTCAGATCTGACGCTGCAGCGTCCCTTTTCTTCTTTTTTCTTTTTTTGTCCCCTGCCACCAATGCTGAGGAAGCAGGGGACAGCTCTGCAACCGCCGAAGCCACAAATACAGAACATTGCTGAGGGGGCCACCCCTGCAACCACTGCTATTCATGTACAGTCTCTTCGGCTTCTAACTAATGGTGACCAAATTCAGTCAAATCTACCATTCAACCAAATTTCTTTTAACAATTTGGCCGAAACGATCCCTCAGAGCCACCATCCGCCATTCCTTCACCCCACCCCTTTCCTTCAATTGTCATGTCCCCCCCAACATTTTCAGCAAAGTTACTCCAGTGGCTTTTCCTACCTAATGTATGATTCAAGAACCCCAACTCATGTTGGCAGTGCATGGCATATGTTGGTAGTACCAGGGCATATGTTGGGAATATCTGGAAAGCAGGGCACATTTCATTTTAACAATGCAAAAGCCAAAATAACTGGCTATGGGCATGCATTGTTTGTTTGCCAAAATACAAACTATCAATTAAAAGTGTCTTAAATACATGTAAATAAATACCTTTAGCTTTACACAAATACACGCACAGCTGAACGTATTATTAGTGGCATCAGTCACTTGTAACTATAACATGGTGTAGAGTGTAATAGCATATGATAAGGCTCTGAGGCATAACCAGAGGTCAAAAATGATTGCTGAAATGAGGGAGCCCTTCCAGTAATGCACGCATCGAGGGACAAATTATGACAAAATGTCCAATAAAATAGTGGCACTCAAGCATACATTCACTCAATACAATGGTTTAATCGGACAAAATGATCCACAAACATTGATGGGAAAAAAATACAGGTTTTTTTAAATATATTTATCGGGTTCTTGATCTATAGATTTCTCCACCCAGCTGCCAGAATACTGAGTTAATAGAAGAGAAAACAAGCAAAAACATTGACTGGATCATGAAATGAAATAAAGACCCATCCCATGAGTTCATATTCTGTTGAAGTTCCGATGTCAGTCAATTAAACTTCCTGGCGAGCTGATGAGACAAAATGCCGCGGGGATCTTTGTGCTATCTCAGCAGAGGGGATATTTTTCCCCTGGCTGGCAGATTGCAGACGCTCGCGCAGGTAGCACAGCAGCTCGCGGGTCTCAATCAGATAAACTGACGTCTGTGACAGATAGCTCTCTGTACAGTGGAGTCACTAAGCCTGCTCGCCTTTCTCACGGGAATGCGCCGCGACTATTACAGTATCCCTAATGCAGCCGCTAAGATGCCATTTTAGACCCATTCAGAGTCTGAAACTGGATCACGCTCACGGTGAAAAGACTGGCTCTTAAATAGCCCCGCGCCCGAGGTCAGTTTACCTTATCACTATTCTTTACAACAGAAATCCGGTGTTTTATTTATTAGCTACCAGCATGGTCTTTGTGAAGAAAAAGCGAACTTTGCCGTTTTACTCATCACAATTTGCAATGCTATCGCCACATGGTCCCGTAAATTGTGAAAGTGTTTGGAAGTGATAACGATCACTGCCATATAACCAGATGCTTTTTGCGGAATATTAAACGGTTCTGCAGTAATGAACTGCAGTGTCTGTGTCATACAAAGGCGGGCAGCCTATCACGTGTAAGGGGCATGCATTTGTCTTTATTACCCATTATTTCGTTATCTGACTGCAGCAATCTTAGCATGACAGTGCTTGCAGTCCCCATTGCACACATATGCTGCACACATGCAACTCATTTTGACAGGAAGTCATACCTGACATACAACTAATTTTGGCAGGAAGTGATACCTAACATCCACACCAGCAATCGTTATCGTGTAATCACAGTGCTCTCTTTCATCAAGCGAGTCACGTGGCAGAAGACATGCTAAATGGCAGACACCAACGGAACTTTGACCAATTAGAGGCATGCCTAGGTGTACAGAACATTCGCATTTTCCATTCTATTCGTTTAATTAATAACAATAGAATCACACTAATTTAAGAAACTAAGGGACAACAGCAGTTCTTCAAAACTGCCCAGGAGTTCGCACTATAGAGAGGAGAGCATATGCCACTCAAAAATGGGAGATTCTACAGACACGTTACAGAACAACACCAGCCTTTATTCCCCTCAAATATTCGCTATTTCTGTTTTGTTTCATTGACTTTTCTCTGGCCAAAAATTCCCCAATCCAGTTGTTTAGTAAACATTTCAGACACCAGCATATTCTAGAAGAGTAATTCATTAATATGGTGTCTTCGGAGCATGCATGGCAATAGTGCCCACCTTAAACGTAATGCCAAATACATGTTGCTTGTCATTTTTCCTTCGCGTGGTTTAAACAGGCAGGTGGGAATGCAGCGCAATACATTGTTACGCTTCTTTTTGCAAATACATTCCCAGCCCTGTCGGGTCTATATAGTTTATATATTGTGGAATCTTCAATTCTGAAATAAAAGACCAGGGGCCAAATTTAAAAATGCCAAATACATGTTGCTTGTCATTTTTCCTTCGTGTGGTTTAAACAGGCAGGTGGGAATGCAGCGCAGTACATTGTTACGCTTCTTTTTGCAAATGTATTCCCAGCCCTGTCGGGTCTATATAGTTTATATATTGTGGAATCTTCAATTCTGAAATAAAAGACCAAGGGCCAAATTTAAAAATGCGTGTTGCAGTGTCGCAATGCCATGCTTTGTAAGTTATGCCTTGTGTGTACTTAAATGCCATGAACCACCTCACGTCGATGACTGCATTTGCCACCACATGCGAGGGGATGCATCCCAATTGTTTCTGAAAGGCCATTAAAAGTCGGTTCATTGTCAGATGCAGGCCACATACGAAGTGTAATCCTTCAACTCTTTCCTAACACCACGTAAGAGTACTATAACAAACCATCATTAAATAAAAATGATTACTAGAATATTCGCAACATTTCAAACACGTTTCTGGTGCCATGATAAGAAACACGCGGCTTTGTGTTGAACCGCAATTTCACATAACCTTGGAAAACAATCTCTTGTTTCAGTCGGATCATCATGCTAAAGGATAGGGGGCTTTCTATGCCGCATACACATTTACAGGCGTGTGGGCATGGCTGTGTGTTTGTGTTGATGGAGGATTATGCAGGAAAGTGTGGTCTAGAAGGGGGCCAGGACATCTGTACACTGCTTGAGTAGACCCTCTCTGCACTTGAGTAGGTATCGTGCACTTGAGTAGGTAGCATGGGCAACTCTATGGTTGGCAACATTTTTCTTCAGAGCATCGTGTTTAAGGGCCTAATTCACAAATGAGCGTTTACAAATGGGGGTTTCCCATTATAAAACGCTTCTGTAAATAAGGCCCTAGTCCTCTAGGTCTGGGCATACTACGGCACAGAGCATGATAACGTGGTATGTGTGAGTGTACTTCCTATTTTCTGGTGTAGATGTTCCTTGTGGTCCTATGCAAGTCTTCTATGATGTCCTTCTAGCTTGACATGGGGCCTTTTCAGTTTGCATCTGGACTTGCAGATTATATATAGACACTGCTTTGGAAAGGGAGCTTTGACTCTCATATGTTGTGCTGGGATAAATCTACCAATGGAAGCCTAATCCTATATGCCAAATATATGTGTACCCTGTTTGTTTGTGTATCTGCGTGCCTGTGGTGGGAGAGCAGGGTCAGACTGTGGCATACAATAAAGGTGGGCCACAATCACACTTTACAATTCACTACTATGCAGAACAGCTGTATGATTACTATCCAAGGGGGTGTTCATGATAAAATGTTTACAAAGAATGTATTTGAAAAAATATTTGCTTAGTGACATTGGTTAAAACTACTTTTGCAACATATGAAACTGGCCAACTCTGACCAAAAAAGTGGTTGATTCTGTCAAAAACACCTGTCCCATCAAAACCATGGGCTGGCACTTCAGGAATTGCCCTATTGCCCTGAATGCCACCCCCTAGTCTGGTTGAGAGAGACACAGAGAGAGACTAGAGCATGTCAGCACACCTTTAAGGTGAAGGGGGCGACATACCATGTATGAATACATCTGAACAGCCACCACTAATGTTACCTGCAGTGCCTTTTAAAAGTGAACCCCAAAGGGAATAATAGTGGTATGTGTAGTATATCTTTCCTTTGGGACCAAACCCATGCTTGCACTCCGAGAAGCACATAGCACAGTGTTTGGTCTATCAATGCATAGACCTGGGACCAAGGGAATTATGTGTGCCGTTCAGCTCTGCTGCTTTTAGTTTTAGCATGTGTTCAAGTTGCAAAGAAATGCCACTTTTTCCCTGGATGGGAATTTGTTTATTTGTTCTGTTTCCTTTTTGTTGTTATTTCGAATAAGGGATACAATAACTTAAAGCAGACACATTACTTATGCATTGCCCTTATGTTTACAGTATTTATATATCCATTTTACATAACAAGCAGTCGTGTCCAATCTATCACAGAAACAATGCCTAAATCCTCCTCAAAGGAATTCTTCCTTTCCTCACTTTCCCCCAGAAGCTGAGTGTCTCTAGAGCCCTGGTTCTCTCTTGGCTAGACTACTGCAGTAGCCTTTTCCTTATTCTGCCCTCTTCTTTATGACCCCACCAGCTAATCCAGAATAGGGCTGCAAGACTTATCCTTGACCTCAAGCCCAGGGACTGCGTCTCTCCAGCCTTAAACAACTGTGCACTGGTTCCTGGTTGCTGCAAGGAACAAATTTAAATCTCTCTGCATCATCCACAAAACTGCCTGGGGCCCATGGACCATACAATCTACAACTTGCTCTCACTAAATACTCTCCCTCCAGATCTTTACGCTCTTCCAGCATCAACTCTCTGTGGGTTAAGTGCTGCGCTCAACAGCGAGCTGGTGGCTGATCTCTTTCCTTAGAACGCTTCCTTCTATGGAATAGCCTCCCCCTTCCTCTTTGTCTTGAGCAGGATCTCCTCAAATTCCAGAAGCTCCTCAAGACTTTTCTTTGCACCTCCTCCTTCCCTTCCTCCCTCCTCTACTAAATCCCACAGTTACTGAGATTGGTGATGAGGGCCCTTATGTGTCCTCCTGGGTCCTGGCCTCCCACACGCAATCGCCCACAGCCTCCACCACTGGAACTTTGGCTTGGCACCCACTGGCCTGTGTCACCACAGGCCTGCACTTATTTATTGGCGGCTGAATACTCCACCTCGGCACTTACAGCTGCTCACTCCCAAGCACTTCCCTCATGATACACCTAGCACGGACCTCCCACTCTGTTATACCTATCTCTCTCTCTGCACTTGCACGTTCTGAATGCTCACAAGGCCTAGTAGGTTCGCATCTATCTTTCATTGTGATATTTTTTTTCCTTCCCATGTTACCTCCCTGTTGCCTGTTGCCACTTTGAAAGACAATTCACTTGCTGTATAAGCGCCTTACAAATGCACAATAACATAAATAAAAACATAAATGGTTCATATAAGGCCATATCAATTTTGTCTTGATTGTTTTAAATTGTTTTTTACAATGATTTAAGCTCCAGTTGATTTTCTATACAGTCCTCCACATAAAACTGGTTCGTACTTTCTATTTTCTAAGAATTCTAATTCATATTTCACCGACTCCCACTGAATTCTTTGTACACAATTCCTCCAAAAGTGTGGTACCTTTCTCTGAAAGGTGATTGAAGAGTAACAATTCAGAGTGAAATTGCTGATTCAATTTACAAATGGAAAGAGTTCTTCCTACAACTATGTTACAAAACAAGCATTGGCAACGCCAACAGTTGTGCCTTGTGCCTAGGCATTGGAAATGCATTTGCCATGAACTGCTCTAGTGGTATTAACTGGCCATCAATGGTAGCAGCTGCAAAATGGTTGTAGTACCTGGGCATATAATAGCAGTGCTTGGCAAATGCCTAATTCTTATGCACAAGACAAATTTGTTGGCTTTGCCAATGTTTGTTTTTAAAAGGACTTCAGTGAAGGACACAGTTAATGATTATAAATGAAGGCAGTCCTGGTTAATACATTTTTATAACACCAGTATCAGGTTACAGTGCTGTAAGCGATAGTCAATTAACACTACAGCTAAGTCAATGCCTAGTCTGGGATACTGAGGAAAACCCTTATTGATGTATTTTTATATCCAGTTCAGTACTCTGGATGACAACCCTTGTATAACACCCCCCTCTTAGAATCCCCCTGAACCCACTGAGCCAAGAAGTAGGTTTGTTTTGCAAATTAAAAGGTTTATTTGAAAATTTAAATAATATATATATATATATATATCACACTTCTATAAATAAATTGATAATGGATATTACACTTGTGAATATGAGCAGTAGTCAGCAAGAGGTAACTTATGAATAGGAAGAGAAGAATAAGGTGGGAAAGAATGCTTTATGTGGTTCAAGGAAACGCAAGGTGGAATAAAATGCAGTACAGAAATAACTTGTTATGATTTTAGCAAAAGGTAATATGATCACTTTTTCTTTTGACAATTCACTCCCCCCCTATGCAATACAAGAAATGGAAGGAGAGCACACAGTCTTCAAGAATCCCAACAAATCACACTTTATAATGCAATACACAGTTCCAGTTCTCCCAGCAAGCTTAGGGAAAACAGGGATGAGTTTTAAACACAGGGGAATTACTTTAATGTGGTTTGCAAGGAAGTGAAAAGGTGCTAAAATTGCTTTTAATTCCCTCTAGAGGTTCAGGGTAGGTGATGGCAACTTTATATTAGTTCAGGCTCACTTTAACAATACTCTATGAATGTTTAGCAGATTGCAAACGAATTTTAGCAAAGAGAAGCAAAAAGTTGCTGATTTCTACAGATGAAGAAATCGGGCCAAATCGCAAATCGCAGTAAATTTCGCAAGTGTGTGTCTCGTGATTGCGGAAGAAGTATAGGGATTAGGAAGTCGGTTCTAGGTTCGTTGGAAAGCCTAGATTCTAAACTTTCTTGTTCCTAGCACAAACGGTTCCGGAGATACGGATGATTTAATAAAGGTAGATTTTTGGATTTAAAGTAAAACTCAAAATGACAGGTGACAGCTTGCAGCTGCAGAATTGACAGGTGGCAGTTGTGCAGCTTTAAAAATGACAGATGACACGATTTCTAGGAGGATGTTCTAATTAGGTTAAAATAGTTTAGATTAGATTATTTTAACTAAAAAATTGGGTTCTGCACAGTTCTGGCGGTACTCACAATATATTTTGGGCAGGAAGGGGCCTCGCCACGGATCTGGTCAGGTTTTGGACTGGACTCCGGTTCTGGTCTCGGCACTTCACAGCGATCTGGGTCAGCTCTCTGGATACAGCGGCCTGTGGTTCTCTGGATCTCTGGTCTGCTTCCGGTCCGGATCAAGTGGATTCTGGATGTAACACTGCTTTCTGGGTACTGGCAAAAGTTCCTGGCACAGAATTCAGACAGCTCGCCCAGCTGTGGAATAGTTTGCAAATGATTTTAAGGATGCTGAGGCCTGCTGAGAAGAGTTCTCAGTTTGTGGGTTTAGGCCCTTGCTTTAAGTTCTGAAGTAAAGTTCTGGTCTTTGGAGATTGATGGATGTGAAGTCTGGAGTCTCTCGGCAGAGCGTCCCGCAGAAAATGGAATTGAATGTCCCTACCTGTCCCAGCAGTCTCTTTTTATGTGTTTTGAAAATGGGTGTGTGCCTGGGCCTAGCTAAGCCTGCCCCTCTCTACTTGTCATTGGCCCAATTCTCCCCTCTCCCATGATTGGGGAATTGGGTTGTGAGTCAGAGTGATGAGGTCTGTTTATGGGTCAGAGGATCCTCCCCTGGTCAATTTGCCCACAAATCTATATTTGATTCAAATACATATTTATCTATGTACCATTTCTCTCATACTATAGGTCCAGTTAACATATTTTCTGTAGCACCAAACCATCCGATCCCTGTTTTTGTACGATGTTGTGTCCACTGATGACAGAATTCTCCCCTTTTCATCCAGATAATGACCTCTAAACCTTTCCAGATTTTACACAAATGTGCACCAGGGATATGGGTTTCAGATGATAAAGTGTCAGATTTTTAACATGCAGACACTTGGAGTAAGACCCTATTTTCCGCTAGCAACCCCTCAGAATACACCACAGGGTCCTAACGCCTCCTAAAACGTGCACAGAAAAATCACAAGAATAATGATATTACTTATATAATTTTGACCAGTCCGCACTATGAGGTATCTATCTTTTTAACTTATGCCCTGGTAAAAAAAAGGGTGTGGCTCCCACATCACATGGTGGAAGAACTGGTTTATCCACTTCCCCCAAGCTCAGCTGCTAGCAGAGGCACTGCCCCTCCCAGTTTCCCCCAAGAGGAAGCCACTTTACGGCCCCCCCAATATAACATTTGCCTGAGTCCATTGTTCAGTTTCCTGCAGTCCCCAGGTAAATCAATCAGACAGGTATTTAATTCCTTTTGGTGGGGAAGCAGGATGCAGCCAGGCCTGGGAACACAGCTGTTGATCCAGTTTCAACTCCTGTCGGGGGTAGTTGTCCAGAATCCAGTTTCATTAAGCCAGGTTTCAGCTAAATGTCACTTTTTGTTCCCAGTTTTCTACATTCAAATCAAACTGACAATTTTTACACATGCAGCTAGAATGCTGATTCTAAGTTCAAAACTATGACATTTCAACAGTTACAAACTATGTGACACTCAAAAGTAGGTCCCTCATTTAATTTAAACATTTCGATTTTAGTGGTTTTCAGTTCAGTTTAACTTAAGCTGCTGACCTCCACAGCTCAGCCAGTTTTGTTATGAACATTGTTTTGGGCTCTTTTTCTTTCCAGATTTTGTATGCGCACAAAACTTCAGTTAGGCGACCATTTTGGTGTGCGCACAAACTGCGCGGTTCTCCTGGATTCTGGCGCACATGTGGGCTTTTTGGCCATCTTGGATTTTCTAAGCCCACAGCACCAAATGTTGCAGCTTAATGACTCAAACGTGGGTCAATACACCTGACATTCCTCTACAATGAATGTGGCGCACAATAAAAACACTTTTGTAGTATACTACGGATTCTTGTTTAGTAGGCCTCCAATCCGTCTCGCACCGAACCTCCACAAACACCCTGTGTCATAATGGACTCGGAACAAGGCCGGTGTGTATCAGTAAGATATTTATGAATGTATTATTTAATGTCAAAGGAAAATCAACCAATTACAACAGCCAACAATGTTGTGGCAACACCAATACAAAGACATCTAGAAGGCAACCAGGTTAAGATATACTGTGATACTACTTCATTTGTTTAATGACAAAGCAAGACAAAAACAATTCAACTCAAAATGATTGCATGAAGGTTAAGAACTTCACCTGCGACACTCAACCCCCAAACATCAATTGGACTTGATTCCTTTGAAAGGACGGCAGTGGCAGGGAGGAGGAATACAGGGGACAAATCGGTTTTGGTGTGGTGCCCATCAGAAACAATATGGGGAGCCAGCAAAGCAGGGGAAAATCTGTTTTTGGACCACCAATGGAAGAATGTTTTTTTATTATTTCTCACAACTTTTAGGGGACAGAATAGAAGAAAATTCATGCTGCTTACACTTAGGAAAACCGCTTGGAAATTACATGAAAAATAGTATAAAAATGAAATCAGTCCACAGTATGGTTGCTCCACAAAATACCTAAAATGAAATAGTCTTTCAAATTAATTGTGAGTGTTCCTGTTCAGCAAATGGGATGGCTGCTTCATCCCCCACCACATCTGTCCCCCTGGGCCAGCCTGTGACTAGAGGTTTTTATGAAGTCTCTTTGACGTTAGTGTATGCTCTCTGGGGTGGGTGCAACAAGGATTCACACCTTTTAGTCATGCTCCAGTCAAGGATTGCTTTCTCTTGAAGTCCTTACTTCCCTAGTCAGTAGGTCTGGAGAATATTGAATTTTGACGCCTTTAGCAGGACCATATTTTATTGCGGGTCATTGGATGAAGTTTGTGAAGTTTTGCCCTCAGCCAGAACAGATTTTTCCTGTAGATTAAAGTGTCTCTTCACATGTCACTGGAGTTTGGTGGGTGAAACATAATATACATAGATTTGCTCAGCCCTCATGTTTTGCTTTCCTGACATTTTTCTGTGAGCAGTGATATTTTCCCCATTTTGGCTTTTTAAAGCCGTTTTTATTTGCAAACACATATGCAGGCCGTTTTTGCTTTAAATTTTTTAAAAATCCTGTTTTCCATGTTACTGTATTCTTTGATTCCCCTTCTTTTGTAAATCAAACTACTGCTTATCCATTGATAATGACATGTAGGAAATTTCCACATGGTTCTGTAACTTTACATGAAACAAAAGCAAAAGCCAGGCCATTTTTGTTGCAGTGTTTAAATGCCTACCATTGATGTGAAAATAAAAGCAAAGGCAAGGCTGTTTTTGTTGCATGGTTTAAATGCCTGCCATTCAGGTGAAAGGGACTTCTGTTTGGGGCCTTTAAATGCACCCCACATACCCTCTGCCTCTTCGTCCATGACTCTTTGTTGGGGAAGAGTAGGGCAGAGTGAGGTTTCCTTAGGCGTAATTTTCCTTCATCAGCGAACGGGCACTCCAGTGTCCCCTTCCATCTATGGGTAGGGGGGTCTGGCATGGCACCCCCTTTTCTTCCTTCTTTTGGGAGTGGGCACTCCTGCCTTCCTGTCCATCTTTAGGTTGGAGGGTGTGGCATGGCACCCCCTTTCTTTCTTTCCTTCCAGGTCCCCAGGGTTCTCATCAGGCTCTGCTCTCAACTCCAGGCTGGAATTTAAGGAGGTTAGTTTTGTAATAGAAGATTAAAAAAAAGTTTCAGTACTTTTTAGGTACATTTTTCCCAGAAGATTCACAAAGAATTTACAATGACAACAACCTACAATTTTACAAGACTTTCTTGTTTCATAAACAATTGTTTATTTTTTTATTTCCTTCATTTGTAGAACAACACCAAGTAAATGACTCCGAGTAATATATGTATATATATATTTCCGTCTGATTTTTCATCCTTCCTTTTCATTCTTCAGATGGTTCCTCTGCTCGACTTTCATTTGTTTCATCAATCAGTCGCAAACTGTTCTGAGATGACAGCTTTTCAACTGATTGATGTGGACCCATTTTTCTTCTGTCAGTTCTCCTTTTGGGATGCAGATCTTATAGGCGATAAGCGATATGTGAGATTGTGAGGGGGTACAAGTAGACCCTGTCTCCTACTTGATGCTCTTTACTAGAGGTCTTTAAATCATAGTGGGTTTTCATCCCCTCTTCCGACTTTTTCCAGATTTTGCTGAGCGTATGCAAAAGCATGCTGAAAGTGTTTTCGCAAATTCTCAATATATTCATGTGCCGTGGATGCGTTGATCAGGGTAGGCTCTTGAGTTCTGTAGCGCAGATGCTGAGGTAGCACAATATTTCGTCCAGTCATTAGCTCGAATGGAGCCATTTTTGTTGCAGAAGCTGGTGTAGACCTGATGGCCATCAGGACAAGCGGTAGTCGGATTTCCTAACTAGCCCCAGAGTCCACCACAAACTTCTTTAGGATTTTATTGTACCTCTCAACTCCCCCCAGTAGAGGCTCGGTGGAAGGCAATCTGTAGTTTTCTCTTTACCCCAAGTATCTCCCACATCTTTGTCATCCCCTCGCTAGTAAAGTGACTTCCTCGGTCTGACTCAATCCTTTGGGGAAGTCCAAAACGCTATAAGATGTGATTGAGCATCAGGGCAGCCACTGTTTCTGCCTTGCAATTTGGGGCCGGGAGACATTCCACATACTTGGTAAACAAGCATTTCACAGTTAACATGTAATTGTTTCCTCTAGAGGAGGGAATCATGGGCCCGTTGAAATCTGCTTGCAAATCTGACCAAGGCAGTGTCATCCCCATTTTCTGTAGGGGAGCTTGGTGTGTGAAGGAACTTGGCTGAAATTGCGCACACACAAGATACCCCTTCATGTATTGGTCAAGGTACTGGCCCATTTGTGGCCACTATGCGACCTCTGGTAAGATTTCAAAATTTGTATGAAACCCCCTATGACCGGCAGTGGGCGCGCCATGGGCGTGACTTCATATCAGGCTCCAGAATGAGTTAGGTACCACCCACTGGTCACATCCAGATATGGATCTCTGTACCAACAAACCGTCTTGGAATCAGAACATTTTGGAAAACTTCATCAACACCCAGAGATCCTCTTTCCGGACAAAACTTCACAGGGTCTTCAATGTGTTAATAAAAAACAAACCAGAATCTGGGGTTTCCTTTCTCCACTGGGCAGTTGAGAGTTCATTTTGGGAAGGTGTTTGGGACATGGTGATGGCAGCGACCTGTATTTCCCCCAACAGGGACTCAATCTCTATGAAATTCCTGTGGATGGCTCTGGTCTTGGCCAACTTGTCAGCCAAGTAATTTCAAGTTTTGGCTGGTCCCTCTATTCTGGAGTGACCCTGGATCTTTTTCCAGTAGATGGTCATCTCCTTAGAGGTGACCAGATCATCAATGCCTCATATTAATTTCCCATGCTTATGTGGTTTATTATTTGCACACAGCAAACCTCGGCTTTTCCAATTCATCAGGTGCTCCACAAACCCTTTTTGGACATAATTTGAATCAGTGATTATGACCAGTTTGTGTAGCTGGTGTTCCACGGCAGTGAGGATGGCTTGATTTACCGCCATCAACTCTGTCACCTGACTACTTCGGTGACCGATCTTGTACCCAGCAGAGGGCCCCAGGGTATCATTCACCCAGGCATTCCCAATGCCAGTCACCAGTTCCTTTCCCCAGTTGTCAACATGGTAGTGTCGGGGGGAAATTCTGCCGGGGTCGGCCGGGCCGCCCGCAGACCTCCGGGCAGGGAGGCCCCAACTCCTCCCGTGTATATCTCGGATCGAGACAGAGTATGAGGCACACACAAGGAGCAAGGCAACTTCTGCTGTTTATTATGCAAACGGCAGGGATGGGTCAAGGAGCGTACGCGTTCGTCCTGACACACACACGATCGTGGGGCTCGCAGGCCCTTTTTACTGTAATATGACGCGCTACTTGCGTCACTTCAAAAAGTTAACAAAAACCTACCGCCACTCTTAATTGGTTGCTCGAGTGGTAGGGTTAGTATAGTACACATATAGAGAATGATATTAGTGGTCAAGGTGTAGTCAGGTGGTATATCTGGGTTGTCCCTTCAATTAGATACATAAGAATTGTTACATGAAGACCCCTGAGGATTGGCTAATGTTACTGACGTCTGAGATAAGAGCCCCATGCTCTGATTGGTGCATCCGTGAGCTCCCCAGCCTGGGACCACCGTTGTTCCCAGCTCTCGGTGTACCCGTGTTTGCAACAATGTTTCAATATGGGTACATGCAGACAATGTGAGGATTTATTCATAGGTGGGAGCTGACCGTTCCCACTGTAGCAGGTGTCCATTGAGCCTTTCAAGTGTCCCGGCCTGTGTCTCGTAGTGCGGGACCCAGACGCCCTGTCTCTCCTGGGTTTTGGCATCTCGTCAGGTTCGGCTTGGTCACGTGAGGCGGGACCGTGTTTGAGGCAGAATTCTGCACAATTAATATTGTTTTTCCACTGTGTGTCTGGTTTAATTTGTAGATATGATTCTAACGTTGGTACGCGGAGTGCGAGGTTGCAACATCGTGCCTTTGATGATTTGGTCTTGGATGTGGGTTTGCAACATTGCGACCTTGGCTGGGTGCTCCACCAGGCTCATTCTGCAGGATCAGCAACCTGACTTTTGCTTTGTTAATGTCCACGGAACTCTTGCTTGAGGCCTACTTGGGCCTGGTGCATAAGTGATCCATTTCGTGCATGGGTGCTTTAGATTATAGTGGCATATATTTCCATGACCAATATCGTGTTTCCATTATACCTCTCACGGTGGTAACGGGTTTCAAGGGAAGCATGAGCAAGCGTTATAGATGAGTTCATGATGCGTCTTGCGTTTCTGTACTCTGAAAGCCTATGTAAAAATAATAAAGATGCATGTCCGTGAATATGCCTGTCGCCTACGTCAGAGCACTGAGTATATTCTTCGTGTAGATTGGTGTGGGAATGTTAAGTGTGTATATTTATACAGATGTGCTTCCCGTTGTCTAGGTCGTCATGGCATCTCTAACGACGTGTGGTTTTTAGTCTAGCTGATCCGGGCCGCAGGTGTCGGCACGGCCAGTGCGGGCTGCTGGGCAGGCAGGTGGACACATCCGTATGTTCCTGTACCATGGTACCTGGTCGTCTGGTAACTGGACGAACTCTTCTCGCGGCGGGTGTCTGGGCCGTGACCCTCTAGGCCAAGCGCGAGAGGTGAAGGACGGGAGCCTGGTCTTCCATTCTCCCACTTCAGTCCCCCCTCTGGTCGACTTGTCGACCACAAACATATCCTTCTCGTTATCTCCTCTTACCCTCCATATCTTAGTTATCCCTCCGAGATGTCCATAATGGTTTACATGATCTTCAAACGACCAATACATGTATTCACATGTTCTTCCAGGAGTACAGTATACCCATCTTCCTATGTAGCTCCTGGGGTTCCTTGGGTTCTCGATCTTCACTGATGGTGGATCTAGATGGTTGGCGATGATTTGTGTGCGCAGCTTCTCCCTCTCTTGTATTATCACCCCTGTATGCTGACCATCATCTGCTGGCATCAAGGGGTGCATTCCCACCATTTCCAGCAACTCGTCAGTCGTGCGTGCCTTCCGGGCCTTCCAAAACCTAATTATTATCAGGGCAGCTCCAGCCAAAATAGCACATCCCACTATTATTTTCAGTCCATCTGACAGCCAAGATGGCATCCATGACCATAATAGTGAAAACCAGCTCTTATCCTTGTTCACACCGTTACTTTCGTCCATCATTTTGGAGTGCATCTGGGCCAATTGTGAAACTGCTTCTGTCAGCGTACCATTGTCAGCATCGTTGGCAGGTATGAACGTGCAGCAAGATTGTCCTATCTTTGCACAAACTCCTCCTTCCATTGCTGTGAGGAGGTCCAATACATATCTGTTCTGGAGTGCAACCATCCTTACAGCTCGCAGCTCCTCTTTAATTGCGTTGAACCCATTTACTGTTGAATTGATGGTCATCATTAGTTCCCACCTTGTTATTTGGAGCCATTTTGCGTTTGCGTATGCCTGCAGTCCCGGATGTATTATTGAGGAGAAGAACATTGCTGCTCTGCTGAATAGTCTATGTTCTGGCGGTATTGATGTTAGTTCCGTTTCCGATCTTCCCCACAGGTAATTTCCTGTCAATGGCTCTCCTTGTCTTTTTCTCCTGTTTAGGACAGTATCATTGCTGTTGGTCCTGTTTCCTTGCTCCTTTTGGAGTGGTGCAGATCTCTTTCTTCTCTTATCCCCTTCATCCATTTTAGGAAATTTCGCCACATCGACATGCTTCTTAGGTACCACTAGTGATGGTACATTGACGTGTACCATTGTGCACACACCATTCCACAGGGGAGGCAATGTATGATATGCCTTTTCCCCACAGGCCCAATAATGGTCCATTATTACTGCTGTTCCCGCTCCCCCCTCAGGTAACTCCATCACGTTTGCACAATTGGTGTTATATCCTACGTCCACCTCTCCTTTATGCTGGTAGCATACTTTGGGTGCAGTCAATGGTAGTATAGTTATCGGGTCTTCATCTTCTTCTACCCATGTGAGCATTGGTACATACTTGATCCACGTCGTCCAACATCGATGATTGTGTGTCTCGATAGTTGAGATAGTTTCTTTTGTTACCATGTTGCTGCCAATCACTCCTATCTCCCAGCTGTTGCCCAGGAACACCTTTCCTGTTATCGTCAGTAGCGGCCTTTCCCAGCATCCTTGTTTACCCGGAACTTCAGTGGCGTACCAATCACATGGTAGGTACTGCAGTGTTACCTTCTTTGTTTCTCCTTTTGCAGGGCCACTTGTTATGTACCTGAATGCTTCAGCATGTAAACTGGTCTTGTGATAACTTAAATAGGTCTTGAGGAAGTTGTTTTCATATGGGTATGAGTCTCGTGTTTTCCATGTCATGTGCAATACTGTTCCTTGAAATCTTCCTTTTGTTTGGAACAGGGCCAAATATATTACGCACTGTGCTGTTTTTTCATCTATTTCTGTGGCAACAAATGTTCGTGAAGCGCTCATGGCGTATGGTATTAATGAGCAAACGTAACAGCTATCCTCAGTTGTCTGCTTACCAATGCGGGTCATGTGTTGGTACCATATGTTGTTTGTGACGTGTGCTGAATCTTGTACATAATTATCAATACCTTTATTGTCTGAGTATGTGCTGCGTTTAACTCTATTTTGCTTGGGTGCAAAATTACTATTACCACCTGACGTAACACCTGTTGCAGCAGGGGACGGGGGTATATTAAGGTTGGGTGCAGCAATAAAATCAATAGCATAGCTGTACTGCCAGACAGAAGCAGCCAAGAACCCGGTGATCATAAAAATCCCTATTATTTTTATTACATATGCTAATTTCACCGGCATTTTGCTCTTACCTTGCTGCGGTCCTGGCAGCTTATTCTTGCGACGTTATAGGTGCCCGCCTGAAAATTCTCAAAAGTGCTGGTTATTAGATGTTAGTTTTGTTACCTTTAAGCTCTCCCTATCAAGTAGTCATTCAGTGCCCAGGCGAAGAGCTGCTCCCACGCTACTCTAAGTGATGGGTCTCTTAGGACTGGTAAGTATGGGTGGAGGTGGGGCATGTGATATTCTATGGCCAGGAGGAAGGCTGTGTAGTATACACGTACCCTTCTCTTTTTTAAGTATGTTGGCCTCTTTATTTCGTATACAAATTGGTGTGACAATTCTTCTGGGTAGTTATCGTCTGGCAGCACCATCTACGCCTGTACACTGAACTTGTTAATTAACTTTTCTTAACAATACAATATTACGCAGTTCCTGTATGTGCGAGAGAAAAAGAGAACATTCACGTGTTTACATGTGTATTAGTGCAAGCATGTCCTTCAGTTTTAGTTACAACTGTACTTAGCAGTCAATGGGGGGGGTTTGTGCTCAAATGGCGGAAGTATTTTTACTCTTTGAGCGAGTGATCATGGGGTGGGCAGTATGGGGATCACTTCCTTCTTGGTCAGTTATTGTCTCCGAGGGAACAATTGGGTCGTTGTCTGTGGTTGAACTTTCTTCCGCTGTAGGGGATGTGGTTGCTGTTCTTCCAATTGCTCTGTCGTTGGCGCTGGGGCGGGTCTGCAGTTTGTAGATCTTTACGTCATGTAGGTGGTTCCAGGCACGCTTATCCTTTAGTTTTACTGCTCTTGTTGATACGTCCTCTACCAGATGGGGGCCAGTGAACCTCTTCTCATGCCACCTTCTATTGAAATTGCGAAGTAGTACGTGGTCACCTTTGGCAAGTTTGCAGGAGTTCTCTTTTCCCAATTCCGTACTTTCGTCTTTTTCTTGATTGCTGGTGGACCCGCCCCGTGTGCGCTCGAGCTGTTGAGACACAAACACGACACTAGTAATCAAAGAAGACACATATTGATACATTTCATCACCTAATACATTCGCTGAACTTTCGTGGTCGGTGAATGCCCTTGACGTTGGTGTTAGGGGAAGGCGCATTTGGCGTCCAGTAACCACTTCGTGTGGGGTGAGGTGGTGGTCGGACCCTGGCCTGTTTCTAAGTTCAAACAATGCTAACGGGAGGCAATACAACCAACTTTTCTTTGTTGTTTGTTGTATTTTAGCAATTGCCTCCTTCAATAAGCCATTCAGGCGTTCACATACACCATTAGCCTGTGGGTGGTATGCACATGCAAATTTGTGTTTAATGTTCAGCAGGGATGTGATATGCTGGAACATTTCGTTTGCGAAATGGGGCCCGTTGTCTGATCTTAACACCTCACACACTCCCCATCTGGGGAAGACCTCCCTTACTATGAATTTGGCTGCTCTAAACGCATCAGGGTGTGAACAGGGCCCTGCTTCAATCCACCTAGAAAATGGGCATACTACTACAATCATATACCTATTGCCTTGACAGATGTTGATCATATCAACATAGTCAATGTGAAGGTGCCGAAAAGGTCCTTCTGGCCGGGGTATTGTACCTCTTATCACTTTTAAAGTATGGCCGGCCGTAAACTGTTGACATGTGAGGCAATTGCTGATAAAATTTGACACATGAGAGGTTAGCTCGGGACAAAACCAATCTTCTCTAATTCGTGCTGCAATTATTTCCTTGCCTGTATGGGCAGGGTGATGTAATTGGCTCAGGGCGGTATTTAACAGTGCCAACGGTATTACAACTTTCCCAGTGCCACCCTGGCGCCATAGTGCGTCAGTTGGTGACATTGTGCATCCTCTTTTCACCCATACTTCTTTTTCGGCCATTGGTGCAGCCGCTTGTAGCTCCATAATCTGTGTGGCTGGGAGATGGGTGTACCCTTCTCTTATTAACATCTCCCTCGCTATTCCCCTCCCTCTCCCTCTCTGTGAGTCGGTGGGGTTCCATATCTCACCAAAATATGCAGCATATTTCGCATGTGCGTCTGCTGCTGCATTTCCTTTTGATACATAGTCTTCTCCATTGGTGTGTGCGGTGCATTTTACTAGGGCTAGTTCTTGGGGATCGTTTATTACTTCAATTAGTTCAGCCAACAAGAGGGCATGTTGTACTGGAGTGCCATCAGCTCTCCTAAACCCTCTTCTTCTCCATTTTGATAGCCCTGAGTGGACAGTGGATGTAACATATGCACTGTCGGAATATATGGTTACTCTTTTATTAAAACTTTCCTTTAATGCCAATATGAGTGCAACGAGTTCCGCCGCTTGAGCAGAGTAATGCTGTGGTAATTGTACACACTTCATAGCCACACACACCGGCGCCTCCATCATTTTTACTACAGCTGCCCCAGTCCTTCGTATCCCATCTCCTTGATCAATAGTTGATGACCCATCAATAAACAAAAGCTCACCTCCCTCTAGTGCGTTTTCTTCAACTTTCCTAGTACATGAGTATAGTTCAGTTACTTGGGTGCAGTCGTGGGCGTAATCTCCTTCTTCAATTACTTCTGCTAGGAACCTTGCAGGGTTAACCGTGCTACATCTAACAATTGCTAGTTCAGCTTTAGACAAAATAATCTCATAACCTGATGCCCTCTGTGTTGTTAGTGTGGACTTAGGTTTATTCAATATCGCAAATAGTGCATGTTCCACAAATAGTGTAGTTGGACACCCCATAGTTATTGCTGATGCTTTTTCTACTGCAAAAGCAGCTGCAGCGAGACCTTGTTCACAAGAGAATTGGCCTAACATTATAGGGTCTAAGTGACCGCTGTAAAATGCTACTGGTTTATAGCCCATGCTAGTCTTTTGGGCCAATACTGCTTTCATCACTGCTGAGTCGCAATGTGAAAATATAAAGAAGCGCCGCTCATAGTCTGGGGATGCCAGTACTGGAGCAGTTGATATTGCGTCTTTTAATTCGTCAAATGCCTCCCTCATTTCCATACTCCATCCCAACTTTTTCTCCCCTTTATTTGCTTCCTTCAACCCCTCAAGCAGGGGTCCTATGTATGAGCTGTAATCAAATACCCATGCTCTACAGTAGTTGCACAGCCCCAGAAATTGCTGTAGTTCTCTCACAGTCTGTGGCACGGGAGTGCTTGAGATGGCCTGTGCTCTTTGTGGTGCAATCCTTCTTCCATGTTGGGATATCAGTTGGCCAATGTAAAGTACCTGTTCCTGACAGTATTGTATCTTTTCCATGTCTACCTTGTACCCCTTTTCTGCCAGTATCGTCAACATTTTTAATGAGTCCTCTCTACATTTGCTTTCGTTTGTACTACAAATTATTATGTCATCCACATACTGTAACACTGTGCTTTCCACCTCAACGTTACCCAAATCCATCTGTATTACTCTATTGAAAATTGAGGGTGATTCACAATACCCCTGTGGTAATCTGGTATGTTTCCACTTTGTATTTCGGTAAGTAAAGCTTGTCAAATCTTGTGAGTCTGGGTGTAATGGTATTGAGAAAAAAGCATTTTTAAGGTCAATCACTGTAAAACGTGATGCTTCTGCCGGAATGCCACACAATATTGTGGCCGGGTTTGCTGTTACTGGATACTCTGCTTCTACTATGTTGTTCAAAGGTCTGAGGTCCTGTATGAAGCGCCAAGACCCCCCTTTAGCCTTGCGCACCGGGTACACAGCTGTGTTACATGGTGATTCTGAGGGGACTAATATGCCATTGTTTATAAGGGCCGTTATGGTTTCATATATGCCCTCATCTGCCTCTTTTGACAATGGGTACTGTTTCACTCTTGGTAATATGGCACCCTTTTTCAACTTTATCCTTACACCCCCTATGCTTTTTATGCATCCTACGTCATAAGGGCTAATAGTCCATAATGATTTGGGCACCTTTGACATATCCTCCTTAAAAAATGGGACTGGGGTGCCTGCGGGTGCCTCAAGTGCCATTGCAATTTTCTGTGCTACTTGTTTGTGAGCCACTCTTAGCCATATTTCTACGCTCATCATGAACACCATTTCATTTTCTTCCTTTTCTTCTGAGAACAGCTCTTCATCTGACACCTGGGTCAGCCTACACCCTTCTGCTAGTGCTATCACCGCCCTCCAAGCTCTCCCTTCTTTATCTTGGGCGTGCACAGCAACATAATCAGCTGTTGCAATAATGCTCTCAATGTCCACTGCAAACACCTTCCCTTCCAGTTCATTAGCTGGTGTTTCTGGTCGGAATAGATAGGCTGCTGGTCTCCTCCATATTTTCCCTTCTATCCCTGGCATCCATGCAAATGCCATGTCAGTGCCATATTGAAATATCTCGCCATCTACTGGCTCCGCCCTAATCGCTGTCTGTCCACAGTATGCTTGCAAAATCTGTCGTGCTGCGAGCATGTTAATCCCTGGAGTAGAGCAAATTATGCCATCCTCTGTAAACGAGATCGTCATGTTCAACCTGTTCATTATGTCCCTCCCCAGTATATTTACTGGTGAGGCGCTATAATACAAAAGTGGAACTGACAGATCATAATCTCCAATAGATAACGGAACGTTATCAGTAAATGGAACCAACCCTTTAGCCCCAGAAAATCCTTGGGTGTTCATGGCTTCGCCTGACATCTTAAATTTACCTTCCCTTATGCAAGACCGGGTTGCCCCGGTGTCAACAAGAAATGATAATTTTTTGTCACCTATCTTTACCTCTATGCGTGGTTCCTCCGCACTATTAGGTGTTACTGACAGGATGGGACACACCAAGGCCGTCTGTGGGCTGGCCTATTGGGGGTACAATGATTGGCCATTCCCTGTGTAAGGGTTGTGTCCCAACACCGTCACCCCACCCAATTGTGTTCGTTCATTTTGTGGTGGTGGTTGTATTAACGCTACTTGTTGTTGTGGCGGTGGCAGATACTGTGTTATTTGTTGTTGTGGCAGTGAATAGGTTTGTTGCTGTTGTGGTTGTTGTGGTTGGCCACTCCCTTGTTGTGACATCTGCTGCTGTTGTATGCCCTGCTGTTCTTGTGATGTCCTAGGTTGTGCTTGTTCATTCCATGCTGGTGTTCCTGGCCTGACCCTACATGTACGTGACATGTGTCCTAATATTCCGCAGCTCCAACACACGGGTGGTTCCCTGTTTTGCCATGGGAAGCTCCCTGCGTTGTCTTGGTATACGGGTTGCCCTGTGGAGTAGTTATTTCTGAGTCCCCCAGCCTGTTGTTGGGTATTATATCCATATCCTCTCCCTCTCATAAACCCTCCTCTCCCTCTGTTATAACTATAATACCCAGTTCCTTGCATTGGGTACCCTCCTCCCATGTTCGGTGTGTGTAATTGCAGAGGCGGCACTTGCTGTATTACACCTTGTGGGGGCGCTATTTGAGCTTGATCTTGTGCAGCCACTACTTGCGTTGGGCTTTGGGTCATTGGTGTGGGCGTAGTTATTAGTGCCCCTTCCATTGTGTATTTAGTAAGTTTTTTCTGTACTAATTTGGCCTCTTCTGTTTTCCTGTCCTCCTCCTTTTGTTTCATCTTTCCTTGCCATGTCCTGCAGTGATGAACTATAGTCAGTTGTATTTCTGGCCATGGTTTTGCTTCCATTCCTACTACTTTCTTTAGCTGTTTCTGAACTCCTTCTGGGAGCCCTTGTACTAGTATATGATAAAATATGGCTGGTGTCTTGTCCCATTGTTCTCTAGTCTCCATGCGCCACTTCTCTTGAATGTCCTGGATATAATCAACAGGATCCTCATTTTCACCCATCTTACGGGAAGTAATGGCTCCTATGTCTGAGGTGTCTGGGTACTGCACTCTCAGTGCCTGCCATAGCGCATGTCTGCAGTTTGCAAATGGTGCCCCATCATGCGATGTGTTTGTTATTGTTACTCCATGGAATCCCGCTCTTTTCCAAATGTCATCCGCTCTATCCCCTAATATTGATATTAACAGGCCCTTCACATCTCCTACTGCTAGTTTCTGTCCTGCGGTGTGTTTTTCCATTTCATATATCCACTTACCCGCACCTCCACTTAGTGATGGGAGCCTACATTTTATATTTTCCTTATCCGTATGTTTCCAAGGTACATACTGTGGTCTAACCCCTCCTCTCTCCAGCAGTGGCATTAAATTCTGTCTTTTTTCACCCTTTACGCTCCATGATATTGAGTCTTCACACCCCTCCTCTTCCCCCATTTCTTTTACTACTTCAAATTCTTCCTTACTACCTCTTCCCCTACCTCCCTCTTCTTCCTTTCCCCTTCTTTCATCATTTCCTGTGTTCAATATGGGTATGTTTATTTGTCTGTCTTGCCTGCGACTAGGGAGGTCCCTAAGCCGACATGCATACGGTGTAAGTTCGTTCATGAAGGGCGCGAGCTTTATTCTGTGCAGAGAGCGTGCGGTGGTTGAACATGTAGGTAGTGACGTGGGAGGGCGGCGTGATGGAGATGTGGGTGGCGTGGTTTCATTGGTTTGTGTTTCCCCTATTCTTTTCGTTTCCTCCTTACTTCTCTCCAGCTCCTCCCCTCTTCTACTTATCCAGGGCGAATCTATGTTTGTTCTAGTGAGGTACAGTTTATCTAAGCTTTCCCTTTCACTCTCTCTTCCATCCTTCTCCACTCCTTCTTCCTCCTCACTGCAAAAATTATTTATAAATTCCACCCCCCACTCTGCCTTTTTTCCTTTTATTGTTACTGTTTTTAAATCTATTAAGTCTCTTTCTCCCCTTTCGTTGTTACCAACTGTCCCCCCTAGTGCTGATGTCGTTGCTACCTCCCTACTTTTGTATACATCTCCCCATCTTTCACTCTCCCTACCCCTCCCTTCTCTTCCTTCTTCACTTCTCTCCTCCATTTCCCTACTATTTTCCTCTCTTTTCCTTTTTAATTCCTCCATTACTTCGTTGCTCATCTGTTCCAATATCCTTTCATCCTCCCTCTTCCTTTCCCATTTCACCCTCTCTCTTTCTACTATACTCTCTATTACCTTCCCCTCTTCATATTTTTTAGCTGTCTCAGATATTATCCTCCTCCTCCATATTTCCATTTCTTTTTCCTTTTCTTCTTCTTCCTTCTTCTTCTCTCTCAGCACTACTCTTGATACCCTATCTGCTGCTGCTTTTACCCTTTCAGCTTCTCTCTTTTGTTCCTCGCTTCGTTCCCTTAATCTTTCCAATTCGTCCTTACCTTCTTTCCTTTTCCTCACTCTCTCTCTTTCCTCCCTCTCAAGTTGTTTGATCAGTTCATTCTGCTCTTCCCTTAGTTTTGCTAATCTTTCCTCCAAAATCTCTTCCTTCTGCCGTAGTAGCTCCTCTCCCCTCATTTCACTCTCTCTGGCACTATCCTCGTTTGTTCTCCTTACCGCCTCCTTTTCTTCTCCAGTTAGTGAGCCTCGTAATTTCAACAATATCTGTGCAGCTACCCACTCATCGTCTCCTATCTCTACAGTCTGCTCTTCTCTAATCCTCCCTTCCCCCATTGGTATCTTCCCATGAGCTACATATGGTGGAGGGCTGTATGCCGGGTTTGAGTATCCTTCAGCCGCCCTTAACCGTCCTTCTATTTCTCCTAATTCTCTTAACGGGTACAACCCTCCTCCCTCTGTTTTCACTCCCGGTGTTATGGGTATCTCATTGCTCGGTTCCTTTTTTATGTCGTCTGATTTATCAACATTTTCTCCTCCCTGTCTTTCGATCCCCGTATTCTTTGTGCTTTCGCACTCCTCTTCCCCACCCGTTCCTTCTTTCTTAATCTCCTTTTCTTCCGGTGTTTCCCCCATAGTGAACATTCCATTTGGTCCTGGTCGAGACCCCTGGAACATCCTCCATAAGTTAAACACCTCCACGTGGTTTGCCAACTTCTTCCCCTTGTATGTATTGTGCAGATGGTTCAGTAGTGAGTGTTGGGCATATGGATCGAAACTACCATTAGGCGGCCATGGTGTTAACATTTTATTGTCGGTCCCCTGGGTCCACTCTATGCTGTACTTAATTAACTTCTCCCTGTGTGGTGGCAGTGTGGTGCATATGTGCTGTAGTGGGGTAGTGAGGGTGTTCCCCCACCCTCCCGACCCTCTCCCGTATGACATGGTTGTACTCCCCTTGTTACCCTTCCCCTTACTACCAATTTACAATATACAACCTTGTATTGCTTACCTCGCCCCGCAAGTGTGGGGACTTACGACAATCCTTTGACAAATTATGCAATAGTAATAAATGTGATGTTATATTATATTCCTTCCCCTACGGCCCCCTGCGGCCGAAGCGCACGCAGCCCCCTGCGGCTGCGTACCCCTTACGACGATCTTATACAGTTGTCCTGTTTCTCCGTTCTCCTCCCCCTTTTACACTTGCCGTGGCCGGCGTTCTCCGTGCGCAGCCACGCCCCTTTCCCCTTCTTCTTTCGATCCACTGGTTTATAGTTTATCTCCGTATCAGCTCCTTTATCATGCTTCTCCTCCCCACCACTCTCGAACCCAAGGTTCCTTGTGCTCACGATATCCTATTAAATCCCTACTGGTGACGTCACCTATTTCTTCGAGCTACTGGTATATTCGTGTTATGTTCTTTAAATTCAAAATACACTTGTAATCTACCCCGCTAACCCTACAGCTGTCTTCCTGTCTCTCCTGGAACAAGGTAATCTCATCAATACTATAACCGGACTGCGCACGCTGCGTCGCCTCGCGTGTGATACGCCCCTCAACAGGAGGGCTTAACCAGCCAATTATCTTCCGTTTTGGGCAACTATGTAACTAGCCACCGCCCACAGGGAAACGTCATCTACCTATCGAGTTTCTTGCTCGAACAATAGGGAACCTCATCTACTCATTCAATAATAAATATCAAATCGTAGGAAACCACACACCCACCCTCACACGTATCCGCGATTCAGGCCAATCAGTGTCTTACGAGCGGCTGCACGTGATGTTTTCGTACCCCGCCCCCCTCTTTCGCGTAACGTTAGCTCACTGTTACGAGCGGCTGCACGTGATGTTTTCGTGCCCCGCCCCCCTCTTTCGCGTAACGTTAGCCGCCTGCTTTCGCACTCGTTTCGCTACCATTCATTCCATTTAGCAACACTCAATTAAACCCTCGCCACTTTACAATTCCTCCCTCCTCCCTTATTTACTTCCTCCCCCTCCCTCACAATTTCGCATTGCTTGTTGTGCGTGTCATGCTCACCAAGTTCTCTCGATGCAGGGCCGCTCGACTGCGTGCACCCCTCCAAGCGGCTCGCCACCTCCCCTCGTCTGGACCACGTCTGGACACTCGCCGACCGCGGGCGGGATACTTCTCAACCGGCTCCCGAGGGCCAATATCCGGATTGCGCTGTCCGGTCCTCTCGCAGCTCCGCGATGGTCCTGTAGTCCTCAGAAGGGGGCAACGGCAGAGGGGGCCGCGCCGCCGGGCCTCCTCGCAACGGGAGTGCCTGGAAAAATTAAAAATAAAAGTCGATCTTAAACAGATCTCAGCAGTGCCTCCAACTTGTCGGGGGGAAATTCTGCCGGGGTCGGCCGGGCCGCCCGCAGACCTCCGGGCAGGGAGGCCCCAACTCCTCCCGTGTATATCTCGGATCGAGACAGAGTATGAGGCACACACAAGGAGCAAGGCAACTTCTGCTGTTTATTATGCAAACGGCAGGGATGGGTCAAGGAGCGTACGCGTTCGTCCTGACACACACACGATCGTGGGGCTCGCAGGCCCTTTTTACTGTAATATGACGCGCTACTTGCGTCACTTCAAAAAGTTAACAAAAACCTACCGCCACTCTTAATTGGTTGCTCGAGTGGTAGGGTTAGTATAGTACACATATAGAGAATGATATTAGTGGTCAAGGTGTAGTCAGGTGGTATATCTGGGTTGTCCCTTCAATTAGATACATAAGAATTGTTACATGAAGACCCCTGAGGATTGGCTAATGTTACTGACGTCTGAGATAAGAGCCCCATGCTCTGATTGGTGCATCCGTGAGCTCCCCAGCCTGGGACCACCGTTGTTCCCAGCTCTCGGTGTACCCGTGTTTGCAACAATGTTTCAATATGGGTACATGCAGACAATGTGAGGATTTATTCATAGGTGGGAGCTGACCGTTCCCACTGTAGCAGGTGTCCATTGAGCCTTTCAAGTGTCCCGGCCTGTGTCTCGTAGTGCGGGACCCAGACGCCCTGTCTCTCCTGGGTTTTGGCATCTCGTCAGGTTCGGCTTGGTCACGTGAGGCGGGACCGTGTTTGAGGCAGAATTCTGCACAATTAATATTGTTTTTCCACTGTGTGTCTGGTTTAATTTGTAGATATGATTCTAACGTTGGTACGCGGAGTGCGAGGTTGCAACATCGTGCCTTTGATGATTTGGTCTTGGATGTGGGTTTGCAACATTGCGACCTTGGCTGGGTGCTCCACCAGGCTCATTCTGCAGGATCAGCAACCTGACTTTTGCTTTGTTAATGTCCACGGAACTCTTGCTTGAGGCCTACTTGGGCCTGGTGCATAAGTGATCCATTTCGTGCATGGGTGCTTTAGATTATAGTGGCATATATTTCCATGACCAATATCGTGTTTCCATTATACCTCTCACGGTGGTAACGGGTTTCAAGGGAAGCATGAGCAAGCGTTATAGATGAGTTCATGATGCGTCTTGCGTTTCTGTACTCTGAAAGCCTATGTAAAAATAATAAAGATGCATGTCCGTGAATATGCCTGTCGCCTACGTCAGAGCACTGAGTATATTCTTCGTGTAGATTGGTGTGGGAATGTTAAGTGTGTATATTTATACAGATGTGCTTCCCGTTGTCTAGGTCGTCATGGCATCTCTAACGACGTGTGGTTTTTAGTCTAGCTGATCCGGGCCGCAGGTGTCGGCACGGCCAGTGCGGGCTGCTGGGCAGGCAGGTGGACACATCCGTATGTTCCTGTACCATGGTACCTGGTCGTCTGGTAACTGGACGAACTCTTCTCGCGGCGGGTGTCTGGGCCGTGACCCTCTAGGCCAAGCGCGAGAGGTGAAGGACGGGAGCCTGGTCTTCCATTCTCCCACTTCAGTAGGAGCACCCATCCACATAAACAGTGGGTATACCCTTGCACGTGTCTTCCTCATAAACTTTGTGCAAGGAAGGAAGGACCGACTTCATGTTGTGTTTGGTTTTTAGACCTTTGTCCTCAAGGCAGTTTTCTTGAGCACAATCATGCCAGTCAGCCAAACCATGCGCGAGGCAAATCTTGTTGTTTTGGCCATATTTGACCTCCACTGGAAAGCCTTGCATGGACAGAATCCAGGAAGTAATTCTGGAATTATTCACACTTCCTGCGCAGATTCGGTCACTTTGGAGATATTGCTAAGGCTGGTGAGGAGTCTCGACAATGAAGTGCTCCCCCTGGATGAACGGGCGGTAATTTTTCAATGCCCACACCGTTGCCAGGAGTACCTTTTTACAATCGTTAAATGTTTCCTCCACAGAGGACAAAGTATTTCTCGCATACGAGATGACTTTGTTGACCTTGTCATGCTTTTGGTATAGTACTGCTGTTAAGCAAGTATTAGAGAACCCGGTTTCCAGGAAGAACTCCTTGTTTTTGATGGGGTAACCCAAATGAGGAGCTTGTGAAGGGCTCTTTTGAGTTGTTTTACTGCTTCGGTTTGCTCTAGACCCCACTACCACTTGACCCCAGCCTTTAGTAAATGGACCAAGGGTCCTGTGACCTCTGAAAAGTCATCTATGAACTTCCTACTTTAATTCGTAAGTCTCAGAAGGCTTCTTGGTTCACGCAGAGTCGTGGGTCTTTTCATTTTAATAAGGCTTCCACCTTATTCGCCTGGGGACTGGGACCCTCAGGGGTAATTTCCTGCCCTAAGAGGTTCACACAAGTCTTACACCATTGCACCTTCTGGAAGGACAGCTTCGCTCTGGCTTCCTTCAACTGGGTCAGAACATAGCGTATTTCAGCTATGTGTTCCTCCACAATTGAGGTTTTGATTAGAACAGCATCTACATAGGCCAGATTTTCCCTTTGACCCAAGTCGGGCATGGACTTGTGCAGAAAGATGTTAAATTCCTTGCCAGAGATTATATATCCAAGGGGGTTCGGGTCCACATGTACTGCTGCCCACTGAAGGTAAAGGCTAGCTTGTACTGATCTTCCCTACTCACGGGTACTGTCCAGTAACCATTGGTCAGGTCAATGGTGGCATACACCTTTGACCCTTGGATCTGGGCCAGTCCCTGAGCGACGTAGAGAAGAGGCCATCGGGACATGTGGACCCATTTGTTTAACTCCCTTAGGTCTACGCAAAGTCTCCATTGGCAAATGGGTTTTATTATCCCCAGTACCGGGTTATTAAAGGTACTGTGAACTGGGTGAATTATCCCACAGGATTCTAAGTTCTTTATAATCTCTGTGAGTGACTCCATAGATGTGACTGGCAACAGGTATTGCTTGACGAATACAGGAGACATCCAAGGGTCTGTTGGTATGGAGGTGGAGTGTATCTCGGTGCCACCACAGTCCTACAAGTCCATGGCAAAAATCTCTTGAAAATCCCAAAGCACCTGTTTCAGCCTCTGCTTTTGTTCCTCGGTCACACAGGCATCAGCAAGGTTGATTAATTCCTCAACCATCAGCATGAAGACTGGAAATATCTCTGGTTTTGCAATTTATGCAGTATCGTCCAGTTGCGTGGAGAGATCCCTTGTTATGTTGTTGACCTGAACAGGAGGTTTCAATGATGGAGGCAGTCACCGTTGACTTGAAATACCACCTCATCCTTCCTGATGTCGCAGGTTACCTCTTCCCTCCCATAAGGGAAGGAAGGAAGAGTACATCAAGAAATTCCCCCCATGCCGGGTGAAAATCTTTCCTAGAAGTATTTCATTGTCACAGGGGTAACAGCCATTTGGAATCTGTCCCATGATCTCATTCCCTAAGTCAATGGAAAAATATTGGGCATTAACCGCCATTCCAAGAAAGGTGTCTGCGCCCAGAGTGATACTCCTATGGTCGCTGTTATCTACCAATATTTGAATGGTGTCATGTTCTAGGTCAACAAGTGGTGTCGGGTTCAAATACAACCCTTGCATAGGAGGTGATAATTTAAATGTATATAAGCGTCCAGGTTTTGGAGGTTCTGCCCTGGCTTAATTTTTACGGGAACAGTGAATTGTCGGACCAGTTCTGGGATGGTGACCTCTTCTCCAGTTTGCACTTCAACTGCATAAGGCAGCCATTGGGTTGACCGAAATGCTTTCCCGGGATTGTCAAACACTATGGGGTTACCCCCCAGTCGGAACCAGACTTTGGAATTGATTAGGTCCAAATTAATTGTGAATCGATTGAGAATGTCACTGCCTAAGTAAAAGGCAGAGGCAACATCTCTCACAATCCAGCAATTATGATGTATGCTTTTATCGCATAAAGGCACTTTTTGATTGGCAGCAGATATTTGGATTTGGGAGTTTTCAGGCCCATTTCCCACTTATCAATCAACTTAAATGAAGGAAGGGTCTGATCTTTTGGGAGTTTCCTGAATAATGTTTTGCAGGTGAAGCTTTTTCCATTATTCAGGCATACTCTGGTGAGAACAGGCTCCCCCCATCATTTACCTGAATGGGGAGAAACAGCTGCTCCTCCTTTTTCTGGATATCAGCCAAGCCCTGAGCTGATTTTTCATCATCTTTTGTCATGGGATTTGGGTTCTCTTCAAATTATGAATCTGTATAAAATTTCACGGTATTTCCTTACAGTGTGGAATGCCACTTGAAACCGGAAGGAATCTTGATTTTCAGAAAGGGTTCCCATCACCAGTTTGTTCTCCTTCTGAGATGAGAGTGATGTCAGGGACTTGATTGTTCCTAAAGTGGAATTTGATTTTGTCAGACCACTGTTCAATCAGGTGGCATGTGCCATTTAGACTTACCTAGTTTGTGCTTTGTTTAAGTTTCATTGGCTGGTTAGTCTGTGCCCAGAGGACCTTGTTCACTCAGTTGATCAGGGGTGACAACCTTCAGAGGAGGTCATTGCCCAGGAGACAAGGTGTGTCCTCTGGAGTGACGACTATTTCTGGGTGTTTCACCCTATGTCGCCCTATTTTGATCTCCAGATTGCAGTCCCCTCGATGGAAATGTAATTTCCGTCGATGTTTTGGAGTTGTCCAGGAAGAGGTGTGAGGGGAATTTAGTGACTCTCCCCCCTTCCTGAAATGATTTGTTCAAATGCCTTGTTGGACAGAAGGGTGGCTTGGGAACCAGTATCCACCAGCGTTGAAAATGCACATTGGCCCTAGACCTTCACAGAGGCGTAAAATCTGCCTTCTCTCTCCTCAAGGGGGCAAAGGAAATGTGTATTTTGAGCCAATCTGGCATTTAATCTCTATATTTTGAACTCCGGAACAGTGTGAGCTTGGGCAGTTTTCTGTGTCAGAGTCTGGGAATCTGTAAATAAGAAATTGGCACCCAGATATCTGTGGGATTTTGGAATCCCCATTTCCCCCTGATTCCCTGCTGAACCCCTTTTACTGGAGACAGTCACTGGAACCAGTTTGGGGGGAGGATCCCTCATTGATTGCATAGTCATCTGGGTGACATGCTTGAATTTCAGGAATGTGTGGTTCTGGGTCGATTCCCACACTTACCCAGTCTAAGTTAAAGACTTTTGGGAACCATTTTTCCTTGGGAGGAATCCTCCCATCCTTGAATCCTCCAGGGATTCTTCCCCTTTAAACTGGAGGACGCAGACTTCCTCCTCAAAATGGGTTTTCTTTGTCCCTTGGTTTCTCCTATTTACCCCCTCTTCCCTAGGTTGCAACTTTTTTGAGGGTAGGAGATTTGGGTTCAGGTTCAGAGGTTTCTAGAGGTTTTTCTAGTGTGAGGTTGGTAGGGAGTCTAGAGTTGGTAGGGGGTCTAGAGTCATACCTTTCCAGCTCTTGGGAAGGGTAACTGTCCATTCTCTCAAAGTAGCTTGGGTACTGAGGGTTTCCCTGGTGGCCCTCCATCCTTGGTCTCCCTTCTCCCTGATGTGGGGGTCTAGAATACTGAAAGCGGGGAGAGAGAGGAGGATTATTCTGGAAGTTGGGGTTTGGAGGGTACCTAGGGAAGAAACTTAAGTTGGAGGATGGAATATTTCTTTCTTCCAGAGGGAGGTTCTGTGGGGCACTTTGTGGGAAGTTTCCCGGGGCTGTACTTACGTGATTGGATCCGCCCCTTGCGCCGGAGGAGTCCATACATATCACAGGATGGGTCTATTACCCTTGTATCTTGGGCTTATGTAGGTGGCAAAGTCAGGTGATGAATGTATGGGATACCCTGCTTGGCTACCACCCTCTTGGGACTGATCAGAGGGTCTCATATGCCTCTCATTTGGTTTATTAAAGGGACGCGTATTTTAAGGCAACCCCATTTCTAGGTCCAAAATTGGGGTATTCTTCAACTCTGCCACCTTGGCAGCAGCGGGGGTGTTGGATGGTTTGGGATTTGTTTGAGTATTTTTGTTTTCCACTGGCTTTTGGACATTATAGATCCGGGTAGGCATCTCTATCACCCAATCCAGAGTCCTTTGATCATGGAAGTCCCTAACCAGTGGTGTCATGATGTACTTATGGAGGGCATGAACACAAGTAATGATAAATTCCCTACTATTTGTGTGCACCCATCTAGAGGTCTGGGTAAATGCCGCTTCAGTTCCTGCACAAACTCCCTAGGTGCCTGATCCTCTCCGCACTGCAGGTTGTGGGACGCCTTGAAAGCCTCCTGAGGGTTCATGTGCATAGAGAAGTGTTTCAAGATGGCCACATTGTAAGTAGACCATATTGAATTCTTTTGATCCTCCAGCCCAGCAAAGAAGCTGGAGTATTCCAGGGAGAATATCCACTTGACAAACTCCCTACAATTATGGTCATTTTTGATGCCAAATGACTTAATCATCTGGTCATACAGCACCAGATGCTCCCTGACTGAGTACTTTGCATGTTTTTGGTAGGGAGTCATGAAGCTTCTGATGGCTTTCATTTGATGAATTTGGTCTTTTACAAGAGTTCACTTTTGTTTGGCAGCCTTCTTTTTCCACTGCACCTAATTTCATTCGCACCTCAGACTCAGAGCTGCTACTATTTGTGGTCCACTCCCTGTCCTCTAGGCACTCCCTGATTCTTTGAGACTGGGAGTCCCTCCCAGAATGACGGGGTTTACTCTCTTCTTCCCTATGGACTCTCTAGGTCACTTCCCTGAGGTTCCCCCTTTCGCACTGAGGAGTACTCATCTTGCTCCTCCCTTCTTCCGGGTGTGGTGGAGAACTCCACCCACCTTCCTGAATGGCTGGAGGTTTTCAAGTTGCTCTTTTGATGCCAGAAATCTGATTCTTCTTTAATCTGCAAAGTGGACCAGATGGTCCCTTTGTAAATCGTGTTACTGCCAGTCTAACACCCTGATCTTCTCATCATAGGAGTCCTCCTGGTCAGATGTTGCCAAGATATTTTTAAACCTAATTAAAGAAACACGTCCATCACTATCTGCTAGGGACTGGCCTTCGTGACAAGTTATAATAGGCCCATAATAGGCCTAATTGAGTCGAGCTGCCTCCTGGTTCTCAGTTCTTGTGAACTGGTAGACAGGAAATGTACAGCGACTTGCACATATAATGTGGTGAGTTGGCTTGAGGCACCTGTTAAAGAGGGCATTACACCATGGTCAGGGGTTGCCCTTCCATACCCTAACTGTTTGGGGTTTCTCAAGGCCTGATTGAGTCTAGCCATTTCCTTTTCCAATCTCTGTGCTTTATCTTTCTTAGCCCCTACCTTTTGGTGGTAGAAAGAGGCCTGAGCTTTGAGCTCTGCTACCAGGACTTTAGCAGATTCTATAACATTGCTTTGTGCCACTATTTGGCCATGGATTCCCTGGTTCTCCTCAAAAAGGGACTCATTTTCTTTCTGTGAATCTTGCATTATTTGGGAATACTCAGACCTCTTGTTTTGCAGGAGACTAATCTCCTCACTCATTTTTCGTCTGTGTTGTATACTCTAAATCAGATTCTATTCATCTCACATGCCCCATTAACTTCACATTTTCTACCCTCATGTCAGTCAGTTCTGGGAAACATGACTCACTTTTCTCCAGGTCTGTCTTTAACTGGCACACCTCCGGACACATGGCATATTTTTCCTGACACAATGCGCTATTCTGTTCACTTAGGTGATCTCTCTGCAACTTCATAGTGGTCAAATTCGGGTGCTCCTGGTTGAATTTCACCTGGGAATGGACCTCCTTAATAATCAACTGGCTATTCTCATCTTTCAGTTGCCTAATCTGTATTTGAAATGTGCACATGTCCTCTAAGCAGTCCCTAATATGTGCCATTTGTTGATTCAATTTTAGTTGACTTTCTCTCAGGTTCTCAACACCTTCTTGACTGACACACCTCTCTCAGTGCAGAACATTGATATTCTCACGTGAATTCATTGTTTTTGCTAGGTCAATAACTCATACTTTATATGCTAAATGATGTCTCCTAATTTCTGTGCTTGATCCAATAACTCAGATTTTTTACAGAGGCTTCACTCTCCTGGTATCTTTCTTCCCTTATCATCAAACGAAAGTACATATATGCAGTGAGTTGGACCATTTTAATTTGCTGATCTCTGGTGGTCTGTGCCATATAAACATCTGTCAGGGCTTGATATAACAGGCCACTATCCTGCCACACATCCATATGTATAGAGGTCACCTGTTGCATCATTCTAGATTGCCAGGCTTCATGTTGTCCTTCGGCCTATTCACCTTTAATGAACAATTTGGATAGAAGGTGCTTCCTAGCCATGTTAATTTCTACAATGCTCATTGTGAAATGTGTTAAGCACGGATGGGTTCTCTATGTCAGGGTAAAATCTCAACCCTGCTTCTGTAATTTCTATTCACAATATTTTATTTAAACACATCACCTTGAACTCAGGGTGCACGTTTGGATGGCACCTTCACAATGCAACCCAACTTTCTATCCACTAAATGTAACAACACCTTCAATGGCTAGTCTGCTGTGCTGCACTGCCACGGGTGAAAACACTTTTCTCAATCATGGCACACACAGTTTATAACACGGCACACACAAGCCAGGGTCCTCCTTCCCCTACAATGAATGTGGCGCACAATAAAAACACTTTTTATATATATTTTTAGTATACTACGGATTCTTCTTGCACCCAAACTCCACAAACACCCTGTGTCACAATGGACCAGGAACCAGGCCGGTGTGTATCAATAAAATATTGAATGATTTATTATTTAATGACAAAGGAAAATCAACCAATTACTACAGCCACCAATGTTGTGGCAACACCAATGCAAAGACTTCTAAGGGAGACATCCAGGTTAAGATATACTGTGTTACTACTTCCTTTTTTAATGAAAAAACAAGCCAAAAACAATTCGATTTAAAATGATTGCATGAAGGTTAAGCACTTTAATGACAAAGGAAAATCAACCAATTACTACAGCCACCAATGTTGTGGCAACACCAATACAAAGACTTCTAAGGGAGACATCCAGGTTAAGATATACTGTGTTACTACTTCCTTTTTTAATGAAAAAACAAGCCAAAAACAATTCGACTTAAAATGATTACATGAAGGTTAAGCACTCCCCCTGCGACACTCAACACCCAAACATCAATTGGATTTGATTCCTTTGAATGGAAGCCAGTGGCAGGGAATAGGAATACAGGGGACAAATCGGTTTTGGTGTGGTGCCCACAGAAACAATATGGGGAGCCAGTAAAGCATGGAAAAACCCTTTCTTTTGGAGCACCAATGGAAGAATTATTTCTCGTAACTGCTAGGGGACAAAATAGAAGAACATTCATACTGCTTACACTTACACTTAGGAGATAGGCAGAGTTTTACAGAATGCTAATCAGCACACCGGGGAAAATAGAAATAGAGTAGGAAAATCGTTTTTTAGGAGATTCAACAGGTTTACAATGGTAAAGGAAAATGCAAATGGGAATTTGTTTTCATTGAGGCTTATAATGACAGGCAGCTTGGGGAAATGGGGAAGCTTACAATAGGAAAATCAGTTTTTGGGAGATAGCAAATACAAAAGGAAAATACTGTGGCAAATGGAAATTTGTTTAGCAATGCACAATTTAAATACAGGGACACATTTGTTTCCCAGATCATAATGGGATTAATTATTTTGGGAAACACTTTTTTTCACACTCACCTGTGTCTCTGTGGGAGCAATGGAGTCTTGACCTCTTTCCCCATGTGCTCACTACCCAACCTGGTGTGGGAAGTCTGACTGTTAATAGAGGATAAATTACACTAAGATACTGGACTAGAATTCACCACCGGGCGCTCCTCCCTCTTATCCCTTGTGCAGAAGAGGTTTAACTAGGCTGTTTTCCCTTGCTCACCTTGAGGATTAGTTGGACAAGCTCTCCATCCTGCAATTGGCAAGGGCGCTATTCTTCAGGGCAGGTGGTCCGCTGCCCCGCTTGTGGGTCTTTCCCTTGCGTTTGTAATGAGTTCTTGAGGCTGCTCGCGTTCAGTGTTGAGTCACTGTTCTTAGTTCACAAAGGTAACCCCCAGAATGCTGCTGCGGGGTGCGTGGTTCTGTTGTGCTGACTGATTTAGCAGATAAGTGTCTTTTGTAGCAGCCGGGTGTGTTTTAGGGAGTGGGGCGAATGCTGCTATGCAGGTAAGTGTCATACAGGTTTTTGGACCACGTTTAAGGATGCAGGGCGCTGCTCGGAGTGCGTCTATTTGTTGTTTGTATTTTACAGGTGCAGCCAAGTTCATAAGAAAAGGAGTCTGGCAGCTACAAGTTCAGGTGAGAATGCCCAGCGTTGTACTGATACAGGAGTCTGCAATTACACAAGCGTTACCTGACTTTATTGTCTTCTCTCTTCACAGGAGCTGCTGGGGAGTTTGTGCAATGATCCGGAGAGGAGTGTTGCTTGTAAAGCTTACAGAAAACAACACGAAGCACTGAATGGTCTTCGGGCGTGGCTTATATAGCCAGCCACACCCAATGACTTGAGCACACAGATTGTTCAGTATATTTCCTCAATGGACATAGGAAATGAACAGGAAGTGGGCAGGAAATGAACAGGAAGTGAGCAGAAAGTTATCATACCCTAACCCCAACAGACATGAAAACAAGTAGGCATGATTACAGGGGTGCTAGTGAATAATGTCATGGGCTAAGAGACTATATGCCTCATATGTGCAAAAGAGGGTCATGCTTTTCTGCAGTACATGCCAAACTTGCCAGGCCCTTATCCATCTTGCCCCAGCCAGGCACCCAGCATTCATGACAGCCATCCCCTCAAGACCCCTCCTAACAGTGTGTTCACTAACCTAGGTTTGGTGGGATTGTTCTGATGGAACTTTCATAACATTCGAGGGGCGTGTCCATTTCTGCTAGGCTCCCATGATCTTTCTTGGGGTCAATACCCTTTCCAATCAATTAGGTAGTATAAGGTGTTCTGTACAAAGTTAGAGTCTAATATGCATTTCTCCTCGTATTCAAGTTCTTCTTCATTGACCCGTATTGGTGCGGGGGGCTTGGATACTCAGGATCCAGGATGTACCGGTTTTAATTATGAGACATGGAATACAGGATGTATACGCATGTGGTGTGGTAAAGACAATCTCATGGCTGAAGGGTTAATGACTGCCTCAAGTGTATGTGGGTCAATGTACCTGGGTTGGAATTTCTTGGGTTCTTTCAAAGCTATATGTTTAGATGCTAACCAAACTGAATCCCCAACCTGATAGTTCGGGGTTTGCTGCCTGTGACAGTCGGCATGCTTCTTTTGCATTTCCTTGGCTGCTTGTAAATGCATACATGTGTCTTTTGCTGCTTGAGATATGTGTTCATGTAGCGTCTTAACCGTGAGCATTTCAACTGACTCTGGCGGGCCATATACTGACGTCCTTGGATTCCGACCACATAAGATGAAAAATGGGGTTGCCTAAGTTGAAGTATGCATAGAGTTATTGTAGACATATTCCGCCATCCATAACACCTCTGTCCAGGCCTGATTTGTTTGGTGTAAAAGACATTACAGATATTGTTCCATGGTTTGGTTTGTGCGTTCAGTCTGCCCGTTGGTTTGGGGATGGTGACGGGTAGATAGACGGATTTCGACTCCTGCTAAGGTGCAACATTTCCTCCAAAAACGGGATACAAACTCACTGCCTCTGTCAGAGATGATTACAGAAGGAAATCCGTGCAGTTTTACAATTTGATCCAGGAAGACTTGGGCTAACTTCTGAGCCAATGTAATTCCTTTCAGTGCAATGAAGTGGGTCATTTTAGAAAAAAGGTTGCCTACTACATAGATGGTATTAGACCCAGAACTGGGGGGGGGGTAGATCGGTGACAAAGTCCGTGGACACGGTATGCCAGGGAGCAGGAGGAATGGCAATAGGCTGTAGGAACCTGCTGGCTTCTGTCTTGATGTTTTACATTGTGCGCAGACTTCACAAGAATTGAAGAAAGTGGTAACATCCTCACGCCAGGTAGGCCACCAGTTTGTTTTCTCAATCTTTTTAAGGGTTTTTGTTACACCGGGAGGTGCTTCTAAGGGTGAATTGTGGTAATTAGACATTACTGCTTTCTGGACGGCCTGTAACGGGACGTAAAGGTTATCCCAATGGTATGCTAGACCGTTATAAACGGTAAACTGATTACCCTTCTTGTTCCAAGCTTCAATTTCCTCCCAGGGCATGCTATCTCTGACCGCTTCCTGCAATGCGTCTAGCGAGGACGGACCTTTACAGAGGCCTAAGATCTTGAGACCGGATATGAGATCTACTGGGTCAGAGATGCTGTAGGCTTCTTATCCCGTACCAATGCAGGACAAGGCATCCACCTTTCTGTTTTTTACTCCGGGGCGGTATGTTATCACTAAATCGTATTCCAGCAAGAACAAAGCCCAGCAAAGTTGTCTAGATGAATGAGCTTTGGCAGAACGTAGGTATTGTAAGTTCTGGTGATTGGTTACTATGGTGATTGTATGTTTTGCCTCAAGCAAGTAGTGCCTCTATTCACTGAGGGAGTCCTTGATCACCAGCAATTCCTTATCGGTGACTGCATAGTTCAGTTCTGTTGGGTAAAACTTCTTTGACCAGAAGGCTATCGGGTGGAGGCATCCTGTTTCTGGACTTTGTTGTGACAGTACGGCGCCCATGGGGACGCTTGAGGCATTGGGTTCCAGTATGTATGGCAGGTCAGACTGCGGATGTTGTAGTACTGAGGCTGAGGTACATTTTTCTTTCAGGGCTCTTAATGCTTCTTCCGCTGCTGGTGTCCACTCGGATCTTCGATGTTTGTGCAGTAGAGATATAATGGGGTGTACCAGATGGGAACATCTTGGTATAAAGCGCTGATAAAAATTTGCGAAACCTAGGAAACTCTGTACCCCTTTAAAGGATGTGGGGGGCCAGGTGAGGATTGCCTCCACCTTTCTATGGTCCATCCTGATGCCCTGTGGTGAAAGTACATACCCTAGGATCTCCACTTCGGTGACATGGAAGGAACATTTTTCAAGTTTAGCCTGCAAGTGATTTTCACGTAACTTACGGAGAACTGCTCGTACGTGAGACACATGTTCTTGTTGAGTAGCTGAATAGATTAAGATGTCATTGAAGTAGACTACTGCACATACGTCTACAATTTCCCGTAGTACATCGTTCATAAAGTGTTTCAATGCCACCGGGGCGTTGCAAAGCCCAAACGGCATTACCTAGTATTCGTACAGACCATATCGGGTACGGAATGTGGTCTTCCATTCGTCGCCTTTTTTCATGCGCACAAAATGATAGGCACCACAGAGGTCTAATTTCATGAAGATCTTTGCCTGCCTCACTTGGTCAAGCAGTACCGGAATCAAAAGTAATGGGTATTTGTTCTTTACCGTGACTTGGTTCAGCACCCAGTAGTAGTCAGTGCATTTTCTTAAGTCTCCTTCTTTTCTTGGTACAAAAAAGAGTGGAGAGGCTGCAGGTGACTTTGAGGGTCTGATGAAGCCGTTGGCTAGGTATTGATCCAAATAACTCCTCAAATGGGCATTTTCTTCTTCGGTCAAGGCGTAGATCCGGCTGCAGGGTACCTGCGCCCCCGGTAGTAGGTCAATCTGGCAGTAAAAAGCACGATGTGGCGGTGGTGTGTTAGCCTGCTCTTTAGTGAAAACATCCTGAAATTCTTGGTACTCTGTAGGTAGGACTCCCATTAGACCTATTCCGGATATCGTCCTTTGTGAGTCTGGCAGCGGATTTTTCAAAACTCGTTCCTTATTGCAACAGGAATTGCATTCCTTGGGAAAGGTTATGGTTCTCGCTCGCCAGTCAATACGTGTGTTATGCAGTTCCAGCCAAGGAATACTGAGCATCATCTGAAATTGGGGTGCTGCGATGAGGTCAAATATGATGCTTTCTCTATGACCATCTTTACAAAGCAAAGTGGTCACTGTGGTACATTGTGTTACGGGGCCTGAAAGGAGATGTGTTCCATCAACGGCCGTTATGTTTTCAATGGAGGCTTTAGGGTGGAATTATAACCCTACATCCTTGCGGTTTCTATGTCCAGATAATTTCCGACCGCCCCACTATCTATGAATGCCTTGAGCGTGTGCATCTTGGCGGGTTGCAGTGGGTCAACCAAAACCACTAGAATAGCGAAGTGTGAGATCTGATGAATCTGTTCTATGCTCCACAAACCGACCTCTAAGTCTGCAGGATGTTGGAGTTTTCTGTTTCCTTGCCTTCTTTGACATTGTCCATAGCTCCCACTGCCTTCCATGGCGGCTTTGCCGAACAATTTCATAGGAAGTGACAAGACTGGCCACAATGTAGACAGAGTTGTTCCTGGCGCCTTCGTTCACGCTCTGCCTTGGTAAGTGGACCCTGAAGGACGCCCAGTTGCATGGCCTCAGAATGTGTCTCAGTTAGTTGTCAGATTGGGGTTTCCTTGGGTCGGATGTACACGGGCCTATTCTCTGAACAGTCCCGATCAGCCTTAAGATTCTGTAGAGGATGGTCTAATTGCATGGCTAGATTGATGTACTCAGCACAATCATGATGGGGGTTAACTACTTGTGCTAGAACGTCTTTTAATTCTCCACGCAATCCTTGGTAAAACAGTGTGATGTGTTTTTCTTCGGGCCAACCTGATTTGGCAACTAGATGATTGAATGTGGCTACATACGCGATGAGATCCTGACTACTCTGTCGAAGAGAGAGTAACTCTTCGTCTAGGGCTTGGCCTTGTGTTTAATGAGCAAATAACTTTTCCAGCTCGCGTTGGAAGCTGGTGTAATTCCTAAGTAGTGGGTCGTCCCTATATACCAATGGGACTGACCAGTCTGCGGCATGCCCCCCAAGGTATGAGAGGACGAAGACAACCCTTGCCTGATCTGTCAGAAATAACTCAGGTTTACATATAAAGTGCAGACAACATTGATTCTTGAATGTCCCAAATTTCTTGGGGTCCCCCAGAAACCTCTCAGGGGAAGCTAAATGAATGTTACCTGGGATGACCACTTGAACCGGAGCCACGGTTGGTAGTGTGGAAGCCTGACCTTTGGCAGCCCCTCCTGGCAAAGGAGCTAGACCAGCATGTGTCTGCAGTAGCTGTCTAGCCAACTCATCATTCTTGTCTCTATTTACCACCAGCTGTCTCCGTAAGGTGTTGGTTTCTGAGCGGGCCGCATGTACCTCTGCCCGCAATTCCCCTAGTAATTGTGATAGATAGTCAACCTCAGAGGTCTCCATCGCTCCGGCAGAGTGGTGAGAACAGCTTCCTGTTCTGTCACACTCACCTGTGTCTCTGCAGGAGCAGTGAAGATTGACCTCTTTCCCTGTGTGCTCACTGCCCAATATGGTGTGGAAAGTCCACCTGTTAATAGAGGATAAATTACACTAAGATACTGGATCAGAATTCACCACCGGAACCCCCTCTCTCTTATCTCTTGTGTAGAAGAGGTTTGACTAGGCTGTTTTCCCTGGCTCACCTTGAGGATTAGTTGGGAGAGCTCTCCATCATGCAATTGGCAGTGGTGCTATTCTTCGGGGGCAGGTGATCCAGTTGCCCCGCTTGTGGGTCTTTCCCTTGCGTTTGTAATGAATTCTTTTAATCATGCTTCAGCCATGGATGGCTTTCTCTTGAATTCTTTCCCCATGGTTCTTTAACTTTACATGAAACAGAAGCAAAAGCCAGGACGTTTTTGTTGCCGTGTTTAAATGCCTGCAATTCATGTGAAAATAAAAGCAAAGGCCAGGCCGGTTTTGTTGCATGGTTTAAATGCTTGCCATTCAGGTGAAAAGGACTTCTGTTTGAGGCCTTTAAATGTCCCCCACATGGTAATGAGAGGAGCCATCTGACTGCCCTTCCCCTCATATGCCAATACACAGGTCACTGTTGTTCACTGTGGAAAATGCATGCATTTTAGAAAAAAGAAAGATAGCGATAGATGGAATAGTCATCTCAATAAGATTGGCTGTGGCTCAAAGTAAGGTATAGAGTTTTCCATTTTAGAAGTTTGACTTCTCTTCAGAAGGTTTTTTGCAAATATGCTCTTGAGATTTTTGACCACTTAAATGGCCAAAACTTTCATTTGGATAGGCGTAGTCAGCGACATCACCACTGTTTTCTCCCAGTTCACGTTCTATCTACTTTTACATTCTTATTTTTCAATAGCCTCCATGCTGCACCTTACAAATGTATCTGGGACTCTTTAAAGCTTGTCCGAGTTAAGGGGCATTAAAGTCCCACCCAGGGACAGCAGGACCATTGTCTGCTTAGGTTAAATTGATGCTGGAAAATGGTGAAATATAAGAGAGAAATGTGTTGAAGTACGGTGTGGTGCTGAATCTATAGTTTCCATGGGCATATCAAGAGGGTAATTCATAGAATTAAGCGCAGAATTAGCGCACCAAACAGCATTCAGGTGCACCGCTTATTCAGGGATTTCAGCGTGGTGCAGCGAACATCCAGCAGCACCAGTTACACCCCCAAGAACGCCCCTTGCAGCAGAAAAAGCCATAGAAATCCCCAATACGGCACAAAGGGCTGCGCTAACCCTGGACCATGTTACAGGCCCCCTACTCCGTAATCGAATGAAAAACTACGCAGACCCCATTCGTGGCAGCCAAAACGTGTGAAAATGTTCTCGTGCACCCCATTGAATACGCGTACCCTGCTCACGGCAGACAAAACGCATGAAAATCTCCCACGTACTCTCTTCAATTCGCATACCCGGCTCGTGGGAGCCAAAACGTGTGATAATCTACTTGCGCACCCCCTTAAATACGTGTACCCCGCTTGTGCCTACAAAATTTCATGGAAAACACCACCCAACACCCCTGACCATGCCCCGCAGGCAGCCCACACCACAGGGGACCACCCAACACCCCTGAACATGCCCAGCAGGCAGCCCACACAACAGGGGACCCCCCTACACCCATAACCATGCCCCACAGGCTCCCCACATGGCACCATGAACTTGTGAGCCCCAACTCATGTCCCCCCACCAGTGATTGGCACCTGCCAGCAGGCCCTGACTCATGCCCCCACACCAGTGATGGCAACCTGACAGCAATCCCCCACTCATGTCCCCCCAACCACCACCAGTGACGGGCACCTGCCAGAAGGCCCCACACATGTCCCCCCAACCCCCACCAGTGATGGGCACCTGCCAGCAGGCCCCCAATCATGTCCCCCATCCCCATCAGTGACGGGCACCTGCCAACAGGCTCTGACTCATGTCCCCCCAACTCTACCAGTGACGGGCACCTGCCAACAGGCACTGACTCATGTCCCCCACCCCCACCAGTGACGGCAACCTGCCAGCAGGCCCCGACTCATGTCCCCCCACCCACACCAGTGAAGGGCATCTGCCAGCAGGCCCCGACTCATGGCCCCCACCAGTGACAGCAACCTGACAGCAGTCCGACTCATGTCCCCACACCAGTGACAGGCACCTGCCAGCAGGCCCTGACTCATGTCCTCCCAACCCCCACCAGTGATGGGCACCTGCCAGCAGGCCCCGACTCATGTCCCCACCACCCCACACCAGTGATGGGCACCTGCCAGCAGGCCCCGACTCATGTCTGCCTAGCCGCACCAGTGACGGCAACCTGCCAGCAGGCCCCGCCTCATGTCCCCCCACCCCCCACCAGTGACAGCAACCAGCCAGCAGGCCCCGACTCATGTCCACCCAACCAACACATTGACACAACATACATGAATGTACCAAATGTCCACCCAAATGCCACCCCACACTGCCCTCCACAGTGCAACTCCACACCCATCCATTGTCCCCACTCCCCAGTACAGGGCCCATGGCATGTCATGCACAGAAGCATACATGTATGCACACAAAGACATGCCAAACATGGCCACACACCACCGCCACATGACTGAGTCAATGACGACTGACACATGCACCAAATCAATGAGAGCACACAACCGAAATATATGAACAGATGAAAATGTATTAAATTAAATGAAATCTCACAAACGAAAAGAAAAAATGACAAGTATAAATGAAAGTGAACAGAACTGAAATGGCAATTCCCAAAAATATGTCATCAATAAATAAGAAAGAAATCCCAGTGGTCCATGTCCTGAAAAATAAAAATCATAATCCAAAGGGTAAATGAAAAAAAAACATTCCAGCATGGGAGTGAAAAATCTGAAAATAAAAATGTCCACAGTTCCACAACTATATACAATGAAAGTTCTTAGGGTCCATGATCCCAAAACCAAATGGAACCTACCAAAATACCTACAGTAAAACAACTATGTACAAAAAGTGGAGCAAAGTCGATCAACTCCAAAATAAAAATGAAACGAAAGGAAACCTAAGGCTAATTAACTATGTGCAATGGTGGCGGGCTAATCCTATGGCTCACTTCTTGATGTTAATGTCTTTGGCCAGGGCATCACTGAACTCCATGTTGATGTCCCAGAGGTGGGCCTGGGATATGTTCTCGAGGGATCGCAGGGATGCCACCATGGTCTCCACCAAATCCCTGCGAGTCTCCTCAAGGAACGCTGCCCGCCTCAATGCTCGGTGCATGGAGTTCTCCGCCCTGACCATTGTGAGCCGTGCTGTTTCCGCCCGCCGCCGCTCTGCACCTACCTGCTGGCCCAACCGCTGCCACACAGAAGACACACGTAGTCAAGGGTTCTCCTGCCCATCGACCGATGCCTGCCCCTGTGATGTAGACGGGCCCGAAGCCTGACGCCTCCCACCTCGAGCCTGCTGCCGCCTTAATGCCAATTGCCTATGCGTCCACGATGGCCTCTGGAACAATGGGATCCCCCGGTGCCGCTGTACTCGTGCCCTGCTCGGAGTTGCCTGCACATTCTCCATTGGCTGGGGTTCAGTTGTTGGGGTGACCACCTCTGCTGGTCCTCCGACACCGACTGTGGAAGGGATGTGTTTTCCACCAGCCTTGCTGCAGTGGGTGGGACAGGTCCACATGAGTGCACAGGTGAGACATGGGTGGGAAGACGGCACAGAGGACGACTGGCACATAGGGTGTGCAGATGAGGATGGGGTCGCAAGAGCGTCCAGCATACAGAGGAACCCTGTGCCAACGACCTGTCCTAGCAAGCCGACGCAGCCACACAGGTGTCCGAAATGATGTGCGTTATCCTGCCTGGAACCATGCACATCATCCCAAATCACCCGTGTGTGCAACGCAACACCGACTAGGACAGGTGCAACCCTCTCACGGATTGCCTCGTCCGCAGGTAGAGGAAGGTCAGTTGATGTAGACACATCCCCTACCTGTGAACAGGCCTGGACAGAGGCATCCCTGCTGGTTGTTAAGATGGATTTCTGATCTCTGTCCTGGAGGCGCAGAGGTTCAGAAGGCCAACCTAATTACTTGGAACAGGGTAACCTCTGGACAAGCCAGACCAATCAGGGTAGCGATCGCGGCGGTCAAGACTAGGTCTCAAGAGGGGTGAGGGTGACTGAAAGCCTGCAATGAGCACACAAAGCAAGGACACGTGCAAATTACTCCAAACAGGTGTTATATTAAAAATATATGCACATTTATTCCAAGGCCTTTGCAACAATGACCGTAGCGAGAAATCACGATAAAACTCTAGTAAACCAACACATACCAAACCAATACAATATATATACAAATACAAACGAGTCTAAAGCGTTAGATGCACGAAATGTGTAGTCAACATAGAAGGGGAGGAAAACTGGCAGTGCGAAATAATGATTAGATCCAGTCCGCCTTCAAAGGCACCTAACTACAAGGAAGTCCAAGCCCTACGAAGAGTGGAGCCTTGTGCTCAAAAGTACCTGCACACGCTGGTGCCAACGGGCAAAAAGGGGAGTCTCTTCGAGGGAATCAGGCAGTTCAGTTCGGTGCGCAAAAGAAGATGAACAGAGTTCCGCGACTCAAGCGCAGCCTCCACTGTGGGCAGAAGCAGAGCGCGAGTACGGAAAGGCGTGCTGTTTGACACAGCGGGGAAAAGCTATGGGCTCCTGCAAGAGGGTGACCAGTTCCTAGCTATGCTACTCACCGGTCCCCGATGCAAGGAGACCAAGGCTTCTCCGCGTCAGTTTCAGTGCTGGCAGGTTCAGGGGAGCAGGGGACATCTCATTGTCATGTAGATTCTGCAGCAGCAGAGTTGAGTTAAAGATGTCCCAAACGAAGTGAACCCGCACAGTATGTTACCACAGCAGGGCAACGGAGCGGCCGTGTGTATCTCAGCCAAATGTACACTACTCACTTCAGACCTGGGAATGCCAAGTGTACGAATCGTGTGAGAGTGACAAGGACTCGAAATACAACACAACCGGGCGGCGGTTACAGAGCAAGACTCCTGGGTAGGCTGGTCAGTCTGCTGGATGGCCCAGAGACACTTCCGAAGGCTAACGTGCAGGAGATGGTGAAGATGCCGAGAATAGCTGTCCCCGCTATTCCAAGGGTCGAAGTACCAGTACAGGCCTTCTGGTTGGATCAGAGGTAGAAAGGGTTTCACAAGGCGACAGCAGTGCAGAGGAGCAGTCCTTCAGCGGGTCACCAGCGATTCCTCGGTTCAGCCTCGTGGTTGCAGGATACTTGGCTCCTGTATTGCTTTGTTCATGAGAACTCAGGAGATCGACATGGTAGTGGCGTTTCCAGCCTCCTCTTATCCACGGTTCCCTTCACGCCAAAACGGAGGGGACCCAATGGGAGATCCGCTCATCAAACACTCACACCATACGTGGACCTATCACGGACCACGGTGGTCCCAGGCATTCACACCACACTAGACTCTCTGACACCCAGGATGTGTATTGGGACCAGACATCCCAGCCCACATCCTGCAGGCACACACAAGGCCTGTAGAAGCCCGCGAAAGCATCTGGTTTTCGCGGGAAAGTACATGCCCAAATAAGGAAGGCCCCGGGTCGGCTCGACCTGGGGAAGGTGAAGGGGGCAAGACGGTCAGCGGACAGGACAAAGGAGCCTCGTGGTCTGGCCATTTTGGGCCCAGGCCACCATTTTGGGCTAAGCGCGAGAAACGCGCTAAAAACGCCAAAAGGAGCTCAAAAACACAAGAAACGATCGCTGCCACCATTCCCGTCCATGATTCACTTGCACCGATCATTTACAATCCAAACAGAGTATCTAGGGCCTGTAGAAGACTAGAGACCCAAGAGAGCAGTAACTTAGCTTACAGTGCCCTCTTGTGTCATGTTGCACGAAAGCTGCAACATGATAAAGAAACTACGGAAAACAGCGTTTCTGACTGTCAGTTTCCCCGTAAGAATGGAGCGAAAGCCCAGAGGAGTGCGGCAGAAGGCTGCACTTCTCTGGCAAAGTCTAGATCATGGTGAAAACAACAGCAAAAAGTTTAGGGGTTGCCACATGGAAGGAAAATTACCCACAATTAAGAAATCTTTCCTAACACTGGCGCAGGATGATGCAGTCACAGGATCAGGGACAGGATTACACACAGGCATCTCCACGGCAACCTGTGCTGCCTCCTGCCCCTGCCACAGGACTGCACCACTTGCACCAGTGGAACCACCCACTCCAGGCTCCATGCGTGGGTCTGATATGGCCTCCTCCTCAACCACACCACCCACCAACCAGGATGACTCTGTGCCGTCTCCCATAGCATGCTCCTGTGGGGGCTCACCTGCCCCTTCATCTGCCGAGTAGTCCACATCCAACCATGGCCTCTTGGACCGCCCCTCGGCAGCTGCGACGTTGGATGCGGCACCAGTCCCCTCACTCCCAGGAAGATATTATTACCTGGGAGGGGGGCAGGGACTTGCGTCTCCGGCTGGCTGTGGCATCTCTGCCGCTGCGATCCACAGCACCATATCCGCCCTCTTCATCAGTCAATGCTGCAGACAGGGAGAGACATAACACAGGCATCAGGACACCGTACAATGGTCTGCTAGACACATGACTATAGCACATGAGTGGCAGTGTTAAACATCCCAGACGGCATCACACTCCACATCACTCAGGCCAATTGAACCCACACACATGCACAAACAAACAGGGAACATGCAACAGGCATCTGCACCCATTCACCTGGAACTGCATGAACATCCTAAGGGTGGCATGACATCACAAGCATCATGGAGCATGCCATTCACATGCACACACGCCACCAGACAGACATGTATCTGGCCATCTCTACCTCCTGTCACAGTGCAATCATCGTCCACTATGTCAGATCTGCCAACTGGGTACCTACATGTTCGTGTCACATTCATTCCTGGTGTCTCACAGTCACACACACACCAAACAGACACATGCACATGTACACTGTGCACATACATGAAGGTGGGGCGAACATCCATGTGTCAGACCCCAAACATGGCTGAGTCCACACAAAGGCATGCAAACACGTGTGCATCTTCACATGCAGTTGTGCATCATGCATCTCAACACATACACCATTGATGTGCAGCACACATGACTGGACTCACATGCACCACAGTCATGTCCCTGCACATACACATCCATACATGGGCCATGTTAGACATATGTCCAAGCTGCACACTCCGGCCACACCTTAACATGCACTGTGTCGAATGAGAATACATGGACACTTACTGCTCGACTGCAGGCGGGTCTGCCTCTCGAGGACCTGGTGGTGAAGCACTGGGCGAATGCGTTCCAGGAACTTCATCTGGTCAGTGGTAAGCAGGACAGGGCACCCACTGCATCCACTGCATCCAAGAGGTGCCAGGCCTTCCTGAGGGTCCTGGACTTGAAGTCCTCCCAGCGCTTATGGCCGTGTTTGCAGTTGCGGCGTGCCACCCCATCTGCGTTGATGGCACCCACGATGTCCAACCAGACCCTCTTCCGTCCATCCTTGTCGGCACGTGCTCGTCCAAAGAGGGCATCATAATGCCGCAGGACTTCATCCACCAGGATGCCATCTTCTTTAGCAGTGAAGCTGGTAGCCTTCAGCCTCCCTGCCGGGGGGTCGCCACTGGTCCCAGATGGTGTTTGACCTGACATGGCAACCCCCGAGGCAGGTGTGGGTGTGCAACTGGGTACTGGGTCTGGGCTGCGCTGTGGAATGATGGAACACCAGTCGGGAGTCTTCTGTTCCAGCAGGGCTGGTCACAGCAACTGGACCCCTGGTCATGGCTGATGTGCAGGCACCTAATTGCAGGGCACGTTGGCAGCAGGCAGTCTGGCAGCAGCACATGGCTCGTAGGAGGCTCCGCAGATCTTCGGGGGCAGGTAAATGGCCTTCTGGGCAGGAGCGTGGTCTTCTGTGTGTTGTCGCATGGCCAGCTTGATGCAGAGTGACTGAGCACGTGAGAAATCAGCTTGTGTGTGTGTAATTCGAGGAAAGGACCTTAGCATGTTAGCGCTTAAGTGACGTGGCACGAGTAGGCTTTGCTATGCGCACGGGTTAAAGGTCCGGCTAGTATGCCATTTTCCTGTACATGCTTTTTGTGGAGAGTGAGCGTGTGATTCTTGTACTTCTTGTGGATTGACACACAATTACTTCACAACGGTAGCAGTGTGTACTCCTTCTTTACTGCGGCACGTCTTGTTTTGGCGGGGGAGTTGCCAACACACTTGTGTTTTTTCCATACATTTTTCTGGCAGATGGTGAGTCGTGCACTTATGTTTCCTCTGTGGTTGCTCCCGTGTGTTGCGTACCCATTCAGAGGTCATTGTAGCCTGCATGTTCCACGCATTTTTTGTGTTTCTGGGTGCCACAGCGTACTGCGGGTGCTTAATTCCATGCACGTGGGCTACTGAGGGGCGCGTCCACGTTTGTTTTGGTTTTCTGGGTGCTGAGCATTGCGTGACCTGTCATTTTTCCCCAGGGGTCACAGACAGCCTTGTAGGAGCACAGGGGCACCTATTCCATTTAGTAGCCGGTCCTCTTCACCCTAATTACCCAGGACAATTGTTTTCTGCAGTACATCAGTGCCATGGGTGGGAGGCGACCAAGTGGTAAGGGAGGCAAAGGTGGGTGACCTCCAATCTGCGGTAGGGGACGTGGCCAGTAGGAGCAGGGTGGCCAAGTTGGCAGCGGTGTGCAACGTGGGCAGAGTGGCCCAAGAGAGAAGTGTGTCCAGGACCTTTCAGGGACACCTATGCCCCCGCCAGTGGGTCAGGGAGATGCAGCTGACACCATCCCAGCTCAGGCCCTGCTAGCCCGGCCTGGATTGGTCACGGCACAGGCACAGGATGACTCACAGGCCGACTCCATGTCACAAAGTCCAAGCCACGTGTGGCAGTGAAAGTTGTTGTCACCAGGCCACGTGGATCTGGGGCAGCAATGTCATCTGCTGCCCAGAGTAGCCAGAATAAGGAGGCTGCAGGGGCAGCTGCAGCTGATACCACTCCATATCTGAGTCACCCAGCTGGGACAGTGTTGGTCCCGGCCCCTCACACCAAAGCAGTTGTGCCGCTTGGTCCTGGCAACAGCACCCAGCAGCCAATGCCTGCAGTGAGAACTTTGGTCATTGTGCCATTGCCTGCTTCCAGTGCCCAGTCCACCTGCACTTCTGCCCCTACAGACCGGAGTGGCATAAGCCTCTCATGGTCTGAACCACAACCCAGACATGGCTCGCCCCTCCGGCACGTCAAGGAAGTGGAATTTCAATAACAGTTAATTCTGAAAGTGCTGGGTCCAGAACAGGACGACTGGCGGAGGCGGATCTACAAACCCCACGACTTTCCGCAGAACGCAGAGTAGGGCACAGAGTAAAGCAGTCAGCAGTCCCTGCTCTCCTTGCAGTTTCTCCTCCATTGCTGTTTCCGGGAGGCGGAACTACAAAATCCCACGACTTTCCACGGAGCGGAACGCAGAGTAGGGCGCAGAGTAAAACAGTCTGCAGTCCGCAAGGCCGCAGGGGCTGTGGGGTGTGGGTGCCATGGAACCCAACATCTCTCCCCCCTTGCCCTCGACCTCGGACTCAGAGTCGAAGAGAATTCTCCGCAGTAGCAGTGCGCTACAAGCTTCACGGTCAGATAAACAAAGTCCTTTCCCAGCCTCATCGCCAAAGAAGCTGAAAGGTAAAATTACAAAAAATGTCGTACTCACAAGTCGCACGGACGGCCCCATCTCCACGGCAAAGCTGAGCTGCCCTCCGAGCCTGCTCACTGCAAGCACGCCAAATGTCTTGCTTCCACTGTCTCCATCGGCACGGCTGCCGGCAACAGGAGACGTGCCCGCAGCTGCGGCTGCTGATTGTTCAGTGGACAAACCCGGCGTGGATCCCGTCGGCACTGACCGCAACTTCTCTGACAAAGGGGATCACCGGCGGTCTGGCCTGCAATGGCAACAGGCGGAATCAAAGCCGGCCCCAGGACAAGAAGCCGCCCGCCTGCCAGCGTTCCCCTGAAGAACCTGTGCGCCTGCCTCCCCGTTGCTCGCAGTCATCGCGGAAATCGGACTGGAGCTCAGGCCGGAGTCCCGCCTTGGAGAGAGGGATTACCTCCGAGGCTGTCGGAGAACGACCTGGGAGGGCCCTGCCTCCGGCCCCCTCTCCAGACCCACAGAGGTACACAGGAGAAGAAGCCACAGCCGGGATATTCTCCCGAAACAAGAACGTTTACACCAATGAAAATGTCAGCCAAAATGCAACGGTCCATCCATTACAAGACCTTGGAACTCTCCACGAGGGTCTGACAGACCAGCATCTATACAAAATCAAGGCCACTGCATTGATACATGCCGAATCCCCCACGGAAGACGACTTACCCCCCACGGGTAGAAACAACGACAGAGTGGTAGACCCTCCTTCAATGCACCACCAACTACAAGACATCATCCATCCCATAGCTACCAAACCCACGCAGGGTGGGACAACCATCTCAGCAAGCACACTTTTGGCTGATGTCGCTAATAGAGGACTAGAAGACCAAGGTCACAAAACATATCTCGCTTCAACTCTGCCTTCAAGGAAAATCCCCTACAATAAAAATCGAACTGGGAAAAAAAAGGGGCAAAGGCAAATGAAACACTGCAACTGAGAGCAGAGCTTGGAATGAAAGCCAAAAGAAATAAAAAATCTTTGTCATCAGACACAAGACACTTAAACCAAAATGTAGCGAAAAAAATGCCACTGCAAAGCAAAATTGCCCTAAGCAATCCTTTCCAAAAGCCCTCTTCAATCTTTTTAAAAAACAACAATGCAAACGCAAACTTAATGCTGAAATGGAACTTTCAGATGTGGAAATTTTGGAAGTCTTGGAAAAATCTTTTTCGGGACCAAAGTCAAGAAACACAACTGTTACTGATACAGGATCACTATGGAAATCTCCGACTCAATCACCTGTAGCTTCCGCAGAGAACTTATCAACAAGCAATCTGCCCTGTACAGGATCACTACCGAAATCTCTGACTCAAACACCTGCAGCTCCTGTAAAGATCAAAACAACAAGCAATCTGCCTTGCCTCACCCAGCCCCTTATATCATGCAATCTGGGCTTAGGGACCCTGCAGCAAGCAACTCTAAGTCCAGAGACTCTGACAGAGTCGATCTCTCTCGAGCAGGCCAAAATTTCCGAGCAGTGCAAACATTATCAGGATCCAGTCCATCAGGAACAACATACAAAGGAACAATTTGCGATACTGTTCACAGTTATTGACAAAGATCGGAATAACATCGACATCATAAGTTCTTCTGGGGCCACAGAGGCAGAGACACCAGCCATCTTGGCTCAGAGCTCACTTGATAAACGGCATGATGAGGAAAGACCAATCCCCCAAATGAGCTCACAACCATGGGCCAATATCCACTTGGACAGCCGCCACTCAGCAAGGCAGTCACTACCAGCGTATTCTTATTCTGGTTCCTTCAATTCCAGCCGTGACGACCAGCAAATGTCACTGAGAGTTTCAATCGGAAAACGCACCTGACTTTCAATCTCAATTGAGGGATCCAAAAGATGCATCATCAAAAAAAAGACTATCGTCCGAGACATCTGGAGACTCAAGTAATGGGTCACCCAAGAAAAGGCCTGACCTGACCACGTTAATGTCGGCAATTACCATCACCCTATCACCTTTTTGTAAACTCTACAAAGCCATAAATGATGCCGCCAAAGACAATACCTCTATACTGGCAACAATCCAGTCAAAATTGATTTTTCTGGAAGGGTACATAACTGCAGTCGAATCCAAAGAGGCGGCAAAGCAAGCAATCCTGGAAGAAAAGTTATCCTGGATAGAAAAACAACAAATCAAAGACACACCTATCAATCAGGAGAAATTAACAATGTCAGAAAAGGCTTGTCAGACAAAAGAATCTAACAATCATGAAAAAGTGGCACCGATTTTTCTCAAACATCAAAGCAGAGATCTGAGCGTTATTCCAACTGCTTCGACAAGCACGATGGAATCAAAAACAGGCACTGGTCCCTCGCGAAAACTAAATCCGGGATTTCAACTGGCAAGCACGAAACTAATATCTCCTATGAAATCAAAGTCATTAGGGTTAAGCAAACAGGCCGGTAAAGAGAATCAAGAAGAGCTAAAAAATTGATGAGGCAAACCTCCGCTACCAGGGGATTTTACGGAAACCGAAGTATCCATTGATCTAAGTAATTCACCGCAGTCAACGGCCGAATTTCAGGCTTCAAGTAGCCTCATGGATCTAACCGAACACTTAGATGTAGAAGATTCCCCCCCCCCGAGCGAGACGCCATAGAGCATCCCAAAAACAGCCTCAAGCGCCAATTGGGAAAACCACAAAGAATTGAGGGCTGTACCTAGCAGGAATAAATCCTGAAGCCACAGTGGATCCATCGATGAGAGACAGACAAATTTCGCGTCAGATAAAGCAGAAAATCACAAGCGCCCAACACCCGAAGTTCCACAAATATACATGTCGAACAGAACATCGCAGAAGAAACAGCGGAAACCTCAAGCAGAGGCAAAACAACCAAAAGAACACGGTGATTCTTCTCAAAGAAACTCGAAAAAGTTCCTCAAGGCACCAGAATTTTCAAGCTGGAACAAACTTCATATAAATCTGGATACATGATCCTGAACAGAAAAACGGTGCTAAAAATCTTGAGCAAATCCAAATCGCTAAGATCACTAACTACGGGAGACTTCCAGCTAATTGAGCCCTTCCATAGAGAACAGAGGGCAAAGGCATTTCTACATATAAAAGCTCGGGCGCTGCAAACAGGCATGGAAGAAGCATATAAAGAGCTCAGTCAAACCGGCCTCTTACTAACGGAACTGGAAAGCCCACTATCTGAATTTGAGAAAAGCAATAGGGAGGACGCTAGACTTCACAAGCCACTTTTTCTTCCGAAAAACCAAAGATTAGCATAACAAAAACAACATCAGAAAGAAATCAGCTAGTGAAAGGAATCAACCTACATCGTACAGAGACCATCTTGTGGGGTATCCACCATCTACCAACTCAAACTTTTCGAGCAAAGTCTCTGCAGGATCCGGATCCTATAGATCATGCAAAACTGAATGCAATCAACACCCTCAATCAGTCATTACACAGCCAAGAAAGACCAACAATGACGAAATTCGCCGCAAAGATGCGTCCCCAAGACGCGACGAAACACGGTACCCGAAAGGCCCATGGGAATGGCTAAAGACTGCAGTTAATGGGAAGTCTAGCAGATAGCAACCAGGTTGGGCTAATACTACACTAGCCCAGGATTCATCAGAGACCTGCACGCTTTCTATGGCCTCATGGAACACCAGGGGCCATCTACACTTAACAAACAGCAACAATCAGACCCTGGTGGGTTTTGACATCATATGCCTCCAGGAAACCTGGCTGACTGAGAAGCCTTTCCTGGATGGGCATGAGATCGAACTCTCAGCAGCCAAACGAGGTCTATTTGGGCGTCCGTCATCCAGCCTCCTGCTTGCAGTGAGAGTCGGATCAGGCATCAAGATCCTGAAAAAACTATCAGAGACTTATGGAATGCTGGCAGTCCTCACATCATGGTCGTTTCAGGATCCCAGGTCCAAAAAAACTAAGACAGTTGAACTGGCGATAGTAAACTTGTATTGGAATCCTCAACAAACATCCATTACAACCTTCTGTAATGAAGTGACGGAGGTGATCAATGACATCAGAATCGACTCAAACACAGAACACGTAATCATTTGTGGAGATCTAAATGCCATAGGTGCACAAGAAAACGCCAGCCTGATTAAAAATAATCCCAAACTGTCATCAGAAGAGCGAGGAAAAGCTTGGATGATCGCCATGAACTCAAGAAACTTCCAAAACCTGGCATGGCTAAAATCCTGAGAAAACATCGTACCAACGTGGGAACGGGAAAACTCACGGGCCACACTTGATTATATCTTTGCATCGAAAAACGTATTACCTCTGGTGAAATCATTCAAAGTTACACGGACAAAAGAAAGTGATCACAATCTGCTTGCAATAACTTGGTCATCATTACATTACGAGAGCAAGCTTTTTCTTCCTGCACTAGAAGCTAATACTCAGTGAACCAGACTTCGTTTAACTGCCACGAACATTAAGACAATCACTGATAATTATGGAAAAACCATAGCAGACAACTCAAAGGATTGTGATCGACCTGATTACCTTCCTTTTCTATTACAGTTCAGATCAGATTCTAAGAACAGCAAAGGCCCAAGTCGAAAGCTCTTGCATGTGTTTGACCAAGCACTTGTGGAAAGAAGAAAACTCCTGAGGAAAGCTAAAAGAAGAGCAACAACTGAAAAATCCGACTCAGCCAAGGCAGATTGCCTAACGGAAGTCAACAGCTACAAATCCTGGCTATCGAGTCGCAGGAGGTTAATGTACCAAAATGACGCAGAAAAGATGCTCAGGACATTTAGTACTAAAAATCTAGTGACTTCTGGGCAATCATGAAGACGGCAACGAAAGACAGGAAAGCGAACTTGTAAACTCTGCTACGGAGGAAAATTGGACCAACTTTTTCAAAACCATGTTTGCTCACCTAACGGCCAGCTCGAAAGATCATCAGAAAAGACCAGTGACCGATGGATTAACCTCTCAGATGAAGAAGACATTATCAATGTCATTAAACATCTAAATTCCTCGACAGCTCCGGGTCCTGATGGTCTGAGCAACATCGACCTCAAGCAACATCCGGAAGCCTGGGCCAGATTTATAAGCACTATATTCCAGCATTGCGAATTACTTAGAACCATACCAACATCATGGACTCAGTTGATAATTGTCCCACTGTTCAAACGCGGCAACAGGGAAGAACCACAGAATTATAGGCCAATAGCCCTGTTGGATATCATTGGCAAAATATTCGCAACGTTACTGCTTAAACATTTCCAAGCCTGGGCAAAGGCTTCTCCAGCAAACAACCCATTTCAGATGGGTTTCCTAAAAAACGGCAGAACATCCGTAAACATCTTGTTGCTAAATCCAATTAAAGCAAAAGTAAAGCAGGGCTCGCCACCGGTGTTCCTGGCCTTCATAGACCTCTCGCAGGCCTTTGATAGAGTGGACAGGAGCCTGCTTTGGTCCAAACTGCATAAATGGAAATGCCCAAATGAAATACTGAATCCAATTAAAGCACTCCATACAGCCAACAAACTCCGAGTCTGACTCAACAACCAAGGAACATTGTCGGAAGAGATTCCAGCAGAGCGTGGGGTGAAACAAGGGTGTCCTTTAGCCCCGGCACTCTTTATTAGCTTACTCTGCGATTTCAAAGACACAGAAGCCTCAGTTCGAGCTTTTCCACCGAAAATAGGCTACACAAACACGTCCCGCCTTTTATATGCAGATGATCGAATTTTGTTAGATCAGATGGAGATTGGATTACAGAGCCAATTGACCAACTTGGCAAACTACATAAAAGCAAATAATCTGGAAATCAACAAATCCAAAACAAAAATCATGATTCTTTCAAAAAATCATTCTTACAATAGACGTAACAGAGGATGGTTCCTGGAAAACACCAAGATTGAAATAGTTGAATACTACAAATATCTGGGTATAACAATAGACAGCTCAGCACAGGAAAAAACTATGCAATCTATTGTATGGGGCAAAACCAAGAACTTAGCAGCCCAGATAAGAGATACGAAATGTTTTGTTGGAGCCCGTTATTCAATTGTACAGAGGAAAAGTTGTCCCGGCCATTACCTATGGAATGGGAGCGACCCTGTCAATGCCGACCTCAATCTGGTCTGAACTTGAAGGTTTACTATGGCACTCAGTCCTGTGGTTACCAAACTCAGCTGCAATTGCAAACATTAGGCGTGATCTAGGGCTACAGTCTTTACTCTGTTGTTCCCCATTCTGCGTGTTCCGCCCCCTTTTTTAGGTGTGTGCGCCTTCACTGGCCGTCTCGCACACAGCCTTTCGGGGTGTAGCAATGACATGTGTGGTATCACACAAGACAGAATAAAGACCGAAAAACTGTACATTTGCCAGCAGTTTTTGGAACAAGCTGTACTTTAATTGTGTTACCTATTCTGGCCCTGGCTGGAAGGACACCCTGACCCTGCAGGAATCCTATCCCTAGTGTGTGTGTGGGGGACCGCCTATCTAAAAGAGGATAGACAAAGTGGGGAACTGGCCCTTACTCTACAATGAGTGGTTGGTCAGTTTACCCCAGATCAAAAAAGGGGGGTTATCCAGAACAACAAAACACACCAGTAGTGTTAAAAAGAGGGTAAAGTCGGACAAAGGACACATGGCGGGGGATTTCCCAAACTTTATTCACCCTCCATAGTGTGTGCTTTCCCTACCCATCTGTAATCGTGCATCAAGCAAAAATTACTTGCAATTACAAAAGATTGTTTTTTTTAAAAAAAAAAAGTACATATAACACCTGCTACAAAGTTAGTATAGGCATTATTAAATGTTAAAAAAGTCCCCCCTTGGTGTCGTGTAAACACAGGGCAGTATAAGAAGAATTGTTGTTGGAGGGTGTCTTTTTCACTGAAGACATCCATCATTTGTCAGGTCGACCGGTTTCAAAGATATATCTTGTTTGAATCATTTTCTTCAGGACCAATTAATTATGTAATTAGATTTAATCTTATATCCGCATGTAGTGGCAGAGCCCCACGTCCTACCTAGGGAGAAAAAGCGGGGTTGAAAAGACAATATATGTCTAAAAGTTAATCAGAGGATGCCATACTTCTAGTAAACGTTTTAAATGTGGGCAAATGCAGAAAACAGAATTATAAAGATCCCCCAGCAGGGTGGTACAGATTCCAACCTGAATCCCCACAATCATACATGAAAAACCCTAGCCTTACATTTGAGACACACCTGTAAATATGCATTTCCATCCTCTGGCCTGGTTCATTGACAACCTTCACTTAAGTGTACTGTGTTGTCAATTTCTCACTTTCTAGCTATTTTTTATCACACGATGCCAATTGTAATGCTGAGGAGCTGTTTGGCTGGTTTCCACAGACAACCCTAATCATGACAGTTTGTTTTGGCCAGATTTTCTTTCTTCATTGTTGGGTCGCAGATGAATACATCATCTATGTCTTCTGCCCTCCTCCGGCATAAAACCACACAGTTTTAAAAATATCACTCTCTGAGGCAACCATACCGCCCTTATCCCAAGCAGGTGCAACAGGATATAGAGGCACTTTAAGCTAAGGATGGCAAAAGCAGTCAAACAGTGTAGCAGTTACACATATGCACTCCACATAAGGAGCATGTACAATAGGTAATGTATGCATTTATACATGAAGAATATTACTATTGCATCCACAGACATGGAGAACTACAACCTAACCAATGTATAAGCCAAAAACAGCATGATGATATGTTAATATAGATCGCTAACATAAACAAGAGTATGGCAAAGCAGCCATCTTCTTTAAACTGGAAGCAGCAACATGTCTCTGAATGAGCACAGGCCTCAAAGACTTGGGAAAACTCAAAATTCTGAATCAACAGAAAAACAAATCCATGCAGAGCTAAGGCTGTAGCTGGCAATTCGTTCCAAGGTTAGAATGAAATAGGGAGGATAGCATTGCAGAACAAAGGCACAGGTAAACAGGGTTGGATAAGTGGGTCTATGAGTTGGAAACAATGACAGCTGGGATGATGCTAGCAGCGGGCAACATAAAAAGTATGTTTGCTGCCATATTGGATGAACAATCGGAAGATATTTGGAAGTGGGCAGGGTATCCTGGAGTGACCGCCAAAAACACAAGACATGACGGTATACCTTTTAATAATTGTAGAGCATACGTTTGGATGACACTCAGAATACAATATCCAGACACATCAGATATGGGTGCAACCATGACACAGAAAATGGGGCTTGATGAAGACCCTACTACCTATATAGAGGTTATTCAAGAAAAATTGAGATCAGAGACTATGGAACCTTGGGACAAAACTATAATAATGTTTTATCACATTTTGAGTCAGGGACTCTCCTAAAGATTGTGGGAATAGGGACACATCCATGGCCCGAAATACAGTTGACTATTGTTGACCATTGTTGACTAAAACAATAGAAGGACAGAAAGGAAGTTGAGGAAAGAAAGAGAATGCAAAGTTAGTGCAAAAAAATCTAACGATGAAAGTGGCTATGTTAACAAACACAGAAGAAAACAATGTCATGCAGGAGGCACTACAATTGCAACCAGGGTCAAATTGAAATTTTGCAGGAAGAGGGGACTATAACTATGACCCCCAGGGATGATGGTTTGCACCCAGAGGTAGAGGGTTCAGATTCCAAGCTCAGTTAGGAGGAGGGTTTTAATGGAGGGCCACCATGATTTGGAGGGCCACCACAACAGTGTTGAACTTTCGGGAAATGGGGCATATCTTAAATGTGAGCAGAAGCAAGGGTGGAATACAACAGAACTGGCAACCAGTTGACACAAGAGGGGGCCGGCATACCCGCCCACTGTATAGTGCAGAACCGCCAACATATTATACCCAATATCACACACAGTATTTGTCAGAATCGGAGTCCTCGGACTCGTGACTCACCTGTTTGCTTCTCGTGGACGTCTTCTTGGAGTGCATGGGTTTCTTTTTCCTGGATGAGCGTGCCTTATAAAGATAAGTCTAGAGTCTTCTGAATCCAGTCTGCTGGGCTTCGGTGCACGTGCCGATCAGAGTCTCCCGATCCCAGCCGCACTGGGACTCGGAATGCGTTCAGTGTTCCAGGAAGGGTCCAGGACGGAACCAGGAAAGGAAGACAGGGAAACTAGGTCCCGAATGGGGTACGAGTAGGAATTTGGAGGGGGAAACCAGGAAGGATAGATGAGAGGTTATCAGGATTCACAGAGAAAGGACTGGTTACTAGAACACAACTTGCCGGGCGAGACACCAGCAAGCAAAGCATTGAGATGCATGGAGGCGCAGGGGCGTGACTGTTTTCAAGGGAGCACACGATCCAGACAGAGGACTAGACCGCATCAGAGGCATGGCGTCGGCCATGTTGAAGGTGAACGGAGCATTGGTTATTGAGTGAGGGACTAAGCACACCAGAAGGGCCGATATTGACGATTCATGACAGTATTAGGCACAAGTGCCACAAATATAGCAACATCAACAGGGTGCTTCAGATGTATTTAGGGAATGTACAATGGGACAGTATGGTCATGCAATATGTGGACGATATGTTGGTGTGTACCATCACGGAGGGAGTGAGGTGCAAATTGGTGATTTCCCCAGGATGAATACACACATAAGACATACAGGGTTCCTCGCCCTTCAATGCACAAAAAAGGAGAACTATAACATGGCAACGATGCAAAGGCTTTTGGCGATGTTCCAGATGAGCATACACTTTTCAGTAGGACATAGATGTCTTTACATCCCTCTTTACCCTTCTGTTGCAGGCCAATATGAATGCCAAATGATTGCAAATAACACGATGGGAACTGTTGTAGACCATAAATACAATCTGACTGTAAAAGGCTTTAACACCGTAAGAGCTGAGAACAATACGGCTCATGACCCTTCAGAACAGAAATGTCCTCAATCTGATAAAGGCTGTGGAGGGGGGGAGCGTGCAAAAATGAGGCCTTCATATATACATACCCACCCACATTGAGGAAAAAGGGACCCTCACAGAGGCAATAGCCACCTTGACAGACCTACACACAAAAATGGTGGAGGAGGTGGAAGACATTTCAGATGATAGCTGGTTAGACTACCTGCTCTCATGGATACCCCCTTGTTAGTTAATGCATTCAAAATGCTATTGGCCTTACTGCTAATAGTACTATTAGCCTTCTGTGTTCTAAGAATAGCAATAAGACAATGCAAAAAGACTACCAAAAATGCAGTTGGATAGAACATAGAAATACATATGGACACTCCTGTGCATGAGTATACACAAACATATGACTTCCCCTGTTCCTAGACAACAAAGAGCCCTACCACCTCCCATGTCAAAATTCATATATCCTGAGGACCCTCACAATTATACAGAGCAGTGGGTATATTGTGATACCAATGGGAAGTGCTGCTACATGACCTTGAGTCCAAATGGGCATGTGGTACATAGAGGTAGCTTGAGGGGGTGACTAAAATATGGATACCGAAGGAGAGCTATATAGGGGAGAGCAGGAGGGAGAGTGCACGGTGGTCAAGGACTCAGCCAGGGGGGGGGATGTTGGTAAGCCGATGAATACATCATCAAATGCTTCTCCCACTCAACCAGCCAAATACTACACAGGTGAGAAACAATACTCACGGAGGTAACCATACTACCCTTATCCCTGGCAGGTGCAACAGGACATATATAATATGACAGGTTATTTATAACACACTTAATACCCAGAGGTTTCGAAGTGTGGACCCGGGGATCAAACCTGTGCTGTTCCGTGCCATCTTGCTTCCAAGGTGAGCATTTTGCCGCTGAGTTATCCTCCCAAGAGGATAGAGACATAGAGGCACTTTAATCTGAAGATGGCAAAGCAGTCAACCTAACAGTGTAGCCGTAACAAGAACATAGATTAGACATGAAGAATATTAACATATCCACAGACACGTAGACTCTATCATAACCAATGCATAAGCTGAATACAACAGGAACAATATGTGAATATAGGTCGCTAACATAGAAACAAGAGTGTAGTAGAGTTGCTCTCTTCTTAACAATGGAAGCCACACTACATCTCCGAATAAGCACAGACCTCAAAGCCTCAAAATGCTGAATCCACAGAAATACAAATTTATGCTGAGTTCAAGCAGTAGCTGGCAATTAGTGTCAAGGTTAGAATGAAATTGGGAGGATAGGCACAGCGGAACGAAGGCACGAGATAGCAGTTCCCAAGACTTGCAGGATAGGATACCTACAGATTAATTCAAGTTTCAAAGGAATACAAGCAGTCTTTGTTAGCCAAGTATAACACAACAGTAAGCCAAAATACTCCATGAAGAGTAGCTCAAGAGTGTACCCTGTGGTAATAGAGAACACAACAAACACCTTAATAAGAGCTACAATATTAATAAATAAGAGGTAATTCCGTTTCATACATGATCTAGTAGCACGTGACCCATAATTGGAGAACATTAACTATTCATTAGAAGCAAACAGTGATAACACACCTGCAGTAAGCACTTCACGCACACGTAGACACGAGATGCCACACAAGGCCTAGTACAAAGGGATTACGCAGTCTGATGGCTTGAGAATGAGGGATGGTAACTTCTAATTGGAGGAAGAATGTTCCATAGGCCCCTCTACCCATACTCTATGTCTGGCTCATATGCTCACAACCTGCCAAGTGTCCAAGGTTGGTATATGAAGTGCCAATTTATCAAAATCCTTAGAGACAGGCCGCCCATCAAGTAATATGCCAACCAATCTCTTGTCATGAATATGATGTACTTTAACCTTTATCAACATAGGGATGGTTCCAAGTGGAGCCATCAGATATGTCTAGCCCAATCAAGGATTTAACCCCTATAGAAGCCATATGTATCCAAGCTCACTAACCTATCCCCAGTAGCCCTAGGATTTTGCAAACTGAAATGCTGTATGCTGTCACTGATGACACATCTGCAGTATATATACTGTTGTTTTAATGGTTAATTTGAGAGACACTAGACTTTAATGCTTTTATGCTGTCCCTGCTTTATTTAGCTGTTAATAAAGCTGGGTTTTGCCACTCACTTTGTCTACTTCCTCATTTGAGTGTGTTTGGCTTGACTCCAGTTCCTCTTGGACTGTTTGGGACTTTTTGGACAGTCTTAACCATATAGAATAACTTTACAGCTTTGGAATGTTTAAAAATTAAATGCTTGTGTTTCCCTGAAAGCCGGGAACTGTATTTCATTTTTAAACATTTTATAAATTGAAGAGCTTGGGGCATGCTCAGCACAAACTTATGTTGCATTATCTCCTGATCACAACTGGCACAAATGAGGCATTCAAATTAATCAAGGTCTTGGTGGGCATTTTGATGGACTGCCTTACCCCCTTTTTCAATTTGCCCATTCTTGTGCTTGACATTTCTCCTCATCAATCGCCATATTAAGTTAACATATGAGGGTATTGATAGTACACAATTCAGCTCTTGATAATTGTAAATCCAGTTGTAATGGTGGTTGTTTTATAATAACCTATATATTGTAACCCATCTGATGACTGTGGTTTGGTGATAAGAAATGCCTCTTTCATTTTATCACTATTAGCATGTGCCTGTCTCATTGAAAGCTAGTTTCTTTTGTGCATTTCTTTAAGTTGAGGTTCACCACCAAGTATAACCAGCAACCTGGCAACCGACTGTATGACTTTTCAGTTTGAGTCTTAGCACTTTTACTGTATGCAGAGACAGTGCTAGACATATCTGTGCAGTTTACATCACGGTTAATCATATGTTTAGCATCACATACTCCTGTATCCTTTGAACAGATGTTATCTTCATGTTTCCTAGAGTTGCTCTGTCACAGAAGGAAAGCATAGCTGTGTTTATATTTGAATTTAATGAGGAGTGCATATTGCTCAACAGAAACATGTACAGCATATCAAACAGTGGGCTGAGAAATTCGGCAGTAAAGTTCCTTCCAAATGAATTTACTAGCAGTGGCCAATAGGCACATCACCTTCTCATGATGGGTGCTTGGACCGGTAAAGAGAGCAGTGATAAATATGGGAAATACTTCAACTAGGGACGACAACTCGACTATCAGGGCTGGGATGAATGTGGGTAACAAACAGACCGGGAACTGGAGGGAGTGCCTAATGTGTTGATGAAGTTCGAATTGGTGTAAGATTTGTGCATTTCCTGGAAATCGATGTTGATAGGGACTGTCATTTTCTCTGAATTTAAAATGGCTTAAACAAAAGGATCAAGGAGACCCCATATAAGAAATGTTTTCTTGCATAAAATATAGAAGAGTTGGTCTTGAAGACGAGTCTAGTGCACGAAACACGTGTCGGCCAATGCAGACAATGTTTGTACTAAAACACACCTAGAAATGCACTCATTTGTCACCAAGAATACCAAAAGGTCTTTGCTATCATTTACCAACGCAGCACCCTTGTAGCACCAGTGAGGGAACAATCAATCCAATAGTTGCGTGTGCCCACCAATATCCAATCGAAGCTCAATAGGGCTGTGAGGATAGCACAGGGGTAACCGGTTTGACAACGCAGAGCAAAGCACTTTCGAATGCAGGCCCTGCTCTTAGAGACTGCTCTCTGGTGTTATCTGCATAAGAAAATATTAAGTAATTAATGCATTCTACTGTATCCAACATGCAACACTTTTGATATAGACGATGCTCTGAAAGGTGCAGGCTATCATTTGTGCAGGATCCATTTTGTTATCAATTACTTATTGCATACAGAAAGTGTCTCTCTGTTGCATGACCTCATTTTCGACACTAACCATCGTTGTGTGTATGTCCGTTGGAATCCTGGTAGCAACCAGCATGTCAGGAGAGATGCGTTGCTGAAAGCGCCATCACTAGCTGGACTTTCCGGATTGCGGTATGCAGTAAGACCAACACTACCCATACCTCATTTTGTTACAATCGTGGTGACAAAAAAACAGAGCTGGTATTGTGGTGTGAATGAAACAGCAGGGGACACATGCTGGGCTATTGTGTTAGTTTGCTTCCTGTGTGTTCTACACTGTGTCACTCTTCAGCCCAACCCTACTCTACCCTAAAGCGTATTGTGTGCCTATTCAATACATAGCACACAAGCTAGGAGAAAACGGTATTTTATAGCTCAGTACCTGACCAAGGCCTCAGTGTAGCAGAGTACAAAATTAGATCTGGCAGTCGAGGAGCTTAACATCTGCTTTTGTGTTGTGGCTTTTCAAGTAAACACTGTCCAGTCCTTACTTTCGCACTGCTCTGTGTTGTCGTGTATCAATGAGTTGCACACTCTGTATTTTTCTGACCTCAGTGAGCCACCAATCCAGTAGGGATTTCAGAATGAAAAAAATATTTGCAAAACAAATTCACCAAACTTCATTTTATATATACATGTGTTCCATGTACCATTATCGGCGTTCATTTTCAAGCCTGGCTTCATTTTAGTATACATTGAGAATCTCAGCGCTACTTCTTGGTTGTTCGCATTAGAATATTCGGCCTCAGAAATGCCTTTTCACAGTGTACTGCCGCTTTTTATTTGCCAAAATAAATATGATCCTGGTCTGTAGAGTCAGGAAGCAGCCGTCGGAACCAGAAGACATTATTTAATCCCGTTATGTTTTAAATAAAAATACACATGCAGGATAAGCGATGCTATTCTAAAGATTAAATACGTTTTACTTCCTGTTTAAATCTGCCGATTTTGCCAGGTCTATATCTTTTTAAACAAATGCGAGTGTGTATACAATATAGCTTTCCATTCCCTGCGGCCCCTGCAGAGGTAGAAGACACAAGCGCCATAACTTCAAGACCTGGCTCACAACAGAATATTGATGTCCTGGCCCGCCGTTCTCCTGGTGGGTATTGTGTGTCAGCTGCCTCGAAGGTTGGCGCCAACCTTCCTCTTTTATGCACCACAAACCAGAATTAATTGCAAATCAATCGAACAAGGTACAACTGATCAGTAAACCAATTAGTAATTTTAGCTGTTCATCCTGTCTTCATTTACTTGGGCTGAGGGTTATTTCTTTAGTGATTATTTTGCAACCATCTGGGAGATTTTTTCTTGATACCATTAATGTCCTCACAGAAGCATTTCAAAAAGATATGTTACACGCATGTCAGATATTTCTCAACGCAGCCCTAGTTTATCAGCATGTCTATGCCTATGCTGTATTATTCCCTGTTATGGAAAAAAAAATGTGGTATGACCTCTGTGTAGATCGTGTAGTGCACGTGAAAGGAAAAAAAGTCAACTGCAAGTTTTCTCAAGGCTGGTGCATATCTATAATAGTATCTCTCCCTTACGCGACCGTATTTTACAGCAAAAAAGGTGCATTTACAATGTCATGCTCTACTGCTTAGCATCATATAGTTATTGCACATTTTAGCATTATGACGCTCTACAAAAGTGCCGGAATTCTGCCAACATGAGTAGGAAAATGTTCATGCTAGGGTGAAATCGAGCAGCTTTTCTTTTCTAAATAATGCAAAATATAGACTGGTATCGCCCATCACCCCCACTACGAGGGTTCTATTGCTACTAGTGCTGTTAAGAGTATTTTCGCTCGAGTTGAGAAACAGCATGTCACCCGTATCTCGATATGGCTGCCATGGATTGGGTAGAAGGGACTACACATAGTTGCTTCTCCCTTTCCATGGCCGCCATTGAAAAGGTTAAAAAAAGAAAACAATGAAAATGGCCCCTATGGAATGGGGTGAAGGGACCACATGCAGTCCCTTCTTCCTTTCCATGGTGTCTGGTTAAGAAAGGGACAGTACTCTGCAGGACTCGGTGCTCTGATCAGCATACAGCAGCTAAGTCTTTATCAGTGGGGTAATGACCAGCAAGGGCCAATCAGATGATTTGTAACAATCTGATGGTCCCTCACCGGGAACAAATGTAAAATATAAACTTGTACTTACAGAGAATAGCGGTGTACCGAATAGATTCAAGTATTCGCCCGAATACAGAATAGATAGACAAGTATTCAGCCAAAGCCTAATACGGAGCTGGATAGTTCCTTTTTAATAAATGTAGTTATGTGAACACGAAAAACACATTGTAAATTAAAAACACACTTAAAAATATCTTCATCCATCTTTTATTGCATTTCTTTTCTTTGATTTCTACGGAAGATGTTTGTGTAAACCAGAGGCGTTGCTAGGGGGGGGTTAAGGGGGCTATAGACCCTGGTCTTTTGGTTGTAGCCCTGGATAGAATCTCAGGAGCTACCACCAAAAGGCTAGCTAGCCCCAGGTCCCGACAGTTCCGACACCAGCCTAGCCCCGGGTCTTTCCCAAACCTAGCAAAACCCCTGGTGTAAACCATGAAAGGAATACATTATCCGAAAATAAACTGTTCAATTATAGTATTTTTGTGCATTCATAGGTGTCGCTTGATGGGCAGGGCCCAAGTAACTAAGACAAATTCAAAAGTATGGTATGCATGTATGCAATCACTGTGAGGGAATACTGCGATGACTCTACATGTTCTTTCAAATGTTCCTTTTGGGCCTGCCCATCTTTAGCTTTCTGGCTCCAGCAAGGCACTGTATCATAACACAAGTGATTACATTAATTAACATTCTGCTGACTACTGTGCTACTGAATACAAACCTTTGGGATGCTAAAGCCATGATTTCTACCTCTGGTACTAAGTGGGGAAGAAGCATTTGAAAAATGTCTTTACATCAATAGACAGTATTTTTCTTTCATTTTCGGGTGGGTATATTTGTGGTGTTTTGGGGCATGGTAAAATACAGCAGGCACACATTTATAGGGAATGCTGAGCACTCCCTGCTTCTCGGTTGGTCCCATTGGGAAGTGACAGTGCTGATTTCCAGATCTTTAATTGGCATGTTTTACTTGTATTTACAATGTTTCTAATTGTAAACGTGTATCTCTATGTCTTTGTTACACAAAATCCCTCTTGTTTCAACTCTCTAATGTTGGGAGGAATATTTCTGCTGCCACAGAATAGGGCATTTTGGTAAAAGAAAATATGGGCATGTTCTTTAGTAACAGCTATCACCTTTACTCATTTCAAAGGGACTCGTTGTGGCAACATGAGAAAGTTGGAGGGCAGGAATTGTAACTATATTTCGGCAGCACCTCTGTGGCAGCCACAGTTCCCAGTGAGCCATCATACTTGCTTTATAACCTTGACTTGCAGGCTGAATACAGTCCTTTTCTGCAGGCACACTCCCTCGTGAGCTATTTTACTATGGGTTGGGAACTTACTGGGATCACTGCAACAGCTATAATATTCCATGTAATTATATTATTTGGATTGGGAATTGGTGGTATTGGAACCAGTAACCTTCTCACACAGGTGGTCAGCAAATCAATAAGCACCTAAAGAAAATAACATTTTCCAATAGTGACTTCATAAACTATTTTGCCAGCTCAATAATTTAAAACTGCCAAATACAACGAAGACCAGATACATTCAAAATAGTGAGAGTATTGTATCAGCTCACCCCTTCCCCAGCAAACCACCAGATGAATGTCTGTCTCCCCAGCACATGAAGGGCAGGGAATTTGTTTGTACTTTTACACCTCTGCTGTGCCTGTACTCAATGAATACATTGACAGCAGTGTTTGTTTAATGATGCTTTTAAAGGATATATCTGACACACCTGAATGATTTGCAGCACACAATCAAAGCATTACGTAATGTATTTTGTACGGGAACCTAATCAGCTCTGAGTGATAATACATTTTCAAATTAACAAGGGGGGGGCCCTGGGAGTCCCTCTGCCAGACATTAGTCCTGGTTACGAGAGACTTACCCAGAGTCTTTAGCTCACTTTCGTTCACAGAGAAGAAATATCCCAAACATATCAGTCTTTGTCCTGCCCTCAGTTACTAGGGGAATCCAGACATTGACCCCTTGCTCACTATTCTTAGAGAGGGGGTTGCTGTTGGTACTCTTGTTCAGAGGAGAATTGCCTAGCATTTCGGTGCTGGACTGCCCCAGGGCATGACAGAGACTGATATGTTTAGGATATTTCTCCTCTGTGAAAGATAGTGAGCTAAAGATTCTGGGTAAGGCTCTTGTGACCAGGATTCATGTCTGGCAGAGAGTCTCCCAGGACCCTCCCTTGTTGTTTCCATATTTCAAGTAACTTTGGGTCTCACCCTAAGTTAGTAGAGGAATCCAGACATGGACCCCTTGCTCACTATTCTTAGAGAGGCACAGCTACACCCTACTGATGAGGTTCAACCAGACCAAAACACGTGTTTGGGGTTGCTGTTGGTAGTTTTGTTCAGAGGAGAATTGCCTAGCATTTTGGTGCTGGACTGCCCCAGGGCAGGACAAAGACTGATATGTTTATGATATTTCTCCTCTATGAAAGATAGTGAGCTAAAGACTCTGGGTAAGGCTCTTGTAACCAGGACTCATGTCTGGCAGAGAGTCACCCAGGACCCCCTTTGTTATTTGCATATTTCAAGTAACTTTGGGTCTCACCCTAAGTTACTAGGGGAATCCAGACATGGACCCCTTGCTCATTATTCTTAGAGAGGAACAGCTACACCCTACTGATGAGATTCAACCAGACCAAAACACATGTCTGGGGTTACTGTTGGTACTCTTATCCAGAGGAAAATTGCCTAGCATTTCGGTGCTGGACTGACCCAGGGCAGGACAAAGACTGATATGTTTAGGATATTTCTCCTCTGTGAAAGCTAGTGAGCTAGAGACTCTGGGTAAGGCTCTTGGAACCAGTACTCATGTCTGGCAGAGAGTCTCCCAGGAGCCCCCTTGTTATTTGATAATTCATTTTCGGCAGAAATCTGGCTGAATACTTACTCAAAGCCGAATTTGAGTACACCCCTATTACAGAGTATGACTCTGATCTGCTTTCATTCACTACTCCACAACTGTTATTGAAATCAGATGTTACTATATGTGTCTGCTGCACTTGATGAAAAGACTTTGGGCCTGATTTACAAAAGTGTTTTATCATGGCACTATCCCATTGGAAAACTCTTTGAAAATCAGCCCCCGTGTACCCAACACGAAAATTAATTTGCTACATGATGAGATTTCCTAAGTTTATCAAGTACAATCAAATTAAAATGAGCACATCAGAATTTAAAAAATACACTATTAACACATAACTATAAATACCTTGTCTATAAAATGCACTACAGCCAAGATAGTCATGTGGCGCTTCAAAGAAATGTTATTGGTAAATAATGTATTGGGAATTAACACATTGATATAGAATATCCTCTAGAGCTTTTTGCTCAGCCATTCTCCCTAATATTGTGAGATGCTTCATAACTGTTAGCCTGCAGGTGGATCAGTATCTTATGTCTCCAGCACCGGACAGATGATCCACACCCACAGTAATTTCATCCCTGAGTGCCCGAAAGCTATATTCTTTTTTTAAAAGATTTTTATAAATCATTCACATAGCAACATTTATCAGTACAAAATAGTTGTATAAAAGTTCAATAACGGAGTTAATACCATTTCAACATTTAGAATTTCATAAATAATGTGGATAAAATGAGGAGATGACAGATAAAAATAGTGAGAACCTAAACACACAGGCACATTCATTACAGTTTCAAAAATATAAAAATCCTCTATAGACTTTCAATGGCATAGTTCATTCTGCTGATAATGTTCATAGGTTATACTAGCAATCTAACTCATCTTGTAGCCAGTCCCATAACTTTTAACAATCGTAAAACCTCCATTATATGTCTAGTCATTCTCCCTTCAAAACAACCTTGCCTATGATGCTGAGTTTCCAGCCACACATTCCTATATGTAGTATCCCCCCAACGCAGAGTGAGTACGAACGTCACATATGGCTGGACATTCACTTACTATATGCCTTAGGATTTCTAAGTTGTCACAATAGTGACATGACGGGGGGGGCGTAAACCTGCTTGTCCCTTGTATTCAGAATATCCCTAGTATTTAACTAATTCATCTGCAATTTCATGTTAAGTGTTCTATCTCTGGAGTTGGCAATTGTTTTAAGTATTTAGTCAAATTACCCTGTATTTTTAAGTTCAAACTTTAGTTCCCCAATCAATTTACATTTCATAAACTCTGAGCATGCAATTACCCAATCCATATCCCATAGGTGCTGTTTCATGGTGTGGATGCTAAACTCCAGCAATTCATTAGAAACATCAATTTCCTCCAGGATCCTCTCACACACCTTTTTGTTTAAGTGTTTAAGCCACAAAAGTGAGAATCCTGGGGGGATCTTATTTTCCTCAACAGGAAGAAAACATTCCAGAGTACTCTACACTTTAATGAAATGAGTCCCAGTTCAAATCGTAAACGCTACCCCTGGCAAAACCTGTGGTAGCCTCTGCACATTGCACCACAGTCCAGGTTCAAGAGCATCAAAAAATCCCCAGTCAAAATCCATCTTTGTCTCTAGGCCATACATCATACTTGGTACAATCTTCATATCGAAGTACTTGACAAGGGACAGCATACCACATGTTTGCAATATTTTCCTAATGGGATCTTGACGTGAGTTCCATTACTTCTCCCTCCAAAGATCGGAACTCTTAAGTAAAGAAATCATTTTTTTTTATTTTTTTTTTATTGGTTTGTTTCAAACCTTTAAAAATGTAAAAAGAATACAAGACAAATCAAACAAAACAAGTACGTCTTATTGCGTCCTGTTCCATGTTAGTCACCACATTCGTCATTAGGTCACTGGTCAGCCTCTCACCTCTATTGAGTAGCCGACTTAGATTGTAGGCGGTCTTTAACGGCTTGGAGAAAGGAGACCAGGGCATATAGCACAGGTCTGTTCGACCCATCGAACAGGGCTTTCCACCAGTCCTCACGGGATACGAGCTGAAATTTCTTTGTGACTGGGCCAAAAGATCTGTTTCTTTCTTGTTCTAGCCCAGAGCATGTCATTGTCAGGTGTTTAAGGGTCTCGTTTGTGGTGTTACAAAAACGACACGTCAGATCTAAGTCAGTTGATTGTGACCAGAAACAGAGACGCTCTTTAGTTGGCAGGACGTTGAGCCTGAATTTCAGATAAAGAGATCTCGACCACTGGTCCGGAAAACAGGACAGGTAACCCGGAGGATGGCCATAAGCTCGTGCCTCAGTCGGGAAGTCTTGCGCTGATCTTGATGCCGATTGTAAGTTGCAAGTGTGGATCCAGTCAAGTCTCCAAAGCTTCAGTTTTGCGGCGTCAGGGTTTTCAATCAGCATTTGGGTTTTGATGTTATGTTCTTTCAGAACCTCATGACATAACACATTCCATTGATACAGGATTGTATCAGGTTGTTCAGATTCTAGGTTGTGGAGAATTGCGATTTGAGGCACCTGATTTGTTAGTAAAGTTTTCCTAAAAAGGCTTAAGAGGTTCCAAGTAACCCTTGCATGAATGGAAATGTAGCCAAGTTCATATCTTACACAAGCTGTAGAAGTCCCCTTAGGGAGGTGTAAGACTTTGGTCCAAAAGATGTTTTCCAACGAGTTCCATACATCATTCCCACAACCAAACACATTTTCTCCAGCATAAATCAGAGATGGAACCACTTTTTGCTGAAAGAAGTTAAGCGTAGGTTTTAAGGAAAATTTCCCGAATTTTTTGTTGATTAAAGAAGCCTGACATGCCAGCTGGCGGCATTTCATCCTTGCGGATTCTACCCAGGGTGCGTCATTCCTGCTGGCACTTATACGCATCTCTAAGTAGATGGTGTTTTTTACATGGCAGATAGGTTCTTTGGCCAAATACCATTTGAATTTCTGGGCGTTTTTTTGGAGCCTTGGAGTTTTTCAAAGACAATGATTTCACATTTCCCCCTGTTGATATTCAGGCCGTTCTCTGTTAGGTATTTTTCCACAGCAGTACGTTTGCGTTGCAGACCTATTGGTGTGGAGTCCAACAGAATGATGTCATCCGCGTAGGCTAAGTAATCGATGTGCGTGCCGTGTATTTTCGGTGGGAACGTGTGTAGCCCAACAAAGACCTCTTTAATGTCCGATATAAACAGGTTAAGATGCTCGCTGCTAGCGGGCAGCCTTGTTTAACTCCTCTAGATGTTTCAATGGGGGCTGATAGATTGCCCTTAAGATCTAGTCTGACTCTAATGGAGGTGTTTGTGTGCATTTCACGAATTGCAGCCAACAAGCTAGGTGGACAGTTCCATTTGCTCATTTTCCGCCATAATAGATCTCTGTTTATACTATCAAACGCCTGAGATAGATCGATTAGGGCTAGATAGATCTTAGAGTTTTTGCGGTGGGCTTCCATCTTCAGTAGGTTTAACAGAAGCAGGTTGACGCAGCAGCCCACACCCTTGACAAAGCCTGTCTGTCTCGGATCCACAAGATTGCTTTTAGTGGACCACTCCAGAAGTTGTTGCTGGAGTAGGGTAGCGTACACTTTCCCTAATACATCGAGAAGTGCAATTGGTCTATAGTTCTTGGGGTTTCTGCGGTCTCCTTTTTTAAAGATCAGTATAATCACAGTGGATTTCCATGATTTAGGGGTCTTACAACGCTTGAGAATCCTGTTGAACGGATGCTCGCAAAATTCAGACCACTCTTCTGGATGTCTTTTGATCACAAAGTTCGTGAGCCCGTCAGGGCCAGGTGCTCTCGATTCATGCACATTCTTAATGACTCGCAGGATGTCTTCATACTCAAAGACAAGCTCCCAGTGCCTTAGAATTGGGGGTTCCCATTCTGTAGTAATTTTGTCTTTTTGAAAGAGAGCAGAATAGAACACTAGCCATTCAGTTTCTAGGACCAAGTTAGCTTGAAGGGCATGTTGTGGTGCAAAGGTGTTGTTTATGAGTCTCCAGTAGTCGGCTGAGTTAGAGCTCGCCATTTTTGCCAACATGAGCTCTGCATCATTTTGTAGCATGGTGGCCCTGTGAGATTTTAACCAATTCTTATAGCCCTGTTTTAGCTTGCGTGATGAGGTGCTCGGATCTGAGGATGGTGATTTGCGTGCTTGTCTCAGTTTCTGACGGAGAAGTCTTTTCCGTTGGGAAATCTCAAGGTCAAATTTGTGTTTCCGTTTGAATTCAGTGCTTCTTAGAGGTTTGTTCTGTTCCTGAAAAAGAGTCAGAAGATGATCGTATTCCAGTGTTCTAGAAGACTGAAAAACCGTCAAGATGCTTGCTACCTCGCTAGAATCAAGGTTTAGACGAATACGACCAGTTCCTGTTCTGACTGTGTGTGAGAAAAGGTCTTGAGTACTGCTGGTATATGCAGAAAATTTTAAAATCACCATATCATGGTCACTGTAAGTCATTTTTCTGATCACGAGACTGATGGTTCTCGTGTGGATCTTTCCGGATACCAGGATGTAATCAAGTGTTGAGCTTTGGTCACCTCTTCTCCAGGTAGGAGCCGCCGAAATGTCTCATTTTGTTTCTTGAAGAAAGTTTGTTATCCAGCCACCCTTTGAACCAACTTTCCTATTCCCAGCATGAAGCCTCATAATCTGCATTTTTACTCTGTTCACTTTGAGGGTATTCATTTTGCTGTAACCTTCTAGCGCCTTCAACATTGTTTGGAGTCGGGGGGCGTGGCCAACAGCCGAGCGATGAGGACGTGAGATCGCTTCGCTCCCGGGCCGCTAGCCGTATCCTGAAACAATCCTGCTTCCTGCACAACCAAAAAGCGTCTATTCGACGTGGGAACCTCTGCTGAATGTCCCGACCGGTTCCTGGAGGAAATCGGTGCCGCGGAACCCACTTAGTAAGATATTTCTGAAAGCGAGCGGACGCGCCGCGGAGCTCGCAAGATGGCCGCCGCGAACCGCGGATGAACAAAGGGTGCCGTGGTCACCAACAAGCACTACCGAATTTTGCCTGAACACCGGCGGCCGACGGGGTCGAGGCCGGGCCGGACCGCACGGCAAACGAAGGATCCTAACTTCGAGGATAAATCGTGAAACGGAAGAGATACGCCCCTGGACACGGCGTCGACAGTCAGTGATAGTAGGCACACGGCCTCGCACCAATATTCCCGCACATGCGGCCGCGGCCTGCAGATGCCACCGGAGCGACCACTGAACTCCTGAGGGGACCCCCTGCCCGTCACCGGACGACTACCACCTCTATCATGCAGTACGGAGAGGGGGTTAAAGGGAAAGCGGGAACCCGCCATTTTGGGGCACAGGGACCCCGTGGGACCGATCTACATCCTCGCCCATTCCCGCTGCCCGAGAACCGTCGACAACGGAATACGAGGTGAAACTACCCCGCGGCTTTGGACACCGTACAGACCCAACTGCGTATTAAACCCTACCACAGTGTCCAGCGGACCGCACTCAAACGACGCTGCCCAACGAAACATCTGCCCCGGACGGTACCGTTTAAACGCCACAAACCATGCCGGCCACTACGGGGAAGGACAAAACAAAAAGAGGGACCAGCCAAAGTAGGATAGATCAATTCACCACGGCCGCAGCAAACGCACAAACGGACCACGGACAGTCGAACCCCATGCTAGAAGCAGAACAAGCCATATCCCTAAAGGACATCATGGCGGCGATAACTAACTCCAGAACCTCTATGGAACAAAAGATGGACAGCATCAGTACAGATGTCTCGCTTCTCCGTCATGATCTCCAGAAATTGTCCTCCCGCACGGGAGAAGCGGAACAGCGGATCTCTGGGAATGAAGATGGGCTGCGCACCATGGAACAGAGGATGGCCGGAGTGGTGGCGCGTTTGAAAACACTGGAGGAGAAGGCCGAGGACAGTGAAGGCCGATCGAGACGAAACAACGTGCGCATCCTGGGCGTACCGGAGAAAACGGAGGGCCCTTCCATGGAACTGTTCCTAGAACAATGGATCACCGACATGTTTGAGCCCCAGACATTCTCGAAGTTCTTTTCAATCGAACGAGCGCATCGTGTCCCCTCTGGAAAACCGATACCCGGCGCCCCGCCACGCACCATAGTCGCAAGACTGCTGAACTACAGAGATAGAGATGCGCTACTCCAGACGGCGCGAGCCAAAGGCACACTGACCTTCAATGGATCCAGAGTGGCATTCTTCCCTGACTACACAAGGGAGATCCAGAGAGCCAGGCAATCTTTTGATCAGCTCAAAAGGCAACTCCAATCCTTACACGTTAAATACGGCCTGCTCTATCCGGCCCAGCTCAAAATTTACCACGGTGGGACAACAATACATTTCTCAGACCCGAAAGAAGCATGGAATTGGGCAAAGCAGCACATTGCAGGCGACTGGACACTCGCAAACAACAGAGGCAGAAACAGAAACCGCCGCCCACCACCGGACAGAGGACGCCCAGCTCCACAACCCCCGGTGCAGGAACCACCACAACAAGAGGAAATGGACTGAAACATTGATACTGATGAGGTATTTTGTTCGACCACGACACACCTAACGAACTATTAGATCACACCGTGCTATGTAAGGCACGCGGCCTGGGAAGCACGGGGGCACTCACTGCATCGGCCAAAGCCACGCCCTCAGATCGAGACTTGTGACCTGGAACACCAGACTTGCACAAGAACAGTAAGTCGGGAGAAAGGTGTAAACAGCTCACATTAAGTTGAATCTGGCGATATAGTTGTTTGTAGCCAGTAGAGTTAGGGCGACAGATACTTCATGTTGGGGAGGAGTATAGGGAGGGGGGATGGGGATTTGTTTCAAGTTAGTTATGTTCCGAGATACCACGCCACCTGTAATGCCAAAGACTACACCACCCTTAACGCACCAATTGTCAATCCGTACTTGCTAGCACTCTACACATCACAAATGGAATCACGCCCGATAAAACACCAGCCTGGTTTCAACCCTGACTGTTCTCATTATAACATGAAACGCCACAGTGCTATCGGGGGACTAGTGCACCCCGTTACCGCTGAAACACATGACGAATGGCTGGAATCACTAACGTGACCAGAAATAGAACAATCCGAGTGTTTACTTGGAACGTCAATGGGCTCGGCAATTGCATTAAAAGACGCCTAGTGCTGCAAACGCTGAATAGACACTCCCCGGATGTAGTATTCCTGACGGAAACACACCTAGCCGGTACCAACTGCTTATTCTTTAGACGCACCAACTACAGGCTAGCATTCCACGCCGGTTTCACCATGGGGTCACGAGGGGTACTGATCCTCATACATAAAAGACTTCCCTTTGTCCCCAAATCCACCACGCAAGACACGGGAGGGAGGTTTGTACTCACGACAGGCACGATTGGAGAGCGTTCAGTGACCATGATGGCGGTGTATGCACCTCCTAACCTATTGACCCCCCTGACTAACGATATTACGCCTCTAATTATGAACAACCTTGCAGACCTTACGTTGATCGGGGGAGACTTTAATGAAGTAATGGACGTGGACCTTGACAGAACACACAGAAGATCTAGAAATCCGAATGCACGCACAAAACTCGCCACATTTGTGGGCGCACTGGGACTACAGGATGTGTGGAGAACGCTACACCCCACCACAAGGGAATACTCATACCATTCCGGTGCACATGCCTCGCTGTCTAGGTTAGACTACCTCCTACTGCCACTGAACAACATGCACGAGGTCCGTGAGGCATACTTTCTCCCCAGAGGCATATCAGACCATTCCCCGCTTGTGACAACACTTAATACCAACAATTCGATCCCACCACCCAGCTGGCGACTGAACAGTTACTATTTAGGCTTCCCAGAGCTGGTTGAACACATCCAAAAGACCACTGAAGAATACTTTGAAAGGAACACCAACTCAGTGGATAGCCCAGTAATCTTGTGGGAGGCGTTCAAGACAGTACTTAGAGGGGAAATAATAGCCTGGATCACAGCCCATAAAAAGAAACAAACAGAGGCAATACACCATGCCGAAGCAAATGTGCAGAAAGCAGAGACCGAACACCTAGCCCATGACAACTTGGAAACGCACCGTGCACTACAACTGGCGCAGGCGCAACTCCAACACATAGCGTTAGATAACGCAAAGCAGGCGCATACCGCAATGCGTGCAAAGATATACGAAACGGGGGATAAAGCCGGGAAGATGCTGGCATGGCTGGAACGCAAAGACCTGGGATCCAGCCAGGTCAGGCAACTAGCAACAGGAGAATCAGACCCATTGGTGAAGGACGCAGACATAGCGGAGGGTTTCGCAAAATACTATGCTGAGCTATATAGGGCACCAGCCTCACCACCCGTGATGAATGTCCTAGAGGAGATTGCCCTCCCCACCTTAAGCGCAGAACAGTCTACCCTGTTAGAACAGACAATCACTGAAGGCGAACTGACCCAAGCCATGTCAGAAATCCAATCAGGTAAAACCCCGGGCCCGAACGGCTTCCCCATTGAAACATGGAAAAAAATAGGTGCACACATAATTTCCCCACACTTACTTCGCGCACTACAGCACTCTCACTCACAGGGCTGTCTCCCCCCTGATCTAAGGAAAGCCACAATTGTGGTCCTGCCCAAAGCAGACAAGCCACCCGACAAGTGCAGCTCCTACAGGCCCATCTCTCTCATAAACTGCGAAGCCAAGGTGCTGGCCAAGGTGCTAGCCAACCGCCTCCAACAGGTCATACACACACTCATACATCCCGACCAGTGCGGATTCATGCCACAGCGGTCTACTAGACAAAACATATACAGGCTGCATACTGCACTGGAGAGAACACCTGAGATTCAGGATCCTTTGGCTTTACTCGCTGTAGACTTCGAGAAGGCATTCGACTCTATTGGGAGGCAATATGGGCGATCATGCAACGCATGAGCTTTGGACCATACTTCATGAGCTGGGTCAAATTACTTTACAACCGCCCCGAAGCAGCCACGAAAGTGAATGGACACGTCTCCAACCCCTTCTATTTAGGCAGAGGCACGAGACAAGGGTGTCCCCTGTCTTCCCTAATCTTTGCAATAGCAATTGAGCCCCTAGCAATTCTACTGCGATCTACGCAAACATGGAGTGGCTTTAGGTGGGCAGACAACTGGGAGGACAAGGTATCCCTCTACGCAGATGATCTGTTAGTATACCTGAAAGACCCACGTACATCCTGCCCCATAGTGACGCGATTATTAATTAAATACGGCGCATTCAGCGGTCTTCGCGTCAACTGGAATAAATCCAGATTGTTTCCACTGCAACACATAGACAATGCGGTACCGGATGACTGTCCATATTATGTGGAGAAGGAGAAGTTCAGATACCTAGGCATACAAGTCACGAACAACCTGACAGACTATGTGCCCAATAACCTATATCCAATAATGACGAGATTCAAAGAAGACGTCCAGCACTGGATGTCCCTACCACTGACACTACTAGGCAGAGCCGCACTGTTTAAGATGCTGGCACTCCCCCGCTTCCTTTACATACTTCAAAATGCACCGCTACCCATAGCTCCTAACGAATTTCGGAAAATAGACCAGTCGCTACGCAAACTGTTATGGAAGGGAGGTCATCCGCGCTTAGCACTAACCACGCTACAAAGATCCATATGGGAAGGTGGGATTGGATTGCCCCGAGTGCAAACTTATTACTGGGCCAGTCAAATGGCAATAGTGAACGACAAACTCCACGCAGACATGACACTACCACACAACAGAGAACCAGACCCTACCCAAAAAGAACGGCCCATACTTCGATACCTCTATCGACGAAAAGATCGAGCCACTACCCCATCCATGCTTTCACACCTATCTCTGACATGGTCGAACGTCCACAGATACCTAGGTTGGGATAATAAGCTGACCCCAGCTCAACCTTTATGGAATAATAAACTGCTTCCGGAAGTGAACAAACTTCCAAAATGGCACTCCTGGACCCAAGCGGGTATCACCAAAATTGGCGATGTAATACAAGGTAACGAAATGGTACCTCTTGCGAATCTAATCGCCAACTCCGGTCTGACAACTAAAGAGCAGTATCGTTACACACAACTCAAACACGCCATACAAACTCATCTTCCTGAGATGTCTGACATGCCGGAATACACCCCTTTGGAACGTAACCTATTCCCAGACATGATTAAAAGTAAAGTCACATCTACCATGTATGGTGTCATAACGTCATTTGCCACCGAGGAACTGACGAACCTGAAAACGAAATGGGAGGGGGACATAGGTAGTATGCTCCCTGAGGATTGGGTAACTGCCCTGATGTTCCCTAGAGAAATAGCGATCTCCTCCAGATTGAGATTGGTACAACTAAAGATACTGCATAGAATATATTATCCGAGGGTTGCCCTTTTCAAATGGGGTAGGGCTTCCTCTTCCACGTGTTTGAGATGCAAACGAGATGAGGGCACCTTCTTTCACATTCTATGGGACTGCACCATAATTCGACACTATTGGCAGCAGTGCTGCGACGATCTCTCAAGGGTTTTGGGCAAAAAGGTTCACAGAAATGCAAAACTGCTATTATTGGGGATAGATGATGAGATTGAACTGTCACGGTACGAAAAAGTGCTATTGTTCACGGCCAGTGCATTAATCAAAAGAAACATAGCGCAACTCTGGGGCTCTGAATCAGCACCAAAATATGAACAATGGACCACGGACGTGGGCATTTGTGTCGCAATGGAGAAAAGAATCTACACGGCCAGGGGATGCCCTGAAAAAGGCCCGAAAATTTGGCAAAAGTGGGAAGACTTACACTGAAAGATGCCCCCTGCTCGGCAGGGAGGTAGCACCCAAGGACATGAACGGATATTACAGAGTTACACGCTACAAGCACGATAAAGACAGTTGACAACGCCTAGGAGCATTATAGTAATGGATAGGTGAAAAGTGTTTGTTGGTGGGTGGGGGAGGAACGTAACTGTTTTCTCGCTGTGCGAGACGTGTGTTTTCTTTGTGTGAAAAAACAATAAAAATTGTTGTATCAAAAAAAAAACATTGTTTGGAGTCCAGTTTGGGTGTGATCTAATAATACTATGTCATCTGCATAGGCAAGAAAATATTTGCAGCAAGAGCCGAGTAAAGGAGAAGCCAAGCATGCAGCCTCCAAGACCATACAAATGTCAGATATATACACATTAAATGTAGAGGTGAGATAGTACACACCAATGCTGAAGCCCCCTGCCTGTATTAATCTGCTTCAACAAATTTCCCCTGCTATCAAGGCATAACTTATGATATGATATTTTATTTGTTTCACACTCGTACACAAGTGTTTCAGAGCATGACAAGGCAAGGGAGGGGAAATGGGAGAAGAAAACAACGATCTTACTAAGCCCAGTGACATTGAGAACGTGCAAGTGCATTACACAGACATGGACCTTGAGGTTCATGTCTGTGTGAAGGTATTAAAATGCTGACTAAGCTTGATGGGAGGCCCCAGCCAGATAATTTCTCACACAATCTGTTCCTATTAATGGTATTTAATTCAGAAGACAACTTTAGAAAACCAAGAAATATATACTGAGAAATGGGGCCTTTAAGCCCATTATGCAAGATGTTCACAATGGTTACATTCAGGATTGTCCCCACATTTTGTCTGAACCCTGACTGATGTCTACTCAGGTGGCCATGGGCTATAGTCCAGGATTCTAGTTCTTTCAGTACTAGGGTGGAACACATCTTAGAATCAGCATCCAGGATTGTAATAGATGGTACTTTTAGTTGGTCCAATCAGCATAGCTATATTCATTTGCCACCTACTATACCTTTGCCTGACCATTTACTATGGTAAGGCAATTCTATAACATTACCAGTAGAGTTGAACAAGGGTGATGCAATATTTTCCTAAAGGCCTCAGATCTAAAACCATGGTAAGGTACAGTGGGGGAAACACAGTTATGCTTTAGTTAACATAACATAAGGGTCTGTCATTTTTAGTTTTTTGTATGCTTTTTTACTTCGTCCCTCACTTCACTACCTTTCTGCAAAGCATGTGGAACAGGTCAACCCTAACAGCAAATCACCACCTAGGCTTCCTCGTCTTCTCACTGCAAATAGACCTCCCAGTTGATCTTTGAAAATGTGGTGTACTTGTGCTGGTTGGTTTGAGGTAAATATTGCACTTGGTGCCTGTGTGTGTGTGTGTGTGTGTATGTGTGTGTCTAACTCTCTTCATACTACAGCTGGTAATTTAAACCCCTCCCTGATTTTTCCATTCACCGGCAACATCCATGCTTCCCTAATTATTCTTAGAAATCCATTAAAGAAAAAAGGGATTTTGTGTTAATGAATTAAAATGCATGCCTCCATTGGTTGGTCTCATAGCCAGGGTTAACTATGTGTGATATGAAATTCACATGAACACAATGATCAAAACAATACTAAACCGTTTTTTTTAGTTTGGCCCCCAAACCCAGACAAGCACAACTTTGTCCCACTAATTTAACCCCACCACACACTTACCACATATGTCCAGATGGCTAGTGACCCCCTGTTTAACTCCCCAAACCGCACATCACTCTCAGACCAACTCACAAACTCCCCAATGACCCCTAACACCTGACGTCACAAACACTGGATGCAGCCCATCTGAAACCAATAAGCCTCCAGTGTACGAAACAATGCACAGCAAGAAAACATACACACACAGTTGCCAGTTACTTCTGGGTTTACACACATCAACTGTTGAGCACAGCACCTGTCTTAACCCTCTCTTCCACCCTAACCTACCCACCCCATTTTACCCTACAGAGACACTAGGTTGCCTGGAGACCATGGGAATTGCAATGGTGCATGGTATAAATCAACTTAACAGAACATAACATGTGTGTATCATTCCTATATGCAGCATCCCTAGACTGACTGATAATGGTGATTTTCAACCACTCGCAGATATTATTATATGAACAGGGTAGGGTGTGAACCTGTGAAACACCAGTGCTTGGTCAGTTTGAGTTTGCACTCAGTTTACTTTACTAAGTTTGTAAGAATTGACAGAAGCGTCTTATTTTTTTATGGCATGGTGATTGTACAGTGCAGCCATTATAATTGTATAGTTCAGTGAACACGTGGTTTGACCCGTCAGGGGTCTTTAGTGGTCGGTATACATTTTGTGCAGTATTGCGAATTATGTGTTGTTAACACAAACCCATTTAGTGTGAACCAAAGTGATTGATTTCTGAAGAAACCCATGTTTAGAGTGTCAGTTTGAGTGGTTTGGTGGTATGAAAAAAGTAATATACCATTTTGTGCAAAGAGCAATTATTTTTTAGGGACATGACAAGCATGGTGACTATACTGCAACGATATAAGTCATTAACCATGTAGGTGACAAGCTGTACAAAAAATACAAGTCAAACATTCAAGATGGTTATACATGTTTGGTTTTTGGTGACATAGTTAGACACACAGTTTATCGCAGCGTCATTCATTTGTGTGTTTGAACAATTGCACCAAGGAGAAAGGTGAAGGAAAGGAGGGAAGGGAACATTTCGTTAGAAATTGTTAGTATGGTTACCCGGCAATGTGAGTTCATGGAAAATTGTGTAGCATGGGGGTAAAAGTTCTTACTGTGTGGTAAACGTGAGACAGCACAATGTGTTATGGTGTGGTGCTCTTGAATCGATCCTCTTGTTGGATAACAACCTGCAGCGTTAGCATATATTGTATGTGAAAACGTATTGTAAGTAGCACTGTGCTTAGCAGAGGGACGGCTTATCAGCATGTTAGGGCTGATTTGAAATTAATTGAATTTCATTGAAGAGGAGTATCTGGGCGAGCCCTATGCAGTGTGCTCATCCGCCTTAGGTTGATAGTGCAGGCCATTGGTGGGATGGTGTGGGTGATCAGTTGCTAATCGTGTGCACGCAAAATACAAGAAGGTCCTGTTTGGCTGGAATGGGCTTCTGGGCAGGTGGTAATGTTGGCATGTCATCAGTGGATTTGGTAGGGGGTATTGTTGTAGGGGAGTGTCTCATCTTGGGGCGAGAGGGATTGTGGAGTTTCTGCAGTGTAGTGTGGTAAGAATGGAAGCTGGGAGTAAGGTAAGTTAGGGTGCTAAGTGAGCAGGCTAGGTGAACGATTTAAGGAAATGTCAGGGAAGGTATTTTCCAACATTCTGTTTGCTACTATCTAGGATGGCATCCAACTTGAAATGACGGTGCTGGATGGCCCTTTGTGATATCCTGAGGCTAATGGGCAAAACCTGAAGATCGCATAGCGTGAGAGCAATAAGAGAGTGGCTTGGGGGTTTAATATTTGAACGTGACAACACCCAGTAATTAGTCTGATGTAACTAGACATGGGCCCTCATTACAACCCTGGTGGTGAGTAACGGACATTACCGGCATGGCGCAAGTAACGTGTCCGTGCTGGCCAGATACCGCTAAAAGCGGCACATTACGACCTCTCGGGCACGAGCATTGCGCCATGCCGGTAATGTAATTACCGCCATGGCGGTAACGTCCAAAAAAAGCCACTTACAGGCATCGTATGCCGTGCAAATAGCACGTTCGCCACCCTAGCCATCGATATCAACGATCACCGCTAATAGCGGTGACCGCAAATAACGGAAACCGCTATTAGCGATGACCGCAAATAAGCGGATCCGGAAGTTGCGTCACAGCACAGGAATGGGAAAGAGCACGGCGGCCATCTTCAAAAACACAATCCATTGCCATCCTCCCCAACCAGTGGACACCTGACCCCCACAACCACTACAAACCTTCACCTACATCCATCAATCCTCACAATGCCTAAAGTTGTGATAAAAAGTGGCGATCGACTGCGGCAGGAGCGCTTCTCTAAGGAGGAGCTTAACATGTTGGCAGAAACACTACAAGAACATGCCGAAGTAGTGTTCACGACCGAGATGACCAGACCGGCAATAGCACGTAAGAAGGCCATATGGGCCATGGTCGCACAGAGGGTCAGTGCAGTTGGCACTACACCCCACAAGGCAAGACAGTGCAGGAAACAGTGGGATGACCTACGCCTCCGCGTAAGGAGTATACTTTCTGCAAACAGAAACCTGGCCATGGCAACTGGTGGAGGAGCAGAGTCACCAATCAAAATGCAGCCATGGGAGGAGATATGTGCTGCACTCATTGGCACAAAGAGCATAGAGGGGGTCGGAGACATGGAGAGAGGAGCCCCAACATCATGTGACGCAGGTAGGTGCTTTAAATCCAGCTATGCCAAACTCACTGAAGTCCAGATTCATGGGAAGTGCAATGATGCCTGACAGGGTTAACAAAAAACATCAACAGAAGACTGACTACAGGCAGTTCTGACCTCCACCTTGTACACATACAGTATGCACACCCTTCTGTAGGCACCCACATGCCTCCATGCTTCTACCACCTAAAAGTGAGACAACCTGTATGTTGCTGCCTCCAATGCGCAACATCTAGCGATCAATATGAATGCAGTCATCACAATGCCTGCTCAATGTCCGCACACCCATCAATAGCCCTTTCCCCCCTTTGCTCCACCACAGGCTCTCATTCGGACAGTGACGAGGAAGACACTGTCACCACACCTGCCAAGAAGGCCACGCCCAATGTCCCCATACACCAACCCTCCACCTCTGCTGGAAAAAGCTAAATCCCTCTGCAGCCAAAATCTACAACCACGACACAGGCCAGGGCACAGATGTGCACCAAGCCAAGCACCATGTTACCACTAGCAACAAACATCCAGCAAGTGGTGCCCACCGAAGGCACTGGGTCTGCCGGAAGCAGCACAATAGGCGAGACTGCTGCCACCGCAGCTGGCTCGGATGATGATGCAGGGGATGCTGGCTTGGATGATGATGCAGGGGATGCTGATGTTGTTGTGGGTCCCCCCACTGCCCACCTTCATTCCCCTACCTTTCCCCATGCATCCAGCATGATGAAGGCATACCAGGGCAATCCCCTGATGACTCTTGGCCAGCCACTCCATGCCCAGTGGAAGATTTGCAGGAGGGGGGCAGCACATTCGACACGCCACTGGCATTATCCTTAGTCCAGAAAAACCAGGAGTCGATGGAACAAATCATCACGCGCCAACAACAACTGTCCTCACTCATGAATCAGCATGTGGCAGAATGTGGAAGTGCAAGGGCGGAAATGAAACAATGTGCAGAAACTGTGAAGGCAGCAATAGTATTCACCTCCAGCGATAGCTGTGCAGAATTAGCCACGGTGCGGAACGTGCTCTCGGACCTTGTTCAGACCTTGAGGGACATGCGTCCTTGCGAGCAGCCAAGTACCTCCTCGGCTTCCAGTTCTGCCCCATCCAGCCCCGTCCGCAGATCGGCCAGGAACCTGCGGAGTACAGGCAGGGGTGCCCCAGGTGCAGGGAGAGGGGGGTGCCAATAGAGTCCCCCCAGTGGAACAATTCCACATGATGCACTTGACCACAGGCACCCACACACTTTTGTGGGGAGTTGAGGGGGGAGGGGGGATGGGGTGTGTTGGGGAGTTGAGGGGGGAAGGGGATGGGGTGTGTTGGGGAGTTGAGGGGGAGGGGGGATGGGGTGTGTTGGGGAGTTGAGGGGGGAGGTAGGATGGGGTGTGTTCATTCAAATCACAAAATCAATACACTTTTCGGTTATGCACAAATCACATGTGTGGACATTGCTCATTGTGTACGTGTGCTTTATCGGTGAACAGTCCACAGTGTGCATGTCCCAGACACACACAGCGCCCCAAGTGCCATCTCCATGTGACACCCACCGTCCATGTGTGCTAGAAGCATTGGTTAATGAGAGTCTGACGCATAGCACGTCCCTCATGTGCATCGCTTCCTCCCTGAGGTGCTGCCCCATCCCCACCCTCCTCATCCTCTTCATCAGGTGGTTGCAGTTCAGCATCAGGGGGCAGGGGCATATTCCATCTGATGCACATATTGTGTAGCATTACACATGCCGTGACGATCTTTGCAACCTTCTCATGGTGGTACAGGCTTGCCCCACCAGACCTGCTGAGGCAGCGAAACCGTGTCGTCAAGAGGCCAAATGTCTGCTCAATCACCACACGGGTTTGTGTATGTGCACGATTAAAGTCCTCTTCGTGACGGTTCTGTGGGTTCCGGACTGGGGTAAGGAGCCACCTCTTCAAGGGATAGCCTGCATCACCTGTATGTGGGCAACAATGTATGTGTCAGTCATGACATCAGATTTCAAATCATGACCTGACACCATGGCATGCATTCATCTCTTACTTTGAACCCCATTTCCATGCACGAATCGAGTCACACAATGTGACCGCTATATTTGTATTCCTCTTATGGACTGTTTTGCATGCCATCAACCAGTGTATGCAGGGGGGTCCAGTACCTTATGAGTGCCCATCCACTGTGTTAGTACATGGCGGTTGTTTAGGTGATCTGGCCGATGTCCATGTGATTTCAATGCTCTCATCATGGCACCATTGCTGTCAGCCTCATGATGACCTCACTGAGCACTACAAATGTTGCAATTTATTTGGGCCTCTGTGTCAGTGTAGTGGTGTTTTGATGTTTATGTCCGTCATGTGACTCCTTTGTGCGCAGTTATGGGGGACTGGCATTTCAGTTGATGGTGTTTGGTGCCGTGTATTGGCTGAAGTCATTGCATGTAGGTGCATTTCGTTGAGGTGGATGCGGTCTGATTTGGTACAGTGCACATGCAGATGGTTGTGTCATGGTTAGGACACATCTTCATTCACATGGTAGGGCTGCTTACATCTGGCATTATGTGGTCAGGTGTCAGCTAAAGTCTGGGCTGCTTTAGGGTATGAGCTGGCTCCATTACCTCTGGTACTCGCAGCCAGGTAAAGTATGCATCTCTCCCCCCCATGTCAGCCAGGTGAAGTATGCATCCCTCCCCCCCCATGTCAGCCAGGTGAAGTATGCATATCTCCCCCCCCCCATGTCAGCCAGGTGAAGTATGCATACCCCCCATGTCAGCCAGGTAAAGTATGCATCTCTCACTTCCACCCCATGTCAGCCAGGTGAAGTATGCATCTCTCCCCCCCCCCATGTCAGCCAGGTAAAGTATGCATTGGTACATCAATCACCTACCCACTTCACATTTCCATGGCCATGACATGAGACTCACTGAGTAGCCAGGATCTCGGCCCTGCATGTCGCTCCATGTAGCGTGGTATTGTGGAGTTACGCAGGACCATTGAATCATGGGTTGATCCGGGGAATCGGGCACAACAATGTGTGATGATCCTGTTTGAGTCACATACCATTTGTACGTTAATTGAGTGGAATAGCTTACGGTTGCGGTACGCTACCTCCATGGCATTTGGGACCACCAAATCCACATGGGTGCAGTCGGTGGCACCAATGCAACCAGGTATGCCGGCCAGTGAATGGAAACCCACTTTGGTGTTTGTGATCTCCTGGGCAGACCGTGGTAATGAAATGTGGTCGTCTTTGTGCTTGAGGAGGGCATTGAGCACTTGGTTCAGCGTACGTGAGAAAAATGGTTGTGAAATGCCATGCAAGTGCCCCACTGTGTGCCGGTAGGTGCCTGTGGCCAGGAAGTGGAGCACGGACACTACCTTCAGTAGGGGGGGGGGTAGCGGTGGGTGTTTCAATCATGCTGACAATGTCGTTGTGTATCATGTCCATGATGGTGGTGATGGTGTCCCGGTCCAAACGGTACAGGGTGTGGATCTGCTCAGCTGTGAGGTTGAATGGACTGGCTCTGATGCGTGGGATTGAGGGCTGCCTGCGTGGTGGCACTGGCTGTGCTAGTGGGGCTTGCTGGCCCTGCCTTGCCCTCCTTCTCCTCCTGTGTCTCCTCTGTGCTGCCTGTTGCTGTAGTTGTTGTTGTTGCTGTAGCACTTCCATTGCAATCATGTCCTCCAGCCCCAACATTGCTAGTCGTATTGGAATCATTGTGGAGTGTGACTGTGTGGGAAGGGGTGGGGTGTGCCCCTTTTGTACTTGGCCAGTCTGTATTGCCTCCACCTGTGCTGATTGTGTGCACCTGTGGCAGCTGGGAACACTGCACATGGCCATTTACGGTTGGTCCGCGATGGCGGTATTAGCACCATGGCGGTAAGGTACTTTACGGCCTTCGCAAGGGCGTTAAGAGCATGTCCGCTTGACTCGTGATATTCCCCACTTTGCGCCATGCCGGTATTTACGGCATGGGAGGTCGCGTGCCCGTGCGCTTGGTGCTGTTAGCGGCACCGTTAACTACAGTGCAGCTAATTGCACTTTCTCGGGTCATAATGGACCTAGCGGTAAGCGATGCCGGTAATCCTTTACTGGCATCATTTTTCACTTACCGCCAGGGTCGTAATTGTTGTCTCACTTATTATTTCACAAACTGGTGTGCAGTGTAAGTAGACACGAGCCGGGGAACTCTAAGTCGGTGGTTGTCAGGGTCAATTACTTAGAGTTGGAGGAAGAGGGGTGACAAGGTGTTTGAGTGCTGTTGGGTAGTTGGTTGAATAAGTTGGCCACTGCTGGTGCGCAGGGAGCACCCATTGCAATGCCTCTCCTTTGGTGGTATTATGTGCCATTGAACAAAAAGAAATTGTTGGTGTGGGAGAACTCCAAATATTCCTTAGTCATCTCAAGGTGTAAGTAGAAAGAAGCCAATGTTTTTTCATAGGTGACGTCTATTGCTTAAAGGGCTAACGAGTGCTCAATGGAAGTATATAGGGTGTTTTCATCTAGAGTGATGAGTAGATATCCAGGTTGCCAGTCTATGTCTTGTAGTATTAGAAGTGTGTGCATAGTGTCCCTGAGATTTGTTGGGATCTTGGGCACCTCTGTTTCAATGATGCTATTGATGTATTTGACAATGGGTTCTGACAACCAACCAATGCAGAATTGGTGTTCCTTTGCTGTGAGTACGAATCAAATTCTTTGTGCACTTCAGACAGAAAGTAAATAGTAGAATGCAGGGGTGGTCTGGTCTCAGGATTGTATGTTTGTCATCTGTCAATAGACCACGTTTTTGCCATTTATTGATGGCCAATGAATCACAATTAAAAGCATAGTACCATAAACAATGTCTAACTCTTGTGGATCCTATTAAACATAAATATTCTCCATAGATTTAAGTGTACACGCGTTCACCATACACTCAGAAAGGAACACCGAGGCAGCCACCCATACATAATGCACCCACTCATTCATGCACATTACATTATATACATAATACAGCCACGGTAGTGTAGTTATGGTTAAGTTGCTGTATCCATAGGAAGAGCCCTTTTTCGGTGGCTTACAACTTCGTTCTCCCTGTACGAATCCTCACCAAAACTTTGCAAAAAAAGTATATGAGTCACTCTGAATTGCAAAAATTTGGCGAGGTTTGGTCCAGGGGGGGCAAAGTTATAGGAAGGGTCCCACAACTTTTTTTCCCATAGACTGAATGGGGAAAAAACTTTGCTCACGCCTGCAGCCCAAACCGCTGGACGGATTTCCACCAAATTTAGATCAGGAGCACTGGATTGCAAATTTGGTGAAAATCCGTCCAGTATTTTTTTTAAAAATGACCAAAAAGTAGGTCACAAAAAATTAGTGATATCTATGTTCGGTCCGCGGACACACTTCCCTGTTCGCTCCGCGGACAGTGTCCTTATTGGCCAACCGGCTTGCGTCATGTCTGCAGACATGCAACGTGTTCGCTGATTGGACGGTGAAGAGCGTGAAGTGCGTCAGATTTTCGGGAACGCCCGCCATCTTGGATTTGCGGACGTCCACGGACAGCACAGTGAAACTTGGTGGAAAAATACTATTTAATAGAGTGTGTTGGTGTATAAAAGTGTTTGGGGAGGGTGGGGGAGTAAGAGATGGGTTAAATGTTGTATTTATTTAGGTGGTAGACCCCCCTGTTGTGTTCGCTTTGTCTGCGGACAATGCGGATGTCCTGAAATGTTCTAAATAAATGAAATGGGGGTGTCCTGAGGACACGACGCCTGTATGTATGGTTTGTAGGCAAGTTGAAACTTTTCTAAGAACACACGCGGTGTCCTGAAATGTTCGAAAATAAACGAAATGGGTGTGTTTTGAGGACGGTAAACCTGTCCGTTTTGTTCGCAGGCAAGTTGAATCTGTTCTAAGAACACATCATGTGTCCTGGGATGTTTGTCAATAAACAAAATGGGGGTGTCCTGAGGACGGTGGATGTTCGTCAATAAACAAAATGGGGGTGTCCTGAGGACAGTATGCCTGTCCGTACTGTTCACAAGCAAGTTCAAATTGTTCTAAGAACACATGAAGTGTCCTGGGATGTTTGTAAATAAACGAAATGGGGGTGTTCTGAGGACACTACGCCTGTACGTATTGTTCGCAAGCAAGCTGAAACAGTTCTAAGAACACTCGCGGTGTCCTGAAATGTTCGAAAATAAACAAAATGGGTGTGTCCTGAGGACGCTGTCCGTATTGTTCGCTGGCAAGTTGAAATTGTTCTAATAACACATCATGTGTCCTGGGATGTTCGTAAATAAACAAAATGGGGGTGTCGTGAGTACACTATACCTGTCCGTACTGTGTCCTAAGAACACACGCGGTGTCCTGAAATGTTCGAAAATAAACAAAATGGGTGTGTCCTGAGGACGGTATGCCTGTCGGTTTTGTTCACAGCAAGTTCTAAACTGTTCTAATAACATATGCAGTGTCCTGAAATGTTTGTCAATGGACGAAATGGGGGTGTCCTGAGGACGCTGCCCATATTGTTCACTGGCAAGATGAAACTGTTCTAAGAACACTCATCATGTCCGCGGACATTAAAAGTGCCCATATGGCATATTTAAAATGTTTGACTCTATGGATGTGATGTGATATAATGCAGTGGTTGTGGCCAGGGCATACAGTCTTGGGAGCATGGCCATATGGCCATGCACCCAAGACTGTATGCCCTGGCCAAAACCATCTCAGCATATCACACCCATAGTGGCTTATAACTTTGGGATCCAAGAACAAATTTATAAGCAACAAAGTTATAAGCCACTATGGGTGTGATATGCTGTGGTGGTTGTGGGCAGGCCCTATAGTCTTGGGTGCATGGACAAGACCAAATTTATAAGCAGAAAAGTTATAAGTCACTATGGGTGTGATTTTCTGTGATGCTTGTACTTATTATAATATACTTACTGTTTGGTTTAGTAACTGGAGTACATGTATTTCTTGTTCATTTCGGTGATAAAAGAAAAGATCATGTTAGTATTGGTATTTTGTAATGATTTATAACATTGAATAATCCATTTTTTGTTTACCCTCATAGTTAGTAGATTACAAACCAGTGTACTGTGCAATTTGCTCTGTTTCTGTGTTTGTTGCTAAAATCATTGGGTTTATGGGAGAAAAAAAGAATCCATGTTGGATTTTAAAAAAAAAAACCTTTTTTGTTATGCTACAGTCTATTTGTTTGTTTGTTTTCAGTGTTCACTTGTTGTTTCTGGCTAATGCTCTATGTATTGGCTTGTTGCAGATTTTTGGAGTAGTTAGATACGTGTTGACATATTCTAACAGTCTATTTTTTGTTATAATGTAGTAGTATTGATTTATCTGTTTGGATATTGTAAAATATTTGGGGCAGTTAGATACCAGTTGGCGTATTCTAACTATCTATTTTTTGATATCATTTAGTGGTATTCATTTATCTGTTTAATTGTTGTATAATCTTGGGACAGTTAGATACCTTTTGGCATATTCTAACTGTTTATAGATTTTTTTTTTTTATAATGAAGTGGTATTGATTTATCTATTTGGTTATTGTAAAATCTTGGGGCAGTTAGATACCAGTTGGCATATTCTAACTATCTATTATAGTTTTTTAATAGATGTTTAGTTAAGGTTTAAGTATAGTTTAGTTAATACATTTTGGTTTTAAGAAGATTAAATAAGCGTTTGTAAGATTTGCTGGTAATCTCTGCTTTAGAGTAATGGTACTATCATTACATTCGAACCATCCGCAATTCTTTTTTATATATGCAGTGTAGTGACCTGCATTGGTTGTGGCTCCTGCGTGGTAGATAATACCTATTGTTGTGAAGGTTTTCTTACCAAGTGATACTTGACCATGTGTGAATCCAGTCAGCTTGCAGTTGTTTTTGGTGGTTGCCAGTTATAGGATCGACAGTAAAAGGATTGAATGGTCATAGGATCGACACCAAAGGGTCGAAAACCAAAGGATCACATTTTTTTTTTTTTACTTTTTTTTTGTTGGCGGGGTCCTCCCCCAACCCACTTTTTTTTGGTAAAAACAACTTTTTTTCCCTAAACGAAAACCGAAAAAAATATATAATTTAAAAAAAAAATGTGATCCTTTGACCTGTCGACCCTTTGGTGTCGATCCTTTTACCTGTCGACCCTTTGTATTCGATCCTTTGACCAGACACCGTTTTTGGTACCATCTGCATTGTAACGTAAAAGCATTAGTATTACGTATTTACCATGTGTTTGGATTAGTAAGCTGGAGCGATTATCCAAATTGCAGGTAGAACATAATCTACCATGGTTTGCATTTTGTACAAGTTACTGAAATGGAATGGATTCACAATTAGGTATTGATATATATACGAGGCGTTCATTGTGAATGTGTTCTTTTGAGCATGTATGTTTCCACATGTATGAAAACTGGAAGATTTCATTTATAGGTATGTTTTTGTTTTCAAGTACTTGTAGTAAGTACATTAGAAATTCTTGTGGACTTCCTGTGAGTTTATAGTGAATTTCACCATTCCAGCACAGTAGTCCAATTGTTGTCTTATTCCATAAACACTATATGTGTTATTAGGATTGTTTGTTGCATTTCTATGAAGTACTAACATTTGCAAACACAATTGGTCTGTACTGTGTAAGTATATGTTGTCAACAATTGGTGGTAATTTAAACAGAATATTCATTGCTACATTTGCATAGCAACTTACACCAATTATATTTGAGAGTTTAAATGGACCAGGTAATTATGTATCTGAGTGATTTTTTTTGAGTTTGTCTTCCTTCTTTGATGAAGTACCTGGTTTACTTTCCCTAATTGGTTCTTTTTTGCTTGTGGTACTTGATGAAGTATTAGTTTCTTTTCCTCTCTTTGGAGGATTTGCAGTGATATCCTTTTGTATTTCTGTTTGATTTAGTTTTCTTTTACAATGTTTTACTTTTTGTGGAACAGGATATGTTTTTAGATGGGGGGTGTATAGTGAACAAAGTCTATTGTATTCTAAAATGCAAGGAATATCAGCGTTTACTTTACTTGCATCGAAGTTCATTAGAAATAGACTGTCAAGTGTGCGTATGCGTGATAGTGCTACAAAGCTCATGCCTTCTTTAAAGACTGTGTTACCAATGTCTATTAATGCTTTGTCTAGGGTAAGACCTTGTGATGTATGAATGGTGACTGCGTATGCAAGAGTTAGAGAAAATTGTTCTCTGCCTACATACATGTCTTTGAAGAGAAGGAATCGAGCTATTGAGCGTCCGATCCTTTTTACTTCTGAAAGTTTGTCAAAGAGAATATTGACAAACTGAATGCTGTTGTCACGTGGGTATGTTTGAAAGCCAACAACTGTACCCAGTGCTCCATTAACTAGTCCTTGGTCCACGTCAAGGTTATGTTTAAGCATTATTCTGCAATTTAAGGATAATTTTAATATTTTTTCCAATCCAGCTGTGTTGGAGATTGAATTTTCTAAACTATTTAGTCTAGTTGTGGCTTGTTCACACATGGGTAGTGTCATACAATGTACGTCTAGTTTATCTGTGGCGCTAATTTACATTATTGGTTGCATTTCTTTTTTAACATGGTTGCATTGAATTTGAAACAGCTTGCAAGAGTTGGCATTAAGGCCATACAACTGACATTTTTGTGGGCTAATTGTTCCATAACATCTGTAGCACATGGATTATTGCCTTAAAGTGCATGAATGTGCTGGGTTTTCAATATTGATTGTGCTTCTTGAGATAGTATACCAACTCTAATACTTTTTAAGATGATGGCATAAGTGAGATCTGCAGATTGCCACATGTTTTCTGTTAATTCTCTGTATTGGAAATGTTGCCAAAGGTTCACATTTCCTATGCTGCCAACAGTTTTACGGCAGAGTTTGTGTCCTAAGGTTTTAAAAATAGGCTCACCATTCACTGGTGTCAATTGAAGAAGATCTCCGAAAACAATAATGTGTTTTCCCGCAAAGAGCTCTTCGTAGTTTGTTTTGAGTACTTCTTGTAATCTGAGGTGAATCAAAGCCAACATTAGGTTGGAGACCATGCTCACTTCATCTATTAGTAGCATTTTCATTTGTTTTAATACTCTGCGTAGTTCCATTGCAGCTTCTGTAGAAAGTTTGTAGTAGTCTAATTTGTTTTGGTGTTCTACTGGCAGGAGTAGTAATCAGTGTAAAGTGACACCGCCTATGTTGTAGACAGCTAAACCCGTGGGGGCAGTGACAACAGCTGACAGTTTGTTGTTTGTCAATTGTTGAAGGAACTTATTGATGATTTTGATTAAGAATGTTTTGCCAGAACCAGCTTCACTGACATACAGTAGTATAGGTTTGTAATTTTGACAGGTGCATTCTTTGTTTTCATGTTGTACACCATGTGCAATTTCTTTTGTTACTTCTTGAAAAATGCTGCGTTGCTCATTGTTAAGTTTTGATTGTAGTATAGTTAAGTCTTCTTTATCTTCATACTGACACATGGTGTTTTCTACTTTTGTCATAGCTAATTCTGCTTCGTTTGTTATTAGTGGCTCTCCCAGTGGTTCTTGGCTTCCTGTTACAGAAGGTTCACTACTGTCAGGAGTGTCCTTATCTAGTTGGGACTGGAGTTCTTCTTTGTGTTGCTGTTCATTGTGCAACATTGTTTTGTACTGTGTAAAGTTTACATCTGTTATAGTGCTTTCATTTGCTTTAAAAGCGTCTTCATATGAGTCATAGTTATCTAGTATTTCTTCTTCTTTTCTCCATGGTTTAAAGAGTTGTAGCAGGGACATGTAATATAGTTCTTTATGTTGAGGAGTCTTTAATGACAATTTGATATGATTAATAACATTTTGTTTGGTGAGTTTTACTAAGCTGCCTTCACAATTTGTCACACTGTATTTACCTTTTTTTCATCGGGTTTTATATTATTTTTGAATGTTAAGTTTTGGGCTATGTGGTATAGACAAATGGTTTCCAAAGTATTACTTCTGTTTGGGTAGTATGTGTCCAGTAAATTGTTTTTTTAAATGTCTTGGCTGTTGGGATCATGTTTGGCTATTGTTTCTATATCTTCGTATGATTTTAGAACTCTTTTTCTAGATTTAGCAGGACCAAGACTTAGCCATACTATATTTTCAGATTTTCCATACAAAGCAGTACCAGTTAAATGATCTGCTGCTTCACAGGAGCCATATTCTCTATGGGAGAGCATTTTTATGCCCAAGCTGTATAATTTCTGAGACAGTGTTTTGTCTGATTACAAGTCATTCCAGAGGTCTTGGAGCTCTGTTTCTTTCTGCTTTTGTTAGTTATGCTGTAACATATCGTGCAACTGCAGTGGAATTGTATGCAATGTACTGCACATCTATGTTTGCATTCCATAAGTGGGCAATGATTGCATTGTAATCATTGATATATTTTTCTTCTTCTGTTCTTTTTATGTAATATGTAATTTTACCTTTAACACTATGTCTAACTGAAGACATGAAGTTGTTCACTTGACCTTTTTTTGTAACCAGTCTAGGGAAACCAAAGCGGCATTTAGTGTAGCATTTCCCTTTGTTTTTGTATTTGCGACAACAATATTTGCCACATTTGTGTCTTTGAAATTGTAAAATGTGTGCATGAAGATCACTATTTGTTGCTTCTGATGGAATTTCACAAGTGACATATTTTTCAATGAACTGTAAAACAGTGGCATCACTTTCTTGACCAAATTTAGGAGCATCTTTAATCCATAAAAGCATGTGGATTTGTGGTGCTCCTCTGGCTTGGTATTCTTTTCTCCAAAAGAAGTGTTGCACTTCTCCGAGGGAGGCAGTTTTATTACAAATAAAGTATAGCATAGCAATGAAGTGATGATGAAAATATCTTGAAACATTAACAGGATCTAGAGAACGAAGTTATCCAGGAGTTAGTATATCTATGTTTGTTTTGTTTTTGTTTGATATGCGTAGGAAATCATGTAAATCTTCCCATGCATATTCTGCACAACTTAAAGTAGCAAACCAAGTGGGTGGGCCAAGTTTTCTTATCATACAACGTACATCTCCATGACGTTGAATCCACTATTCTTTACTACAACGCATATTTGCTAATAGATTTGTAATATTTGATTGTAAAACCTCATCTTTTTGTTGCACTTTTTGTAATAATTGTGTAGCTGACATATTTTGAAAGTGGGATCCTGATTTTAATGTGTGTGCAACTCTGTAACATAAAGTTGCTAGTTCACTTTCAAAGAGTAGGTGGAATATGTATTCCACATTTTGTATAAATCTGGGATCCTCAGAATACATCCGTAATGAGCGGTATTCTGATGCTGTTATTTGAATAGGTCTATCATCGCACCTTCCTCCTTTGCCAGTAGGAAAGAGTAGAGGAAAAGCATGTGCTTCTATACTTTTTTCCAATATGCTGATTGGTGATCCTTTTGTTTGACGCATTTGGTACGTTTCTAGTGCATCTTCTAAGGTGTCATTAGAGTCCAATGGGTGAATTGTATAATGGTCTAAAGTATTGGATATTGTAGCAGGATCTAGGAGCTCAAATTGACCAGCTTCTTGTGTCTCTTGAATTATTTCAGTGGTATCCTTCAAGTTTTCTTCATTATTAATTTCTTTGTAGTATTCATTATTGTCTTTTAGATATTGCAAGGCTTGTCTAACTTTATGTAAATCTACCAGTAGTTGCCAAATTTATTTGTCTTTTGTAGGTACACCATTTACTAAGATAATTAAAGATTGCTCCATTGGACGTTGCACTCCTAGAGTGTGCACATTTTCGTTTAGATCTAATCGCAAATACACTACTTTTCCCCGAATACCTTTCACTAATTCAGAGGGAGGTAATTTTGCTGTTTTTGGTTGAAGGCGTATTATTGCTTGAAATGTGTGCACTGTTCGAATTATGATGCTCTCATACAAATTGAGTTGTTGTAGGGGTTTTGGTAGTGGACATAATTCCAAATTATTTGTGATTGCACGTGAGGGAGTTTGGTTGTTGTCAAGTTTTGAAGTGCAGTAACTGCAAAGTATTAAGCGGTCAGTTATTTCGTATTTGTTTTCTGCTATAAGGTAGACAGCTAATTCAAACCATTTAGAATCTTCATTGTCTTCTATTTTGTATGTTAGGTCTACAGTTTTTGTGTTACTTTTATAAAAAGTTCTACAGCAACATACACACACATCGTTTGGTACTTCAGCAGATGTACTTTTAAATTTCAGTATTTCTTTTTTGTGTGTGCAGTAGAAGGTTGCCATGCATAGAATTTTTGCTAATTTGCTTAAAAGCAATTTCATTCTGTAAGTGGCTTTCACTTCTAAAATATTTTTTCTGGATATAGTCGATTTCTTCAAGCAGGTCTTTTGCTGTACCATGTAGAAGAATGTTATTTAAATTGGCTAGTGCTAAAGCAGGACTTTTAGCATAGTACAGTTTATAGTCTAGATTTCTTATAGTTGAATGATGTGTTGATATCATTTTGATATAATGGAAGGTGGTTTTGCAAGTATGTCCAAAAATGCAGGCCAATGAATGTCCTTGTAGACCTGTGTATTTGGACATTGGACAGGTATCCATATTTTGCAGTAGTTTAATTTTGATTTTGTCTTTGCCTTTCACATATTGATTGAGGAATTGGCGTAAAGACTTGAAAGATATTTTGGGAATGTTACACATTGACGTGCATGGTCATTTGTATGCTAGACGTTCTGATTCAGTTGAATGCAGAGGTAATTCTAAGTTTTCTGGGGATATTTTTGTAAGAAGTATTTCTTGTTCCATTATGGTATTATTAACTTTTTCATAACCTCGTCCACTGCTATGCCTGGCAATTGTATTTGTTTGCTTTTGTTTGTATGCTTCTTCATTAAAGTATGGTTCTGTGCTCGTAGTGTGACTCCATTCATCTCCACAGATAATTAAGAAGTTATTTCTGTTGACATTTCGTTTATTGAGAAGTCTTTTTTGTAATTTAGTCATTAGTTTTGTTAGTGGTTTCATTTTGTTTAACACTAAAATAAATAACTTTCTTTTGAGAAGGATTGCACTGTCTATCAACGCTTCTAAAATTAATTTCCTACAATAGGTTTTAAGGTTGAGCCTGATTTCTCTCCTGTTTTTATAAGATTTTGGAGGACTCTGTGACGGAACATTTTTTCTAAAATACTTTTTTTTGGAATGCTTACTTTGCACTATATCAAGATTTATAGAAGCAGTTTTATCTGTAGTGGTAGCTGATTTTTTGTTAATTGTTTTGTGTTTCGTTTTACATTTTGATAGAGGAGGCAAAGTTTCTGTAGTTGAAGCTTGATTTGTCTCGCTAAATAACTGTATTAGCTGTTTTGTTTTAACTTTTTTTTACAAATTCTGCTAGAGATGGATGCTTGTTTTGGACTCTTCTATTTTGATTTGCTCTGCTTCTCCGTTGCTTTCTACAGACTTGATTTTTGGTAGGCATTCTTTAGGGTCTGTTGAAAAAAATAAAGAAGGTATGGGTTGGGGTGTTCTTAATGTATGTGTGCTTTGTGCCTGAGTGTCCGAGTAAGATGATAAAGATGTATTTAATGGTGTGTGATTGTGCATTGGGCAACTCCAACTAGTTGGGATGGGTATTCTTGAATTTTTGTGCTTCTAAACTGGGGTTTAGATGACAGTAGAAAGTAAGCTAGTGTGCGGAGAAGTACAAATAGTAAATCTAATGGTATACAATTAAAACAGTTGTTTGTTCTATAATATCAAAATTCTAGGGGCTGAGTTGGGTTATTTGTGTGTCAAAAAATAGGAAATTGTGTGCCATTCTGCCTGTAAATCTCTGTTTAAGAAATGGGGATTTGTAGACAGAATGGTGCACAATCTCTATTTTTAGGCACAGAAATTAACCTTACAGTGTGTTTGAATAATAGTACAAAAAATATGGTGCTATTGAACTTACTTTTTTTCTGAAATGAGCAGGGTTCTTCTTAGTTGTTCTTTGTACTTCAAATTCGGCTGCTTCTTTTCAGGAGAATGGTCTTCACTGCAATTGTAAAGGAAACACATTAGTCATTTCGTTTGTATATAGCACTGTTTTTAATTTAGACATTGATTTTTTTAATTGACATTGACCCTCAGCGCCTTCCTCAAAATCATGAAAACTATCTTATTCACATAAGATACGTCGCAACAGTTGAATACGTATCATATGTACTTAATGAATAAACTGTATTGTAATAACTAACTGTACCAACCAAAATATCATTTCTATGCCTTGTGGAATTCATAATGTACCACTGAATACAACTATTTCTGTAACTAAGCTCTTGTAAGTAACAGCGCCTCAATGCCATGGGCTGCTTGCACACTATATAAATATAAGTAAATTCATTTTTATGTTTTTGTACAAGTATTGTTGTTTGATATTTGAACATACTGTGTGCATGCAATTTTGTTTGAGTATGTTAACTCTTCATATTGTACTTTAAATATGTTACTTCAACATGCTTTGAAAATGTGTGTGTAAAAAGAAATTAAATATCAGATAGGTTTGGAAGTGACAGTTGATTTTAGGAGATGGAAAAAATGACAGTAAATTAATTTTATAGATTATACAAGCTAAAAGTCAGTTAATCTGTTTATATGAATCTATGAGAATTGTACATGTACTATACAGAAAATATGCATACCTGTAGTTTGTGTTCATGCATATGGATATGCATGCAGCTGCAAGTAGAAATCTTGGAGACGTGTACAGTATTTCTGGTAGAAGGTGCTTTTCAATGATATGACACTTGTACTCAGAGAGATTAACAGTACATTTCAAGTGCTGATCTATGATGATGCAGTTAGATGTAGAGGTCTTGGATGTGATTGGTGGATGTTCATGTGACTTCTTAGCTATATCCAATGAGGCGATGGCACAGAAAGTGAAATGGAAATGGTAGAAGGACTGTCCATGTTACGATATGTCCGCGGACATGGCGGTAGTCCGCGGACATCGGGAGTTACATCCGGGGATTTTGGGTTGGGGAGCCATGCAAATGAGAATGAGCAGAGAAAGGGATTGGTCAGGAAAGTTTAGTGGGTGTGTTGTGCCAGGAGAGAGTTTCTCAGATACACTTTTTGCTGAGAGAAGAACAGATAGCTATGGCTGTGTGTTTCAGAAAATAGATTGTTTGGATTTTGGGAGACTCGTGGATACATTGGTTGAAGGTGCATGCAAAATGCTGTGGAGTAGCTGTAGATCTTGGATTCCCACATGTGGAAGTTCACTGGCATGGAGTACGTGAAATGAAGTGGTTGGACTTGCTACCTCTCTGTGCTACTTTGGAGACAGAGCAACATCCAGACATAATTGTAATTCATTCTGGAGGGAACAGTTTAGGACATGTGTCTGGAATTTCTTTGCAATTTGCAATGAAAGAAGGATTTGGAAGGTCATGGACATGTTTCCAAATTCTGAAGTAATTTTTTCACGGATTGCGCAGAGGCAAATGTGGCTTCATTCTTCTTCATTTGGTCCACAAATGGAGAAAGCAAGGCGCAATGTCAATAAGGCTGTTTGTGCCTTTCTAAGAGATTTTGGCATGTCCTCTTTTCACAATGAAAATATTATGTTTCGTAGTACATACATTTTTCACAGAGATGGAGTCCATCTTACTTATGCTGGCAATCAGATTTTTCTGAGAAATGTACAAAATGCATTGCAACCTTTTTTGGAATTACAGCATCCATTTTGTAGTAGGTGTTGAGCATTTCAAATTTTTCAAACACAAACAAACACCACCAAAAGGCTCTTTTCAGAGCCACCACTTCCTCCCAGATAAAAGTGCAATGGTTATGATAGGGCAGAACTCCAAAATTTTAGATGTTCGCGTACTGTCCGCGGACTTCTAAAAAATACACAGGGCCCTGCTTCATTTATTTCCACTTCTATTTTTTAACTGTGAAAGGCGGCTCTGAAAAGAGCCTTTTTTTATTTTTGTTGTTTTATATTTTTTTTGTTTTTTTATACACGACACACTAGGAGAGGAGGGGAAAAGAGGGTAAGGGAGGGACACCAACCACGGGGATAAGAAAGGGCGAGCTGTGAGAGGAAGATAGAGAGTGGGTTTTACTTGGGAAGTGAGCAGATCTTCTCGTGCTATGAGACGATAACCTTCAAAAGCACTACGAAGTCTCTCCCCCCTGCACAGTACTGTGTCACAGTACATACATACAACTGTGACCCTCGAAAGGAAAGGGTCATCAGTATTGCGTATGGCCTGTGAGGCAGCTTGAGGAATACGCTGTTCCACAGGAGTGTTCCTTGTGGTGACAGGATCGGAAACGGAGGATGAAGTAGAGGAAGTCAACCTGCTACGCTCCTCGCAAGTTACAACCTTGCGAATGGCCCCAGTGTGGAATGACCTTAGGTGTCGCTTCATGGTAGTTGTCCCAAAGCTGTATGAACCGGGCCTCCCGCGACTGAGTACCATTTTGCACTCGTTTCAGGTGACTTGGTTTGCATGCGCCTTAGGACCGTTACCACGAATCGTAAATAACCGCCACACCCAAACCTCACGCCGAGTGCTGGTAGTAGGGACTTCCACTACCTCATTCTCGTCATCTTCTTCATCCTCCTGTGCATCCTCACTCTTGTTCCCCTCTTCAGGCCCTGGTGGAGGTGGGGGTGGTGAAGGGGGTGGGGGTGGTATGAGGCAGATGCAGCACCAGGTGGCATGAGTGGAGTCATGGAAGCCATCAGCTTCAAGATGAAAATCTGCAAATTGGCAGCAAAATTCGCTGTGTTCTGTAGGATAGCCAGAAACACAATGAGAATGAGCTCTAGGGCGTGGTCTTTTATAGGGGTGCTTGTGCACGGTTTGCAGAGATGCGCGCTGTCCGCAGACAGATCGAACAGAAAAAAGTGTTCAAAAAGTCACAAAAAGTATGTAGAAACTAAGGATTACTATGTGGGACTTGTTCTATGGTGAGTTTTTGTTGAAGAATATTGTAGATTGCTTGAAAATGTAGTTTTAAATTGTTTGGGCACACGAACAGTGTTCGCAATCAGAACATACGCTCATCGTGGACGCGGTCACATGATAGGTTCGCGAACATGTTCGCGAAGAGAGCGGGTGTCTGCAGGACACCAAATACACTGAAACTGTTTTGCGCATGCACGTTGTACGGACTCTGTTCGGGTCCTGAAGTGATTAAAAGTGCGTCACAAGTGAAACGAACAGTTACGGACAGGCATTTGTTCTTAGAACAGTTTCAACTTGCCTGCGAACAATACGGACAGGCATAGCTTCCTCAGGACACCCCCATTTGTTTTATTTACGAACATCCCAGGACACTTGATGTGTTCTTAGGACAGTTTCAACCTGCCTACGAACAGTACGGACAGGTATAGTGTCCTCAGTACGCCCCCATTTTGTTTATTTACAAACATTTTAGGACACAACCTGTGTTCTTAGAACAGTTTCAACTTGCATGCGAACAATATGGACAGGCATGGCGTCCTCAGGACAACCCCATTTTGTTTATTTACGAACATCCCAGGACACTTGATGTGTTCTTAGAACAGTTTCAACCTGTCTACGAACAGTACAGGCTGGTATGGTGTCCTCAGGACACCCCCATTTCGTTTATTTATGAACGTTTCAGGACATAGCCTGTGTTCTTAGATCAGTTTCAACTTGCCTGCGAACAATACGGACAGGCATAGCGTCCTCAGGACACCCCTATTTTGTTTCTTTATGAACATTTCAGGACACCGCGTGTGTTCTTTGAACATTTTCAACTTGCATGTGAACATTACGGACAGATATAGTGTCCTTAGGACGCTCCCATTTTCATTTCTTTACGGACATTCCGGACACCCTCGCTGTCCACGGACACCTGAACTGCTTTTTAAAAAAAGACAAGAAATGAATTAGGACACAATATAATAATTTTACTTTATTTTACATGGATGTTAAATTTATGACAGAGAAGGTGAGGTAGAAACTGAAACAAAAACAGGAGAATTGGGTGTTTCAATAGGATTTTTATGAGGTGAAGAAGAGATGGAAGTCTCATCAAAACGTTATGGTTCATGGAGAGGGTTTGGGGATAATTGAGTGGGATATGGTGAGGGGGACAGGTCAATGTGGGACAATGGTATGTAGTTGTTTGTTTCAAGTGATCCTCCACAAAGTTTTTTACATTATTAAAATTTGCCATGAGTCTATTTTTTCTTCTATGTGCTGAAGAGTCTTATCCAACACTGCTTTTTCTTTAGTATTTTCAATTTTTGTATGGTCTGTACAAAAACAATATATATGTTAAATGTATATAAAATAATATTTATGAATTGGTTTATATAGTAAAGTGTCTACCATTAGGTTCACTGTCTTCTGACATTTCATCACATGGGAAATGCTCCTCTAGCCACTCCAGAGTACGAGAAGTTTCTGTGAGAAAAAAACATAATATCACTTTTTAATATCACAGGTTTACAAATATATGAGTAAAATGCAGTACACTTACTAGCTTCTGCTAAGGTGTGTTTTGAGTGGTCTGTAGATCTGCTGTTGCTCTTAGTTGTGGAGTTTCTGTGAGGTAATCATGTTCGAAGACTATCTTTCTTCTTTTGGTATATTCCATTTTAGAACATATTGTATTTAAATGAATGGTTAGTGTGTTATATATATATATATGGGTTACAATTCTTATTTATTAGTACATACAATGTGTATGTGTGCTGGTTTGTGAATTTGTAAAATGTTCATATGTTATGATATAACAATTAAACATACCCCCCAGACTTTTTGGGTAGTCGTGCTGTTGTCCGCATCTGTCCGCGGACATTAAAAGAGTTTGCGGACATCAAATTCAGTAGAGGGAGTTCAGTATGTTCTATGTTACTTGTACATAAAGTCAAAGTTATTATTGTTAAGTTGCGCTACTAAAAACCTATGAAATTCAGTAAAAGAACTTTGTTAAAGGGACATTATGTTAAGTTGCACTACTAAAAACCTATGAAATTCAATGAAAAAACGTTGTTAAAGGGACGTTATGGTTCCAAGTAAAACCGAAACCCCCCGAAATTCGCCAGTTATGGTAAGCTAAGCAACCATAGCTTACGCTACCACCGTGCACTGCTAAGACTAAAACCCACAACATCAAAGATGACATCACACATGCCATTGATGACATCACTGATGACATCACATGTCTGTCTCCCTCTTTTTTCAGTTACTGACACATCTAGGCCACATGGTTTTCTTCAGTAACAATCAGGAACTAAAAATTGTAAACATACTATATTTGTAGACTTATCCTTCAAGTATGTTCTTACAGTAATTCTCTTAGGGTCTAGTCATATCATATGAAACATATACATAGGGGAAGGCACAAGCTTGAAAGACAGCAATGCTTTCTGTGCATGAAAATAATCAGTAGAGTTATAAGCACTTTCTGATAGTTATGTTGTTTTTTTATTACTATACTATACTTTCCCTGTATATGTTCATATTTGTAGAAATTGTACTCACACTACTTTCCTTAGGGTCCAGTCACATCATGTGATACATATACATAGGGTAAATAGCAGCTTTGCAACAGAGCAATCATTTATTAGCATAAACATAATCAGTTAGGATATTCATTGTTTCTGCTACTGCTTCTGCTTTTTTGCTTACTTCACTTTCCCTGTATATACACATATTTGTATGTGTTATTGTGTCTTTGTGTTTTGTCTGTAATAATGCAATTATGTAATATGTGGGTTTTATTACCTACTTATTACATATTTCACAGTACACAAAACTCTAATAAGAAAACATTTATCATTTCATTATTCAACATATCAACATTATGAATATTATATCTTCATCATGTATGCTGCACACAATGCCTTGATTTCTGCATGAGTAGCTTAGTATACTCGATAGAAATTCATAATAGAATGCTAATTATATCAATGCATTGCTTAATGCACTAATTAGCTCATGATATTTATTCCAATGATCCTTGACACTTTTTTCTCAACATTATAATAAGAATGCCTTATACAGACATTTCATGAAAAGTAAATTCATATGTGATGTCATCAGTGATATCATCAATGACATTTGTGATGTCATCTTTGATGTTGTGGGTGTTAGTCTTAGCAGTGCACAGTGGTGGCGCGAGTTATGGTTGCTTAGCTTACCATAACTGGCGAATTTCAGGGGTTTTTCGGTTTTACTTGGAACCACAATGTCCCTTTAACAAAGTTTTTTCACTGAATATGGTAGTGGCTGTATCGTTATGGTTAAGTTGCTGTTTCCATAGGAAGAGCACCTTTTGGGCGGCCTATAACTCCGCTCCCCCTGGACGAATCCTCACCAATCTTTGCAAAAAAAGTATATGGGCCACTCTGAATATTTACAAAGTTTGATGATGTTTGGTCGGGGGGAGGAAAGTTATAGGGGGGGTCCCAAAATGTCTTTTTTTCCCATAGACTGAATGGTGGAAAAACTTTGCACACGGCTACAGGCCAAACCGCGGGACGGATTTTCAACAAATTTACAGCAGGGGCGGGTGCTTGGTCCAGAAAGTGTGCTTTTGTAAATTTGGTGAGAATCCGTGCAGTACTTTTCTTTAAAAATACCAAAAAGTAGGTCTAAAAAAATGTCTGATATCTATGTCCGCTCCGCGGTCACAGTACCCTGTTCGCTCCGCGGATAAGATACCGATTGGCTAAGGGGCTGGCGTCATGACCACAGACATGCAACGTCTCTGCCGATTGGCTGCAGTGGGCCGTGTTCTGCGTCAGATTGTTTGGATCCGCTCGACATCTTGGATCTGCCGACAGCGCAGCGGCGACCAGCAGCAAAATGCAATTTTGAAAACTGTTTTGCTGTGTCAGAGTGCTTGGGGAGGTTCATACAGTAAGAGATGGGTGAAAACCTGTATTTGTTCAGGCGGTAGGTGTTAATGATGTATTCCCTATGCCCACCATGTTCGGGATGTTTGTAAGTACAGAAAATGAGGGGTCTCATAAAGGTAGTATTTCAGTCCGTGCTGTGTGCAGGCAACTTGAAACTGTTCTAACTACACGTGTGAAGTTAGCGAATATTGAAATTGAGTACATGCCATAATTACATTATTTTTTTCTATGGGTGTGCTATTAATTTGTACGCCGCCATGGGTGTTACATGCTGCAGTGGTTGTGGCCAGGGCCTAGAGTCTTGGATGCATGGCCATAGGCCGTAGGCCGAAGGCCATACTTCCAAGTCTCTAGGCCCTGGCCACAATCACCGCAGCATGTCACACCCATGGATACATCTGTAGTATTGTTTAACGATCAGATGGTTGTGGGGAGTGTGTAGAGTCTTGGGTGCATGGCCAAAAGCCATGCACCCAAGAACAAAGTTATAAGCACTGAAGGTATAAGCCACTGCACACCCATATATTGCAATATCTATGGACATACAGGTAGGAATCTAGCCTCTGGCCACAACCACTGCAGCATATCACACCTATAGATACACCCGTAGTACCGCACATCACTCAGGTGGTTGTGGGGAGGGCCTGCAGTCCTAAGCTCTAAAGTTATAAGCCAACATGGGTATTATATAGTGCGGTAGTTGTGGGCAGGACGTAGACTTTTGGGTGCATGGCTGCAGGCTGTAGGCCATACACCCAAGAGTTTAGACCCTGCCCACAGCCACTGCAACATATCACATTCGTACATCACACCCATACATTCGATTATGTATCTGGTAGGTGAGGGCAGGGCCTAGAGTCCTGGGTACAAATTGAGTACATGCTACAGTTATAATGTTTCATTCTATGGGTGTGCTAATGATTTATAAGCGACCATGGGTGTAATATGCTGCAGTGGTTGTGGCCAGGGCCTAGAGTCTTGGGTGCATGGCCGTAGGCCGTAGGCCGTAGGCCATTCTTCCAAGACTCTAGGCCCTGGCCACAAACACTGCAGCATGTCACAGCTATGGATACACCTGTAGTATTGCTTATCGATCAGATGGTTGTGGAGAGTGTGAGGAGTCTTGGGTGCATGGCCAAGGGCCATGCACCCAAGAACAAAGTTATAAGCACTGCAGTTATAAGCCACTATGGATTTTATATACTGCATACCCATACATTGAAAAATCTATGGCCTTACACCCAAGACTGTATGGCCACAACTACTGCAGCATATTACAGGTATAGGTACACTCGTACTATCAAACATCATTCAGGTGGTTGTGGGGAGGGCATAGCGTGTTGTTGCATGGCCGAAGGCCATGCTCCCAAACCCAACTTTATACGTAGTGAAGTTAGAAGCCAAAGGCCATGCACCCAAGACTGAAGTCATAAGCAGTGAGGTTATAAGTGAACATGGGTGTGCTGTGGTGCGGTGGTTGTGTGCACGACCTAGCATCTTAGGTGCATGGCTGCAGACCATGCACCTAAGAGTAAACTCTATAAGTAGTGAAATTACAAGCACCATAGTTTTGATATGTTGCGATGGTTGTGGGAAGGACCTATAGTCTTGGTTGCTTGGTCGTGGGGTGTAGGTGGTAGGTTATACATCCAAGACGCTAGGCCCAGTCTACAGCCACTGCCATAGACTAGACGTGTAGATTCGAATATGTATGACATGACTGTAATTATACTTACTGTTTACTTACAAACCAGTGTACTGTGCATTTTGCTCAGTTTCTTTGTTTGTTTTTCGAATCCTTGGGTCTGGGGGGAAACAAATCCTTGTTGGATTAAAAAAAAACTTTATTTGCTATGCTACAAACTATTTCTTTGTATTCTTTGAGTGTTTCCTTGTTCTTTCTGATTAATGTTATGTCTGTTATGTATGTTGCCTTGTTGTAGATTTTTACCAACAGTTAGATAACTGTTGGCGTATTCTAACTGTGCATTTGTTGTTACGGATCTGTGGTATTCATTTATCTGTGTGGTTGTTATACACTCTTGGGCAGTTAGATACCTGTTGGTGTATTCTAACTGTTTATAGTCTTTTACTTGATTTTTTGGTAATGTTGAAGTACACATTAGTAATTAAATTTTGGCTTTAAGAAGATTAAATACGCATTTGTAAGATTAGCTGGCAATCTCTGCTTTAGAGTAATGGTGCTATCATTACATTCGAACCATCCACATTTCTTTTTAATGTATGCAGTATAGTGACCTGCAATGGTTCTATCTCCTGCGTGGTAGATTATACCTATTGTTGTAAAGCTTTTCTTTCCAAGTGACACTTGACCGTGTGTGAATCCAGTCAGCTTGCAGTTGTTTTTGGTACCATCTGCATTATAATGTAGAAACATAAGTATTATGTAGTTAGTATGTGTTTGTATCAGTAGGTGGAGCGATTGTCTGAATTGCACATAGTACTTAATCTGCCATGGTTTGCATTCTGTACAAGTTGCTGAAATGGAATGGATTTCTTCCTGTATCACATTGTTACAGAGAGTGCATGAATGTTTCCACATGTATGAAATCTGGAAGATATCATTTATAGGTATGTTTTTGTTTTCCAGTACATTACAAATTCTTGTGGATCTTCTTGTGAGTTTATAGTGAATCTCACAATTCCAGCACAGTAGTCCAATTCTTGTCTTATTCCGTGAACATTGTACGTGTTGTCAGGATTGATTGTTGCATTTCTATGAAGGACTAACATTTGCAAACACAATTGGTCTGTACTGTGTGAGCAGATATTGTTAACAATTGGTGGAAATTGAAATAGAATATTCATTGCTACATTTGCATAACAACTTACACCAGTTTCATTTGAAAATTTGAATGGACCACCTAGTTCTGTTTCTGAGTCCTTTTTTCTGAGTTTCTGTTCCTTCTTTGAAGAAGTACCTGATTTACTTTCCCTAATATGTTCTTCATTACTTGTGGTAATTGATAAAGCTTTAGCTTCTTTTGTTTTCTTTGAAGGATTTGCCGACAGATTCTGTTGCATTTCTGTTTGAATTAGTTTTCTTTTACCAATTTTTACTTTTTCTGGAACAGGATATGGTTTCGAATGGGGGGTGTACAGTGAACACAGTCTATTGTATTCTAAAATGCAAGGAATATCAGCGTTCAGTTTACTTGCATCAAAGTTGATTAGAAATAGACCGTCAAGTGTACGTAAGCGTGATAGTGCTACGTAGCTCATGCCTTCTTTAAAGACTGTGGCCCTCATTATAACTCAGGCGTTAAGGGTTTAACGGCGCCATGGGCGCCGTTAAACCCTTAACGCCTGATTACAAGTGTCCCTTTGCGTGTTGGTGTTTAACGCCTGCTTTTAGCAGTTGTTAAAAATCCAACCCGCAAAGGGACTTTGGAGCTAATTACGGCACCGTAATTTACGGTGCCGTAATTAGGGCCTTCCCCATTCCCATTATGTCCTATGGGGGCAAAAATGGGAATGGGGAAGGGCAAATGGTGAATGGAGAATTACCGCCCCACTCACCTTGGAATGGGGCGGTAATTCCGCCATCCACCATGGCGGAATCGTAACCTTAGCGGCATGGACCATGGTGCTAATAGCACCATGGTCCTCCGCCAAGGTTGTAATGAGGGCCAGTGTTTCCTATATCTATCAATGCTTTGTCTAGGGTAATACTTTGGGATTTATGAATGGTGACTGCATATGCAAGAGTTAGAGAAAATTGTTCTCTAGGTACATACATGTCTTTGCAGAGAAGGAATCGAGCAGTTGAGCACCCTATCCTTTTCACTTCTGAAAGTTTGTCAAAGCGAATATTGACAAACTGAATGTTGTTGTCACGTGGGTATGTTTGAAAGCCAACAACTGTATCCAGTGCCCCATTATTACTCTACAATTTAAGGATAATTTTAATATTTTTTCCAACCCAGCTGTGTTGGAAATAGAATTGTTTAAGGTATTTAGTCTTGTTGTGGCTTGCTCACACATGGGTACTGTCATACCATGTACGTCTAGTTTGTCTGTGGCGCAAATTTCCATTATTGGTTGCATTTCTTTTTTTAACATTGTTTCATTGAATTTTGAACAGCTTGCAAGAGTTGGCATCAAGGAAATACAATTGACATTTTTGTGTGCTAAGTTTTCCATGACATCAGTAGCACATGAGTTATGGCCATAGACTGCATGAATGTGTCGGGTTTTTAATATTGATTGTGCTTCTTAAGACAGTACACCAACTCTAATACTTTTTAAAATGTTGCCGTAAGTGAGATCTGCAGATTGTCACATGTTTTCTGTTAAATTTCTGCATTGGAAATGTTGCCAAAGGTTGACATTTCCTATGCTACCAACAGTTTTACGGCAGAGTTTGTGTCCTAAGGTTTTAAAAATAGGTTCACCTTTCACTGGTGTCAATTGTAAAAGATCTCCGAAAACGATAATGTGTTTCCCTGCAAAGAGTTCTTCGTAGTTTGTTTTAAGTACTTCTTGCAATCTGAGGTTAATCAATGCCAACATTAGGTTGGAGACCATGCTCACTTCATCTATTAGTAGCATTTTAATTTGTTTTAATCCTCTGCGTAGTTTCATTGCAGCTTCTGCAGAAAGTTTGTAATAGTCTAATTTGTTTTGGTGTTCTACTGGAATGAGTAGTAATCGGTGTAAAGTGACACCGCCTATGTTGTAGACAGCTAAACCTGTAGGGGCAGTTACAACAGCTGACAGTTTGTTGTTTGTCAATTGTTGAAGGAACTTGCTGATGATTTTGATTAAGAATGTTTTTCCTGACCCAGCTTCACCACTGACGTACAGCTGTATAGGTTTGTCATTTTGGCAGGTACATTCTTTATTTTCGTGTTGTACACCGTGTTCAATTTGTTTTGTTAAGTCTTCAAAAATGGTGTGCTGATCTTTGTTAAGTTTTGCTTGTTGTACAGTTAAGTCTTCTATATCTTCTTGATAGTGACAGATGGTGTTTTCCACTTCTGTCATAGCTAATGCTGCCTCATTTGCTATTAGTGGCTGTCCTAGTGGTTCTTGGCTCATGTTACAGAAGGTTGACTACTGTCGGAAGTGTCCTTATCTTGTTGGGCCTGAAGTTCTTCTTTGTGTTGCTGTTCATTGTGAAACATTGTTTTGTACTGCGTAAAGTTCACATCGGTGATAGTGCTTTCATTTGCTTTGAAAGCATCTTTATAGCAGTTATAGTTATCTAGTATCTCTTCCTCTTTTCTCCATGGTTTAAAAAGTTGTAGCAGAGACATGTAATATAGTTCTTTCTGTTGAGGAGTTTTTAATGACAATTTGACATGATTAATTAAGCTTTGTTTGGTAAGTTTCACTAAGCTGCCTTCACAATCGGTCACTCTATATCTACCTTTGCTTACATCGGGTTTTATAATATTTTTGTATGCAAAGTGTTGAGCTATGTGGTATAGACACATGCTTTCCAAAGTGCTACTCCCGTTCGGATAGTATGCGTCCAGTAAATTGTTTTTTAAAATGTATTGACTGTTGGGATCATTTCTGGCAATTGTTTCTATGTCCTCATATGATTTCAGAACTCATTTTCTAGATTTAGCAGGACCAAGACTTAGCCATACTATGCTGTCTGATTTTCCATACAAAGCAGTACCGGTTAAATGATCTGCCGCTTCATAGGCACCACATTCTCTATGAGAGAGCATTTTTATGCCTAGGCTGTAAAATTTCTGAGATAGTGTTTTGTTTGATGATAGGTCATCCCAGAGGTCTTGAAGCTCTGTTTTTTCTGCTTTTGTTAAGTAGGCCGTAACATATCGTGCAACAGCAGTGGAATTGTCTGCAATGTACTGCACATCTATGTTTGCATTCCATAAGAGGGCAATGATTGCATTGTAATCATTGATATATTTTGATTCTTCTGTTCTTTTTTATGTAATACATGTTCTTAGTTGATTTACCTTTAACACTGTGTCTAACTGAAGACATGAAGTTGTTCACTTCATCTGTTTCTGTAACTGGTCTAGGGAAACCAAAGCAGCATTTGGTGTAGTATTTCCCTTTGCTTTTGTATTTGCGACGACAATATTTGCCACATTTGATATTGTAAAATCTGCCCATGCAGGTCACTATGTGTCCGTTGTGAAGGGATTTCACAAGTGACATATTTTTGGATGAACTGCAAAACAGTGGCATCACTGTTGTGACCAAATTTAGGTGCACCTTTGATCCATAAATTCATGTGAATATGTGGTGCTCCTCTCGCTTGGTATTCTTTTCTCCAAAAGAAGCATGGGCGTAACTATAGGGGGGGTTTGTACCCCCCAACTTCTGTGGCATGCCTTTTTGTCCCCCCATCTTTTGGAGGGAGGGCAGGGGGGGCTGCAATAATCAATTATGTAATTGGACAGCGCGAACCCGGCTGGGGTGCTCAGCAAGGCTTGCGCTGTCTAATTACATAATGCAGAGATGCCTGGCAGCCACACTGCAACACATTCAGGGCTGGGAAGCCCTGCGTTGCTCAGTCCCTCACCCTGGCTGGCATGACTCAAAGTTAGCTGCCAGGGTGCTGAACTGGGTGCTGCAGGGTCTGACGCCTGTGCTGTCATGCTAGCAGCAGCACTCCCGGGGGCCAGAGGCACAGAGCATCTCTTTCCGGCTTCGTGTGACACGCAGACAGGAACTAGGAAGCTCATTCAGCTTCCTGATTTCTGTCTGGAAGCACGTGAGTGCAAAGAGGTTAGGTCAGTGTAACACGAGACGTGGACCGGGTGGCATTTGAAAGCAGAGCAGGGGTACTTTTTAAAAAACAAAATAATTTTTAGTTGCGTTTGTGTATGTTTGTTGGGGAGCTCTCTCCAAGCCCTCTAAGGCAAAATACATGCAAACTTCCTAATTAGCATGTGGATTGCACCAACAGAAGTGACTTCACAAAATGGGACATTACAAGGCACATCATCAGTCTTTGATACTTGGAGGCACCATGGAAGTGACTGTAGAATAAGTTGCCATAAGTAAGCCAAGTGGCAAATAACTGTGGTGCACAATACCTAAATTGCACTATTGTTATATGTGGTGCACCTCTATAGTCATTAGGCTTTTCCATTATAATAACATGATACATTAACATAAGCTTTGAAGTGAATCTGAATCACTTACAGAGCTGCAGATAAGGCACAATGAGATTAAATAATTTGCTCAGGATCACACACTTGGTGATACTGGGATGTGGACAATTTAAGCAACCGTGCACATCTTTCCAGGCTTAGTTGATATATATTTATTAAGGTTTTGCTTTACATTTCATGTGCTTGTTATTTATATATTACATATAACATATTATTTATAGCAATGCATTGGAAGCAAACCACATTACATAATAAACTTGCCTTTCATAGTAAACTAACCATATACTATATACATTGTCATAGAAATATGTTGAGCAATGGAAGTGTGTCTTTAGTTTCATTCTCCCCGTTCAGCATGCAAAGTCACAATAGCATCATGCAGATTAACATGAGCCTTACAAATCCTCCTTGGGATTTAAAGCCATAGTCATTATTTCAAAAAGCATGCAACATTATGCACCCTTCTCTCTTCTGATCACTCCATCCCATTCACATTTCTAAAGGGACAAAAGTCCCTGCTAATAGTAACCCCCTCCCTCCCATCAGTGCCTAATGGCTCACATTGTAATGCTCTGTTAATACAGAGCAACGTGAGGACCCTCTGCTGGCCGGAGCTCCTTGGGACATTCTCCTGGCAGCGGGACACCTCTACCATTTGGAACAAGTAAGGTGCCCTTCTGCCAGGACAATGAGCGTGCTGAGCAGGAATTGCTCAGCACACATTGTCCTGCCAGCGGGACACTTTTGCCATTGGGCAGCCTCTCTGAAGTGCCGAATGGGAGAGGTTTCCCAATGACAAATGTCCCGTTCAGGCTCTTAAAAGAGCTAGGGGGGGCAGCTTGACCACCCCCTTGCGACTCTTCCCCTCGGTGCTCCACTGCTTGGAGCCATTTGCACACAGGAAAACATACCTTAATTTGAATCAGTCAGAATCTTGTAGAAACAATCTATCAGCACGTAGACATAGAAGGTGCTGTGCAGAACCCAAGTTAGGAGATATATGGCATTTAAAAATCTATACCAATTATACTTGGTCACCCACTGCACTGCATTAACCAATGGTTTCTGCCTCTCAATGAAAGGAAAAATTAGGCAAATTGTTGACATTCCAGTGAATCTGGTCCTTTCGGCCAAGGTTTCATAGTTCAGCTAGGTCAAGTCAACATAGCCCAAAATTTCAGATATCAGGGGGTGATATAGTCTGGTCTGCCTAATGGTTGCTCCACTGTTTTCATGTGTTATTGTAAATGTACATATAAATGTTGTGTGCGCACAGTGTATGTCAATGGAGGTGCTGGGTGCATTTGTGTCTGAGTGAGAGTGTGTACAAGCCTATGTGTATTGACTATTGTGTCTGAATGAATGATAAATAATGCATTGTTTGTATGTTCTAGTGGAATTAAGTTTGTGAATGTTATTTTGTGTCGCTGGGTGCATGTCAGGCCGGCTGAAGAAGTGTGGGGGCCCAATTGAATTTTAAAGATACGCCACCAGTCTTATGAAAGTTACAACAGAGCATCAGCAATGGACTCTTGTGGTGTAGTAGTTCAGTGCAGAGATTTAGGTTGTTTGACCGACGTACAAAATCACAGTGGAATTAACCATAGTCATTTTCGCTGCAAATACATATTTACCTCAGTACAAAAAACCAAACCCATGTCCCTTCAAACCACCAGTACACCCATAAACCCCCCACTTACCTTTTCTCCATCCACTGTCTCTCCTGTAACCTGCAGCGTCAGATCCATCCCTTTAACACAGGTTGGATCTGACGCTGCAGTGTCCCTTTTCTTCTTTTTTTGTTTGGTCCCCTGCCACCAATGCTGAGGAAGCGGGGGACAGCTCTGCAACCGCCGAAGCCAAAAATACAGAGCATTGCTGAGGGGGCCACCCCTGCAACTACTTCTATTCATGTACAGTCTCTTCAGCTTAGAACTAATGGTGACCGAATTTGTTCAAATCTACCATTCAACCAAATTTCTTTTAACAATTTGGCAGAAACAATCCCTCAGAGCCAACATCCACCGTCCCTTCACCCCACCCCGTTCCTTCAACTGTCATGTCCCCCCCAACATTTTCAGGAAAGTTACTCCACTGAAAAGAAGTGTTGCACTTCTCCGAGGGGAGGAACAGTTTTATTGCAAATAAATTGTAGCATATCAATGAAACGATGATGGAAATATCTTGACACATTAACTGGATCTAGAGAGCAAAGTTCTCCAAGTGTTAATATACCTATGTTGGTTTTGTTGTTGTTTGATATGCAAAGGAACTCACGTAAATCTTCCCATGCATATTCTGCACAACTTAGTGTAACAAACCAAATCGGTGGACCAAAGTTTTTGATCATACAACGTACGTCTCTGTGCCGTTGGAACCAGTATTCTTTTGTACCACGCTTATTTGCAAACAGATTTGTTATACTTGATTGTAAAACATCATCTTTTTCTTGTACTTTTTGTATTCATTGCGTAGCTGACATATTTTGAAAGTGGGTTCCATATTTCAAAATGTTCGCAACTCCGTAACATAGGGTTGCTAGTTCACTTTCAAAGAGTAGGTGGAATATGTATTCCACATTTTGTCTAAATCTGGGATCTTGTGAATACATTCATAATGAGCGGTATTCTGATGCCGTAATCTGAGTGGGTCTATCATCATATCTTCCGCCTTTGCCAGTAGGAAATAGCAGTGGAAAAGCACATGCTTCTATACTTTTTTCCCATATGCTCATTAGTGACCCTTTGGTTTGTCGCATTTGGTAAGTTTCTAGTGCATCATCTATGCTTTCATTGGAACGCAATGGATGAATTGTGTAATGGTCCAAAAGGGTGGATACTGCAGCAGGATCCAGAAGTTCAAATTGTCCAGTTTCTAATGACTCTTGAATTATTTCAGTTGTTTCCCTTATGCTTTCTTCAATATTTATTTCCTTGTAGTAGTTGTTATTGTCTTTTAGATATTGCAAGGCTTGTCTAACTTTAAGTAAGTCCACCAGTTGTTGGCAATTTTTTTTGTCTTTTGTTGGTACACCATTTACCAAGACAATTAAAGAATGCTCTATTCAATGTTGCACTCCTAGAGTGTGTACATTTTCTGTTAGATCTAATGGCAAATAAACTACTTTGCCACAAATGCCTTTCACCAATTCAGAGGGAGGTAATTTTGCTCATTTTGGTTGAAGGCGTATAATTGCTTGAAATGGGTGAACTGTTTGAATCATGATGCTCTCATACAAATTGAGTTGTTGCAGTGGTTTTGGTAGTGGGAACAATTCCGAATTATTTGTGATAGCACGTGAAGGAGTTTGGTTTTTATCCAGTTTTGTAGTGCAGTAACTGCAACATATTAGTGGTTACTTATTTGGTATTTGTTTTCTGCTAAAAGGTAGAGAGCTAATTCAAACCATTTGGAATCTTCATTGTCTTCTATTTTGTATTCTATGTCTATATTTTTGGTGTACATTTTGTAAAACGTTTTGCGGCAACACACACACACATGGTTTGGTACTTCATCCGATGCACTTTTAAATTTTAGTATTTCTTTTTTGTATGTGTGTAAAAGAAGGTTTCTCTTTGCAGAATTGTTGAAAGTCTGTTCGAAAACTATTGCATTTTGTAAGTGGCTTTCACTTCCAAAATATTTTCTCTGGATACAGTCGATTTCTTCTTGTATGTATTTAGGTGTACCATGCAGAAGAGTGTTATTTAAATTGGCTAATTCTAAAGCTGGACTTTTAGCATAGTATATTTTATACACTAGATTTCTTACATTTGAATGATGCATTGATATCCTTTTGATATCAAGGAAGGTGCTTTTGGAAATAGGTCCTGAAATGCAGGCTAATGAATGTCCTTGTAGTCCTGTGTATTTGCGCACTGGACAGATATCCATATTTTGCAGCACTTTCATTTTGATTTTGTCTTTACCTTTCACATACAGATTGAGGAATTGACGTAAAGATTTGAAAGATTTGTTAGGAATGGCACACATTGACGTGCACAGCCATTTGTATACTGGATGGTCTGGTTCAGTTGAATCGAGAGGTAAGTGTGAGTTTTCAGGGGATACTTTTCTAAGCATTGTTTATTGTTCCATGATGGTATTATTGATTTTTTCATACCCTCGTCCACTGCTATGGATGGAAATTGTGTTAGTTTGATTTTGTTTGTATGCTTCTTCATTAAAATATTGTTCTGTGGTTGTTGTATGACTCCATTCACCTCCACAAATACTTAAGAAGTTATTTTTGTTGACATTCCGTTTCTTTTGTAGTTTAGTACTTAGTTTTGTAAGTGGTTTCATCCTATTTAACACTAATATGAACAACTTCCTTTTGAGAAGGAGAAGGATTGCACTGTCTACGAGAGCTTGTAGGATTACTTTTCTACAGTAGGTTTTATGGGCTGAGAATGATTTCGGTCCTCTTCTTATTACATTCTGAAGGACTCTGTGGCGAATCATTTTTCCTAAAATACTTTTTTTACTATGGGTTCTTGTTACTATATCAGGATTAATAGGAGCATTGTTAGCATTACTGGTAGCCGATTTTTTTGTGAAGCGTTTTGTGTTTCGTGCCACATTTTGTTAGAGGAGGTAAAGTTTCGGTAGTTGAAGCTTCCTTTGTTTCACTAAACGACTGTATTAGCTGTTTTGTTACTTCCTTCTCTACAAACTCTGCTACAGAAGGATGCTTAATTTGGGCACTTTTATTTTCATTTGCTCTATGTCTGCGTTCCTTTCTACGGACTTGCTTTTTGGTAGGCATTCTTTGGGGTCTGTTGAAAAAAAAATAAGGCATGGTTTGGTCTGCTGTACAATGTATTTGTACTGTGTGCATGCGTGCATGAGTTTGATGGGGAAGCTTTTTGTGGTGGTGTGTGAATGTGCATTGGGCTGTTACAATGAGTTAGGAAGGCTATTTTTCTGTTTCTATACTACTACACTGTGCTTCAGATAAGAGTACAAAGTGAGCTAGTGGTGAGGAGAAGCATTAATAGTAAACGTAATGGTATAAAATTGAAACAGCTATTTGTTTTCTAGTACTAACATTTAAGGCTTCTGTATGTTATTTGAGTTCCAAAAACACCAGGATTTGTGAGCCATTCTGCCTGTTATTCTTTGTTTAATACATGGGGATTTGTGGGTAGAATGGTTCAGAAATCAATGTTTGTTTTGGTGCCCAAATTAAATAAATAACCCACACAGTCTCTTTGAGGAACAGTAAGACTATAAAGGTAGTACTGTACTTACTTTATTTTGCGGAATGACCAGGTTTCTTCGGATATGTCATTTACAGTGTAGATGCTGTTGATTTTCAGGAAAGTAGTCTTCACTGAGATTGTAAAAAGAAGAAGTTAGAAACTTTGTGTGTTTAAAGCAGTGATGTTAATGTACACGTTAATTTTGCATCTTTCGTCGGAGTATTCTACTTTGATATCTCAACACAGTGCATGTGTGCATTTCACTTCACTATGTGGTGCCTTTGTATGTTATTTGGAGTATGTTAGTTGCACGTGATTCAGAAATGAGTACAATTTTTAGTTTATGAAAATGCCTTGTTTTCTTTAAGCTGTGTTATCCATAGCAGAGAGGTTTGTACATTATAGTAGATGTGAAAAATGTCACTACTTTCATATTATAAGTATGAATCCGAAAAATCGGGAGACCCTCAGAGGGAGATGTCACCACAGCAATCGGGTGTGTTTATTTTTCTCATACGATCGCATTGGAAGTAGCATTAATGTAGGCGTACACAGTAAACAATTGTAACATTTTCTAATGGAAAATCGACTTTCGTGTTAAATAGGGAGGGCTGTAACATATGTATAGGTTATGCAGGAGACAATAAGAAGTAGTGCGGTTTGTCAATGAAAAATCGGACATCTTGCACTTAAAGGGGGAGTGTTGGTATGTATTGGCTATGCAGATCTAGTGGCATTAATTTGTTTAAATTAAATCATAAAGGTTGCACATTTTCTCTGATTAAAATGTGCATACCTGGATTTTATACTCATGCATGTGCGCATGCATGGAGCTGTACGTAGAAAGACACTTGCACAGTAGTTTTTGAAGTAGGTGCTTTGCAATGATATGCGAGTTGCATTTAGAGTGATCAATAGTGCATTTGAAGTTTGAAATTTTGATGACGGAGTTAGATGTAGAAACGTTAAATGTGATTGGTGGATGGTTGTGTGACTGCTTAGTTGTGGCCAATGAGGGAATGGATGCGCGAGTGATGTGGAAAAGGAAGAAGGACTGACTAAGAGTTACGTTCTGCACGTAGACAGCGCTTGTCCGTGAGTAGGGTGTGTCACATACAGGGTTGTACAGCAAATCCAGCATGGAAAGGGAACTGTAGGCATCAGCCAATCAGATGTTCACATTGCTCTTTTGTGTCAAAAGACAGTGCGTATACTGAAGATGGCAGAGGTGGAGAGGGTCAGGGTTTTGGTGCTTGGAGATATTTTTGTCCATGGTTTACAGCACTATTCCGAAAGTAGGCATGTGGCACATAATTTCGATGTGGGAGGAGTGGAGGTCGTGTGGAGCGCTAAAACTGATCGCAATGTTGCGGCAATTCTCCAAGTTTGTAGAGACATGCGTAGGATGACCAGTCCCCATGTGGTACTTTTGCACTACGGTGCTTGCCATTTGGGCTACGTGAGTTCACATACTTTGTTGGAAGATTTGGAACAGTTGGTGCAAGCAGTCATTAACATCTTTCCAACTGCGAAAGTAATTTTTTCTGGGTTACTCCCTAGAGGAAAATGGGACAACAGTTCCGTTTTCTGTTCTGATCAAAGTATTGGGAGGTGTAACATCAATCACGGCATGCGTGCTTTCATGTTACGAGCTGGTATGTTTTCTGCAGCCACGAGAGCATTGTTCTCAGTAATGCGGCTTCTTTTGAAGCAGATGGTGTTGTGTTATCTTCTTTGGGAAATGCCATGTTCTTTTGGAATGTAAGGCTTGCTTTGGAGAAGGTTCTGTAATGGTTGTAGGAGTAAAGTAAGAAGAACATTTAAAAAAAAAAAAAAAAAAAGAAAAATTACAAGTATCTGCCCAAATAAAAACAGCTCTTTTCAGAGGCCACCTTAAAGGGGAAAAGGGGAATAATATTTAAATGTACAGTCGTCACGCTCTGATCCTCTACGTGTCCACGGACATGGCGGTAGTTTGCAGGCAGCGAGTATTACCAACGGGGATTCTGGGGTGGAGACGCATGCAAATGAGAATGTGCGAAGGTAGGGATTGGTCAGTAAAGTTCAGTGGGTGTGTTCTGAATGGAGAAATTTAGTGAGAAGGTATTTTCCCTGACAGGAGACCAGACAGCCATGGCTCTATGTGCTCGAAAACAGATTATCTGGATTTTTGGAGACTCATGGATACATTGGTTGAAGGTGCATGCAGAAAGTTGTGGTCTATCTGCAGATATTGGATTTCCTCATTTGGAAGTGCACTGGCATGGCATGCGTGGAATGAGGTGGCTGGACTTGGTACCTCTCTGTGCTTCTTTACAGATAGAGCATCATCCTGATATACTTATCATTCATTGCAGAGGAACCAGTTTAGGCCATGTCTCTTGAATTTTTTTGCAATTTGCAATGAAGGAAGGTCTTGCGAAGGTCATGGGCATGTTTCCATATTGCCAAATAGTGTTTTCCCGTATTGCACAAAGACAAATATGGCTGCGTTCTTCTGCATTTGGTCCACAAATGGAGAAAGCGAGGCGCAATGTCAATAAGGCTGTTTGTGCTTGTTGGCATGTCCTCATTCCATAATGAAAATATTTTGTTTCGCAGCACTTTCATTTTTCGCAGAGATGGAGTCCATCTCACATATGCTGGCAATCAGATTTTTCTTTGCAATGTACAAAATGTATTGCAACCTTTTTTGGATTCATAGTCACCTATTTGGCAATCCGTTTTTTTGAATCCACAGTTTTTGAAACACACAAAACACCACCGAAAGAGCCACCACTTACTCCCAGTGAAAAGTGCATTGGTTTTGCCCCGCTTGCACCCTCCATTTTTGTGCGTTGTATGGCTGTCAACAGACTTTTTGAAAAATGCGTGGGGGCCTACAACAGTCACTTGATAGTTCTATTGTTAAACTGAGAAAGGCGGCTCTGAAAAGAGCCCTTTTTGTAATTTTTGTTGTTTTCAAGTTTATTGCTTTTCAGCACACGACACAGTAGGAGAGGAGGCTAAAGGAGGGTAAGGAAGGGACACCAGCCACGGGGATAAGAAAGGGCAGGTGGAGGGAGAAAGATGTAGGGTGCCCTTTACTTAGGTAGGGGGCAGATCTTCTAGTGCTCCGTGACCTCAGCTTCAAAAGCACTTTGAAGACTCTCCCCCTGCAGATTACTGCGTCGCAGTACATACACAATATTGTGACCCTCGAAAGGTAAGGGTCAACAGCATCGCGAATGGCTTGTGAGGCAGCTGGAGGGATGTGCTCCCCCACAGGAATGTCTCTTGTGGTGAGAGGATCGGACACAGAGGATGCTGTGGAGGAACTCAATCTACTACGTTCTTCACATGGCATCACCTTGCGAATGTCCGCAGTGTGGAACTAAGTTAGGTGTCGTTTCATGGTTGTCGTACCAAAGCTGTACGCTCCAGGTCTCCCGCGACTCAGCACCAACTGGCACTGGTTACACCAGACCAGGTTCGCACATGCTTTTGGTACGTTCCCAAAAACAGAAAACATGTGCTACATCCACAACTCACGGCAAGTGCTTGTAGTGCGGAGTTCCTCCACCTGATGCTCTTCTTCCTCTTCTTCCTCGATCTCTACATACTCACCCGTATTTCCCTCTGCAGGCCCTTGGGGAGGTGGTGGTGGTGCTGAGGCTGATGAAGCAACAGTAGCCATGGATGCCATAACGAGTAGTTCGCTAATGTTCGCTACAGCAATCAGGGCAGCACAACTCAATCTGCTATAGCCAGAAGGACAATGAAGATGAGCTCGGGGGTGTCGCCATTTATAGGGGTGGAGGGGAGCGGCTCGTGACCACATTGATCTCTCAAAATCGTTGCAAAAATTCTAAACAATATGTTCAAAAGTAGGCCAATTTATGGGACATGTGAAATGGTGATTTTATAATGTAAAATAATTTCCCATGTTTGTGTACGTTCTTTTGAAATGTTGCGGAAGCTGACAAACTGCGAAAAATGAGTCCACACGCTCAGCATGGGTGCGGTCACATGATGACGTTGTGAAAATATCCGTGAGGGAAATGCATGCCCGCCGGACAGCAAATGCAGAGTAACGGACGTGCGCATGCGCGCGGGTTTTCTGCGGACAGTGTTCGGCTCCTGAAACTAATTAAAAGTCCGACACAAGTGACACGGACAGTTACGGACAGGCGCAATATTCGCTGTACTTATGGTTGTTGTGCGCATATGCGTACATGATCTGCTGACTGTACGGACAGGTACAGTGTCCTTAGGACACCTCCATTTTGTTTGGCTACGGACATGCCGGCCACCACGCCTGTTCTACGGATGGTTCCATCTTGGCTGCGGACGCTACGGACAGGTATAGTGTCCTTAGAACACTCCCATTTAGTTCATTTACAGACATCCCAGACACCTGGTGTGTTCTAAGAACATGTTTCATCTTGTTTGTGAGTGGTACGGAGAGGTATCATGTCGTTAGTATGCCCCATTCTTTTCATTTACCCACAACTTGAACATCTGGTCCGTTCGAAGATCATTTCCATCTTGGTTGCGATTGGTACGGGTAGGTGTATTGTCGTTAGAACATCCATATTCTATTGCTTACGTTCAGCTCGAACAGGCCCGCTGTCCGCGGACATTTTTACTCTTTTTTTAAAAAAAATGTTGCCACACACCCTTCCCCTACAACTAACATAAAAACAATTTCAATACACACACACATATCAATCAACAGAAATAAAGGGGAAGCAAATACTGATACGAATATAGGGGAATTTAACACGGCTGATTGTGAGGGGATGAGGGGATGATTTGTGAGGGGATGAAGGGATGGATGTTTCATCAAAATATTTATTTTCTTTTTGACGGTTTGGAGATGGGTCAATAGAAAATGGAGAAGGGGAGCAGGTACAGGTGAGACAGTGATATTGTATTTTTCCTCTGACATATTCTTCCACAAATTGCCTTAAACTGTTTAAATTGTCATTTAGTATGTCAATTTTCAATTCTATCCTTTTCAGCCTGTCTTTCTCTGTGTCCTTCGTTGGCGTTTCTTCTTTTTGTGCCTAATGTTTAAAAAAAAAAAAAAAATATATATATATATATATATATATATATATATATATATATATATATATATATATATATATATATATATATGTTAAATGCCCATACATATGCAAAGTACTGTGTACCATTATTATCACTATCTTCCGACATTTCCCCATGCGGAAAATTCTCCTCCAGCCACTCCAAAGTACTGCCCATTTCTGTGTGAAAACAACAGAAATGCATTATTTTGTCTGCCCTTCATACAAAAAAAGTACACATATCATAAAAGATGCAGGTCACTTACTATTTTGTTGTAATTTGTCTTCGCTGTACTGTGTGGGTCTACTGTCGCTCCTGGCTGCACAGTTTCTGTGAGGTAATTACGTTGGAGGCATACCTTTTTTGTTATGGTACAATCCATTTAATTTTACATGGCCATTAAATGCATGCTTAATGTTTCAGACGTTTAGGTTCACTTATTTATTTATTAGTACTTATAATAATGCTCAGTCTGTGCTTTTCAAATGTCATTAGCGAGCGGTTTCAGTATGTTCTATGCTACATGTACATAAAGTAAGGAAATTATCGTACACAACTCCCAAAATCACATGATGGAAGTGTATATTCAGTAGAAAAACTTTATTAACGTGATGTTATGATTAAGTTCCCATCCCAAAAAAATGTATAATTCAGTAAAAAAACCTTTGTTAAAGGGACGTTATAGTTAAATTGCCCTACTAAAAACCCATAAAATGTACTAAAAAAAAACTTTGTTAAGGGGACGTTATGGTTAAGTTGCCCTATTAAAAACCCGTAAAATTCACTAAAAAAAACTTTATTAAGGGGCGTTATGGTTACGTTGCCCTACTAAAAACCTGTGCAATTCACTAAAAAAACTTTACAAATGTGACATTATGGTTCAAAGTAAACACGAAAACCCCCTGAAATTTGCCAGGTATGGTAGGCTAAGCAACCATACCTGCCCGCACCACTGTGCACTGCTAACACGAACACCCAGGACATGAAAGATGGCATCACAATGTCATTAATGACATCACTGATGATATCACATGTGTAGGCCCTTTGTTTTTGTTCGCTGCCATATATATATATATGTATATATATATATATGTATATTCAGTAAAAAAAACTTTGTTAAAGGGACGTTGTAGTTCACAGTAAAACTGAAAAACACTTGACATTCACTAATTATGGTAAGCTAAGCAACCATAACTCACGACACCTACGTGCATTGCTAAGACTAACACCCAGGACATCAAAGATTACATCACAAATGTTATGTGTGAAATGTGAAGAAATTGTGTGATTCATAGGAGCCAACAGGGTGTAATATTTTATTAACCTGTCTTCATTAAGTTCCTATTCATCATATTGAAAAAAAAACTCACTGGCCCTCATTACGATACTGGCGCTAAACCATAGCGCTATTAGCACCATGGTTGGTGCCGGTATCGTAACGAGTCCGCCAATGTTCAATGGGGAATTACCACCCCATTCCAAGGTTGGCGGGGCGGTAATTCCCCATTGAACATTGGCCCTTCCCCATTCCCATTTTTGCCCCATAGGGCTCAATGGGACTGGGGAAGGCGCTAAGTATGGTACCGCAAATTGCGGTACCGTACTTAGCACCAAGGTCCCTTTGCGGGTCCCTACTTTAACAGCTGGTCTAGACCAGCCGTTCAGGTCGGGTCCCGCAAAGGGACCTCGTAGTAAGGCGCTAATGGGTTAACGGTGCTGCAGCCTTTTACGGCGCGGTTAACCCATTAGGGCCAGGGTCATAATGAGGCCCACTGTTTGAGACACCACTTCACACAAAAACAAGTGTAACATATAGCATCTTATCAAAACATATACCTATATCTGTACATTTTAAAATGTATCACAACACTGGGTAGGTGAAATACCACTTAAATCGCAAGTCATTGTTTCTATATCACAAAGGTTTCTGACCACTCCCAGAATTAATGTTTTTTTTTTTCACAACCTATCTCCTCTCAGGGATACTACTGGGCAGTGGATGAAGCTGCAAAATTATCGTCTCAACACTGTGCGTTTCGCCCCTATGGCATGAGGTAGACCGTATCCATCCTTGGCCCTTCATCGGGAAAGGGAAATAGCAATCTATCGGGCTACTGTAGTTTTTGACCCATGTGATACTTGTCTTCTTTCTAAAATAAAATAACCACTTAAAAAGAGGCCGACGGTCTTTTGTTTATCAGAAGTGTTTATAAAAGATGCTCATTGTCATAGAGCATATAAAGCATATGGTTTCATCCCTCATGAAACCATATGCTTTATATGCTCTATGACAATGAGCATCTTTTATAAACACTCATGAAACCATATGCTTTATATGCTCTATGACAACATTTATTTTTTGAAAAGTGCCAAAATGTACGTACATAACATAGTCATATAACTTTGCTACCAGTTGGCAAAATGCATTCAGACTTTGCAGAAACATTCAAGGTTCGTTCTATAATCTTTCTAAAATCATGTGTGCACATTTGTCAAACGGCAAAAAAGTTATATCCCTTCTACAAATGTTGAAATCCCCCTCTACGTTTGCCCCTCCTTCATATAATGCCACCAAACTTTGCAAAAACTTTCACATCTGGGTCTTTAATCTTTTTGCAAACATCTGTGCAAATTTGTAAAACGGCACCAAATTTATAAGCCTTTCAAATATCTTGGCACCCTCCTATGATTTTGTTCCCCTTTTGGCGAACAGTACAACATTTGGCAGAACCATTCAAGGACACGTCTCAAATAATATCACACAATTTCATGCAGTTTCATTAAGTGGTGCCAAAGTTATACGCCATCCAAAACTGCTTTTCACCAACCCTGTAAGGCAAAAATATGTATGGATGCCCCTGAACATCTGAGATGTTTGCGAACATCACAAAGATGTCCCAAACCATTCTCGAACTTCAGAAGTGGAGACCACCCATTTTGGGCTTTTTATTGCCATATCCCATCGCATCCTCTTCACCCCTCACCTCCGCAGATATTTTTTTATTAGTTTCATACATGCAATGTTGCATTTTTTAATATGATTTTTCTGTGAAGTTCGCAGACAATGGGTGCTATCCATGAAACCAACATGGCAGGCGTTTTCAAAAAAATATGATGCACCTCATGCTTTTCACCATCCAATCAGCGGACCAAACTGGGAAGTGAGTCTGCGGACCGAATCCAGATGTCACTATTTCATTTGTGCCTACTTTTTGGCCATTAAAAAAAAATACTGAACAGATTTACACCAAATTTACTTAAGCCACCACTCCTTGCACAGATTTGGTGAAAATCCATCCCAAAAAATATTTCCATTGTGTCTATGGTGAAAAAAAACACACATTTTGGAACCCCCCTATAATTTGCCCCTCCTGCACGAAATTTCACCAAACATTGCAGAATCAATTTTTTCTGCAATGTTTCATGTGGATTTGTTCAAGGACGGCAAAGTTATAAGCCACCCAAAAAAGTGCTGTGGGTTGAACAACTTACCCATTGCTACACGGCCGCTACCGCAGGCCATGTAATAAAAGGGACATTTGTGGATATGTGTGTGTGTCTGTTCAAAATGTTCAACATTCTTCCCAACATGCTGCACACCTGCATTTTGGCATTTGGGTAGGTGCCATGGTGTAGACAAGTAAAAATTACAAAATATACATTTTCCTAATTTTGTACTTTTAAAGTGTTTTTTTAACAGTCTGCAATGCTTGGATATGTGTGTGTGTGTGTGTCTGTTTGAAATGTTCAGCATACTTCCCAACATTCTACAAACCTAACATTTGGCATGTGGGTAGGATCCATGATGTAGACAAGGTAAAAAAATATAAAATATACATTTTTCCATTTTGCTTAAGCAGTCTGCAATGCTTACCCCTGGCATATGGCTCTTTGCACCATAGTTCTGCAATAGGTCTATGTTCATTGTTCTTAAAGGTCAGCAGTTCATGAAAACGTCAGCAGTTCATGAAAACTTCAGCAGTTCATTGTTCTTAACCATTCCACACTATCAGCATTCTAGCTGACATTAGCAGCACTCACTTTTGAAGTCATGCGGGTCACACAAAACAGTGTTTTTTTTGTAATGCGGATGACAGAAAATGGTGCATGTCTCTTCAATAGTGTCCGCAATTACGTTGTCCGTCACATCCTGGGAAATCTATCATGCTAATTAAGGAAACTGTATTTCCCACGTACGTTTATGAACGGATGCAATCTCCACAGGACAAAGCTTACATGATTCAGCTGCACATGTATGGGTATGCCACTTTAATTATGAATGTAGATTCAACAAATTCATTATACAACATACATAATACAACAATCCTGAAAGTCAATTCATATAATCATATACATATATAAATGCATCCAATTCATAAAATCAATTCTATTCTCTTAACTGCTGCATTCTTTAAACTATTTTGCCAACTTGACCAGGCTTTTAAAAAAATATCTGAAGGTGTGACAACCACCTCTTAATAAAGTATCATCTTACACAGTTTGTGTGCATGCAGTTGCAGCATCTCATAACATATTTTTAAATCATATATATAATACCCATACCTATAGAATCTGACATGTATTTTACATATTTAAACCAAGGTAGAGTCATATGACTCCTTACACAACTTAATATGTCCTGGGCGGCCTCAACGTTCAGACTTTCATCTAGTCTGACCCAATGAATCAAATGGTGAATTTGTATCAGACTTTGTAGTTGTTTGATGTCTAATTCGACATCAACCAATTAATTAGATGCAATGACTTTAAAATGTACCAATTTTTAGAAGGATATTTTCAGTTATTCTTAAAGATTTGCCATTGCTCAAGACCCAGACGCCTAGCCCAAACTTGCCTGTTCGTTGAACACCTCCAATACTGGCATCGATGCCGTATTCCCATATTTATTATAGAACTTAAAAGCAGACACACACAGCTAGTAGCTTTTTGTCAACTGTGCCATCTTCATCAAATCAATACATCGTCAAAGTGTGATAATACTTCCATGTTCTCTCTTGTTCATTTTCAGATGTTTTAATGAGGTGGAGGGGGCAGGAGATATCATGTCCTCAGTCTATGAATCCATATATTACAGGGTAGCAATAGCTGCCATATTCCTAAGAAGAAACCTATCATCCATAGATTCTATGGTTAAAACCTTTTGAGCCAAAACACAGGTCAGCAAGGCATTCCCATATTATGGCCTAGGCCCAGGCCCCCAATGACTGGAAGGTTTTCTGCAACTCTGTGCTATGGTTCAAAAGATATGAAGGTTTAAAAAAGGTTGTGTTTTTCTCTTTTCCTTATATTTTCTGATAGGGAAAATGGCCAGATATGTTCCAAATAAGCAACAAGTGCTCAAAGGAGATCCTTTGTTGGTTTTGCTCAAATCCATCCAATCATTGTTGTATTCATTTGTTGCAGAGCGGGGTGTCCTGATAGCCAAAAAGTAAGTTATATCTCCTATGATGCATTGCTAGTGGTTGGGTTTTTCAGTTCTGAAATGATAAAGTTCCAAATTGACATTGGAATGTGCCCTAAAATGATGTAAGGACTGTAAATTGGGTATTTTAGAGGCAGGGGTGCATGTGGGCATGGATAGGAAGGATGATTGGTGGAGTTTTGGTGCTTGGGAGTAGTGTAGTTATAATTGTTTTTCCAAGTGTTTTGACAAGAAGGAGCACCAGGACAACTTGGAAAAATAAGGTAATTACTCAAGATTATAATACATTGATATGTGGCAATCACTGTGGTTGCTAGTTAATGAAAGATGATAATTTTAAATTAATTTAGATATTTTTGGGGGGAAATATATATTTAGAAAAATTCTCTCTAGATTAATTTAAAATGTGAATGGGGTTTACCATTTTGCATTTGTGTATTGAGATTGAGATTTTTGTATTGAACTTTGCTTTGTGAAAATAGTGTGCTTCACTGAGACACATTCATGGTAAATCCATGGTTACATTGTGGTTTGTTTTGATTGGATGAGATTTTCACGTGATCTAAAGGACTGCTTCTCGGTTTACTGCTCTCTTCTAAGCAGTTCTCAAAGTCAGGCTCTGTAGAGAAGTTTTAAAAGTTGATTTTAGGATTCTTTGAGGTTTAATTTGTTTTAAGGGAGGTAGACCAGTGTTGTCAGTTTTGGTAAAGAAGCAGTGGACAGAGAGATAAATGCACACTATTTCACATGATTTATCGATTCATAAGGTATGACTAACAAAAAAGTATACAATGCTAAAGAGGTACATGATCAAATGTGAAAAAATTAGATATAGATCTGTTTTTATAAAAGTTTATTTTCTGGAAAAAAGAGGTGTCAATATTAGTGTTAGAACTTTGATTCTTGATTCAGATTGTAAATGTGTACATTAGAAATTGACGGTGTGTTAACTGTTTTATGAGATCTATTTAATTCAACTCTATTTTCTGAAAATAAAAGATGTATGGATATTAGTTTGTGAACTGTGATTTATATTCGTATATTAGAAGTTCATGTTGTTGTGTTAACTTTCTTATAGGTATATTTACATGAAACAGATTAATAGAGGATTGGGCAGTGGTGCACCATAAGCTAAAGGTTTTTTAATTCTCATTAGCTCCATGGAAGAGGGTGCTAGCCAATCAGGATGCTTGGAACACAGTCTGTATTCTCCTATACAAGCCTGTGTTCTAAGCAGCCAGAGTGTTGTTGGCAAGAGCTCCCTTCCCTGTGCCTCATTCCCATCCCCACTCCCTCTTCACCTCTTAGAACAGGTGTTGTTTCCTAAACGGGTACTTAGGATCCTAAATTAAACACAAAATAATGACTTTGCAGTGTCTGCTTCCCTGTTGATGACTGACAGTCACTTCATCTAAAGTTTTTTCACAAAAATTCAAGGGTTTTGTTGCACTGAACCTATTTGCCTCAATTGTCCCTTAACTAAAGGTTCTTTCACTGAATATGTATAGATTAATATAGAATAAGAGGTCGGGCTGTGTGAGATAAACAATGTATTATGCACTAGGCACTGAAGTGGCAAAAACTTGAATGCACTATGCACTTTATCAGCATCCTAATCAAGGCACTATGCACTTTATGTTGCTTACCCATTTTCCTCTTTGCACATGCGTATTTGCACAGATATTATACGCCTTAGGTAACTTTAAGGTCCTAATTCTAATCCTGCCCTCTTTTATATAGTAGGAATCAAGTGCACACATATCTATGATATTGACAGCTGGTATATGGACCTGAATGACATGCTATATTACTTATGGGGTTTCACTTTACTACTACATCTCCGTCGAATATGCTGCATCATAAGCTTAAGTAAGGAGACGTCAGTAGATTAGATAATATATTGTAAGATATGGCCACTGAAGGGCAATACTGTCTCAATGCATTTAGAGCAATTGAACCCCATACACGAGTTTATGCTATCTACTATGAAACGTATTATTATTTTTCTCTGCATGTCTATGCCATTATATGGTATTTGAACTTAATATCCTGCTTTCAACAAATATGGCCATTTAGCCTAGACCTTTCAAAATGTTTCACCTAAGAATGCAATAGGAATGCTCAGTTGAAATGGAAGACACTCTGTACTAAACATAGAGTTGAATGTACATTTGAATTCCATCATTTGTGTCATTTTAGAACCACGTGATCAAGCAGTCGGAGAACCGTGAAACGCGTTGTCCTTTTTTATGGTTTTTCCCTTTCAGCACACTACTAATAAAACTTAAGTGTCTGCTGGAATTCGCTGTGCTGTTTTCTTTACTTCGACAGATGCACATTATATTCTCTGGATGCTCTGGGAGTGCAGCCCACCTGGCCACACGTACTTGTTATGAAGGGTTTTGCTACAAGATATATATATATATATATATATATATATATATATATATATATATATATATATATATATATATATATATATAAATATATATTCAATGAAAAAACTTTGTTAAAGGGACGTTATGGTTCCAAGTAAAACCGAAAACCCCCTGAAATTCGCCAGTTATGGTAAGCTAAGCAACCATAACTCGCACCACCACTGTGCACTGCTAAGACTTACACCCACGACACCAAAGATGACATCACAAATGTTATTGATGACATCACTGATGACATCGCATATGAATTTACTTTTCATGAAATGTCTGTATAAGGCATTCTTATTATAATGTTGAGAAAAAAGTGTCAAGGATCATTGGAATAAATATCATGAGCTAATTAGTGCATTAAGCAATGCATTGATATAAATAGCATTCCATTATGAATTTCTATCGAGTATACTAAGCTACTCATGCGGAAACCTAGGCATTGTGTGCAGCATACATGATGAAGATATAATATTCATAATATTGATATGTTGAATAATGAAATGATAAATGTGTTCTTATTATAGTTTTATGTACTGTGAAATATGTAATAAGTAGCTAATAAAACCCACATATTACATAATTGCATTATTACAGACAAAACATAAAGACACAATAACACATACAAATATGTGTATATACAGGGAAAGTGAAGTAAGCAAAAAAGCAGAAATAGTAGCAGAAACAATTCATAACCTAACTGATTATCTGTATGCTAATAAATGATTGCACTGTTGCAAAGCTGCTATTTACCCTATGTATATGTATCACATGATGTGACTGGACCCTAAGGAAAGTAGTGTGAGTACAATGTCTACAAATATGAACATATACAGGGAAAGTATAGTATAGTAATAAAAAACAACAGAACTATCAGAAAGTGCTGATAACTCTACTGATTATTTTCAGGCACAGAAAGGATTGCTGTCTTTCAAGCTTGTGTCTTCCCCTATGTATATGTTTCATATGATATGACTGGACCCTAAGAGAATTACTGTAAGAACATACTTGAAGGATAAGTCTACAAATATTGTATGTTTACAATTTTTAGTTCCTGACTGTTACCGAAGAAAACCATGAGGCCTAGATGTGTCAGTAATGGAAAAAAAGAGGGAGACAGACATGTGATGTCATCAGTGATGTCATGAATGACATTTGTGATGTCTCTTTGATTTCGTGGGTGTTAATCTTAGCAGTGCAAAGTGGTGGAGCGAGTTATGGTTGCTTAGCTTACCATAACTGGCGAATTTCAGGGGGTTTTCGGTTTTGCTTGGAACCATAACGCCCCTTTAACAAAGTTTTTTCATTGAATTTCAAGGGTTTTTCGTAGCGCAACTTAACCATAACGTCCCTTTAACAACGGTTTTTACTGAATTTCATAGGTTTTTAGTAGCGCATCATAACAATGATAACTTTATGTACAAGTAACATAGAGCAAACTGAACCCCCTCTACTGAATTTAATGTCCGTGAACTCTTTTAATGTCCGCAGACAGATGCGGACAACAGAACCACTTCCCAAAAAGTCTGGGGGATATGTTTAATTGTTATATCATAACATATGAACATTTTACAAATTCACAAACCAGCACACACACACATTATATGTTCTAATAAATAAGAATTGTAACCCATATATATAACACACTAACCATTCATTTAAATACAATATGTTCTAAAATGGAATATACCAAAAGAAGAAAGATAGTCTTCAAACATGATTACCTCACAGAAACTCCACAACTAAGAGCAACAGCAGATCTACAGACCACTCAGAACACACCTTAGCAGAAGCTAGTAAGTGTACTGCTTTTTACTCATATATTTGTTAACTTTCTATATTATATACAAAAAAAGTGATATTATGTTTTTTTTCTGTATTAGATACAAAAAAAGTGATATTATGTTTTCTTTCTCACATAAATGTCTAGTACTCTGGAGTGGCAAGAAGAGCTTTTCCCACGTGAGGAAATGTCAGAAGACAGTGAACCTAATGGTAGACATTTTTCTATATAAACCAATCAATACATATTATTTTATATACATTTAACATATATATTATTTTTTGTACAGACCATACAAAAATTGAAACTACTAAAGAAAAAGCAGTATTGGATAAGACTCTTCAGCACATAGAAGAAAGAAATGGACCTACTCATGGCAAATTTTAATAATTTAAAATACTTTGTGGAGGATCACTTGAAACAAACAACTACATACCATTGTCCCACATGTACATGTCCCCCCTCACCATATCCCACTCAATTATCCCCAAACCCTCTCCATTAACCAAAACGTTTTGATGAGACTTCCATCCCTCCTCACCTCATATAAATCCTATTGAAACCCCCAATTCTCCTGTTTTTGTTTCAGCTTCTGCCTCACCTTCTCGGTCATAAATTTAACATCCATGTAAAATAAAGTAAAATTATTATATTGTGTCCTAATTCATTTCTTGTCTTTTTTAAAAAAGCAGTTCAGGTGTTCGCGGACAGCGCGGGTGTCCGGAATGTCCGTAAAGAAACAAAAATGGGAGCGTCCTAAGGACACTTTATCTGTCCGTAATGTTTACATGCAAGTTGAAACTGTTCTAAGAACACACGCAGTGTCCTGAAATGTTCATAAAGAAACAAAATGGGGGTGTCCTGAGGACGCTATGCCTGTCCGTATTGTTCGCATGCAAGTTGAAACTGTTCTAAAAACACATCAAGTGTCCTGGGATGTTGGTAAATAAACAAAATGGGGGTGTCCTGAGGACGCTATGCCTGTCCGTATTGGCGCAACACACCCACTAAACTTTCCTGACCAATCCCTTTCTCTGCGCATTCTCAATTGCATGGCTCCCCAACCCAAAATCCCCGGATGTAACATTCGATGTCCGCGGACATATCGTAACATGGACAGTCCTTCTACCATTTCCATTTCACTTTCTATGCCATTCCCCGATTGGATATAGCTAAGAAGTCACATGAACATCCACCAATCATATCCAAGACCTCTACATCTAACTGCATCTTCATAGATCAGCACTTCAAATGTACTGTTAATCTCTCTGAGTACAAGTGTCATATCATTGGAAAGCACCTTCTACCAGACATACTGTACAAGTCTCCAAGATTTCTACTTGCAGCTGCATGCATATCCATATTCATGAACACAAACTACAGTTATGCATAGTTTCTGTATAGTACATGTACAATTCTTATAGATTCATATAAACAGATTAACTGACTTTTAGCTTGTATAATCTATAAAATTAATTTACTGTCATTTTTTCCATCTCCTAAAATCAACTGTCACTTCCAAACCTATCTGATATTTAATTTCTTTTTACACACACATTTGCAAAGCATGTTGAACTAACATATTTAAAGTACAATATGAAGAGCTAACATACTCAAACAAAATTGCATGCACACAGAATGTTCAAATATCAAACAACAATACTTGTACAAAAACATAAAAAGGTACTTATATTTATATAGTGCACAAGCAGCCCATGGCATTGATGCACTGTTACTTACAAGAGCTCAGTTACAGAAATAGTGGTATTCAGTGGTACATTATGAATTCCACAAGGCATAGAAATGATATTTTGGTTGGTACAGTTAGTCATAACAATACAGTTTATGCATTAAGAACATATGATATGTATTCAACTGAGCCGACACAATTTATGTGAATAAGATAGTTTTCATGATTTCGAGGAAGGCGCTGAGGGTCAATGTCAATTAAAAAAATCAATGTCTAAATTAAAAACAGTGCTATATACAAACAAAATTACTAATTTGTTTCCTTTACAATTGCAGTGAAGACCATTCTCCTGAAAAGAAGCAGCCAAATTTGAAGTACAAAGAACAACTAAGAAGAAACCTGCTCATTTCAGAAAAAAAGTAAGTTGAATACCACCGTATTATTTGTACTATTATTCAAACACACTGTAAGGTTAATTCATGCTATTTCTCCGCCTAAAAACAGAGATTGTGCACCATTCTGTCTACAAATCCCCATTTCTTAAACAGAGATTTACAGGCAGAATGGCGCACAATTTCCTATTTTTTGATACACAAATAACCCAACTCAGCCCCTAGAATTTTGATATTATAGAACAAACAGCTGTTTTGATTGTATACCATTAGATTTACTATTTGTACTTCTCCACACCACTAGCTTACTTTCTACTGTCTTCTAAACCCCAGTTTAGTAGCACATTAATTCAAGAATACCCATCCTAACTAGTTGTAGTTCCCCAATGCACAATCACACACCATTACATGCATCTTTATTATGTTACTCAAACACTCATGCACACTGCACACATACATTAAGAACATCCCAACCCATACCTTCTTTATTTTTTTCAACAGATCCTAAAGAATGCCTACCAAAAATCAAGTCCGTAGAAAGCAACTGAGAAGCAGAGTAAATGAAAATAGAAGTGTCCAAAACACGCATCCATCTCTAGCAGAATTTGTAAAATAAGTTCAAACAAAACAGCTAATACAGTCATTTAGCGAAACAAAACAAGCTTCAACTACAGAAACTTTGCCTCCTCTATCAAAATGTAAAACAAACCACAAAACAATTAACAAAAAATCAGCTACCACTACAGATAAAACTGCTCCTATAAATCTTGATATAGTGCAAAGTAAGCATACCAAAAAAAGTATTTTAGCAAAAATGTTCCGTCACAGAGTGCTTCAAAATCTTATAAAAACAGGAGAGAAATCAGGTTCAACCCTTAAAACCTATCGTAGGAAATTAATTTTAGAAGCGTTGATAGACAGTGCAATCCTTCTCAAAAGAAAGTTATTTATTTTAGTGTAAACAAAATGAAACCACTAACAAAACTAATGAATACATTACAAAAAAAACTTCTCAATAACGAAATGTGAACAGAAATAACTTCTTAAGTATCTGTGGAGGTGAATGGAGTCACACTACGAGCACAGAACCATACTTTAATGAAGAAGCATACAAACAAAAGCAAACAAATACAATTGCCACACATAGCAGTGGATGAGGTTATGAAAAAGTTAATAATACCATAATGGAACAAGAAATACTGCTTACAAAAATATCCCTAGAAAACTTAGAATTACCTCTGCATTCAACTGAATCAGAACGTCTAGTATACAAATGGCCATGCATGTCAAAGTGTAACATTCCCAAAAAATCTTTCAAGTCTTTACGCCAATTCCTCAATCAATATGTGAAAGGCAAAGACAAAATCAAAATTAAACTACTGCAAAATATGGATACCTGTCCAGTGCGCAAGTACACAGGACTACAAGGACATTCATTGGCCTGCATTTCAGGACCTACTTGCAAAACCACCTTCCATTATATCAAAATGATATCAACACATCATTCAACTATAAGAAATCTAGTCTATAAACTGCACTATGCTAAAAGTCCTGCTTTAGCACTAGCCAATTTAAATAAGATTCTTCTACATGGTACAGCAAAAGACCTACTTGAAGAAATCGACTATATCCAGAAAAAATATTTTGGAAGTGAAAGCCACTTACAGAATGAAATAGCTTTAAAGCAAATTAGCAACAATTCTATGCATGGCAACCTTCTACTACACACATACAAAAAAGAAATACAGACATTTAAAAGTACATCTGCTGAAGTACCAAACCATGTGTGTTTATGTTGCCATAGAACTTTTTATAAAAGTAACACAAAAACTGTAGACCTAACATACAAAATAGAAGACAATGAAGATTCTAAATGGTTTGAATTAGCTCTCTACCTTATAGCAGAAAACAAATACGAAATAACTGACCCCTTAATACTTTGCAGTTACTGCACTACAAAACTTGACAACAACCAAACTCCTTCACGTGTTATTACAAATAATTTGGAATTATTTCCACTACCAAAACCCCTACAACAACTCAATTTATATGAGAGCATCATAATTCAAACAGTGCACCCATTTCAAGCAATAATACACCTTCAACCAAAACCTGCAAAATAACCTCCCTCTGAATTAGTGAAAGGTATTCGGGGAAAAGTAGTGTATTTACCATTAGATCTAAAAGAAAATGTGCACACTCTAGGAGTGCAATTTCCAATGGAGCAATCTTTAATTATCTTAGTAAATGGTGTACCTACAAAAGACAAAATAATTTTGCAACAACCAGTAGATTTACAAAAAGTTAGACAAGCCGTGCAATATCTAAAAGACAATAATGAATACTACAAAGAAATTAATATTGAAGAAAACCTGAAGGATACCACTGAAATAATTCAAGAGATACAAGGAGCTGGTCAATTTGAGCTCCTAGATCCTGCTACAATATCTAATACTTTAGACCATTATACAATTCACCCATTGCACTCTAATGACACCGTAGAAGATGCACTAGAAATGTACCAAATGCGTCAAGCAAAAGGATCACTAATCAGCATATGGGAAAAAAGTATAGAAGCAAGTGCTTTTCCTCTACTCTTTCCTACTGGCAAAGGAGGAAGGTACGATGATAGACCTATTCAAATAACAGCATCAGAATACCGCTCATTACGGATGTATTCTGAAGATCCCAGATTTGGACACAATGTGGAATACATATTCCACCTACTCTTTGAAAGTGAACTAGCAACTTTATGTTACGGAGTTGCACACACATTAAAATCAGGATTCCACTTCCAAGATATGTCAGCTACACAATTATTACAAAAAGTGCAACAAAAAGATGAAGTTTTACAATCAAATATTACAAATCTATTAGCAAATATGTGTGGTACTAAAGAGTACTGGTTTCAACGTCATGGAGATGTACGTTGTATGATAAGAAACCTTGGCCCACCCACTTGGCTTGTTACTTTAAGTTGTGCAGAATATGCATGGGAAGATTTACATGATTTCCTACGCATATCAAACAAAAACAAAACAAACATAGATTTACTAACACCTCTAGAACTTTGTTCAAGATATTTTCACCATTGCTTCATTGCTATGCTACACCTTATTTGTAATAAAACTGCTCCTCCACTCGGAGAAGTACAACACTTTTTTTGGAGAAAAGAATACCAAGCTAGAGGAGCACCACATATCCACATGCTTTCATGGATTAAAGATGCTCCTAAATTTGGTCAAGACAGTGATGCCACTGTTTTACAATTCATTGAAAAATATGTCACTTGTGAAATTCCATCAGAAGCAACAAATAGTGATCTTCATGCAGAAATTTTACAATTTCAAAGACACAAATGTGGCAAATATTGTCGTCGCAAATAAAAAACCAAAGGGAAATACTACACCAAATGCCGCTTTGGTTTCCCTAGATCGGTTACAAAAACAGGTCAAGTGAACAGCTTCATGTCTTCAGTTAGACATAGTGTTAAAGGTAAATCACCTAAAAATACATATTACATAAAAAGAACAGAAGAAGGAAAATATATCAATGATAACAATGCAGTCATTTCCCACTTATGAAATGCACACATAGATGTGCAGTACATTGCAGACAATTCGACTGCAGTTGCACGATATGTTACAGCATACTTAACAGAAGCAGAAAAAACAGAGCCCCAAGACCTCTGGAATGACCTGTCATCAGACAAAACACTGTCTCAGAAATTATACAGCTTGGGCATAAAAATACAATCCCATAGAGAATGTGGCTCCTATGAAGCAGCAGATCGTTTAACTGGTACAGCTTTGTATGGAAAATCTGAAAATATAGTATGGCTAAGTCTTGGTCCTGCTAAATCTCGAAAAAGAATTCTAAAATCATAAGAAGATATAGAAACAATAGCCAAACATCATCCCAACAGCCAAGACATTTTAAAAAACAATTTACTGGACACATACTACCCAAACAGAAGTAACAATTTGGAAACCATGTGTCTATACCACATAGCCCAAAACTTCACATATAAAAACAATATAAAACCTGATGGAAAAAAAGGTAAATACAGAGTGACAAATTGTGAAGGCAGCTTAGTAAAACTCACCAAACGAAATTTAATTAATCATATCAAATTGTCATTAAAGACTCCTCAACATAAAGAAGTATATTAAATGTCCCTGCTACAACTCTTTAAACCATGGAGAAAAGAAGAAGAAATACTAGATAACTGTGACTCATATGAAGACGCTTTCAAAGCAAATGAAAGCACTATGACTGATGTAAACTTTACACAGTTCAAAACAATGTTGCACAATGAACAGCAACACGAAGAAGAACTCAAGGCCCAACTAGATAAGGACACTCCTGACAGTAGTCAACCTTCTGTAACAGGAAACCAAGAACCACTGGGAGAGCCACTAATAACAAATGAGGCAGAATTATCTATGACAGAAGTGGAAAACACCATGTGTCAGTATGAAGATAAAGAAGACTTAACTATACTACAATCAAAACTAAACAATGAGCAACATAGCATTTTTCAAGAAGTAACAAAAGAAATTGCACATGGTGTACAACATGAAAACAATGAATGCACCTGTCAAAATTACAAACCTATACTACTGTACGTCAGTGGTGAAGCTGGTTCTGGCAAAACATTCTTAATCAAAATCAACAGTAAGTTCCTTCAACAATTGACAAACAACAAACCGCCAGCTGTTGGCTCTGCCCCCACAGGTTTAGCTGCCTACAACATAGGCAGTGCCACTTTACACCGATTACTACTCCTGCCAGTAGAACACCAAAACAAATTAGACTATTACAAACTTTCTACAGAAGCTGCAATGGAACTATGCAGAGTATTAAAACAAATGAAAATGCTACTAATACATGAAGTGAGCATGGTCTCCAACCTAATGTTGGCTTTGATTCACCTCAGATTACAAGAAGTACTCAAAACAAACTACAAAGAACTCTTTGCAGGAAAACACATTATTGTTTTCGGAGATCTTCAATTGACACCAGTGAAAGGTGAGCCTATTTTTAAAACCTTAGGATACAAACCCTGCCGTAAAACTGTTGGCAGCATAGGAAATGTCAACCTTTGGCAACATTTCCAATACAGAGAATTAACAAAAAACATGCGACAATCTGCGGATCTCAATTATGCCAACATCTTAAAAAGTATTAGAGTTTGTATAGTATCTCAAGAAGCACAATCAATATTGAAAACCCGGCACATTCATGCACTTTATGGCGATAATGCATGTGCTACAGATGTTATGGAACAATTAGCCCACAAAAATGTCAATTGTATGGCCTCAATGCCAACTCTTCAAAGCTGTTTCAAATTCAATGAAACAATGTTGAAAAAAGAAATGCAACCAATAATGGAAATAAGCCCCAAAGACAAACTAGACATACATGGTATGACACTACCCATGTGTGAACAAGCCACAACAAGACTAAATAGTTTAGAAAATTCAATCTCCAACACAGCTGGATTGGAAAAAATATTAAAATTATCCTTAAATTGCAGAGTGATGCTTAAACATAACCTTGACGTGGACCAAGGACTAGTTAATGGAGCACTGGGTACAGTTGTTGGCTTTCAAACATACCCACATGACAACAATATTCAGTTTGTCAATATTCTCTTTGACAAACTTTCGGAAGTAAAAAGGATAGAACGCTCAACAGCTCGATTCCTTCTCTTCAAAAACATGTATGTACGCAGAGAACAATTTTCTCTAACTCTTGCATACGCAGTCACCATTCATAAATCATAAGGTCTTACCTTAGACAAAGCATTAATAGACATTGGTAACACAGTCTTTAAAGAAGGCATGAGCTACGTAGCACTATCACGCTTACGTTCACGTGACGGTCTATTTCCAATCAACATTGATGCAAGTAAAGTAAACGCTGATATTCCTTGCATTTTGGAATACAATAGACTTTGTTCACTGTACACCAATATCTAAAAACATATCCTGTTCCACAAAAAGTAAAACGTTGTAAAAGAAAACTAAATCAAACAGTAATACAACAGGATATCACTGCAAATCCTCCAAAGAGAGTAAAAGAAACTATTATTTCATCAAGTACCACAAACAAAAAAGAACCAATTAGGGAAAGTAAACCAGGTACTTCGTCAAAGAAGGAAGACAAACTCAAAAAAAATCACTCAGATACAGAATTACCTGGTCCATTTAAACTCTCAAATATAATTAGTGTAAGTTGCTACGCAAATGTAGCAATGAATATTCTATTTCAATTACCACCAATTGTTGACAACATATACTTACACAGTACAGACCAATTGTGTTTGCAAATGTTAGTACTTCATAGAAATACAACAAACAATCCTAACAACACATATAATAGTGTTTATGGAATAAGACAACAATTGGACTACTGTGCTGGAATTGTGAAATTCACTATAAATTCAATGACATTTGTGATGTCATCTTTGATGTACTGGATGTTAGTGTTAGCAGTGCACGGTGGTGCGAGTTATGGTTGCTTATCTTACCATAACTGCCGAATTTCAGGGGTTTTTCGGTTTTACTTTGAACCATAACGTCCCTTTAACAACGTTTTTTTCCTGAATTTGATAAGTTTTTAGTAGCGCAACTTAACCATAACGTCCCTTTTAACAAAGTTTTTTCACTAAATTTCATAGGTTTTTAGTAGCGCAACTTAACCATAATGTCCCTGACTTTATATACATGTAACATAGAACATACTGAACCCCTAGCTAGTGATTTCGATGTCCGCGGACTACCGCCATGTCCGTGGACATATCGAAAATCTGAGCGTGGTGAATGTAAATTTGAATAGTGTGCCCCATTTCCCCTTTGAGGTTGGCTCTGAAAAGAGTTGTTTTTTAGGTTTTTTCTGCAGATGCTTGACAGATACCTGTTATTTTGTATTTTTATTTTTTTATTTTTCTTACTTTACTCCTAAAATCTTCACATAACCTTCTCCAAAGCAACCGTTACATTCCAAAACAGAATGGCATTTCCCATAAAAGATAAGGAAATGCCATCTTCTTTAAAATAAACAGCATTACTGGAATCAATATTCTCATTATTACAGAAGAACATACCAGCTCTAAGCATGAAGGCACACATGCCTCGGTTGATTACACACCTAGCATTGTTTTGCTGAGGACAAAAAACTGAACTATTGTCCCATATTGCACTAGGTACTAATCCAGAAAAAATTACTTTGGCATTTGGAAGGATGGTCATTACTGCTTGAACCAAGTGTTCCAAATCTGCCAACAAAGTAGGGGCACTGACATAGCCCAAATGGAAAGCACCATAGTGCAAAACTACCACATGGGGACTGTTGATCCTGCCCGTATCTTCACAAACTTGTACAATTCCCTGTACATTGCAATCAGGCACAGTGCTCCACACCACCTCCACTCCTTTAACATCAAAATTATTTGCAACATGCTTGCCTTGAGCATACTGTTGTAAACCATGCACAGACATATCTCCAAGCACCAACACCCTGATTTTCTCCACTTCTGCCATCTTCACTACACACAGTCTCTTTGAACACAAATCCACAACCTCAACATCTGATTGGCTGATCCCTACAGTCTTCTTTCCATGCTGGATTTGCTGGAAAACCCCGGATGTAGCACGCCCTGTCCGCGGACCGCATAACTCTTAGACAGCCCTTCTACCATTTCCACTTCATTCTCTGTGCCATTCCCTCATTGGATACAGCTAAGGAGGCACACAATACGGAGAACGGCCTCAGAACACCCCCATTTTGTTTATTTTCGAACATTTCAGGACACCGCAAGTGTTCTTGGAACACATTCAACTTGCCAGCGAACAATACGGACAACGTCCTCAGCACACCCCCATTTTCTTTATGTACGAACATTTCAGGACACCGCGAGTGTTCTCAGAACACTTTCAGCTTCACAACGAACAATACAGACAACGTCTTCAGGACACCCCCTGCGAACATTCCAGGACCCCACGAGTCTTCTTAGAACACTTTCAACTTGACACCGAATCCATTCTGTTTATTTACGAACATTTCAGAACAGCCGTGTTGTCCGCAGAAAAATTGAACACAAAAAAAGTGTCTAGCACATACAAAAAACAGAACATTGAATCTCATACTCACCCACCCTCCCCAAGCACTCTTACACACCAACACACTCCACTAAATACAATTTTGAATCCAAGTTTCACCCCGCTGTCCGCGGAGCAAACGGAGATATCACACATTTTTTTGCCTTACATTTTGGTCATTTTCAAAACAAACTACTGGACGGATTTACACCAAATTTGCAAAAGAACGCTTTCGGGGCCAAGCCCCCGCCCCTGCCGCAAATTTGGTGTAAATCCGTCCAGCGGTTTGGGCTGTAGGCGTGCGCAAAGTTTTTTCCCACTATGTCTATGGAAAAAAACAAGATTTTTGGGACCCCCTATTACTTTGCCCCCCTGGACCAAACCTCTCCAAACTTTGCAAAAAAAATCAGAGTGGGCCATATATTTTTTTTGCAAAGTTTGGTGAGGATTCGTCCAGAGGGAGCGAAGTTATAAGCCACCCAAAAAATGCTCTTCCTATGGAAACACCAACTTAACCATAACTACATGGACGCTACCGCGTCCATGTAATATATATATATATATATATATATATATATATATATATATAATATATATATATTTTTTTATTTATTTATTTATTTTCAATGAAAATAATTTAGTTAATGCCCCTGAAATTCAATTTATTGGATATGAGTAGTGTTCTGCTACTTCATACAAACAAGGATCCTCCAACTCTGCAGACCTATTTGGATAACAGGTATTAATCACGTTGGTTTTGAGAATCTCTGCACCATAGGGTGCTCTTTCAGCTAACTGTTGAATTTCACACAAAGTCATCAGTACCAATTTGTTGTAGTAGCTGCATCAAGACTTAAGCACAGTACATTAATGCTACGTACATAGAGAGGCAAACTATTTAGCCAATATGCAGTTTCGTACCTTCCACACACTCTATGAGAGATCCTCTTGAGAGCAAAGTTTAGAGGTTTCTGACTAAGACTTTTGTGTGCTGATAAGTCTGCCCATATTTCAGCTGCATTGTTGTTTTCAGCTGTTGTCATGCATGCTGTAACATAACTAGCAGCAGCTGATGTATCATCTGTAATGTACTGTACATCAGTATTTGCATTCCAAAGCTGAGCAATGACAGGATTGTGATCATTAACGAATTGGCACTCCTTATCTCTTTTTAAATGATACTTATTCCTGGGGGACTAACCAGTAACATGGTGTCGAACAGATGACATTCGACTATTTTCTCAACCAACTGGTTTAACATGGCCAGGAATGACAGATCAGTTCTGAGTGTAGTAGTTATCTTTACTTTCATATTTTCTCTGACAGTACTTTCGACATGAGTGCTTTTGAAACCTTTCTGCCTTTTTCCGTAAATGAGCATTAGAATGCTGAGCAGGGTCAGAGCAAATAACATATGTTTGTATACACTCCATCACAAAGCCATCACTTTCTTGATCAAACTGATGAGCATCTTTAACCCACATTAGCATATGTTTATGTGGAGACCCACGTGCAAGTAACTGTTTTCTCCAAAAGAAATGTTCCACAGAACCTAGTGGACCATTTCCTTTATTACATATAAAGTGTAACATGGCTGAAAATCAATGATGGAAGAATCACAATACACTAATCAGAAAGACATGTACATCTGTGTGGTATAACATCCACAGAATACTATGATTATTGCACAGAAAGGTCTGGCTATTTCCAAAAGCTGCTTGCACAACAACAGAAAATCAGCTGCGTATGTCCTGGGATCAGGTTGAATCTTTGCGGAGATAGAAACAAACAATGAGAATTGCTTTTTTCTGTTTGCCATATCCACGGCTATCAGGAAAAACAAGGAAATAATGCTTTACTGATCTCCCAGGCCCTCACCAAGTGCCCCACATCTCTACCAGCTCCCCCCCACCCACTCCTCTTCCCCTATAACACTCATCGTTTCTGTGGTGCAGTTTCAATTGAGATGTCGGCTATAAATACATGGCGTACTGTTGGCCTGTAGATAGCCACCATTTTGCATGTGTCCGGCGGATAGCCACGACTATTTGTGACAAGCAGTGATTGGCTCACCATATCTACGGTTACGCCTTCCATTCATTGTTGCATTAACCATGCGTGCATGCATTTTTTTTCTTATTTTATTATTCAGTAGTCCTTGTAAATTGTACTTTGAGATATATAAAGTGTACAAGATAGTGGGAGAACGGCGCAGAAGCATGAACTGATTTGAAAGTGGTAGAGTGGGTGGGAAGGGGAAAAATGGGTGGGGATAAACTGGGTGGGGGCAGAGAGGGAGTCAGCAGGGTGCATGGATGGGGAAATAGATGGTGTGGTATTATGGTGATACAAAAATTTAAGTAGGGTGAGTAGGTGGGGTAGTCAGAGTTAGGTAAGGTGGCATAGGATAAAGAGGGAGAGATTATGGTGAGTGGTAGGGATCGACAATTTGGGGAGAGGTTGGGTGGATATAGAGAAAGCGGGATACACAATTTAGGAAGTCCCATGGCCAAAGCTGTGGACAGTGTGCGTGGCTAGTGACTGGTTAGTATTGTACAATATACATTTGGCACAGCCAAAGGTTGGACCACTGCCTGTGGCCGAAGGACATGGCTAGTGGCTGGTGAGTGTTGTAAAATATATAGTGGAAACAGCCGAAGGCCTTGGCCACTGGCCAGGACTGAAAGCCATTGCTACTGCCTCTTAATGTGTTTAAATGTACAGGGAGGATGACTGAAGGTTGTGGCCACTGGCTGGGTAGTTTAGAGAAATATACAGTGGGTATGGCCAAAGGTTGTGGCCACTGGCCAGGGATGAGGGCCATGGCTAATGGCCCCTTAATGTGGTAAAATATACAGTGGCCATGACCGAAGGCCATATCTAGTGTACAGGGGGGGTGACCGACCGGCATGGCCACTGGCCATGACCAAAGACCATGGCTAGTGGCTGGTTAGTTTTGTGAAATATACAGTGGGAACGGGCAAAAAAGGCCATGCACCCTACCCATTGATGAAGGTCATGTCTAGTGGCCCCTTAATGTGATTAAATATAAAGTGGAATGGCCGAAGGCCGTGGCTCGTGTCAGTTTACTATTGTAAAATATGCATTTTGCACAGGCGAAAGCTGTGGCCACAGGCATTGGCCGAAGGTCATGGCTAGTGGTCCCTTAATGTGTTAAAATATATTCAAGTTTGCTCTACTATTGATGCACATTTTGGTATTACATGGCAAGGCTGGCCTGCATTGGTGGGCCAGTGTGGATATATTTTTTTACTACACGTGATGTTTGCTTTACTCTTGATAACCATGTTGTTATGTATTTATTTAATTTATTTGACATTTGTATTGTGCCTACACAGCAGAAAGTGTTTCCAGGTGCCACAAGACAAAAGGGAAAGGGGAACAGGGGAGGATATACAACAGGAAACATTCCTACTAGGCCTTGTGACATTCAGATTGTGCAAGTGCAATAAACAATTGCAGGGGGGGCTGGGTAAGTGCTCATGGAGGGCAAGTGCACAGGGATACAGGGATAAGGGTAAAGGTGCGAGGAGCATAGGTGAACCAATCTCAGTAAGCTAGTCTGGGGAAGGTCCCCGAAGGCAAGTGCTGGTAATGGGGTACTACAGAAGACTGGTAGGAGGAGGGCCTGGCCCCTGTAGGACTCAGAAGGGACCAGGCATACAGTTGCAGCAGCAGAGGGAATTAGCATGGGTGGGGAAGAGGGAAAGAGGAGGAGAAGAGGACATTCTTGAGGAGTTTCCGGAACTTAAGGAGATCTGGCTGTTACATGGCAAGACTGGCTTTCATTGGTGGGCCAGTCTGTAGGGTCTCAAGAGTAAACAAACATGATTCATGTTTGCTTTACCCTTAATGCCCATTTCATAATTTCATGGCAGGCCAGTCTGGATATATTCTCTACCGTGGCAGGGAATTATTTACTGGCCATCAAGTGTATAACAGACATGATAAGTGTTATTAACTGGTTAGACTGTCCTACTGTGGTGAAACACGTCTGGATATGTTTTCTGGTGTGCATTACATTTTATACTGGCAACAAGGGTAAAGCCAGTATGATGATTGTTCTAATGTGATAAGAATAGTCTATAACGGGTTAGCCAGTCTTGATGTGTTTTTTCGGAATAGGGTTGGGAAAATAAAGTAAAATATTATAGGAAGCCTGATTAATTTAACAGGTACTAAGGACACAGAAGTTACAGAGCTTACTAAGAAAAGGATTTCTAAATATAAGGCACCAGTGACTATATGAGTACTAAGAAGCAATCACAGGACATAGGCTGAGCAAGGACTGGTACCAGTGGCAAGGGTGCACCTGGTTGCAGGCTTAATTAACCCCCACAGGTGGACCCTTTGGTGGTGGTCTTGACACATTTACCCATCCCGAAAGCCCATCAAACAGAGGACACCATAGGGCTTATAAATAAGGTAACACACTCCATAAATAAGATCTGTAATGTATATTTTTACAGGTGAAGGACATTCTGATGGCGTTCTGCATTGGTCAGAGGTCAAAGTGTTTACACAATCTCACTAAGGCAGCTAATCTCCTATGGATTGGTATGCATGGTTGGATGGGATTTACCACTTGGGGTTCCTCTACTAACTGGGTCAAGAAGGTATTCAGTGACCTGTGGGGAAGGAGTATAATAGTTCCTGGCATGCTACTGGATACCTGAGGAAAAGCCCAACGGGGAAGACGACTGACGAGGTCAGTGGTCATCAAATAGAATCAGTGAACAGGGTCATCCACCTCAGGAATAAGTTTGCAGGTTTAGAGTTTCTGGATAAAACAGATTTCCATTATATAACTAAACCTGGATTGAATGCCCCCTTTGGACATGGGAGTGATCCAGGTATCACAGATATTGGGGTAGGACTGGCATTTTTCTTGTTTGGCATAATGCTGGTTTGGAGACCAAGACTATGGATATGTCTTTATTATGAACTACCAGATACTTATTTTTCAAGAGACCTGGTTATTGTATCCCATTTATCTGCAAGGATACTGCAAGGATACTCACTATTCTGTATCCCAACAGTGAAAAATAGTTTGAGAGGGCATCCATCTAGGGGGCTTATCAATCTATGTTTTGGTGAACATAACATGAAATACGGTTGAAGTGTCAGGAAAATCAGTTAGCCTTAAGAGATAGGAGAACTTTTTTCTTTACAGACGTACACACAATGATGATACATTCCACAATTATCAGTCCACGACAACAGAGACTACATTGAGAGACATCAGGAATCACAACATCAGCAGTGTCCTTAATGTTGAACTTTCCAGCCAAGAGCATCAGACTTGCGCTAAATTCACACCAACAACATGACCAGGTAAAGAAGGACCTAGCCCCTGCCCTCCAACTACAACCCAAACCAAATATTCACTGGTCATCATTATATGATCTAAAGAACTTCAATAGACATGTTATGTTTGAAAGATTTTATTTTGTGGTGCATGAGATTTGAACATGAACCCAGCCCTTTCAATCCACACGATATATTGATTTGGCCTAGCCTGCAGCATTCTCCACTATTCACTATACCCCCATGATTGACATATTCACCAATGAAAATCAGTAGGGTCAAGATTATAAATGTAACTGTGGGGTTTTTGCGAAGTTATCCCATTTTGTTTTATTTCGCATTTATGATTAACACGATTCGAGAGTGGGACAAGGTTTTATCGGCCTGCCTTGATGATTCTGTTAACTTCATCAAAGTCAGTAGTTACTTTTTTCTACAAAGAGCCTTGCAGAGACATTCTATTTTGTGGAAAGGTGGGGTTGGGGGTAAGCTTTAAGTTTTAAACCTTGCTTTATGGACTTATTTCTGCCTAATATCTGCACTTTGCTGTACAGATGACATGTTACTGATGTTGTGTTCTTTTAGCTCTGTTTTTAAGGCTGCAGCATGGCTATGATTTGTGTGTTGGTTTTGTGGATTGTAATGATCTGTAATAAACTTGATTGATTGACATGTTTTCTTATTGTAGCAAAGCCTTTTTACTAGGAAAAGACAGCAGGAGTATGTTCGCACATGGGGATGCAGACATATATTGCCATAGCCAGAATGGACATGTTTTCTTTTAGTATCATTATGGCATAGCCATACTGTGTGGATTTCTACACAGTTTTTCAAAGGATGTGCTATAGAGTGCATCATTTTAACCCATTATTTAACAAATGTTCTCGGGGAAAACCTCTCCCTCCATCTCGAACACCCTTTGATTGAATGAGATTCGCAACCTACGCTCAGTTTCTCCTGCATGTTTGTGGGAAGGATTTACACTGCTGCAATTAACAAAATCACCACTGTTCCCTGGCCTGATGTATGCATTTGGAAGTCATTTTAAATCTTGTATGTAACAACCATTGCCAAAGCCAATACCACTAGCTTTGAAAATGTGCAATACATTTTATGTGCTGTGATTTCTTTACAGAAAATGGTAACCTCTACATAAATAATGTCAAACCTATTGGCTTGCTGGCATAACAGTGTATTTACAGAGTGCATGTTACCCTCCTCCCCCCCAGAGGGGTTCCCTGGAACTACAAACAGAAAACAGATATGTGTGTTTACCCAACTCAAAGTTACTCATTTTATTGGCTTTGGAAGGATGAACGGGTCATGGACCTTCCCAGATTTGAGTGGACCTGCTGGAGTTTGACCACATGTGTGATGCTTGAAATGCATTGGAAGGACAGGGCCTACATGTCCTTGTCCTGTAGTCCTTTTTATCATGTGTGTCCTGTGTTATTATCTGCCCAGGAGTCCACGTGGGACTCCTGGCAATGAAGCTCTTCCTCTTTTTGGTCTTGTTGAACAGACCCTTGGGAAACCCTTATGGCACCCTTGGGTGTGGGGTACAACCTTGTACTCCTAGTATATGTTTTTGGGCACCTGTTTGTGGCCCAGAGAGCAGGGTATGGGCTGGTGGCAGCTTTATGCTGAATTTGACAGGTACTCTGAGTGTCCTCCATTTTGGGATACCCAGGCCCTGCCATTGGAATCAGTTGATTCCTGATAGGAGTCAAGATGGCCCCTGTGGCTCCGTGCTTGCTATTGCCTGTTACCATGTTTTCCCAAAGTCCTGGGAAGCCCTGACTCTGCCCCTTCCCGTACTGGCTGCTGGGTGGAAGTTCCATATATGGTAGTGTGGGGAAGTCCAGGCCAGACTGGCTGGAGCCTTCCCAGTGACTGTTGTGGATACACCATTGGGATGAATGGAGTGTGTGACCAATATCCATTTCCTGTTACGGGTGTCTGGTTTCTGGTGTGTAACACAATGAATGAGACAGCCCTGCCCGAAACTGGTATGAATGCAGTGTGGAGTGCTGAATGCTGGGTGCTTGTGCCAATCCACATTCCTTTGTTGTGAGTGTCTGGATGGAGAAGGATGGTCTGAATGCACTGTGAGCCTGGGTGGCTGCCTGCCTGCATGAATGCCCTTCTGAATGATTCGCTGTTGAGCTTGGCCCAGCAGTGTAAACAAGAGACAGAGAAGTATATATCGGGACCTCTCACTTACTGGAATTGTTCAGAAGCTGAAGTCTAAACTTGTTGCTTACCTTGAAAACCACCTGGAAGAAGAAGACTTTGCTGCTGCTTTCCTTTGAGGCAATCCAAAAGCTGTTGTGTCTCCAAGAACTGATCCAAGAGAGGACCTTGCTAGGAGACCACTTCCCGAGCTATGAGGGAACATTTTTCACCAGCTAACCTTCACCAAGGCTCCCTGGAAGTCAGTCATCGAAAGGCTGCCAACTGGAGACGGGGACCGCTGAGGAATCTGAAGCGAAGCACCCGAACATTAAAGTCCATCATCGTCGACGACCATCATCATCTACCGGAGCCGCAATGCTCCATTGCCTAAGAACACTTTGAATCAAGAGCTCCATTGATCATCACCGTCAACCGCATTGTCCCGGCGGAAAAAGTCAAGGTCGCCGACCAAACGAGGAGAATCCATCGGTGGGTTTCCCACCACCCGAAGTCCTCAAAGATGCTGATGAAAATCCAAAAGCCAGCCGTGGTCGAGCCCCGATCACTGACGCCAAACGCTAATGATGCCAGACGCCCTTGCTGGGCCTGCATTCTTCATTGACTCTTTGCTGCAACAAACGATCATTGTTGAGGTCCACTGCATGCCTCATCTTCGCAGGACATCCACGACCGATCGCCAATGAGCACTGCAGGGATGAAGCTGCTGCCTTGAAAAAATTGTTCAGCCCTTTTTTCGAGGAATCTCAACGATTGTGGCTGCGGCCTTCAAGGGAGTTCACTCAAAAACTTAACTCTGCTAAATCAGGTACATTGGTGTAGTAGAACATGTTTAGTGGGAACAAGGCTCTGCTAAACAATAGATGATCTGGGCTTGTCAATATGCTTTATTTACAGGTTGCCCAGGTGGGGGATCCTCACACAGAACTCTGTCTGGGTAACGGGATAAAGTATTCTGACATTTGTTTAACCACCTGCTTTCCTCCTATGTCTGGTGTTGGTTCACATTTCTATTAGACTTGTATGTCATTCACAACTGTCTGCTGTTGATACATTTTAATGGAGTCAAGAGTTAACTGTGGTACCACACAGATATTGCACAGATTTATCATCATAGTATTGCCTGAGTACAAAGTGTGTTATTGTATGTGTATATAACTTGAACCTTATTAATATAAAGAACTGTGTTATCACTAACATAGTGTGTGGACATTCCTTTTTGGGAGCTTGGGGACTACACTGTACTTAAGAACAAGCCCACATCACCTCCTGCGAGCTTTAGCCTTGATTGCTCGTTCTTTGCTACCGCTTATAGAATCGTAGATGGGGTACTTCTACTCTGCCATTTGGAGGGCAGGAGTACAGTAAAAGAAAAAAACTCCAGCCTTTACAACGTGACATAGAGGTTAAGCAGAAGTCCTTGTAAGGGCTGCATTATACCACTCAGCCACAGTCCCAGTTTTCTCAAGCCCTGTTTTTTGTGCATTCATTAGATGCTTGTGACATCGTTTGTTGGATAAGTAAAATGCTTCTTATTTAAAAAATGTATATAGTAGCTTAGTTGGTAGACCTTGCTTTGCTGAGACCAGCAATCCTCAAAACTATGGCTTCCTGACCAACAGAAATAAACCTGGGGAAGAAATAGACACTTTATTTATTTAATTATTTTCTATACAGGGAGGAACAATGCTCTTTTGATCACAAAGAAAGTACACTAGATATGAAATCAGATTTGATGGGAAGCGTTATGTTTTTTACAATGGGGTACATTCGAGTGACATTCTGAACAGGTGGTGCAGGGAAGTAAATGGAACAGTCACTGGGGGCAATAAATGGGTGGACCTGGATAGATTAAGGACACCCAGCATTAGGCATTATTTATTGCAGGTAGGTGGTATGGCCAGCTGTATTAGGGATGTGACCATGATGGATGATGGAGTGCTAGATTAGAGGCAGAATGTGAGAGGCAGAGGTAGATTAGAGGCAAGAGAAAAATGTTAGCTAAAGACAGATGATATGTAGGTTATGAAGGTATTTCGGAGTTGAGGAGGTAAGCATTTAGTTGGTTTTTGAACAAATCCATATGGACTTTTTCTTGAATCTCTTTGGGAAGAGAATTCCATGCAAGTGGAACACAAAGAGAGAATGAGCGGAAGCGAGAGGAAGCAGTTACAGGCTGCTGCTGTGGAATCAATCATCAACGTCAATCATCAAAGTCTCAAAATAACCCCTGGGTACTAAATTGTACCAGAATGCATGCTTCACCCATGATACAATTATTTGGATGGGGATGATCAAACGCTCCGCCAACTTATCCTTCTTTATTAATATGGTGGACAGAGCCAGATAATAGATATTTAAAGAATTTACAAGTCATGGATAATAATTTGATACAAGGATTGCTTTTAATTGTAGAATTTCCAATAAATGTTCTCTCATGAATACTCTCTTCACGTGTTTCACCATTCAACAGTGGGAAATGGCTCATCAGGAGAGTTTATAACACTTGTGACTATTACCTATTGGTCCCATGGATTGGGTTATTTTCATATATCCTTTTTGCACTGGTTAAGCTTGCAAGATTGCATTTTCAATTTGTTTTAAAAACTAATAGTCTTTTCTTCAATATATCTGGCATCATACACTTGTCAATTCAGAGATTCAGAAATGTAGGAAACGGGGGCTATGGTGCGCCTCTTTCTCCCAGATGCTTCCGGTTCACCCATGATATTCCAGCCACATTTTGAAAACAAAGTGACATAATGCTGCTTAAATGTTATGCAGCTGAAGGTGTGGAGCTCATACAGCGTCTGGCAATTTTAGTGGGTTCTCGAGCACCCCCACACTCTCAGAGGTTCCGTGACACTAATAGTGTGGGTCTTTGTTACCTCTATGATAATGCCCGCAGCTATTGAGCTAGGTAAGTTATTAATATGTTCCTCTCCAAATGTACAATAACCCTTGCTTCAGGGCACCCTCCCCTCACCCACCCTGCGATCCTTGGTGAGATTCATGGAATTCTCGATGGCTGACATATTTTCTCGTTTACATTACACAGGTATCATCTCTTTCGTCAAGCAAGTATGTTTTTGGTTCTCAGTAAAGAAATAAAAAAAAATAACAAGTTGCCACAGTACATCATCATTATGTTGGCATAGGTGAGTTGGACTTCTTCATCCACTCAACAAATTCACTTCTAGAACCTGTCTGCAAGAAACTGAAATTAAAAGAAATACGCACATGTGTCTTTATTACTTTCCATACATATTGATCGGCGTGAATGTTAAAGCAGCGACTCGTGAAATTCCAACTTGGAATGTCGTACTTTATGCATCGATTGTTCTTATACTGGACAGAGACTTGCAAAGTTGTCTTCTGAAAAAATTCAAAACATCCCCCATAGACGTAATCTGCGCTCATACATGTGAGTTTGAATGTAGCACAGACCTTTCCTTTACGTATTAACTAGAAAAATGTCTTAGACTGCTCTATTGGTTCTATTTGTTTTAAAACGTAAAGTAGAGGAACTAACGTTGCACCGCCCTTTTGCAGCAAACAGCCACCGAAGATAAGCATGCATTTGCAAAACCAATGGTTTGGGCATTTGTCAAGCGTTTACCATGTGACACCTAAAGCTATCATATGCCCACGTATGACCATCATTTGCTCTTCTACTCACAGCATATTCTGCTTATTGATAAACGTAGACAACCGATTGCCACCACAAAGTCCATGGATTCGTATTTGTCCAGGATTACCAGACATGCTCAGTACTCATATTTGACCAGATATTATTAAGCTGGGGGAAATGTGAAAAAAAGTGTTTTCACAGTTACAGGAAACGTTCACACTTTTTATTGTAAGAGCAAGTTGCGCTCTCCCCTTCCTTCGATGAACAATGTGTTTCCTCGATGAACAATGTGTTGTGTATCTATTTGTGATGCACCATTTTGAATGTGTCTATGCACAACACCAGACCTTTGAAATGCAGTACCAGGAAACAGGCCTTCTCTTGCTACACCCCTTTCTAATTGGACACCATACCAATCCAGACTGTGCTAATGCGTATGCAGGTCAGAAAGCAACTCAAGACCTTTGCCATTCGTAAACACCTAGGTGCTACTTAGGCTCCGTGTAAACCCACATCACATACCGCCTCCATGTCTTGAATATCTATGCCACGCATTATAACTTCCACTCGTTATCTCAAATACATGTACAGTGGTCTGTTGCTTCCTAGACTGGTTGGCATCATATACAACACTAATAGAAAGTACAAACACATTCGTGTCCCACTCACTTTCCTCAGGCCTATACCACCTCCATGGCAGCAGTTGGCAATTTGATGCTGCACCATATGTCAGCCAGTACTTAAAACACACAAAGAGTTTAGTGGACCTAAAAGCAGAGAGTATGGGAGGGAGAGAGAGAGGGGGGAAAGTGAGACAAGGGGGATAGAGGGAGAGAGAGAGGTAAGGAGAGAGAGGTGGAGAGGGAAAGAGAGTGAGAGAATCTAGAGAGAGAGTTAGAAATGTAACGAATCACAGGGTATTGTCACTGCTCCCATGGGGAAGCTACTTCCCATGAGGCCTGGGAGGGGAGACCGCTACCCGATAGTCCCCCTGGGGTGGTACTCAGCATGTGGATCTCACTGGGAGGGAAGCCCTAAATGGGATCAGTAACAATAACTTTGAGGGATCGCAGTGTACACCCCCTCCATTTCTGTTGCCTGTGACCTCTCACCCCACTCAGTTCCCTGTGGTCCCCTACACTTTTATGTATATCTGTAGAGTAGAAGACCACATTCATACAGGTCATACTGGGATGATGAAGAGTGAGGCTTAACAAGAGGGAGTACATGTAACCACAGACACGAAGAATATCAGGCATGGAGGCAAAAGCCCACTTCAGAACCAACATACACTGTACCATCAACTAGAGTCAGCCCCAGCAATAAAAAGGGCTGTGTAACTTGCCAGATCTTCCTTGGAGGAACTGAGAGCCTGCTGGAGTTCTCGTCATGGAGAACAGGAAAGACTGACAAAGTCACACCGAACACACACTGTCTTTACCAGCGTCCAGGCTGGAGAATGCGAGGCCCGGGGAAGATCGGGAGTCGGACCACATGGTCAGGCTGGGAAACATACGCTGAGATGGACCAGACCTGGGAACACTGCAAGGACATGCAGAGACCTGTGGAAGCCATGTGGAAGCCCACAATGAAGAAGCAGTACCACGAAGCAGCCAGAGCAAGACGGTAACACCAAACAAGATACTTGGGGTACTGAAGTGGGTGATGGAGACAGAGAGAACAAAGCAGGCGGTTGGGGAAGGCTGAAGAACCCTATCTCCCTCGTGCCAGTACCTGGGGGAAACTAAGAGACAGTCACATGAAAACCAGTGTCTGACACAGCATACAATACACCTGATAGAAGGGTATGGGACTCATACAAAGTCGGGAAAGCCGTGCAAGAGCAGCACACCAGAGTCTGGTACCCATACAAAGCTGTGCAAGCCCAACAAGAGCAGCACACAAGGGTCAAGGACCCACACACATCAGAAGAATCACACAATCAAGGGGCTGTAGCCCAGGGCAAATTGGGGAGGTCCCAAGTTATTATAAAGGGTCCTGGGACCCACACAAAAGAGTTAGAAGCTGCAGAACACATCACGGAGTATCCCAAGACAGCCCAGAGGCACCTGGGACCCACATAAGAGAACATGAGAAGTGCAAGAAGTGGAAATAAGGGGTCATTGCAAAAAGAAGAGGCATTTTTTGGAATACAAGATCTACAATCAAGTCTGGCAGGAGCGTTAACCATTTGCAAGCTGGACAAAGAACAGTGTTCCTGAGTTAGTATTGAGTGAAAGGGACAGAAATAGGTTTGGGCACAGAATGGTGGACATTTTGCTTTACTGCACATCCTGACAGAGTCATTAGTAGTTTTGTTGAGGTAGGGCAACCCCTCATAGAAATAGGGCAAGATAGGTTTTTCCTTTTCTTTTATCTATCTTGGTAAAGCGTTTTTCCTTATACAATTCCACACCATTTCACCAATCCGCACCCAATTTTGCATAGTTACCTGTTAGGACCCTATGGACATTACTAGCTACATGACATTTGGACACCCACACCTTTCCCTAGATTTCAGCACCTTCACACATGAGGCGGTTGCCTGAAATCAGAGAAACATCAATGTGGGACAAGAAGGACTGGTCCTGACACGAGGAAAAAATCTTGAGGACAAGGCCTTAGAATGCATGGTTTACATGATATTTGCACCGCAGTAAACCACATCAAACTGCACCACGCCAGAGTGAGGCTACAGGTGGGGAGAGAGCACAGAAGGACCCAGTATGCAGCAGCACACCATCTCTCGCCTCCCCCAAACGTCTGCTCCTGGGTATGTCAGCCAGCCACACGTGCCCATTCTCAGTGCAGTTTACTTCACAGTGCAAGAGATAAGCAAATCTGAACAGCAACCTTCAGGATCAGTGAGGATAGCTCAGGGGCAACGCACTCGCCTTGCAAGCAAGACAATGCGAAGCAACACAGGTTCGAACCCTGTGTCTGCGCTCAGAAACCTCTGGGCATTAAGCACATTATAAATAACCAATTACAATGTACTACCTTTACAATTACAATGTTATCATGCCGGTCTACAGAACCTGTTCAGAGAGCAGGTGCTTCTGCTAGTTTTTATAGAAATAAAAGTATTTGCCAGCAAACATGCCACCACTGTGTCAGACTCGAATGTCACATTGAGAGTCAATCAGATATATAGCATTATGGCTGATCTGCTACAGTAGATACGTGATAGAGGAAGAAGGAGATACCAAGAGAGTGACACTCACATTCACAGAGGGATATGGAGAGAGTGAGACAGGCAGAAAGTGAGGGGGAGATAGTCAGAGCATGGCATTGTGTGAAACACATGAAACTGTAGGGAGACAATCTTTGGTGTAAAACATTGCAATATTCCACTGAAGACAAGAGCCTCATGAACACAACATCACAGGAAAAAGGCTCAAGAGGAAAACTTTGCAACTGAATCTGGAAGGAAGAGGATCAGGGATAGACCATCATTATTCAGAGAGGTGAAAGTTAGAGCATAATCTGTTTACCACAAGTTATGAAACACTCATGTTTGATTCAGAGAGAGGTATATATACAGACGCATTTGTTTGTCCCCACAAGACATGCCCAGCTACACCTACTGTTCAAAACCAAAAAGTAATATTGGACATGAATACAACAGTATCTTACAGGTTTGCGTCCATGCCTGGCCTTTTTTTCTATTTTCTCATTAGAGGTTAAGGACAATTAAATACAAAGCACAGATAAAATAATACAACTCAAGTTTTATTTTGTTTGTTTTATGTTTGTAATCATGAGTATTCAATGAGTATTCAGCAAGTTGAGACGCATTTGTACTCTCGTCTTCATAAAAATAATACTTTATAATACCAAAAAGGACCAAATATAGTCGCACCCATTCGCTTTGGAAGGGTTGATATTGTATGGGCCTAAATTCCTCTCTGTTTTGTTCTATCCATTACAATCGAGATAATATAAATGGGTCTGGGACCCAAACAAAAGAGAAACAAGCTACAGAACTAGTTGGGGAGATCCCGTGACAGCCCAGAAGTGTCTGGGACCCACATAAGAGAGAAAGCGAGAATTGGGAATTCCTGAAGAACGAGGGAATCAACTTGCCATTTCAAGTGCTTCATTCATTCTCTATTGACATTGGAAGGTTTTGATTACATGCTTGTGTATTATTCCCATAACATTAACATGCTGCATTTTGCAAAGGGATGTAATGAATCGAACTCATCAAATACCACTGAAGCCTCGTTAAGTGTCAAACCCTTCCAATGGCAACAGAGAATGAATGTGGCAATTAGAATGGAATGTCTGTAATGCTTAATAGATACATTACAAACATTACTGTGTAGAGTAGCAATGTGCTCCAATGATCCAATGCCAAAAGAGAAAGTAGTAGACACTTGTATGAGGAAAGTCTGTGATGGGAAGCAGGTATTACTGTGTCCCCACACAGTTTCAAACCCTTGCAATAGCATTAAGAATGGAAAAAGTAAAATGAAAATATGCAGTAACTTACTGCTGATGATGAAAAGGATGTTGTTGGATGGAGTCACTAGGATTGTTTTGGCTTTCTTGAACACATTTCTGTTCATATCTCTACCATGTCATGACAATCTTCTGATGTCTCAAAGTTGGTCTTTCTATAAAGGAAAGCATGTTTGTGTGTTTTTGTAGAACTTGATAATCCCCATTTAGAGTTTGGGGCTATCCGAGTGTATCAGGGTTGTGCAATTACTGTGCACTTTGATGCACCTGGACTTTTTGTGGTTTACACGCTATTGTGCACATTTTCTGCATTTTGCATGGAGCAAGCACATAAAATATCATTGTACAAACAAAAATAGAATGATATGATATATGTTTATTTTTTATAATGTACTAATGTCTGAGATCATTCTGATGTGAAAATAAAAAAAATGAAATAATTAGAAATGAAAAAATGAATGTATAGGACAGAGTGTGTCACTTGATTAGTCACTATTGAAGAATCAATAGGCAATGGTGTACATCTCAGCGATCAAAGTTCAGGGTGTCCTACACAAGTCGTTTTGTTTTACCATTTTAATATTTATACACAAAAAGTTTGGGGGAAATGGTTCTCTCGATTAGTCCACCATAATGAAGTAGGGAAGGGAGTAATTTGTCAGATAGGTGCTAAGAACCAAAGACAATATGGCAGGTGATCGTCAAAACTTGCACCAATCCCCACTTCACCCACGATGGACAAGTACCATGAGAAATACCCCCTAAGTAGACTCTACAACCCAGGAGCAGGGTGAACATTACCCAGAGTGTATGAAGACACCCAAGATGGAACCAGGGACAGCTATATCGACAGAATCAACGAAAGCGCTGAGAAGCTATGCCTCAAGTTGTTAGAGAACACATGACCTAGCAGTGTCAGACATGAAGCACAGCTGCCATCCGCACATTGGGGAAACCGACACACCCAAAAACACGAAGAACACATGCGTACAGTTCTATGAGAAAGAGGACAGTGAAATGCACATACTGTCTGCACGTTTATTATTTTGCCACTAGCTTACCGCAGAAACGCAGAAAACCCCCAGAAGCAAGAAGATCACATGTACATGCTTGCAGATGCTTACATGCAAATAAACCCATGGACTGCCAGGTGCCCTCAAGTGACCTGACAGAGCCATAACACACTAACCTATGGATGCTGTTAAGAAGGCACATGCAGGAGGAACCAGATTATGGCCTAGGAAATCATGGTAGGCCACAACCGTCTCAGAAAACCTGAAGCCACGCTGAGTGCTGTGCAAGCAGAACTACCACTTGGGGAATGAGGCCACTGCCAAGGTTGCACTGTTGCAAAGTAACATTCTCTACCCTGAACCAAAGTAACTCTGGCAGCAGAGAAGCATACCCCTTCTTAAATGCAGAATAAATTAGAATTCCAGAGCTCACAAACAGTCTCTAGACACGTGACCCAGTCAAGTTGACAGTGGGCCAAGAGTTGGAAGCTGGGAAGAAGCAACCGTCTCACGGAACAGACAATGGTTGCAACAAAATTGTTACACTTTGAGCTAGAGTTATGCACTGGGAAAGCAGAACTCTCACGACAATCATGGTCTACACACGGTTACATCGCCAACACATAATTGCACATAGCACCATGAACAGGTGCAGTCTGAGCTGAGAATTGATTTTGTCCCAGGTATGGAGGCTCACAGCTCATCCAAACACAGTTTTTTGTCCTAGGGGTGGGTAGCTGGGGCCACCGACCAATCATTGGTTCCACATATTGTAACAATTAGTAAGTAACAGTTTTCGGGGATGGACCAGGCCTTACACCTGACATGGTAACATTCAATCCACTAACCGCTATTGTGGCTGCTATAAGGGGACTACCACTCAATAGCCAATCTGGAGTGAAGATAGGTTTCTGGTGAAGGGCCAAGGGTGTGATGTACTTGGGACATAATATTCTACCAAAACTGGCCTGCGAGCCAGAGTTCCTCGAGCTGCGCCTGGATATGCCTCTGTGCATCTGATCCCTGTTGGTGTGTTGGCTGTAATAAACCTCAGTTGAACTTGCTACTTGTCTGGACTTACTTTCGTTTTGGGATTGGGAAGGAGTTAGGCCTTCCATGAGTTTGGCATCCGCAGACTCCTAGCAACCCACTCTGCTTGCCAAGGAGACCCTCCTAACAAGTTGGTAGCAGTGTGGCTGGTTTGTAGAAACAGCCCTGCAAGAAGCTGCCTCTTTCGCCGCCGGACCTGAATGGCTGTAGGACCCTCACGGGTATTGCGATAAAAAAATAGAAAAGAGCAACCGAAGAAAGGCTGTCAGGTGCCTTTTGGAAATTATCACATCCGCAATCGGCATAGGGTTCAACGCAGATCGGAAGGGCGGGGTGAGCGGTTGACAGGGAGCCAGCATCCGAGCAATGACCATGAACATGGATTCTAAGTATTGGTCCAGACAATCACCAACGAAAGTTGTGATAGTGGACATTATATGTGCGGGAGGAGGGAGGTGTTTATTGTAATGCATAGTATTGTGTATTATGTAAAGAGTATTGGTAGGAGGTGCATGTAAAGTAGGGACATCAGCAGAGGTAGAAGTCCCTTTTCTATGTTTAGGGAACATTCCGTCTTAGAGGTGAAAGGTTCTGTTGGTAAACCGGGACTATAGACTTGAGAGCCTTGGACTATAGAAGTATGTAAATGAAGTATTCCTATGAATTAGGCGTTTTAGCTTGTAGCATAGATCGTGGTATCCCCGTGATGGTTAGCAGGAGCTATCCTAGATTGCGGAAGGTTCACTATCTGGTTAAGTCTCCTGGAGAGAGGCGTTTCACACGTTAGGTAATGCACCTGGTGCAGTTAGTCACAAGAGATAAAAGTATACTCTGCCCTAGAGAGGCAGGAAGACAGCTGTGGGGTTTTTGTGAGGTTTTCGTGGGATTTTCTGGGGTTTTCTGTGGGATTGGAGCAATGGGTCATTGTTCTCTGTGTGCACAACTTGACTACCTACCTGTACAAACTTTAGCTTGGTGACATCACGCATAGGTCAGTGCATAGGATGGAGTGTTGTGACGGTGAGGAGCTAGCATTGTGGACTTGGGATTGGTAGATAGGTGAATGAGTGGCAGTGTGCAGAAGGCGCATGCGCAGGATTGAGGTGGTTTGTCAGAGAATACCAGAGTCATTGAAGGAGGGGATGTACGTGGAGTATGCTCTGTAAGGTGCAGAGCCACTGGGGCTAGTAGCAATTGAATGTGATAACCATTGCATTGTAACTTTCCCACCTGACAACAGATTATCAAAACCCTCAATTAGAGGTCAGGTAAAAAATTCATAAGGTACCCGATGTACTACGGGATGTTGGAGGGAGTAACGCCAATACAACATCTGTGCAAAACCCTGCCACCTTATAAGAATAAAATGGTTAAATACAGTATACAGTGGTCAAAGGACACTGAGGGGTAAAGCATGAACACATGGCTGCCTAACAGCAGTTTCTCCAAAGATGTGCTGCAATCACTACTGACCCACTTACAGAGGACATACAAGGGGATGAAATTAACAAACCGCATGGTTATAAACGAGCTGTGGTGCATGTTCCAGGAGGGAGGCGGGAGAAAGGGTAAGGATGATGAACCAGCAGGAGGTGAAAGCAGAGGGTTCTGACTCTTCCGTACCTCCTCCAGCCCCACCTAGTGTAATATCTGATGACACAGCTGATAAACAGGGAATATAGCCACTAAGCGAACTAAGGGCAGCAGAGGGGTAGTCAAACCCAACGATAAACTGCCACCAAATACAAACAACAGCGAGGTACAGGGCAAGCCGCCACCAGCACTGACCGTAATGAGGAGGGGCTGTGATGCGTGAAAACAGAATTCGAGGGGATGAATGGATAGCCGCATATAAGCTCCTGAAAACAGGGGTAGCCGAAGGGGTAACCAAAGCAATAGAGGGGTTGGAATTGGAACAGGCAGGGCGTGACTGGGCTGCGCAGGTGGAGGAGCAACAACAAAGGGACAAAGAAGCAAGGATAGAACGTGAGAACAGGGAACGGAGAAGGGAAGAGAAATTGGAACAGGAAGAGCGGGAGCGGAGAAGGGAGAAGGAGTTGGAGTTAATGGAAAGAGAGCGAACGGAGAAGATATAAAGGGAACGGAAGTAGAAGGCGAGGGAAGAGTGGGAGAAGGGGAAAGACGAGAAGGAGGCAGAGATGATAGAATGGAGGAGGAAAATATCAGTGCAGGAAACACATAAGTATGAGGAGAGAAGGCTGAGGAAATTACAGTTGGAGAGACTGGCAAGGGAAAAGGTACGGGAAGAGGAGAATGTCTGAGCAATAAGGGCAGCGAGTGAACAGATTGCACTAGAGTTGGACAGGAAAAGACGGGAGGAGGATAGGCAAAGAGAAACAAAGTGTCAGGAAGGTTCGGCAGAAAGGGGCAACGTATGCCTGGGGACACAGGAGTGGGAGAACAAATGTAAATCCCAGACATCGATCTCAATGTAGAGCATGACTCCAGCCCAATCACGCAAAAGTTGCATTTTTCAGAAGAGTTCTGTAGCAAAACGGACAAGAGAGAGGGGGAACAGCAAACTCTATCTCACGAGGACGGGAGAAGGGACATCATGGGAATGTAGGTCCCAGGGTCAAAGCTCAGTGGTATTTCGGGGTACAACCAACAGATGCCACAGGGACCAGGAGACTTTAAAGGAGGGTTCTCAGGGTAGAGGTGGGAACCACCACAGTGCTGGACCTGTGGGAATCTAGGAAATATTTCCAGAGCATGCAGAACTCGGGGGGGGTGTAACAAGGGTGGGGAGATCAGGGGCAGCATGGCTACCAAGGAGGACAGGGCGATTATTATGCCCAAGATGCACAGCATCAAGGACAGATGCAGAACACCCAACAACAGGTACCACATCCAGTACTGATCCCGCCTCAGGGTGCACCAATGACATCCCCCCAGACGACAGCACCCCAAATGACAGCACCACAAATGAAAGCACCACTACCCCAATATTTGCAAGCAGCACAAGAGTTAGCGGAAATACAGGACCGCCACTCCCCAGAACCATGTGACACAGAGGCAACGGTACCAGTCAGAAGGTTGGGAAGGGTCACCATGGTTAGGACCAACCCCTTCACAGAGAACGGGTAATCTGTGTTTCCCCAATAGGACAGCCCACAGATGAACTTGTTACATCCAATCCTGTCGGTCACACCTAATCCTGCAGAGGAACCTCGCATAAGGGTGGCGAAAGGTGAAGAAACTTTTTCCTTTCTTGTTGATACTAAGGTGACTAGGTCATGCATTCGGGAAGGGACATTTGCGTTGTCAGGCAATACCATGAATACTCAAAGATTCTATGGGGCTCGAGAGTTGGTTCCTTTTACCAATAACATCTCCTTATCTATAGGAGATCACAACTTATTCTTACCCTTGCTGTATTCCAGACAAGCACCTGTAAACATACTGGGAGACAACATAATGAGCAGACAGAACATGACCATCTCGTTCACAGACAAAGGCATATTATGTTCTACAGCAGGAATACACATGCTAACAGTAAGGCAGATTGTCCAAGCATATTGTGGGAACACGGTACAGAGGAGGGTGCCATCAGACCCAGAGATGTTCCAGTATGGGACAGACATGGCACTTGCCTGGATGCCAGGAATAGCAGGGAAAGTATGGAGGATGCCAGGTGAGTACCTGTTTAGACCAGAGACACCACTAGATGAGAAAGAGGGAACAATTGAGCCCAGCGTCAACATGCTGACCTTGTCGACCACCAAATCCTGGCCACACACCTCTCCACTGCCGCAGCTTTCTCCTCTAATGAATCTGACTGGATCAAATCCTTCCTAGCGGACCGCACCACCAGAGTCTTTTCACCCTCAGCCTCCGCAGACCCAACTCCAATTCTGTGCGGCGTCCCGCAAGGCTTGTGCGTGTCACCCACCTTATACAACATCTTTACAAAGCTCCTCTTCGACCGCCTTGACATCCTGGGTGTCGTCTATACAAACTACACTGACGACGCCCAAGTCCTCATCCACCTCACTGGCTGTTACGACCATGACTCCAAATTACTCAACAGCATCTATCTCGAAATCCAAGCCTGGATGGCTGACAACAGTCTTTGTCTCAATGACGACAAGACAGAGCTGATGATCGTAGGCTCTCAGGCACGCCTGAACAAACTCGACCGCAGTTACTCGTCATTCGTCATTGACAACAACACAATTAGCATATCCAAAGAGATAAAAACCCTGGGGGTTTACCTCGACTCAACCCTCTCCCTCAAAAAACAGGTCAACAGCATTGCATCCTCCACAGCCTACACAAACAAACTCATATATAGTTGCAAATCCTTCCTATCCATAAGTAGCTGCCTAACACTAGCCAGAGCACTTGCTCTCTCCAAAATTGATTAATGCAACACACTATTCATCGGCACCTCGGAACATAACCTCAACAAACTTCAGGTGCTCCAGAATAACTCATTAAGAGCAGCACTTAGCCTCCCGAGATCCTGCCACATCACCACTCACAGACAAAACGCCAACTGGCTGCCCATCCATGACAGAATTATCCTTCCCAGCCTGGCCATCACGCACAAATGCCTCACCAATTCCGCCCCGAAATATCTCGCAGATAAACTCTGCCTCCACCACCAACCCGTATCACTAGATCTTCAAACTCCTCAAAATTAATGATCCCAAGATACAACCTCAAATTAGCAGGCGGCGCCAGCTTCCCAGTTCAAGCAGCCAAACGCTGGAACGCCATCCCCATCACCCTCAACCAGGAACCCTCCTTCCTTACCTTCAAAGCTGGCATAAAAACATGGCTAAACAACAACCCTTCTCAGTAAGAGACCAACCACCTCACTTACAGATCCCAATGTAACCAGCGTCCACTGCTGCTTTATCATCTGTGTATCTTGTAAATCGACCCAAATATAACCAGGGTCACTGTAACTCGCAATCGATCCAACTGTAACCAGGGTCACTCCCTCAGTTATTTATAATCTGCATACCTGCTGTAACCTGCAACCTACATTCTCAAGCGCCCAGTTACCCCTGCGTTCGGCAAGCAATATAAGTAATAAACAAATACAAAATACAAAAATGCTCACCTTGGAAACAAGACAACATAAAGCAACTCAGGTTCGATCACCGGGTCCGCGCTTAGAAACCTCTGGGTATTAAGCGCATTATAAATACGCAACTAAGAAACATATTCCTGTAACAACCCTCAATGCCCCCGGCTCTGTGAGCGCTTTAAAAATGCAAAAAATAAAATAAATAAATTGTGTCTATAGACATCGAGGCAGAGAGGATTGGGTTGCAGTACACGCAATAGATGGCCAAGGGAGAGCATGTAGGTCAAACATTGCAGTTGCAGAAGGATGCAGGCTGACCACAGTAACAAATGAGGAGTTGTTTTCGTAAGAAAGAGTGGAGACAAAGATGATGTTGGAAATGAGTGTGAGGTTCTGGTTACAGATTACGTACAGAGAAGTTGAACAGAAGATGGCAATGGCTTTGGAAGTGCCGCCACCATTCTGGGGGGAGGAATTTTGGCAAAAGTTCCCGACAGCTTTTGAACCACGAGTCCCTATGATGTATATTGCATAAAGAGCTTAAGGGTTTTGTGAAGATTAAATTGAAACCTGGAGCGATACTGCCACGAGTGAAAAAATGCCCCCTTACCAAAGAAGCAGATGAGGGCATTTATGAAACAATCAACGCTCAAATTGAGAGAGGCATTCTGGTACCATCAGAATCTCCATGCAACACTGTGGTATACCCTGTATGCAAGGGGAACGGGGGGTCATGGCGTTTTATGCAAGATGTATGCCCCCTAACCACATTGTAGAGGCAGAGTACTGTGTAGCAGCGAAACCAGCAACAATCCTGTGTGGCATTCCAGCGGAAGCCACCTGTTTCACCATGATTGATCGCAAAAACGCCTTTTTCTCAGCACCACCACACCCAGACTCACAAGATTTGACCAGCTTTATGTTCCGAAACCAGAAGTGGAAAAACACTAGGCTGTTCTAAGGGTGCTGTGATTCAGTTGGATTTAGGGAACATTACCACAGAAAGCACAGTTCTACAGAATCCTGTTCACCTTAATCATGCTCCCCTACTGTATCATCCAAGATAGCATACCATGCCTTAATACCCACTATGTAGCTAAAATAAATGGTCTGTCCAAACTTGCCTGCCCCCGGCACCACCCTATCACCTGCCCTACACCATTTCTGCCAATCAGACCGCCATTTCCACCAGGCATTAACCTTACGTCAACCGCCAACTTCCACGGCCACACATCTGACACTAAAACTAGGACCCATAACAGAGCATACTCACCTCCACTCCAACTCTGCTAACAACCTTTCCTTCCCTGTCACTGGCATGACGAGGTGTCACCGCCTAAGATCTCACACACTTTGTCATACTCATGACACCCCACCCAGTCCTAATCATGGCACACCATACTCACACCTAACGCATCCAAGCTACAAGTAGACACAACTGCCACCAACCCCGACATAACAAAGCATAACACCAGAATAGGCAACAGACTTACCATGAACCTCAATGCCCCAGCCAAATTTAGCACCAAGTCCATTAGCAAACTGCACACAGTCTCTTATAATCCCTCACGCATGCACAAAAAAAATTCCCACACTCTTAGGACTAAGAACTTAGCTGTCAACAGCCCTCACCTCATCCAGAAGGGCACCCAAAAACATCCCATAAAAGGGGCATTACTAAATGTCAGGTCCCAAAATCTCAGATGCCATTCTGTCCAACAACTTAGACTTCCTCGCAGTAACAGAAACTTGGCTGCATGATGCAGCTGGCCCGTTTCTAACCTTAGCCATCCCTGACCACTATTCCATCCTCAGAGCTGACAGACGCAATGCTCAAGGAGGGGGAATAGCCATCATCTTTAAATCTACACTAGACATGAGACTAGCCACTTCCTCTCCTCTGGTATCTTGCGAACTCCTCACGGTCAAGCTCCAAACATCTCCTAAAAATATAAACACCATCCACCTAATATATAGACTATCGGGTCCCACAGGATCTTTTGAAGAAGATATTACTACATTAGTAGCTGAGAATACTAAACCCATGGCACAAAACATCATCTGAGGTGACTTCAACCTTGGCTAAAATGATCCCAAAGACCTACCAGCTATCTCTGTAGCCAATGCACTATCAGAGAAAGGCTTCTTACAAATAAGCCCCCTACCCACTCATGTGAAAGGTAGCACATTTCATTGGGTAGCAGACCGCAACTGCAATATTACCGTAAAAGAATCCTCACCTCTCGTGTGGACTGATCATCATCTCCTATCCCTAGAAATCAATTGCATCAACTCCCCATTATACCTCCGTGCCTGACTAGGAATAAACATAACATTACTGCTGAGGCCATAATACCTCTGGTAACTCCCATACTCAATATTGTACCCTCCACTAATGACCTGAATGTGCTGGTCAACACCTACAACGAGACCATGACTAAATCCATAGATACCATTGCCCGCTAAAATTGCACAAAGGCAAACCGAGAGCACATCTGAACTCCTGGTTCACCCCTAAACTTAAACTTCTACGCAAAGAAAAAACAAAACTTGAGGCACTCTGGAAAACTACCCCCTCCACAGAAAATAAAGTCAAACTAAGCAACAATACTGCCACCTACAAAAATGAGATAATCCATACTAAAAAAGAATCTTTCAACATCAGAATAAATCAGGCAAGTTCCAGCATGAAAGAACTATTTAATATCCTAAATGAATTAGAAAACCCCAATCCACCTATTGATACTTGCACCAAGGAAAAACCTTGGTGCACCAGCATTCAAAATGCTCTCTCCAATAACATCACAGGGCTCCAGTCCAAAATAGGCGACAAACGGCACCAACTTGCCCCTGGCAATCTCAACAGTCCAATCAGACTAACATTTGCACTCCTTAACTCAGGTTTCATTTTCAATCAGGTATCCATAACTAAGGTACAAAGAATTGTAACATCATTGAAACCTTCTAACTGCAAAGGTGAATGTTGCTCAGCTCAGATCATAAAAGATGCAGCCAGAGATTTATCTCCTTTTATCACCAAACTTATACATTCCTCATTCGCCAACAATTCTGTCCCAATTAATCTGAAACAATCCTGGGTTCTCCCATTACTCAAAAAGCAAACATTAGATCCGTCCATGTCCACGAATTATAGACCAATCACCACTGTCCCCTTCTTATTGAACATCTTAGATAGAGTTGCTTACTTGCAAATTCAAGACTATCTGGAGACAAACCAACTATTAGGAATCTGTCAATCCAGCTTTAGACCCAAACATGGAACGGAAACGGCCCTTGTTGACCTTAAGAGTCAAATCGATGACCTAAAAGACAAAGGCAAAGTTGCCAACCTACTTCTTTTAGACTTATCAGCAGCCTTTGGTCTGGTGGACCTTAAAATCATTTGTGACCACCTGTCATCGGCAGCACACTTCTCCAACTCTGCTGTCATGTGGATTGAATCCTTCCTCACAAATAGAACCATGCGTGTCTTCTCACCTACAGCTGTGGCTGACCCAATCCCCATCACATGTGGAGTCCCTCAAGGATCCTGTGTATCGCCTACTTTGTACAATATTTTTACAAAGCCCCTTTTCGACAAACTGGACCATCTGGGTGTCACCTACACCAACTATGCAAATGACACCCAGATACTCCTAACACTATCAGGCATATACGACTCTGATGTTCGCCGGATTAAGGAAGTCTACATCATCATTCAGGCATGAATGGCCACACATGGCCTCTTCCTGAATGAAGATAAGACTGAGCTACTCCTAGTAGGCTCACCTAACAACTTGCTCAAACTTAGTCCCAACTACAGCAGCATCACCATTGATGGCAACAACATCCTGATTGCCAATAACGTAAAAACCCTTGGCTTCTACCTCAACGCCAACATTAATCTCACCAAACAAATAAACATGACTGCATCAGCCACTGCCTACACTGGTAAACTGATCAGAGCCTGCAGACCCTTACTGTCCTCCAACATCTGCCTTATACTGGCCAGAGCACTTATAGAGTCCAAACTGGACTATTGCAATGGCCTCTACTTAGGTGCCAACAAGTCTATAATCAATAAACTGCAGGTTCTGCAAAACAACGCACTTAGAGTAGCATTAAACATTCCTAGAAGAGAGCATATCTCCACCACCAGAACGCTATGCAAATGGCTCTCTATTCAAAACAAAATTGATCTAAAAACCCTCTGCCTCACATACAAAGCGCTGAACCACCCTGCCCCACCATATCTCATGGACAAATTTACAATGAAATTATCTGCCAGAATTACTAGATCCACTAACACGTTCTGTCTGGTGGTACCTAGGTACTGCCTCAAAAGAGCTGGTGGAACAAGTTTCCCGGTTCTAGCCTCCCAATTGTGGAACACTCTTCCACAAGACATTAAAAGCAGACAAACTTTCCAAATATTCAGAAGCCATGTCATCACCTGGTTACTGAACAAAAAATAACTCAACCTCACCCCGCATTCACACTCACAACCATATATTTATCTCTCCTGTATATATCTACCTTCAATTTTCTGCACCCCACCTACCTGACTTTCCCAGCCATACTAATGTTCCATTTGTAATGTGTATGCATAAATTGTACAAATTGCATAAACTGCATAACTGACTTTGCCTGCCATTCTAATGTTCCATCTTGTCAAGGATTTCAATCAGGTGATTTCTAGAGTATTTATTTTAGGGGTGCTTATACAGTGTAGCACAGTACTCACACCACACAAAGTATTATTACTCTGCAGGTTAGTCTGATGTGTTAGACTGTCATGGGTGGCAATCAATCAAACCCCGGACTCGAGCCCCCAGATTTTTTAAGGATTTCAATCAGGCGATACGCTCTGCTCCCGGCCTAGTGTACAGCGCAATGGAAAAACATATTTGATATATAGATTCAATTATTTGAAAGATGTACCACTCGTATTACACCGCTTATTTAAGAATACCCCAGGTCACGCTGGACCAGGAATCAGGCTGGTTTGTAAAATGTATTATTTATTTATTTAAGATCAAAATCACAATAGATATTTTAATAGGTAAACAACAATCACCAATGGGGTGACAGAACACAGAATGATATCTTTAATACACTGGGACTAAGTTATGAGCAAAACAAATGCAGCACAGAAACTAATACTTTTGTGTTGGTTTCGGATGAGATAGTACAATGGTTAGAAATCCCCCCTGCAACACTTCTCAACCCCCCAATATGCAATGCAAAGAGATGGAAGGAGAGAGCAGGTATTCAGGAATAGAACAGGTCAAACAGTGTCTCACTTCACCCTTCTCCCCTTACACAAAAAGAGAAAAACGAAGTGGGCTTTTCAACTGTCAGAATGACTTTTAAAGTGGCTGAGCAAGAACTCTAAATGGGTGGAAAAATGCTTAAATTGTTTCTATCACAAAAACTGAGGGACTTATAACGATTTTAGTAGAGGTTGTTTTTGTGAGGTAAGTGTGACAATGGAAAGAGGCTTTAGTTTTAAAATCAGAAAATATTGGCTAGGGACTAGAGCATCCAAGCTAAGCCACCAGGACGCACAGGTAAGAGTCAGGAGTGATTCGCAACTCAGTCCTGGTTCATTGCTGTCCACCTTGGAGCGCTAGACTGGTCACTCGAATTAAATCAATAGATCAAAGTTGACAAATGACTAATGACTAGGAAAAGAATGCTTTTACAGATAGACAGAATAAGATTTCAGTACAGATTTAGACAATGTTACTGATTATGGAAATAAGGATAGTTCAGAGGTTAGGAGGGGACAAGAGAATGCATTTCTAGCTTTCTGTTAATATTCACAAAACAAAATGGATTCAGATTTTGGACCATCAGGATTCAGGACCGTCAGGATTCTGGACCTATCAGGGACTGACAGCTGGGCACATCGGACTGGACAGGGTCAGCAAGGCACTCTGGTCACAGCACGGCACAGTACTGGATGGGATCTGCCCTTCTTGGTTCTGAGGATCTTTCATTTCAGCAGGTAAGCATTAACAGCACAGCCCAGCTGCATTATGATGCTTCCCCTAGGCTTTTGGGGTTCTGTTCTAGAATTTGAGGCCTAGCTGAGGATGGTTCAGCTATGCGATAGGCCTTTGCTTTGCCAAGTTTTTGGAGTCTGGAACAAGGAAGATGTAGATTTCAGCAGCAGGGTGCTCCTCCAGCATCAGGAGGGTGAGTGGATTTGTCTGTCCCTATGTGTGGTGAGCTGTCTCTATTTATGCTATGAAATGACATCATTAAGGGGGTGTGTGGGCCGGTTTAGCTAAGCTTGCACCTTTGACCTGGGATAGGGTCAGTGCTTCATCTCCGCCTTGCAATTTGAGTGATTGGCTCAAGGCAGGTTTTATGATTTGCTTTACAATCCTCAGAAACCTCCCTTTAGCCATTGGTCTCCAAGTCTGATTGTATATTTAATGTACATTTAATTTCTACATTGGTCACCTTTATAACAATCACACATAAAGATGCCATATTTTACATAGCAGCTATTCTTCAACACCCTGCAGTGGTGGGATCTTGTCTCCCCTTTCTACAGATTTTTTGCCCTTTTGACTATGAACACACTTCCTGATTTTTCTGCAAATTTCCACAAATATGCGTGTTTAACATGCGGACCTGCGTGTACATTTTCACAATTCTAACAGTCATACATTTTGCGTAAAATCACATATCTTGCCATTCCTGTCCTGAACATGTCACAAAGTTCTTCCGCCTCTTCACACTTGCAGCCAGAAATTAAATTAACAGCTCTGTCATTTTTATATTTTTCACCATTTTGGATAGCAAGTTATACGTCTTTTAAAATGTGTTCTTTGTTCAAGTTCAGCAACAGATGGTCACTTGGCTCCACCCCTTGGTCTCTCCCTGGAGTCCAGGAACACCCCCTCCTTGGGGCATGTTCCTGCCAAGAGCCATTTACGATGGCCTTCACACCTCCAGTTTCCTGAGTTGGAGGATGTTCATTGTTTAGTCCTGGGCTAACCAGCAATTAGCACCTGCTGAGAGGGAGGCCCTCTTTCTGGGATAAACTTGCCTTTCCAGTTCTTGCAGATCAGCCAGGTTTAACTTAATTGTTAAATTAGTTTGGCTTTTCCTTAGCACAAAACAAACTTGTTGTATCAAATAACAGATAGAATTCTCATTCATGTTTTTAACCATATGGGGTCAAAACAACTACTATATGGGTTACTATCAGTAACAGGCCTCTTATATTGCAAACATTTGACTTTTAGTTTATAGCATGTTAAAGTTTAATCAGGAAGGCCCCTGACAGCTGTCATCACAAGTAGCCCTCTGCTGCACAGAGATTTATTTACAGATCCACAGGCAGGCCACTTTTGCTGTGGAGAACTCTTTATGCTCTTAGCCTTTCAGGACCTTGTAGGTTCAGAGTGATTCCTTAAACTAAGTTAATTGTAGCACCCCGCGAGAATTTTGGATATTTGGAAGATGTTCTGTACCGCCATTTTGAAGTTTCAGCAGCAAAGAAAAAGTGATTTAAAGCAATATTGGAGTTTCATTTAGCAAAGCATTGCTTTTTCCATCTGCACTCAACTTTCAATTGTTGTGGAGCCCAGTGACACATTTCAGTAGTGAGAGCTCTGTTCCACCACTGACAACATGTGTGGCAGATTGGACAGCCATCTTTTTGGGCAGTTGAAAAATGCGATCTTCAGGGGTTTTGGCGTGCATAAGGTTTTTGCGGCCATTTTGCTGTTTCTGGCACCACCATAACAGAGTGATACAGCATAGCAGAGCAAAAGTGGGTGAATACATCCCACAATCTGTAATGGGTATGTATAAATTGCATAAACTGTATAAACTGTATAAACTCTATAACTTCATCATGTAACCATTACCTTAACCTTGCGCCCAGATACCTCTGGGCCAGGCGTGCTATACAAATAAAATAAAACAAACAAACAAACAATACAGTATGTGGATGACATCCTAATGTGTAGCAAGACAGAAGGGGAATGCAAGACAGACTCAGTACACATGCTCACAGTACTAGCAGACAAGGTGTACAAGGTGGACAAGGCAAAACTCCAATATAGTGAACAGGAAGTACTGTCCTTTGGAAAGCTTATCTCTAAGGATGGCAGGCACATTGCCCCAAAGAGGGCAGACCATCCACAACACACCACAACCTAAAACAGTGAGTGAAATGCAACAATTCCTAGGATTGTGCAACTACTCCAGAACATGGGTTTTTGATTTCAGCACCCTGTTAACTGCATTGAAATAGGCTCAGAGAGGGGCTAAAACACTGGTCTGGACACAAGAGATGACTGAGACATTTGATGAGCTGAAGGACGCAATATGCAAGGCTCCAGTGTTGGGGACCACAGACTACAAAAGGGAATTCTTTCTGTTTTCACACACTAACAGTGTGGTTATGAAGGCAGTACTGACACAAAAAACAAGCATGGGCCATATGCCAATCGCTTACTACAGTGGACAGCTTGACCCAGTAATGAAAGGACACTATCCATGTGAACAATCATTGGCTGCTGTTGCTTTCACAGTGGAGCAGGCATCAACAATAACAATGGGGTGCACAACCACCCTTTATGCGGAACATACCCTGTTTGCAAGACTGCACAAGCCAAAGAGCACATTGACAACACAAAGAGCATCAGGTAATGAGATAATAGTTTCAAAGGCAGAATTGAGGCTAGTAAGATGCAAGACTGTAAACCCAGCATTATTTAAGACAAACGTCTATCAGCCAGGCGATTGGGCTCATGACTGTACTAAAAACATAGAGCAATTCACTGAGACGCGCAAGGTGGAGGAGGATGCACTGGAGGGGGGAGAGGTGCTCTACATTGATCAGTCTTCAACTATCAATCAAGGTGATGGGATCAGGAGAACAGGGGCTGATGTAGTGAGATTGAAGGAGGACTGAACAAGTGATGTAGTTTGAGTGCCAGGTTACCACCTCATTATTCAGCGCAAGCAGCAGAACTGGTGGCCCTCATATTGGCTCTTTAACACAGCGTAGGAAAGAGAGTGACAATATACTGCAGCAGTGCCTATCTGACCTCAACAGTACATTCAGGATTGGCCAGATGGCTCTGGAGAGGATACAGGAGAGCTGATGGAACTCCAGTACAACACACCCTAATATTAGGAGATCTAATCAAAGTGATAACATACCTGCAGGAGCTAGCATTGGTAAAGTGCCAGTCACAAACTAAAGGGAATATGCAATATCAAGAGGAATTGAAGCAGTGGATTATGAGACAAAATGTGTGTCATATTTTGGAGAATTGTGGGAATTGAAGGAGAGGGCACAGGCCACGGGAGGAGCAAAGCAAATGGTGTTGAAAGAAGGGTACAATTACCTACCAGAAACACAAATCGTGGAACTACAGGGAGCTGCAACTAAGGATGAAAAGGAACTCTGGGTAACAAGAGGGTGTTCAATGTCCTCCACAGATGCCTTAGGACAACAAAACAACACTGGGAAGGTGGTCATACCACTTGTGTTACTGAAAACAGCATTGACGCAGTTGCATTATCCAACGCACAGAGGGAAAGAGGTCATTGCAGCACGTATATGAGAATCATGGTTCTGTCCTAACTTAAATGAGCATGTGGCAAATTTTATCAGAAATTGTTTGACGTGCCAACAGTTCACTGCTGGGCAGACACCGAGAATTGTGATAGGAGCCATACATAGACACAAAGGCCCATTTATATATCTCCATTTGGACTATGTGGACATGATCCAAGTATGTCAAGGATACCACTACATAATCATGGTTGTATGCCCATTTTCAAGATGGATAGAGACTGAACCCTGTTCCAATGCTGATGCTCTCTGAGTATTGCCAAGACGGGGTGTTTGTGAGGTCCTGAGGTCTGACAATGGCCCTCACTTCACCAATGAATTGTTCAATCACATCACTACCCTGCTAGGAATAAAACACACATTTGTATGTGCGTATCACCTGCAAGAAAATGGGGTGTGTGAACATCTCAATGGCCTCCTAGAGGAGCGCCTTGCCAAAACTCAGCAGAGCAGCAAGAAGAGCTGGCTTCACTGTTTGCCCTTGGCACTATTCAAAATGCGCAACAAGCCAGGGTCCGACCACCACTTAATAGCCCATGGGGAGGTGACGAGACGGCGCATGGATCTCCCACTGGCTCCTCCCACTAGGGCACTAAAGGATTGTGAAAATGTTGCTGAAATATTGGGTCAAGAAATGTTCGATTATGTCACTTCACTAGTTTATAGCGCTTCTTTTATCTCTCGCCAGATACCGCACACCCAAGGCAGGTCAGAAAACAACATACAAGAGAGTGCTGATGTCAAAGAGCAGGACATTCCCACAGAACATTTAGTGCAGATAGGTGACCTAGTCTTATTAAAAAAAACGTACTAGGTGCTGGAATGCACCCCGGTTTACAGGCCCTCATGTTGTTGAGGCAGTCACCGACCGAGTAGTACACTTAGAAGGGAAGATAGTCTGGAGCCACTTGCAGGACATCAAGCCCTACAAAGCATCGGCTTGGCCCAGAAGCACATCTGCAGAGATCAACAGGGCCAACGATACACCTATCAATGATCTACAAGAATGCACAAATATTTCAAATACCCCTGATCTACAGACTGTTGGCCACCCTATAGCCAGGCGTTCCCAAATGACTGAAATACCCACAGCCATGTTGGTTCCAATCGACCAATAAGAAACACTGTTCCACCCACTGCCTAAAACATATGCCCAGTACCAAAACTACAACTTGGCTACCTGTACACATTTGACAGCAGTAACACAATTTAACCTTCTTTTCCTTTTTTCCGCACATGCAGGTTATTCACATTTAACAGCAGTAACACAATTTAACATTCTCTTTTTTTTTTCTCACACATGCTGGTTGATGTGACTGTTGACAACTTAGTTAGGGAAGTAGCTTGATGTTACCTCCCATTGATCACCCGAAGCATTTTCCAAGCAATTAGTCAATGCTATAAGAAGACCCAGACACTATAGAACAGGATCCCCTGAGAAATACTTCCTGGTATTCATAGAGTATTTGACCCAAACATATCCTCAACTCGAACACAGTGCATATCCCGTCCTGCCCACATTATGTTACCCATCCATACAGAAAGTCTGGGAGGAAATATGTGTATGGGCACTTAGTGATTACTTAGTTTACAGAGCTTGAATGATACTCACAACTACTAAACAAATAACGCTTTTTCTTACGAGTTTCAGGCTGCAACTTTATCATCTCTTCAGCTGCTCACAAAAGCAGTGTAAGTGGTTATGATGAATAAAATAAAGATCACAATAACTGTTGTGTGGTTCGTATTATCCACTGGGCTCTTGGGTACAATTTTATGGCAGATGTATTTTGCTATGCATGCCACTGCTGTGTCCCCTACTAACACTCCCCCAATGCAAGCAGTAAGGACAACCATGTCAGGTGGAAGAGAAGACACTGCTGAGAAGGTAAAGAGAGGTAAGCACAGACATGAAGGGAGTTAACATGTATCTCCAGACACAGAACATGTAAAAAACACAATGTCCACAATTGGCAACGATACGACCAGCGAGAGCTGTTATGTCTGTTCCTTAATACCCTATGCCATGAGTGCCTCCAGAACCTTTGTAGAAACAGAAATACCCGCAGCAACAGTGCAATGCATGATGTATCTAGCAATGTTCGAGACGTAAGGAAGATTTTCAAGGGAAAACAGCAACATTAAGGTGGATGTCCAAGGGGACCTCTCCATACCAAGACAATATATTAAGACATTACCCATGTTAAACAAATACTGGCAGCTAAGTGAGGGGTTGCAATACATCACTGAAGGACCTGTGAAAGGAGAAACAAATACTATCACACTGGAGTACTTGTCATGCCCATGGACAAAAGTAAAGGAAATAGGAGGAGAACCTGGTTGCTGGGAAAAGCATCAAATGCTGATCTATGGTAGAGTATATACTAATGATGGATGGGAAGACAAAGTAGTGGGACGCAAGGCACTGGCTGTGACAAAATCTGCAGTAAATTAGGTACAAGAAGAAAATGACAAATGCCTCAAGAAATGGGACAGAATTCCAAACTTAATGACATGGGTGGATAATGAATCTGGACCATAAGACACCAACTCTCTTTTATCAACACAACAGCGATGAAGAAGTAGGAGAAAACGCAGGATGCCAAAGGATAGATAAAATACAGGAAATGGGAGCAGGAACAGGGGTGCTGATGGACCACTATTGGGCATGCAGAGCCAAAGCATATGAAAAGCTGCCACCAAATATGGGAGGCGTGTGCTCCCTAACACACATCAACATGCCCCCATTGGTGGTACCGAAGAAGGACGTGAAGCTTTATGACTTTCCAAAAATGGAAAACAACAATTGAAAAAAAAGATCACTGCATACTATGTCATCTGTCCAAACAGACAACACTGACCAATAGAAGAGACTGAACAGGATAAAGAGAGGGGGGAATTACTTCTCAGGAAAATCAGAAAATGCATTGGACGAAATACCAGCATCACACAGACTGTTTAGCAGAACACAAATGTTCTTCACATCACTAATCCCCAAAGTACAGACATACTCAAACGCCAAATGGTTACAGCTCATTTGCTGAGAGTTGATGGTAACTATAAACTCAACAGTGAATGGGTTCAACGCCATAAAAGAAGAGCTCAGAGTGATAAGGTTAGTGGCGCTCCAGAATAGATACATTCTGGATGTCCTCACAGCTATGGAAGGACGAGTTTGCAAAAAGATAGTGAGTTCCTGTTGCACATTCTCTCCTGCCAACAAGGAAGATAACGGAAGTCTCTCAGGTGCAGTTACACAATTGGCCCAGAAGATGCACACAAAAATGGAAGTTAAAGCAAAGGGTACAGGGAGGGATAAGAGCTGGGTGGCATATTTCTTGTCATGGATGCCGACCTGGTTGGCTGATAGACCAAAAGTGATAGTAGGAGCTCTATCACTGGGAGGGATTAAGATATGTATTGACAGGTGCAAGAAGACGACAGAAGAAGTGATGGAGATGCAAGGGGGAGCAATGGATGATATTGTGAAGGAAAGAGAAAGACTAAGAGAAAAGATAGCAGAATCTGACCTATTTCCACCAGGAATGAAGATAGACAGCCCACACAACCCGAAGAAGTAGGCAGGTAAATGGGTTTGGTGCAAACCTGAAGGTAGGTGCGTCTACATGTATTGGTCATTTGACAATCATCTTAAGAACTATGGCCATCTTGCGGGGATAATGAAGGCGTGGCAGTTGGTGTACGATGGAGGAGATTGTGGTGGTCTGGTCGACAAGTCAACCAGAGGGTGTACTGAAGAGGGGAGGTCAAACTATACCGCCGTCCCAGAAGACACCACAACCGGAAGAAGAACTAAAGACAATATGGCCACCGATCTTACAAACTCGCACCAATCCCCACTGCATCCATGATGGACAAGTACCATAAGAAATACCCCCTTGTTCGACTCTACAACCCAGGAGCAGTTCGTACATTACCCAGAGTGGATGAAGACGCCCAAGACGGAACCAGGGACAGCTATATGGACAGAATCGACCAAAGCACTGAGAAGCCATGCCTCAAGTCATTAGAGACCACATGACCTAGCAGCGTCAGGCATGAAGCACATGTGCCAATCTGCACATTTGGGACACCCACACACCCAAATACACGAAGAACACATGCATACATTTCTATGAGGTAGAGGACAGTGACATGCACAAACTGTCTGCACATTTATTATTTTTGCCACAAGCTTACCGCAGCAATGCAGAAAACCACCAGAAGCAAGAAGATCATGTGTACATGCTTGCAGATGCTTACATGCAAATAAACCCATGGACTGGCAGGAGCACTCAAGGGACCTGACGGAGCCATAACACACTTACCTATGGATGCTATACAGAAGGCAAATACAGGAGGAAGCAGACTATGGCTTAGGAAATCATAGTAGGCCACAACCTTCTCAGAAAACCTGAAGTCATGCTGGGTGCTGTGCTCCCCTAACCATTCCCTTACTGTGGCTATTATCTATCGGCCACCTGGCCAAATCTCCTCCTTCCTCTCTGAGTACGCGGACCTCTCCTCCTCAATCCTGGCCTCAACCACTCAACTCCTCCTTCTTGGGGACTTCAACATCCACCTGGATGACCCCTGTCCTTTCTCTGTACTCTTTCGCTTCCTCTGCGACTCTCTCTCACTCACTATTCTCCCCTCTGGCCCTACTCATTCTGCAGGGTACACTCTGGATGCTCTGATCTCCTCAGACCTTCCTCTCTCTCTCCCTGGAGTGATCACTGTCTCTTCTCCTCCCACCTCTCCCTCCCTACCCCTTTGGCCAAGCCACTTCCATCACTGCCACCCACCTTCTCGGTCATCCGACCCATGAATCGCGTGTCAGTTGAGGCTTTCGCCGCCACGCTCCACTCTGCTATATCTGATACTCTTGATATTCTTGCCCCTGTCATGAGAATCTGCCTGAAGCCCAAAGCCAAGTACAACTCCTGTTATGACTCAGACCTCATCACCCTAAAACACAAGTGCAGGGTAGCCGAGAGGAAATGGCGTGCTTCATGTACATCCTCTGACAAACTGGCCTGTCGCCTGCGCCAAAGGCAATACCGGCTCTCTGTCCTAAGCAAGAAGAGAGCTCATATCCAAGCCCGCGTCTCTGCAGCATCTAACAACTCGGCTGAACTCTTTAAAATCTGCAAGGAACTGGCTAATCCTGCCACTGTCTCTACCTCTGCTGTCCCTTCCCAGGCCCTCTGCACAGTACTGGCTTCTCACTTCATCTCTATAATTCAGGACATCCTGTCCACTCTCTCCTCCTATCCCCCCCCCCAACTCCCTGCTCTTCCTCTGGCCCTTCTGCAGCCACCCCTCCTCCCTCCTTCTCTGCCATTCCCCTGTTCTCAGCTGACAAAGTTTCTAGACAAGTCTGATCTATGAAAGTCACCTTGAAACAGGTTCACCACTGTTCCTCCAAAACTATCAAGGACCACATTGACTCTCTGGCTCCTGCCCTGGCTGACTTCTGCAATTACTCCTTCGCCACTGGAGTCTTCCCATCCCCCCTGAAGCACTCCCTTGTGCACCCTCTTCTTAAGAAACCCTCTGCCGATCCCTCCTGCCTGGTTAACTATCGCCCAATCTCCATCACTCCCTTCCTGGGCAAGCTCCTGGAAAAACGGCCCATCTCCCACCTTAATCTCCACACTGAATCTGTTGGTTGTCTTCATGACCATCAGTCTGGCTTCAGAGCTGCCAGAAGCACTGAAACTGATCTCCTGAACATCCATGAAGACCTGCTCTCCACCCTTGACTCTAACACCCCTTGTGTCCTCATCTTGCTTGATCTCTCTTCTGCCTTTGACACTGTCAACCATGCCATCCTGCTCAACCGTCTCCAGATAACCTGGGTATCACTGGTCAGGCCCTGGCGTGGCTGACTTCCTTCCGCTCTGACAGACCCACCAAGGTCCAACTTGGGTAGTTCCTCTCTGCTCTCTTTTTCTCTACCTGTGGTGTCCCTCAGGGGGTCTAACCTCTCCCCCTAGCTTTTCAAGCAATACCTTGCACTCCTTGCCCACTGCATCGCCGCTCTCTGCCCCAACTTTCAGTGCTATGCAGATGACACCCAGCTCATTTTCAGGATCCCCTCTGCATCCTCCTCTCCTTCCCTCATCTCTGACTGTCTGTCTGCTATCCATGAGTGGTGTGCCGCAAATGACCTCTGCCTTAATGCCAGTAAGACTGAGATTCTCCTCATCTGCACACCTGCTCCCTCCTTCCCTGTATCTCTCTGGCCAGCCTCTCTTGGCCTCTTCCAGCTCCCACCTGCAAGGCAAAAAATCCTTGTGGTCATCTTCGACTCCACTCTCTCCTTCTCTCCTCACATCTCGGACATCTCTAAGAAGTCACACTACCGGCTGCACCTCCTCAGAGGTATTCTTCATTTCCTCACCTTCACCCAGAAGCTCACTGTCTCCAGAGTTCTGGTCCTCTCTAGGTTGGACTATTGTAACAGCCTCTTTCTAAATCTGCCTGCTTCTACTCTCCACCCTCTGCAAATTATCCAGAACACGACTGCGAGACTTGTCCTTGGCCTCAAGCCCAGGGATCGTATATCTCCAGGCCTGAAATCTCTACACTGGCTCCCAGTGGCTGTCAGGATTAAGTTCAAAACCCTCTGTAACGTTCACAAGGCCTTTTGGGGCCTGGGGCCTCAAAACCTTCGACTAACTCTTCCTAAATATTTTCCCTCTCGAGCACTTTGCTCATCCGCCTCCAACCCCCTCAGGGTCAGTCACTTCTCTAACCAACAAGTTAGTGGTAGATCTCTTTCTTCGGCTGGCGCCTTCCTCTGGAACAGCCTCCCTGGCTCCCTCTCACTTGAGGAGAATCATCTCTGGTTCCGGAAACACCTCAAAACCTTCATCTTTGCTTCTGTTTTTCTCCTCCTCTCCTCTGCTGACCTCCTGGCTGTAACCTGAACTGCACTGGCTACCTGGACACCCTCTGATCTTGGGCCCAGGTCCTTCGCCTGCCAGCGGCAGACACATGCACTGCCCACCTGGCACCCTCTCGCACTTGGGGACTGTTTCTGTATCCCCACAGTCACCCTATCAGCCCTTGACACCGATGCCCGCACTTACCCTGCACTTTCCACTTGCTGGCCATTTACTTACTTATTGTTATCATCTTCCCATGTACAGCACTTTCCCTTCCCCCTTCCCACGCACTTGCGCGATCTGAATGACACCTGGCCTAGTAGGATCGCTGTCCGTCCTCCCTCTGTTCCCCTCCCTTGCCTTGTTGCGCCTCACGTAGGCACGTTATAAATGCCATACCATATCATATCATATCAAGTAGAACTACTGCATGGGGAACAAGGCCACTACCAAGGCTGCACTGTTGCAAACTGACATTCTCTACCCTGAACCGAAGTAACAAAGGCAGCAAAGAAGTATAATCCTACTTAAATGCAGAATAATTCAGAACTCCAGAGCTCACAAACACGGTATCTAGGCACGTGACCCAGCCAAGCTGACAGTAGGCCAAGAATTGGCAGCTAGGAATAAGCAACCATCTCACTGACCAGACAATAATCACAACAAAATGGTTAAACTCGAGCTACAGTTATGCGCTGGGAAAGGAGCACTCTCACGGCAATAATGGTCTACACACGGTTTCATCACAGACACATAGTTGCACATAGCACCGTGAACAGGTGCAGTCCGAGCTGGGAATTGATTTTGTCCCAAGCCTGGAGGCTCACAGCTCAGCCAATCACAGTTTATGGCCCTTGCATGGGTAGCTGGGGCCACCGACCAATAATTGGATCCACATACTGTAAAAATGTGTAAGTAACAGTTTTCGGGGATGGACTAGGTCTGACACCTGGCATAGTAACATTCAATTCACTATCAGCTATAGGTGCTATTATAGGGGACTACCACTCAGTAACCAATTCGGAGTGAAGATAGGTTTCTGGAGAAGGGCCCAGGGTGTGACGTACTTGTGACATAATATTCTACTAAAGCTGGCCTGTGAGCCAGAGTTCCTCGAGCTGTGCCTGGATTTGACTATGTGCATCTGATCCCTGTTGGTTTGTTGGTTGTAATAAACCTCAGTTGAACTTGCTACTTGTCTGGACTTACATTCCTTTTGGGATTGGGATGGAGTTAGGCCTTCCATGAGTTTGTCATCCGTTGACTCCTTGCAACAAACCCTGCTTGCCTAGGAGACCCTCCTAACAAGTGTATATGGAATTATATTCTATTTTGTTAAATGAATTAATATCTATTATCAGATATTGTCATTATATGCAAAGTACATGCCAGATGCTACGATAATTCAGTATCCAAAAATCCAATAGATGCAAGTCACTTTCAGTGCACAGGAGCATTAATGCTTTAATTAATGATATGTTATTTATATAGCACTGTACATAGCACATATTCAATTACAATTATAATCCCAACCGAAGATGGTACTCATTTATCAACCTCTGAAGAATGAAAGGCAGAGATGGCCTTGTCAGGATTTGAACTTATGACCTGCAGATCATACACAGATGGCAGCTGCGAGCGCTCAATCCACTGAGCTGTCTTACCGCTTTGCTGTTAGAAATGCAATGCTACCATAAGAAAACATGTCAAAACTGGCTCCACAATGTAGGCCAGTAACATAATAATACTTATCATGTTTGCTGCAGCTGTGCTGATGCACTTTAAAAAATGCTGAACAGTAGACCCAAAAACCTATCTGAAAAAATCAATCCAAAGAAGCAATAATGGAGTGCACGATTTGCAAAGAAAAACAGCTTTAATACATACAAATTATGACCAGGATATTCAGACAGCTTCTTAGAACTGAACAGTATTTAAAGACAAAAAACACAACATTTGAATACATAACAAGTATCAAGTACATGTTATTCCCACGTTCCCTACTGGCTCTCACATATATGAAATTTAAACACAACCTACATTTCCACGCTCCATTGGTTAGTAGATTACCCATGATCGTCCTAACATGATCATCCTAAATCCAGCCCCATATAAATGACCTCATTGTGCAGTTTGCAAAAATACTCCATTGTGATTGGCTGAACTTATACATGTAACATTTCCTAAAATGGCATACCCACATCGGTCAATACAAATTCATGTAACTTCTGATGTGCAGTCCCACCGAAACAACCCAATCATGTAGTGAGTGTGAACAGTGAAGTCAGCAAATTAGATAAAGTACTATCCTCTCCCATTAGTTTAGCTAATTTGGCAATTCAGACAGTTCCCCGGCCCTGTATCAGTATACTCTGCAACATGTTTTGCAACTGCCGTTTTAAAACATGTTGCTATCCCTGGCACACATTGTTCTGGCTATCACTTGGGAACCAAGAGGCTTCATAAAAAAATAACTGAGGCCCCACTCTTTGAAAACTAATTTCTGACATGTATGTGTACTACCAGGCCATTGTACTGCAGACCCAGTTGTCCCAACATGCCCTAGCGTGCAGTATAACCACTATCTGGTTTGGCACTTTTGGCAATGTCTCCACCCTAGGCTTTTGTTCAGACCAAAATAGGTCCTTCACAACTATTGTACTTATCTATTGTTGCGAAGACAAACTGTTATTCTCAGATCTCCTGCAACAATAAGTAATATATGTGCTGTACCTCACCCTTCCTCCAGGGTCCTTGGAATGATGAACGCTTGCTTGGGGAAGCAGGAATAAAATGTAGTAAAATGGAAGGACAGAGGCTCACAAGTGTTCTGAATGTCAGAAATATTCAACTCTGACAGGGCCTAGTTCAAAATGGCAGGACTGTGGCTAATGTGGCAAGGGCTAAACAAAGCAAGGTCTATTGCCCAAATGAACCATTTAAATGATTTTGCAAACCGCACATTTGTGGCAAGAGGCCCTTATGCTAATGAAACCTGTAACAATATCTTGTGCTGCCCTTCATTCCACTAGGTAACCCGTATCCTAGTGCTCTCGAGAATGAAGCGAAATAAATGGCCTGAAATGCTGCAACGAATGACAGAAACACTGACTCTAAAATGGCCAACTGTTCATACTAATGGAATTCCTGCAGTTTGTACTTCCCTTCACGTTTAGGGCGTTGCACCTGCAGTAAGAAATGCCTGGACTGGCATCACCACAATGACAATCTAACAACTTAATAATCATGCTTATTTTATCATAGATGCCCAGAAAAATATGCAACGCCACCTAAGGACTGGCTGTACCCAAATGCCAGTGTAGCCTAATAATTACACTTATTATGATTGTTTTATCAGAGATTCCCAGAAAAAAATGTCAAACCATAGCATCTAATGGCTAGTCTAGCTGCAGCAAAATACTGTTACGCTCACCTGATATCCACGGGGATGCCACTGAGCCCTGGCTGGAAGATTAGCACTCTCGAACCCTCTCCCTTGATAGTGTGGATTGATTCCCACCTCCATCAGCATTGAATTCCTCCCTTAAGTCTCTCTCCTCACCTTAATATTAGGTATGGTGTGCTCTCCGTCCTGTGTCTTTGTGCAGGGGCGCGTTGGAGGTGTGGGCATTCGGCGACCTAGTTGCTTCACTGGTGCGTTGCCCAGTGTTCGGGTCCAGGTTTGCTGTAACTCCGATTTGCTTGATGAGGTAGGTACTACTATTTTACAGTCTTTTATATTCCCCTTTTCCTCTTTTGCCTTTTTGTTGTTATTAATGTCTCTAGTTTCTTTCCCTCAGATGAGTTGGAGAGTTTTGGCGTTGCAGTACTGTATAGGATGAGAAGGTAAGTGAATGCGTGGTGCGCAGTGCTTTCTTGCCTTTTCTTTTGCTAAATTGTGCCTGCGCCGCTTCCTTTGCAGGTCGTTATGATGTTCCGGGCCACTGTGATGTTCCGAGATCAAGGAGAGACTGCACCTGGTAAGTGGTTTTCGTTGTCCTTGCGTGGTTGTGAGCAAGCGCTCACTAATAATGTCTCTCTTTGTCTTTTTCAGGTTGCTGCAGCGTTCTGAATATGGATGCGACGTCGTGATGAAGAATTCCCGGATCGCGTGTATTCAGGGGAGCAGCTCATGGTAGTTTGAAGATGGAAGATTCAAGACCAAAGCCAGGCTGCTACTTACAGGTAAGCGCTGAATAATGGTGTTCTTCTTCTTCCAGATACAGGATTCAGCATGTAGCAGGATGCAAGAAACACTGGAGATCAGAACTGGACACAGTGAGCATTACGCTGCTAACTGCAGAATAACCCAAAGCATGTGCTACTGTTTGGGTGTGGCTTATATAGCCCAGGTAAAGTAGTTCCAGGTAACGTAGTCCCAGGCCTGGCCACAACTGAAGCACTATGTGAGTGAATCCATGTTAACTGAAGTCCCAATCAAAATGTTGTCCTTCACATAACAGTATGAGCCTGGTGCCAAAATACTTGTCTAGACACGTAATAACTATGATGCATACTTCATTATAGATGCCCAGAAAAATATGCTATGATGCATAAAATGTCATGTCGCATTAAGAAATGACTAGACTGGCTGTACCAAAATGCAAGTCTAGCCACTAATAACACATATCATGCCTATTTTATCATTGATGCCCATTATGTGATAGCACACCCACCTCATGCCTCAGCCTCCCAACATATCCCCTCTCCCTCACACTCTTATCCTCCAACCACAAAATCAGCTCCTTTGCCTAGCGTTACCTCCATATCCCTCTAAGCAAAAAGAGATTATAGACTTGTGGAAAATGGTAGAGGATCTAGTAGATACCACTGGGTGTGTGCCCCGATGCAAAGATATCGGTCACTGCCTGCCACCACCCCACCCCATATCGACCAACCCAAATAGAATTACACACCCATAGACCAAATCACAGAAAGAGTTAGAGGAAGCATTGGATGCGACCCAAGTGCAGTTGGCCTGTTTGAGGGCAATAAAAGAAGGGGAGAGCAAACCAGGGTGTGAGTTGGATGCTTGTAGGGCTGGAGACATTTTGTTTAGATGGCATAGCACTGCTATTGATAATGTAAGTGTTGAGAAGCCCGGTAGTGTAGATCAAGGAGCAGAAAGTGCAGGTTATGGGACAGTGAGGTCAGACAAGGAGGCACATCAATATGTGCAGGAAGGGGAATGGGACAATGTGGAAGAATTTGAAGAGTGTGAGGCACAAGGGGATCCAGAAATCACACCAAGGGTAGAAAGCTTGTGGTGCTCGCAATTGAGGAGCAGGTTTCGGCGGGAAGTATCAAGGAAAAATGGAAGTGATAGACGGAAACCGAGGTGGGGAGTGGGTGCACAAATGCCGTTATTGCATAAGAGACCTGGGAGTCAATTATGTGCCATGCACACAGATGGATAAGAATAATTGGATCAAAACACCCCCCCTTACTGCCGTGGATGGGAAGTGAATATATGTATTTTATTTGAGAAGTAGACCGCAGGAATACCTTTGATGGTGGAAGAAATGAAGAGTTTACTTGTTGCAATTGTGGAGGACCAGGCTGGGGAAGTCTGGCTAACGACAGGTTATTCAGGTGTGAAGTTACATGATGAAGCACACAATGGTGTCCATTTAAACAATATTAGAGCACAGGTGTGGGGCTCACTGCAATGGGCATACCCTGACACACCAGACTTGACGTCCATAAAGCAATACACCATGGGGGATGATGAAAATGCAACTCAGTACATTTTAAAAGTTAAAGGGATGTGGTGATCAGAGACGGGTGACCAGTGGGAAAGATCAGTTCCTCTTTTCCATGTAGTTATAAAGAGGGGATTGCCAATGGAAGTAAAGAAAGCTGTTACGTTCACCTGGTCTCTGCGAGGGCGTTGGGGCACGATTGGAGCCCTCCCTCGACTTGGCTCCCCTTTGTCAGCTATCTTCCCCAGCTGCTGCAGTGTAGGCTGTTCTGGATGCTGGTGTTGCCCATTTGAGAAGTGAGAGGCAATGAGAATGGCGTGAGCGTGTCGCGAATTCCCTCGATCGTTTCGTGCCAACATGTAGTGCACAAGAGTTTTCCCATGCAAGCTTACCTGTTGTTTTATAATGCTGTGCTCTCGGTCCTGCTTCCTTCAGCAGTGGCGCGTAGAGTAGACCTAGTTGCTTCAATGGCCCAAGGAAGTGACGATCCAGACTGGCTGCGACCAATCCACTTGGAAGGTAAGTCTTTTGTTGTGATTATTGTTCGTTTATTATAATGTCTTTGGCAGTGAGTCTTTTTCCTTGATTGTAAAATAATAAAATAATTCTTGCAATGTCTCTTCTCTTCCCAATAGGTGTGCAGATGGTAGATCGGAATCGTGGAGTGGTTCTGGGGATTCCCTAGGATGATGGAGCTCTCAAATCAGCAGGTAAGTTGGCCGTTATAATGGAGTTCTAAATTCAGGTATGGAGAGGCCAAGTGTTTGTTATTTATAAGATTGCTAACCTGTTGCATTCTTTTTCCCTTGCAGGAGCGGTCAGGTGGCGTGGAGCAGAGTCTGGAGACTCGAAGGCCGATCTGCGGCCCCGGATGAAGATACTGCAGAGATGAAGAAAAGAAGAGGAGCTCCCATGTCGCTGGCCTTCCGGATGGGGTGAGGAAAGGCCCTGACTCCGATGGCGGTGGAAAGCAGGTCTGGTGCACACACAGCGATAGATCAACTGAAATCAGGTAAGGTGCGCCTTCAGCGATGAAGAGGCTGGAATAAGGTAAGATGCGCCTTCAGTGATGGAGTTGCTGATCTCAGGTAAGTTGTGCCTTCCGCGATGGAGTTGCAGGCTTCAGGTAAGATGATCTTCAGAGGTGGAGTAACAGAAACCGAGCTGAGGAACAGCGGTAAGTGGCATGCTGCAAAGCAGAATAACGTGGGCATGTGGTTGGGCTGGCCTTAAATAGGCTGGCTCTGGCCCCTTCCTTTGGCCCGCCTTGTGGCTCCACCTTGCCCCTCCCAGGGATTCTTGCACGTGCCTCCCAATGATGTTCTATGGCCATGCCCGGCCCTGATGCACGTGCCGTAGGCACAGAGTATGCAAAGCACATGAGTCTATGAGCCTCGCACCAGAGATGCCATGACTGGGTCCATTTGGACCCTGAGGGTGAGGAAGGCCTGGGCTCTTGCCCAATGGCCATGAAAAAAGCGCTTGACAAGATAGTCTACATAGAGGTAAAGGGGTGGCCCGAGATTCAGACTATAATATTAATACACCTTTGCAAAAGGATTAAAGAGCAAGAAACAGCAACAGCTCAAAGGTTGCAGGTAGAGGAAGCAAAATGAGTGCAGAAGAAGTTAGCTACAATAGCAGTGGAAGGGGTGATGTTGGCGAACACTGAGACAAATTCAGCAGAGCTGGCTGCAGCACGTACACATGTAAGGATAGCAGCATTTTGGCCAGGTGGAGGACAGGGGCATTGGGGTGGCAGACTTCCCAATCAGTATCCTGAGTGGCACCAAGGAGGTCAGCAGCATGGAAGAGGAGGGCTTCAAGGGAGCAGAGGGGTGAAGGGATTTTGTCGGAATGGGACCCAGAGTTGGTATGAGGCCCTCTCAGTATTGGAGCTGTGCAGAGTGGGGACATTTTGCAAGAGAGTGTAGAAACAGGCAGGAGGTGGGGTGTAACACATACAATCAACCTGTCACAGCACTAACAGAGCCACTCAGGTTCACCTCCATACCTTATGAAACACCAGGCCTGCACCCAGTTGCCACCAATGCCCCACACATGTAGGCCCAAGTGCTACCTAATGTGCAACCTCAAGCAGCCCAGCAGAACATGTTGTACAGAGGCCAACTGCCCACACCCAATGCAGTGCCGAATTGAATGGTAGCACCTTACAGAGCGGTCAGTGTCATGGGAGGAAACCCCTTCACATTCCCAGTTATTTATACATATCCTAATTAAGACAGCCCAGAGAAAGCTCTTGCATGCCCAGTCATGTCCATTACTACCCACCCTGACATGGAACTATTGGTGGGCGCTGAGATAGGTAATAAGAAATCCATCTTTGTGGTCAACACAGGTACCACTAATTCATGCATCAGTGAGGGAGAATTTCCATTATAAGGTGAAACTCTTGACATACAGGGATTCTATGGAGCTGTCGCCAGGGTTCCTTACACAGAAGATGTAGCTATCAAAATAGGAGGAAAAGTGGTGCGTGCACCCTTACTGTATCCCCACTCCTCCCTGATACATTTATTGGTAGGAGAATTGTTGTGCAAATTGAACATGACCATTTTCTTCATGGACCGTGGGGTGGTATGTGCCACCCCAGGCATGTGTGCTTTAAGGGCCATCGTCATCATACAGGCCAGAGCAGGGGAGGTGGTGGTTTTTGGCATCCCCATGGACCCGGACATGTTTGTGAACGGGAGTACAGTATTGCTTGATGCAGGGCCCCAGATTGGCAAGTCGTGTTTCATCTTATCACCCATGGTAACCACAGAACTTGTGGCAGGTATGATACTTTCCCTAGATTTACATGGTCTGACTGTTCAGCTAAAAGGATTGTTGTGGTGGGCATGGACTCTGATGGGTGCAAGTTGCATACTGTATTGTGCATTGATCCAACGGTGCCACTCAAAGAAATGACAGATGCAGAATTGTTTGAATATCAGGTGACGATGGGGAGATTGTGTTTTTCAATTTGCCTTCCTTGTGACACTATGGTGCAATATCGAAAGGTGCAATGTTCCTTGATGGTGCTTGTCACCCTGGCCCCCTTCACTGACAGCAACTTGGAGCAGGTCCCAGAGAGATTATGGACAGCTAATGCGCACAATGTATGGCTCTTGCAGTGGGTGGCACCAGTCTGAATAACACTCAAGCCAGGTGCAGTGTTATTCCAGGCTAAACAGTACCCCTTGTCCAAATAGGCAGAAGAGGGCATACAGGACACCATTGTGGCACTTCTGAATCAGGGAAGAATAGTGCCATCCACCTCCCCATACAACCCAGCTATCTATCAGATTAAAAAAGGGGGAGTTGAAGGATGATACAGGATGTTTGCGCTCTAAATGACATTGTCTAGGCAACATTTCTGGTAGTTCCAAATCCGGCAATGATACTGTTTAGCATCCCCAAGGAGTTGACCCACTTCACTGTTGGAGATCTTAAAAATAACCCTTTTCACCAGAGCTTTGCACTCTGATTCACAGTACCGCACTGCATTCACACATGGGGAATGTGTTTTTAGCGCACAAGATTGCCCCAAGTGTACTGTGAGCCCCCCATTTTTTTCAACGGAATACTGCATGGAAACATTCAAGTGCCCAGTACCATCATTCAGTACATTGAGGATTTGCTGGTGTGTAGTGACTGTGAGCAGCAGTGCTGAAAGGACTCTATCACCCTCCTTCAGCTGCTGGTATATGAGGGATACAAAGTAAAGAAGGCAAAGTTACAATATTGCCTCCAAGAAGAACTTTATTTGGACTGCTGACATCTGTCCATTGGGAAGAAAATGATATCCGGTCGCGACACCTCAGTGCGCTGCACTCCCCATCCCAAGACTGTCAAAGAAATTCAGAAATGTCTAGGGTTGTGTAATTACTAGAGAACATGGATCTTAGATTATACTGTGTACACAAGGACCCTGTTGCCGGGCCTCAAAGAGGCTCAGAAAACAGACCCTATGATTGCATGGACAGAAGACATGCTTGCCAGTTTCTCTGATTTGAAGGAGGTAATTTCCTTGGCCTATTACAGCAGAGTGCTAGTTTTGGCAATGCAAGGCCAGTTCCCATGCAAACAAGCGAACAAGTGCTTGCTGAGGCTGCATTTGCTATTGGGAAAAGCTCCATGATTATCATGGGGTGTTCTGTAACACTGTACGTGGAGCAAGCAGTGTTTAATGACTTGGAACCCTAAAAATGAACCCTGACCATGCAGTGGGCATCCCCGTGTGATATCATCCTGTCCAGCCCTACCATTCATATAGTGAGGTGTAAGACTGTCAATCCTTCCACCTTTCTGACAGAACTGTGCACTGAGTAAGACCTTGCGATGCACAACTGTGTGACATTTGAGGGAGAATAGGACAACATCCCAAAAGCAAGGGACAGCTAACTGAAGGGGGGTGATTTTCAATGACAGTCAGCAACAAACAAACACAGAACAGGTTTGAGGCATACTGGAGCAGCAATGGTCTGCCTAGTAGATGGGATCTATGAGGTATTGGTACAGAAAAGGCTATCCATGCACTATTTGGCCCAAGCGGCAGAACACATAGTGCTTATTGAGGTGCTTCTAGCATCTTAAGGGTGCTGTGTCACCATTTATTCTGGTTTGGCTTACATCACCACTACGGTGCATGCAGGCCTTGCCCATTGGAAGAGAAGAGGTTTTTGCAGGGCCAACAGGTCCCTGATTCAGCATGCTGCACTGCTGAATAAATTGACTCATGCACTATCACAGCCTTCTCTAATGGTGGTGGTAAAATACATCACCCATACTAACTTTACAGATGAGGTCGCACTGGGTAAAGCAGCCACGGACAAGGCGGCCAAGCAAGCAGCATATCTACTGGTGCCAAGTGTTTCTGATTACACAGTGGTAGCAAAGAGCAGGGAACAACTGCCAGACTGCTACAGTTCCTTAATGATTGCTCAACTAATTGAATTGCAGGGACAGGTCCCATAGGAGGAAAACAATTTATGGTTGAAAAAGGGATGCAAGAAGTCTCCCACTTATCTATTGTGGCAACAGGAAACATCGGGTAAAGCACTTATGCTACACAAGTTACTGATTTTCGCATTCGACAAGCTGTCAAATCCTTCCCTTGGGTCAATACAAGATATTGCTGCAAATATACAAGAGGATTTGCTTGTCCCCAATTTGCAGGAGGCAATTACTAAAATGGTCATCAACTGTCAAACTTACAGTAGTGGTCTCACGTTGAAAACAATTCGAGGTACACTGCCCTGCCCTACTGGGTCACTTCGCAAATTACATATTCATTATGCATATATGGGTGAAAGGTGCAATGGGTCACGCTACTTTATAATTGTTGTGTGTTCTTTCTCACAGTGGGTGGAGGGTGGTCCTTGTGTACAACCAGGTGTGCAGCCAGGTTTTTGGTCAGAAAGGATTTCCCTCGATAGGGTGAGTGCAAAGATTTCATGTCTGACAATGGCACACACTTTTTCAATTGGGTCTTCAAAATGATCACTGCATTATTGTGCATTAAGCATCCGATGTGTACAATTTACCACGCCAAGGCCAACCGGGTTGTGGAGAGGATGAATGGTCTTCTAAAGAGAATGTTGGCTAAGCTTTGCACCACCCTAAAGAAAGATTGGGTGCACTGCTTACCTCTCACTCTATTTAGCAGAAGGATCATCACTGATCACCCCACAAGGTGATAATGGGGCGACACATGCACAGACCCATATCTCCAATCAAGAGAGCATCTGATGCTCATAGGGCTGCATCTGTTTTAGGGGATGAATTTTGTACCTACTTGTGTGACCTAACCAAAGCCATAAAATGTATCTCTCAACTGATCGCACCACCAAGGACTGAAGATACAACCAGCACTGCATCTGATACTCCAACCATGTCACCTCCTCTCCAGCTTTTCCCTTGTGGTCATGTCTTGGTAAATAACTTTGTCCACCGGTGGAACTAGCCTACATTTAATGGCCCCTTTGACATCAACTATCCTACTCCTCCTGCTGTAAAAGTTTTTGAATTTAAGAACAAGTCTAAGAAACGTAAGACACATTCAGACACAAGAAGCAGCTGTTACCAGAAGAACTCTAAAACAACAATACTGCAATTGGGTGCAGGCAAGAAGGCACCTAATGATGCAATGAGATTCCGAACAAATGCTGGGATACATTGTAGCTAAAAACATGTGAGAAATATGGGAACTTATTAATTCCCTAAACACACTTTTGTCAGCATTGAAAGCTAACCAAGCAGCTGTGGTAGCTTGGGTAGAACTTGTTGCTGTATTATTTGCTATTGAAGTACAATCAGAAAGAGAAAATGAGGACAGAACCGTAAGCACAGAGACATAGACTTTTGAAAGCACCAGAGAAAACATTTTGGATCTAATACAAAAGTTAAGTAGCTCTAGAGCTCTGGGACCAGGCGGCATGACAAACACAATGTTAAAAAAGATCCAGACTTTTGGGAATCTTTCAGATGTGATGTATTTGACTATATAAAGAAGACCAGAAGAGTACCACTATCATGGACCACTATCATGGAAAACATCTGTGGTGGTACCAATCTTCAAAAAGGTCAACAGACCGGACCCAAAATATTATAGACCAATTGCTCTCCTTCATGTAGAAGGAAAAATTAGTATTAATAGACCAAACGCCCATTGGCCTACAAAGGCCATTGAATGCCCTACAAGATATCGTTAAGGCAAACGGCCTGAAAATGAACACAGAAAATTCGAAAATTGTGTGCTGATAGACCCTACTAGCAACATCAAATTGTGTAAACATTCCTGGTTCTTGAACACCAAAAAACTAGTGAAGGTTAGTTTCTTGTTGTACCTGGGGATGTGCCTAAACACAAGCGTGAAAGATGCCCCGAAGGAATCCAGCTTGCGCAATAAGGGAAAAACTTAGCAGCACAAGGGCAAGTGATACTAAAAATGTATTGTCGATTTTCAATATTACCATTCATTTTCTTCTATCGGACGAAGGTAGTCCCTATCCTGATGTACGGTGCAGAGTCCTTCCTTGCACTGTCTGCCCTCATCTGGTCTGTTCTAGAGGGTATCTTTTGAAAACGAGTCCTCGATATGCCCAAAGGCACACTGATTCACATGATACTGGTGAACATGGGCTAAATCTCGCTTGATGCAATGGTGGTATGGAAGTCTTTATCTTTATATCACAAGTTTTAAGCTGAATGATTTATTAATAAAAAGAAAAAAAAAGTTTGTGAATTACGGTACTAGGTACATTTATCTGATGTGCCCAGAGCACCCCAGGCCACACTTGTACCCAAATTTGGTTCTCTTATTGCTGCATTTTCCCCAATGTACATATGTCTAATGCATTTGGTAGCTGGTATATTTGCTATTTATATGTTTGGATTAGGAATATATTTAGTTTGTCATTTTATATAGGGTGGTCATTTAAAAGGGGGGAGAAAATGCAACTATTACTAATGGGTCTTTTATTAATGGCTCTGTACATTCCTTATTACACGACAATGTTGCAAATGTGGCTGAAATGAATAATACCACAGCTGCGGTCCAAGATATATAACCTAATACATCTGCTAATGATAGACGTGTCACCCAGCAACCTATGGATAATTTTGCAAATGTACTAATTTATCGTTATTTCCTAATGTGTTTTCTAACATAATAGGAAATGATACTTTCTTTTCTAGTGTTTCACATTCTAGAGGCCTGAAACATTTTAAAAGACAAGCTAGATGGACCAAGTATGACCAGTAACAAGGACCTGGGTAAGATACAATAGAAGATGTGCACATCCAGAGTTAAGTAATAGCTGATATGAAAACATGAGCTCAGTGGGCAAAATGAAAGTAAATGGAAGTGGTTATGTGTGTTCCTTGATTCCACATGTGTCTGCGGCCCCCAAGATATTACTGCCACAGGAAATTCTGATTATGGAGGCTTAATGTTTAGTGCATCTGACCTTGTGCAGCTTGTGAAGCACCTTCCAGGCATGAAGCATGCAACTCGAATTAATGGATCCTGATCAACAGCAATGTGCCCAAAATCTCAAAAGTAAGCATTGACTTCAAACACTCTATCTAAAATTGAGGGTCGTGGCAAGCAAACTAAAATGAGCTGTACAGCAGGTGAACTGGTAAGTTTGGAGAAGAAGTGATCGAAGAAGTGAACACGGTTTGCAGCGGATACTTTTATGAGCAAGTAGCAAAACTCACCTGGATCGAATCAATGGAAAAACCAGTGAAAGTACCAAACAGGAAGAATACAAACTGTGTTTTTACAATGAAGGAAGCATCTTTGTGGGGACCAATATTAGTTGCAACAAACATTATTCATCCCAGATCTCAAAAAAGGGATAGCAGCCATGATGAACAGCTACTGGGTGTGGGGCCAGCAGGCATTCCTACACCCCCGCCATCATGGAGGGGTACCTGCTTGCTGGCCTCGCTGCACTCAGCACATCTAGTGGTCCCTGAAGAACATTTGATAGTGAGACCAGGTGGCTTGTCTGCCCCAACTTCTGTACCAGCGTCCAACAACTCGATGACGGTGCCACAGCAGAAGCCCATATTCCATATCCTGCCAGAAAAGGAGAAAAAAGATAAATAGCAAAGAAGGTCGAACGATCTATCACATGAAATTGCTTAAAGAAATACCAGATCAATATCGACTCTACGGAAAAGAAGAAACATTTGTTACCTCCTTACTGTTACCAGGAGTGTGACCCCCACGGATGCAAAATGGCTGCAAATTGTGTGGTGGAAAGTGATACAGCTGGCCAATGGCACTGAACAGGGCCTCAATGCGAACAAGATCGAAATGCGCACAATCCGGCTGATGGTGTTGCAGAATCGTTACGTGTTTTACCTCCTCACAAACATGGAGGGAGGGGTCTCCAAGAAGATTGGCTACTCATGTTGCACCTACTTTCCTCCTAATGATGCAGAGAATTAGTTCCTTACCAACTTAAAAGAGGCCATAAACATCTTCGGCACTCACATGCAAACAGAAGCTGGAATGCAAGAGACTGATTGGTAAGACAACAGGTTTTTGTAGGTGGTGTACAGGATGGGGTCTATCATGAAGATGCTGGTTCCTGTGATTGTGTTCATGATGGTGACCTTCTGCACCTGCCAGCTTGGTCTTTGATGTTGGCTAAAACAGTACCTAATAGCGCAGCAATGATGGTTTCAATTGGTGTGCGGTCACCTTATGGTACAAAAGATAGCACAGTTCAGACTGACGACCCGAACAAACCCTGCATGGTTGCGATAGAGCAACATCTTCACCCACCAGGTACCACCACATTTCCCCCACCTGACCCCAAAAACTGCACAGAACACTGAGTAGGTTTAGCAGGGGATGGAGGATGTATATACATGACATATACCCCTGAGCAATATGCATAGGCAGGGACATGTTTACAGTCCGGATTTAAGGCATGGGTAACAAAGGAAGGGTCACCTCGATACTCGGAAGCTGAAAGATTGGAAAGGGAAAGAAGGGGGAGAAGGACAAGGGGCCCACATGGGAGTTTGTTAATGTAGTATTAATGAAAGGTGTAAATGTTGCGAAGGGGGGATGATCATCCCAGGCCCCGCAGTCCTTTCGGATGAGGCAGAGACCTGGAAGTGTTCAGTAGGCACTCAGGGAGGGAAAAGTGGGGAGGAGGATTGTGGCAAGGGCCATAGTGCGGGGAGGATGGGGATGTTTTTGTTCTAGCCTACATGGGAAATCAAACGCCATTTTTTTTATAGTAGAGGCTATATTGGAATCAAGGCCAAGGCTTGCGCTGCAGCCAGAGCCGCAGGCCAGGGACAAACACATACAAATAAGTATATGCATGTGAGAAGAGAATGTAGCCTGGGCAATGGTGAGACAGGCCAGAGCTGCAGAGATTCATCGACCTTTAATTGGTTCATATTGCCAACATTTCATATCCCAGAAGGAATGCACTCTGCAAGACCACAAAGGGGTTGAGAGCTCTCTGTGAAAAGTGATCCCAAGAGAAGGAGGGCACGAGCCTCCACCTTCCATATTCCAGCTCTAAGTAATAGCGCCCAAAAGCCCCTGTCCCTAAACCACCAGCATTCCAAGGTACGAGCCAGTCCCAGACCACCAACCATAAAACTGTTAGACCCCCAATTGTTCAAGAAAGATCAGAAAGCAGGTCCAGTGGCCTTCACCATATGTCACGTGATTTGTGCTGCGAGTTGTCGGGAGGCGTAAAACAACATAGCTAAAATGAGGATGGGGTGCTTTGGATGTGTGCTGACATGTCTGGAATCGCGTTAGTGTATGTGATGCAATGACCTCAAACAGTCCTCTAAGCCCTTGTCTGCAGACCAGACGCACATCAGGTTAGAGATAGACTCTGCATTGTTTTTCTTTGCTTAATAACCTATTAAGTGTAGCTTCATTCCTGATGATGCGCAAGGAGGAGCCCACATGGAAGAAAATGGAGAGAAGGGCTGCGACCAATCACCTGTCATCCCCTATGGAGCAGGTAGCCTACATATTGGGTGGCTAACACCAGCCATTTGGATTTGTACATTGTGTAATTCGCAACGCTGATGACGCTGTGTGCCTTCATAAACTATTGCTCAAACTGATTTGGATTTGGCCAGAGCATTCTGTGGCAGCATAGTACTTTGCTGGTGCATTTCTATTTTTGTAGAAGTAAAATGTTGTTCTCCTGCAAGAGGTGTGATGGGTCTTTTTCCCTAGTGGGTTGTATTTTTTCTGGTGTAGGCGTTGAGGGGTGTCTCTACAGGGGTTTATTTTTTAAGTCATTCTTACTTCAGAAATCCATTATTTCCAATACGTAATGGAAATAATGTCTTTGTGAAGTCAGATGGTCTCAAAAAATTAAATACATTTAAAGAGGGCTCTCGTCTGAGTGCTTTCTTTACTTTCAGTTTCTCTCTTCCTCTGGAACCCTTAACCAGGGGTTGCAGCGGCAAAGCCAGGGTTCATGCAGGAGTAGCCAGGGGTCATAGTTGTGATGCCTGGTGACACTCAATCGACATCCATTCCAGCTGGAACCTTCCTCACCTCACAATCTTGCTTCTTCTGGTGTTCTCAGATTCCCTTCTTCCTTCCTGCTGCCACCTCCATGTTTCCCAATCTCATCTCCATCATCTTCTCCAAACTTCTTTGTCAATGACTGGAAACAGTTCTACCTTTTGGCTATCATTTTCTAACACCTTTCACTCCCCTGAGGATCTCCTATGACCAATGTATTGTGTATGCCAACCATATGGCCCCTTCTGACAACCTCTGATATCTTCTACACTCCTGTTCATTGTCTCCACCAACCTTCTTTAAATTGCTACCATCTACAACATGATATTCTCAACATTCCTCCTTCCTAACCTCTTCAGACTACTCTTCAAAGCCTTGGCCAACCTCTTCCTAACTGTTGTCAACCTCCTCTAACTCATCACCAACCTCCTACTCACTATCTCCAGCGTTCTGACTACTCTCTTCCAGATCTTACCTCCTGAAATGTGCTATTCTCATCCTCTGTGTTCTATTTGGATACCCTCCACCAGCCTCCTGCATGTCTCTGACACTTGAGAAGTCATCTTTTTTTAAATGTATTTTATTTTAATGTGATATAGTTTTATAAACAAAAACTTTACACATGATTTCATAAAATTAACCAATTACACAATACAATAAATAACATCATCATATACAATTATCAAATTACACATTTCATCTTCATCTATTCTTTCGCATAACTTCATCAGATAACTCAGTTCATTTTTCATACTATTAAATACAATATAAAAGTGTTCACTACCTTTAATTTCACATAAACCTGTATTATATAAAGTTATAGATAGAAGAAATACCGTAATAAAATGTAATTCATCAGTCCGTCCATTAATCAGTCCCTCCCTTAATTGTTCTTTTATACTGTCTATCCCCCAAAGTCATATTGTCTCCATCCCTATAAGCAAGGGTTACTGAGCATCAATCACCAATCACCAGTGGTTCTTTAGCAAACTTTGAGTGGGGGAGTAACTATTCTTCGAGTTTTCCCTTAACCATATGCCATACTCTGTATAGAGCCAGATGTAAACTTGCATTCAAGGAATTAATACACATATACCAAAAATCTTTCGACTTGATGTGGTCTAAATTATGGACATAACTACTGTAGTGTTTTATATAAATTAGACTCAGTCTGGGACATAGCATAAGGACGTGTCTCGCTGTTTCGGGTGAGGTTTCGTTCTTACACATCCTACAAAATAGCTCTTGTTTGGGAATGGCCCGTTCCGGTCCTATCACAGTTAACACAGGTAGATGGTTAATACGCAAGAGTAATATAAAGCGTCTTAAATTATCAGAAGGGCATAGGTTCAGATATCCTTGTGCCCTTCTATAGGTGTAAAGTACATGGGATATAAACCCATAACTGTGTAGGCTTTCCAGATGTTTAAAGTTGTTTTGCCAGTCCCAAATATGTAATCGCTCCCTCATTTGGGCTTTCAAGTATTCAAAGTTATCACCCCAATTGGGTGTCCACTCGATCATCTCAAATAGAGTGGTCATTTCTCTCACAAGCTTAATCTGTTTGTTCCCAGTTATGTCCTCTTTCACCGTCATCAGAAGTTGATTGGTACTGTTCATATGCATCTTAATGAAAAGGTCAGCTCTTTTCTTTAAGACTAGTGCATTTAGTGAGAGTAGGCCTAATTCTAATCTCAATATCGCCATCGGTACTCCCTGTGGTAGACCTAGAAGCTTGCGCCAGAATTTACCTTCCAATATTTGGGGCCAATCAAGGTTAAGATCGACCAAGGCTTCCAGTCCATAAATCACCATAGGAAGCAAACATTGGATGTAGAGTTGGTGAGCCGCCCAGATAGAATATCCACTCTGATTATGAGAAAACTTGCAAATCAGAGCGGTTAATTGGGCCGCTTTTATTTTACGATTTTGCACACAGGATTGAAAATTCCCACTAGAGTCAAATTCCACTCCCAGATATTTGTAACACTGAGTATATTGAATTTCCATTCCTCTCAGCGTCATTCTCGGGCGGCTCACCTTACCATGACTATACAGAATCAATTCTGTTTTCGTATAGTTAATAGTGAGTTCAATCACTTTTGCATATTCCCAGAGCCTCTCAGCCGAACGGAGGATTCCGCTAAACGTGTGGTCAAAAATGACCACATCATCCGCATAGGCCATAACTAAGCAATGTTGGGTGCCAACTTTAGGGGGACAGTTACGCACCGCGCGTAAATATTCAGAGATATCAGAGACAAACAAATTATATAGTGTGGGAGCAGTTACGCATCCCTGCTTCACCCCTCTGATTTGTTTAATCGCCCTGGTGATCAATCCACTTCCATCAAGCCTCAGCTGAACAGAAGTATTCTGGTGCAGGAGTTGTAGGTAATGGAGCAATCCTTCAGGGCATGCCATTCCCCTCAGCTTCATACACAATTTTTCTCTATTAACAGTGTCGAAAGCCGCCTTAAAATCAATATATAAGGCATACAAAGGAGGGTTATTAACTGACAGGGCTTTATCTCTGAGATTATTCATAATTAGTAAATTATGCATAGTCGAGTATCCCGTTCTAAATCCGCTTTGAAAGCGGTCCAGGTTACCTGAATTTTCTGCCCAAGTCTGCAATCTCTGTAAGAGTAAAGATGCGAATAATTTACCTGAACAATCTAGCATCGAGAGCAGACGGTAGTTTCCCGGATCAGATCTATTTCCTTTTTTAAATTCGGGCACTAGAATTGCTTTTTGCCAAGTCTCCGGTATTCTCCCCTCTTGTAGCACTTTTTCAAAGAGTATTTTTAAGAGGTTTGCCCAGAATACTGGGTTTTTCTTCATAAGAAGATTAGAAAGCCCATTCGGACCAGGTGCCCTTGAGGCTTTGAGTTTAGAGATCTTATCTATAAGCTCTTCTAAATTCACCTGAAAGGGCACCGGGGCTTGTATAGGTATACCAGCTGTTTCGAGATTAACAACCCTAGTCCCATTACGTTTCTCAAGGAAATTTACCCATTCCTCAATCGGATTTATTTGCGGAGTTTCCCTGCTACCCCTCGCTTCCCCCAGAAGTGCCCAAATTTTACGGGAGTTTCTTGAGCAAATAATCCTCACAGTCTTTTGCCAACGTGCCAGTTTTTTTGACCTTTTCCGTTGTTTCAACCATGAACTATACCCGTTTTTTATCTCTTTAGTCCTAGCATGAATAGTAATAATGGATTTTGTGGTAGCTCTGATTTTACGTATCTCCCTTCTAAATATGCGTTTAGCATCTCTTATTGTCTTATCATAGGTCTCAGTCACACCCTGTTCTCTAATAACCAATAATGATGTTTTGGTTATATATTTACCAGTAGAGTTATAGATCCACCCTTCCAGATCCTCCATAGAATATTTAACAAACATATTATGATGATTATTATCCCAAGCACCACAATCCCGGCAAGCTCTTGAGATGTTTTTCTCTGACCATATTAGTCGAGAAATAGCGTGATTAACAAATATACTTCCCGTTGTCATTTTTGGGGGTGATTCAATATAACTGTTCAGGGTTAAACTGAGACCGTTATGATCACTCCAGTCATTCTCTACCACTCTCATACCATTGACCAGGGATGCCACCTCTGCACTAGTAAAGCAATAGTCCAGGGTACGATGCGCCACACCCGCTCCCCATGTGAAGTGACCCGAACGGTCACTCATAGTTCTTCCATTTAGACATTCCAAATCCCAACTCTTCATGAAACATAACCACTTCTTTCCTTCCTCATCACTGTTGTTATGATGCATAAGAGGGTACGGGTATAGAGATTTATTAATAGTCGTACCTCCTTCACCCTTGATAAGACAAATAAAATCACCTGCAATGACAATGAGATTGCTTTTACATTCACTCTTCCAATAACTCAGTAAATCATGCAACCTATCTTGAATTTTTCCACTCACTGATGCATCATGGGGGTTATAAAGGTTAATCAGCAAGAACTTAACCCAGTGGTCCTTAATTAATATAACCACCTCCACCGCATTAATGTTTTTATTTTTTAAATATATTTTAATTTTATTTTTTAAGGTCAAACAAACACACTACAACTGTTTCAAAACACAGAAAACATCATATTCCAACACATTTTCAAACTCCCCAACTCCCCCCTACTCCCTTAAACTAGAGCCGGTTCTCACATATTGTTTGCGGGATCATCACTAGGTGGCACACTGCCTAGACAGCCATCAATCGGGTCCTCTGTTTCGTTGTCACCCTGGTGAGGGTTTGCCAATGAGGCCACCAATTGCCGCCAGGCCAGCAAGGGCCCTGCTTTTTCTTCGCCCCCCCCTGGTGACCGCTTCAAACCAGACTACGGATTCAGCTTCCGCCCACCTCAAGAGGTCTGTCCACCATAACTCCACCCTAGGTCTGTGGGCCGCCTTCCAGCCCATGGCGATCCTACATTTGGCCAAGACATAGGCCAGGTCCTTCATCTTGCTCATGTGTTTCAAATGCCGGGGTCTAGGGAATAGTCCAAGCATACATGACCAGGCCGATTCCATATCCAGCACCACCCTCCCGCCAGCCAGTCTCGTCTTGACCTCGTTCCAAAATCTGTACACCTCCGGGCAAGCCCAAAACATGTGTAGCAGTCCCGCGTTCACCTCCCCACACCTGGGGCATTGCTGCATAGTTGACCCCCCAAACTTTGCAATCTTCCCGGGGGTTAAATAAGCCCTGTGGGTAACATACAATTGAAGCTTTTGGAATCTCGCGTTACGGGACACCTTTTTATGGTACCTCTGGGCCCGTTCCCACTGCCCATCCGTCATGGGTCCTCCCACCTCCTCCTCCCAATCTTGTCTCAATTGGAGCAACTCCTTCCCTGCCCTTGCTCGCAGGAGCTCATATATCCTCGATATTTTGTGCCCGCCCTCCGATACATCATACATGGTTTCCAGGGAGGCATCTGAATCCTCCGCAAGCACTGTCTCCGGCCATCTTTCTCTAGTCTTTTTCACCAGCCTAGTGTAGGTTAGATATTGGCCACCATGTACTCCCGTCTCTTCCTGCAGCCGCTGAAAGTCCACCGCCTCCCCTTTCTGCCATATGTCCCCGAGGGTGGCTAGGCCTACCTGTTCCCAGTATCTGCGGAGCGATTCAAGTAGTTGAGAGTCGCTCCCACACAGAGCCGCCAAAGCGGCCTGCTGGAAGTATGGTTCCGAGTCCCCCCCAATCTTCCATATCCTGTGCCAGATCTCCCAGCCCAACCTCAGTAGCCACCCCTTACCCACCAGTTTATCTCTGCCCAACCACACCACTTCCATCAGAAAGTATGGGGCTGTATCTTCGCGCAGGAGCCTGGCTTCCGCCGAATCTTCAGTCGAGAGCCACCTGGCCACGTACTGCAGCTGCCACGCCAGGTAATAAAGTTCGAAGTTAGGCAGGCCTATCCCCCCCCTGTCACACGGGTTCTGGAGCTTCCACAGAGCCGCCCTATTCCTAGAGCTGCCCCACACAAAACCCCTACACACGCCGTGAAGTTTCGCGAATAGGCTCCTGGGTATCAGAAACGGGACGTTTATAAAGAAGTGCAAGAGTCTAGGCAGGGCCACCATCTTGAGCAAGGCCGCCCTCCCCATCATGGTCAGGGGCAATCTCGACCAGAATACCATACTGTTCTTAATTCCCTCTATCGCCTTTTCCGTGTTGTGCTTGTGTTCTGTCTCGATCTTGTGATAAATGTTTATTCCCAAATACCTAAATGTTACGGGCTGCCATGGTATTGGCAGAACAGGCAGCCTCTGCACCGGGACATTCCTATATCTACCCAAAGGGAACAGGCTGGACTTTCCAGGGTTCACCGATATACCAGAGAGGATGGCGTACCGTTCTATCACTTCTAGGATGTACTGTAGGTTTTCATCTGGGTAGCGCAAATAAAGGAGCATATCATCCGCATATAATGATATCAGATGCTCTCCACTGGCAGTGTTTATGCCCACCTCCCCATATTGTTGTCGCAGGCATATTGCCAGCGGCTCCAATGCCAGTATATATAGCATAGGTGACCAGGGACATCCCTGTCTGGTCCCCCTGCCCAGTTGCCAAGAATCTGAGACCGTGGACCCTGTCTTGACCCTCGCCATCGGGGTGCTGTAAAACAACTGTACCCATCTGAGGTATCCGGGTCCCACTCCGTACTCCTTCAGGACCGCTTTCAGCCAGGGCCATCGTACCGAGTCGAAGGCCTTGACTGCGTCTAACGACACTATAGCCAGCTTGCCCGTGTCCTCCTCAGTTTGGTCTATGACGTGGTGTAGCCTCCGGTGGTTATCGGTGATGTTCTTACCTGGACATATCCCGTCTGATCTGGGTGTATCAGTTTCTTAATCACCCTCTTCAGTCTATTAGCCAGCACCGCCGTGAGTATTTTGCCGTCCTGGTTGAGCATGGACAGCGATCTGTAAGACCCGCGTTCCACGGCCGGCTTGCCTGGTTTCAGGAGTGGGATGATAACAGCCTCACGGAGGGACAATGGGAGTTCTCCCTTCTCATAGGCCTCATTGAAAGTGGCAAGCAGTGGCTGGAGCAACTCTTGCTGGTACGTTTTGTAGAACTCGCTGGGCAGCCTGTCCGAACCCGGCGCCTTACAAGTGGGCAAGTTCCGAATCACTACCTCCAGCTCATCCGAGGTGACGGGTGCGTCCAACTCAGAACGTTCTAGATCATCTAAGGTGGCCAGCTAAATGTCCCCCAATGTGTCTAGTATGTCTTGGCCCACATCCCCCCGTGTCCTCATACAAGTGTCTGTAAAACTTAAGGAATTCCTCATTTACCTCTTTCTGGGTGTTGCATATGCTACCTCCTTCGCCCTGAATCTCACTAATCACAGAGCGGGGGGTCTCACTCTTGTACAGCCAAGCCAGCAATCTGCCCGGCTTGTCGCCCCCTGCGTGTATCCTCTCCGTATATTTCCTGTAGCTGAGTCTACACAGTCTATACCAAAGTGCACTGCAGGACAACTGTAGCTCCTCTACTTTGGTTCTGTTATCATGAGCTGTGCTCACGCAACGCGTGAGCTCCTCTAGCTCCCTTTCCGCCTCCCGGAGCTCCCTTTCGACCCCCCCCTGTAGCCCCTTAACTTGGGAGATAGCTACCCCACACACCACCACCTTAAAAGCTTCCCACAATGTGCCCACAGAGTTTACGCTTCCCGTGTTTGTATCAAAATATTCTTCAATGGCGTCCTTCAGGCCCTCCCGAAACCCCTCATCCTGCAGAGCCTCGGTCCTAAGTCTCCATGTAGGGATCTGCGGTCGTGGGGGCTGGTGTCTCCAGTCTATCACCAAGGGCGAGTGGTCCGACAGCACTCGGGCTTTGTATTCTGCTCCTTCTATTTCTCTCACTATCCCGGCTGTTACAAACATGTAGTCTAACCTTGTGTACAAATCATGTGGCGCTGTGCAGTGTGAGTACTGTCTATCCGTGGGATGCAGCCTTCTCCACGCATCCTCTAGGCCTAGGTCTTTCAGTAGGGTACTCAGCGCTTTAGCCGCCGGTGCCATTTTTCCTGCCCCGCCCTTGGACCTATCCATACTGGGGTCTACGGTACAGTTAAAGTCCCCCCCACACTACCGTACCCCCCGCCAGGGGGCCAAGTTTACCGTAGAGGATCCTAAAGTAAGCTGCTGTTTCGTTATTGGGGGCGTACAAGTTTATAATGTGTACTTACCACCACCATTCTACCCTCCGGGTCCACCGTAGAATCAAGCACTCGAAACGGCACGTGAGGCGCCACCCAAGTGACTACCCCTCTGGCATACGCTGAGTACGCTGCCCCCACAACGGTGCCCTTCCATTTCCTCCCGACCACCTCCAGCCTTTCCCTAGTGAGGTGGGTCTCTTGCAGCAGGGCTATGTCTACGCGCATCCTCTTTAAATACATCATTACTTTGTTACGTTTAAGGTAGCTGTTGAGGCCCCGTACATTCCAGGTCACAATTCTGAGATTACCCGATGCCATCTAGTCGGTCTATCTCCGTCCCATCCCTCCCCATAATGTTCCCCATGTAGAGTTGCTTCCTGGCTCTTTCCCTTCTGTTAACGAACCGTGTCGCCCTCCCCCTTCCCCAACCTCGCACCACTGCACACAACTCCCCCCCCCCTCCCCACCAACCCCCAACAATAGCCCAGCTCCATCCCTGGATCTCAGGCCTACCCACGTCTGGACCCGTGGGGTGTCACCAATCTAACAGTGACCTAACTAAATGTACTACTAAATGTACTACTATCGGGTACAGAGGTTGCTCCCCAGGAGCTCCCTGTCATCTATTTAGGAGAAGTGAATTCAATGGGACCCGCCGGCAGATGCCGTGACTTCCCCCACACACGCACAATGTCAAACTATATTCTAGTCCCAATGTGAAAGCTATGGCCTCACGGGTGCCTCTGCAGCGTGCTACTTTTCTCCATCCGCTTCTGTCTGGGCATCCGATTCCTGTGGTCGACCTTGCATATCCAGCCATTCCATCGCGTCGCTAGGCGTCTCAAAGAAGAGGGATCTGTTCTTATGAATCACCTTTAGCCTAGCGGGGTAAAGCAACATGTAGCGGTGGCCTGCCTCTCTGAGCCTCCTCTTCACCATTCCAAAGTTCATTCGACTCCGTTGTACAAGCAGCGTGTAATCCGGATACGCTGTTATATTCACTGACCCCCTTTCTATCGTGCCCCCTTTCCGGAAAAACTCGAGAATCTTCTCGCGGTCACGATAGTTCAAGATCTTTGCAATCAACGGCCACGGGGTGGCTCCTGGGGCCGGTCTCCTGGTCAGGGCCCTGTGCGCCCTTTCGACCGCGAACCCCTGGGTCAGCTCTCCGCCTGTAATCTCCTGCAAAAGCATGGTTTCAATGAAATCCGTGGGGTTCGATCCTTCCATTCCCTCCGGTACCCCCACTATGCGAATGTTATTGCGCCTGGCGCGCCCCTCCGCCTGCTCTGCTCTGTCCTCCAAATTGCCCACTCGTTGCACGAGGGCATGAAGTTCCTTGGCATGTGTATTGCATGCCTCCACGGTCGGGGCCAACTCCTTCTCCAGTTCCCCAGTGCGCTCCGCGATTGTTCTCACATCCTGGCGCAACAGGTTCACTTCTTCTCGGACCGCTCCTATCTTGAGGTTTAGGCCCTCTTGCAACTCTTTCATGGCCAGGCCCAGCTTCGTCTACCAGGCCACCTTCAAGTCGGCAATTGCTGCCAGCACCTCCTGGATAGTACCCGGTGGGTCCGTCGCTGCCGCAGGGGTATCTTTGCTCTTGCCCCCTTGTGCGCGAGGGCAACCTAGCATAGTTCTCCATCATAGGCTGTTTGATCCGGGGTCGCACCACCTTGGAAGACATCTTGTTGCGTTGATTGGGCCCACGCGCTCCGCTGTATCCTCTTGGGGTTCGCTCACCGGCCCCTTCACAGCGAGGTTTCGCTAAACCTGGATTCACTCTGCTAGCTCGCCACGACCCATGGCCTCTGCAGTGGGGGCTCGCCCTTATGTTCTTGCCTTCAGCTCGAGGCGCATGCGGCCCGTCTATCTGGTTGGGCTCGCCCACGTTCCAACCAACCTTGTCTTCCTCAGTTCCCACCGAACTAGAGGATAACATTAATGCGGTGGAGGGGGGACGTGGCTTGATGGCTACGTGAGAGGACGCTCCTTCGAGGAGCCTTTTATGGCCCTTTGTCCACAGGCGGCCATCTTGGGTGCTCCCCTTCCTTTGCACGATCGCCACCTTCTTCGGGGTCTGGTTTTGTGAATATGCAGTCTCGCCGTTGGGGAGGGCACGCACCGTGTGCCCCCCACTTTCATACGCCTTTAGATGCACCGTGGGCTCGAAAGTCCGCCAAAAGCCATCACTTTTTTCCAGGATCAGGATCGGATCATCGGGAGCTCCTCGAAGGAGCGTCCTCTCACGTAGCCATCAAGCCACGTCCCCCCTCCACCGCATTAATGTTATCCTCTAGTTCGGTGGGTATTTCTCTTGATGTTATAGTCTTAGCTACCCCAATCATCAGTCCACCAAATGGTCTTCCCATTTGCCCTTTTTTGGCAGGAGTGTGGTATAGTTTAAAGCCATCTATCACAATCGGTGCAATCAGCCAGGTTTCTTGTAACATAAAAAAAGAATAGTTCATAATAAAAGGTAGTGACCCATTAGTTGCAGTAAAATGTTTAAAACCCCTAGTGTTCCACGACAACAATGAGCAAGTTCATGGTTTGTTTATAGCCAGGGGCAGAGCCTCGGCTAACCACTTAAGTGTGTTCTGAATATTGCTCATTTGTACTTGCTTGCCGGTAATTAGGAGAAGTTTAATTTTATCATTAATTTTAGTAGACTTAGATTTATCCTTAATCAACGGATCTTCATCGTTAGGATTAACATCCACCCCCAGCCCCACTTGCGCCAAGTTGCCTCTATATTTACGGATCAGCTGTGCGGAAGCCAAAACCGTACAATGCAGCGCCGTTACATTAGGATTGGTGCTACACAATGGTTCCACAAATGAGAAATCCTCTGACCTAATAACTCCTAATTGAGGTATTAAGTGAAGTTTTTCAAACATAGCCTCTCGTGGTAGCCACTTGCCGCCACATTTCTGATTCAAGTTCTTCACGATACAGATCCTGTTTTCTTCTTTAATTTCATCTCTGGCTGGGATTGGTCATACCCTCTCCGAGTTCGTGCTTTCATAAGTACTGTTTAGACTATTCCTTTGCGGAGTGGAAAATTGATTATCCATAGCAATAGGGCTATAAGAATAGAGTCTTGGCTGTCATTACTCACCGCTGATATTTCTTTGGACTTCTCCGGCAATATCCAGCTCGTGAGTGTTCCCGGGCACTTACCTTGACATTTCTTTCTTTTCAGAGCCCTTTTTTTATCCTTTTTAGATTTCTGCTGAGGATTCGCTGTATTGGGAAGTGGTGAAGCCACCTCCACTGGGACGTTTCTTAAAGCCGCTCTCTTAGCCATTCTGCGCTGTTTTTTGGTCAAGTGGATATGCTCTTCTTTTGTAGGGGGCTCTCCCCCCTCTGTATTAGTTGGAATTATCAATATTTCAGGCCCCTTAATTCTTTCAGACTCCTCTTCGTGGGATGAACCTGGACCAGGTAAATTCAGCTGCAGAACTGTATTTACATGTATTCTCCCACATCATATTTCCCAGGCTTTTCAATATCAATCAAAATATTAGGTGATTCAGACAGTCGGCCCGAGCAAGGAGTCCCCAAGGCGGTATTTACTGGCTGCAATACCTGAGCCTGAATTGTCATACTTGCAGCCCTCGGAGTGGACCTCTTCTTAAAGTTCCCTAGCACATCAGTGTTTGTGGGGGGGGGGGGGCATTGATTTCTGTATGGACAAACACAAGTCTAATAATGAATTATTATCTATGTCATCAAAATTCGTCAGATCCAGGGGACGACTAACATTTTGAATTATAGGGTGTGTCTCCTCAGTATGTTCCGTGGGGCGTACTTGTGGGATTTTTTTGAATAATGACGGAATGGTGCCTCTAGCCTTGGCTGGGGAGTTCAGACTGTCCCCTCCAGGCACGTTATTAACAGGCATATTTGGATTATTTGTCTTACCTTTCCTCAAATTGTAAGACGTTTTAGCACTGCGCACTTTTGGTGGCATATTAACTCAGAGAGAGTGGGCTCTAGAGTTTGCTAGTGGGATCAAAGGAGATTTTACTCCCCCACAGTCTCCCCTAGCTTGTGCGTATATTGAGAAGTAATAACAGCACAACCAGGCTAAACCCGCCTCAGCAATCGTGATGCAGGACTTCTTATATGCTGCTGATAATACCTGATAATACCCCACTTTGGGCTATAAGCATTTGAGGGTAGGTATCCCCCGCCAAAACCTCCACACCATCAATGTCAACCCTCCACGATCCGTGCCTGCATTCAAACTCACCCGAAGATTTATGTGACAGGCAGGGTCGAGGGGGCACGTATCCCCGTAAAGCTGCAATGTTCCTCCGTAAAAGGAATGGAAACCCGTTGCTGGCAGAAACAGGCAGGTGGCAGCGGTGGCAGCAGGAAGCTGGCGGGAAGTTGGCGGCTACAAGGCCAGTGTCGGCGGGGAGCAGGTAGCGGGAGCGGGAGGTCGATGTCAAGCGCTGGCTTACTGGCGCTGACCCGCTTCGCTTCCTACGTCCTTCGAACGCTGCTCGCGTCTCCTCTGCTCTCTCTCGCCTCACAGTAGAGGAAAGGACCTCATGGTTCTCACGGACTAGCACAGACTAGCACGTCAAGCCGCACCACGTTCAAGGCTCACAATAACGAATACAGAGCTGAGAACTGGCCGCTTCCGACAGAACTGGCCGCTTTCGACAGTCATCTGATCTTAACCTTTACTGACATTGTATTTGCTGTCACCGCCCTCCACATCCACAATACCAAAGCAAGTCTCTTGCACCTCCTTAACTTTGACTTTACTGTTACCAGCTCCTATCTCTATCTGGGTCAGGCTCCACCTGGGATGGCCTCACCCAGACCCCTGGGCTTTAACCCACCCCAGGTTTGACCATGCCACACCTCCCCAAGCCTTCTGGGTTTCTCCTCAAACCCCCTTCATGCACCCTCCATGTTCACCACGTACCTCTAAATTCTTCATTGCTGCTCTGACTCCTTGTCACAACTCCAATGTCTACTCTTCCATCTTTGGCCATATTTTTCTTCTGAACACCCACAGTAACTTTATTAGGCATCTTGATTTACAGTGTTCTTCCTTCTTCCGGTGGTTCGGGCTTTGGGTGAGCGTCTGTACCTGTGTTCATAATTTTCTCATGGTTGGGTATTATTTGACATCGCTTTGAGCATAGAGGGCTGGGCCAAGCCTTGACCTGATCTGTCTATCATCTTGCTGTTCATTCTATCACTCCTGTCTCTGACAAAATGCCATCTGCAAGGATTTGAAATCCTCATTTTTAAAATGTTTTCTATGCTAAATGATGGTGGTTTCGTCTCTCAGAAAGTGGGCTTTGCTAAAAAGGTCTCAAATAAACATGTTCCATTCTGACAAGTATAGTTTGAATGTGTGTTGTTTGTTGGGCCCTGTCTACTGCCAAAAAAGTAATGTGATTTAGAAATGTAGCAGCTACAGCATAACATGTACCTCTCTAAAACAGCTGGCTGGAACAAATTTAGTTTGAATTGTTATGGCTGCCTTTAAATGCCCCACAAGCTGACACAGACTGCTGCAGTGGAGCCCCCCTGCCAACACATTGCTCCATTCATCTTTGCCCGCATTGGACCCTGCAGGTAGGCCCAGCAGGACACTCTGGGAGTTTCACTCTGCTCCTTTGAGCTTGCTTCCATTGTTCTCCAGATCTGAACCAGGTGTCTGGCAGAAACGTGGCTTGCTTTTGGCCACTTTTTTATTCAATTGGAGTGATCCTATTGATCTTGCAGTCCTTTGAAGCTGGTACTTTTGTTGAGGCCTGACATTTTCATAATGGCGGTCACCATTTCCTGGAGCAGTGTACTTCCACAGCCCACCTGGCCTATGCTCTGATTTGTCACCAGAGCAGCCATTAGGCAAATCCAACAGCCAGCAGGCTAAGCCAGCCCCCTCATCAAGGCCCACTTCTAAAGCCCTGTCTGTGTCAGTCTGATCCTAGGAGGTCACGGAGGGGCCCTCTATCTCTTCCCCATTCAAACTTTGAAGCAGTCTCCTGATATTCCTCCGGCTCCCCCAAAAACTTGAGACCGAGCACCTATATGCTCTCTGCTGATCTACCATTGAGTTATGGCTGAACTTTTCATTTGCGTCCTCCACTAACAAAATCAAATAAAAACTATGCCTACCTCATTCTGCCTTCCTTGCCTCACCTATTCTACCCCTTTCAGTGCATTTTGTGTCCTTGAAATTTGAATTTAGGTGTGTGTTTATTAACATCTTTGCACCCCATTTTGCATCCTTTTTGAAATTTGAATATAGGTGTTTTTTTGAACATCTTTGCACCCCATTTTACATTGCATTTTGTGTTCTTTTTGATATTTGAATTTAGGTGTGTGTTTCTTAACATCTTTGCATCCCATTTTACATTGCATTTTGTGTCCTTTTTGAATTTTGAATTTAGGTGTGTGTTTTTTTTAACATCGCTGTGCCCGATTTTACATTGCATTTTATGTCCTTTATGAAATGATAATTTAGGTGTGTGTTTTTACATCATCACACATCCTTTTGCATTGCGTGTCCTTTTCGCAACTACTAAGCTGCCTGGCGAGTTTGTGCTTGAACTGTGCTGTGCAGAAACTCCTCTTTCCTTTAACTATCCTCTGCTGCTCCTATGGCACTCACCATCTCCCTTTTCTTCTCTAACTGCTACACTATCACCTATCTTCCCATTCTCAAGAAGTCTGGGAGAAATAAGCATAAAAAAGAAATCCTGACCACAAACCCTGGCCTACCCATCACAGACACCTATGTCAGTGCAACTTCCAGACAGGTCTTCACTTATATTCTCTTATCTGTCCCTTCCCAAGTTCTAAGGACTTGTCTCATCTCTACACTCTCAACTTACACATGCTCTTCCATTAATGGTGGCACCAAATGGGAAGTCCTCTTGGCGGCTTCTCATCATCCAGGTGCATCATTAATGCATATTGCAGTGGCAATATATTGGTTCAGGGTCCCCAACCCAACCTCCTTCTCTTTGACTGGCGTCTGCTATCCCGCATCAATGTCCCTCCAACACCTGCTAATACTTCCTCCATATTTCTGCCCCCCACTCCTCTGACTGGTGCACAATGCCCCTGTACCCCTCCTCGGAAAACCTTCATAGGTGGAGACTTCCTGCATCTTGCCACACTTAATGCTCGTTCTGCCATCAAACACTCTGCCGACATATGCCTCCTCCTTGAATACATTGACCTCAATATCTGTGCTTTTACCAAGACATGGTTCAATGCCAGCTCAGTCACTGCTTTTGACTCTCTTCTCCCCGATGGCTTTAAGATCATCTCCAAGCCTCACCCTAACCGTGCCAGTGATGGAGTTGCTCTGATCTTCCATGAGTGGGTCCCTTCTTCCCAAATGCCCACCCAGGCCTGCTCTTCCTTTGAGAGCCTGGTCTGCAAGCTGGTTATCTCTCCTTCCACCTCTCTGACCATCGCCACTATCTACAGGCCTCCTGGCTCCACACCCTGGTTCCTCTCCGAATGGGCTGACTTTTTCTTCTCTCTCCTCGTAACCATTTCTAAACTCCTTCCTGTGGGCAATTTCAACATCCGCCTAGGTCTTCCCATATTGATCCTTGAATATGCCCTGACCAAATCCCTCACCATCCACTCTCTTCTGGGACCTCTGCACCTTGCGCTCCCTCTCCACCCTCCACTCTGGACATACCCACTTGGCTGGACACTCTCTTGATACCTTCATCTACACAAATCTTTCACTCTCCTCCCCCCTGATCACGCCACTCGCTTGGTCAGAGCACTCTCTCTTCGCCTCTCACCTTTGTCCCCTCGGCCCCTTGACTGCGCAGCCTACAGCCCTGCTAACCTCGCTCAGGATCATCGTCCAATGAAACTAGTGTCAGCTGCTGCCTTCACATCTACCTTCCCCCCCCCCTTTCCCCACTACAGACTTTACTTCTGACTCTGCTCTCAGTAACCTCAAACTTGCCATTACTATTACCCTTGACATTCTTGCCCCAGTCATGAGGATCCGCCTGAAACATGCCTCCAAGCTTAGCATCTGGTACGACTCTGAACTTGCAGGCCTGAAATGCATGTGTAGAGCTGCAGAACAGAAGTCTCACCTCAGGCTCACCCTCTGATAAACTGGGCTGTCACCTGCACAATCCTTTTAGTTGAGCCGGTATCTTTAAACCTTGTTCCGTTGAGGACAATTTGATTGCAGGAAGCGGCTGACGCAGGGTCAGTGAAGCTTGACGATTGATGCATGCTGCTGCCTAGTGTGCAAGAGGTCTTTTCCTCTAATCCACAAGGTAAAGTGCGTTGAGCTCAGAGCTAGAAACCTGAAATTAAACTAAACAAAACTTCATACCGCCTGCTCTTGGGGATGAGGTGCTGCCTTGATTATCCTACCCTGTCCTGCTCTATCTGGTTGGCAGAAGCTTCAGAAGTGGCAGAAGCGGTGTGCCAAAAAAAAGTACGTCTTAAGTTGAAAATCTGCCTGCCTGCCTGAAAATATTGCTGTTGGTGCTGCTGGTGTTGCTGGAGGGGCCAAGGGCTGTGCTTCTTTCTCTTTCCATCTATCTCCACTGATGTTCCCTCTGTGATTGGGGACGATACACTGCAGGTAAAGATTCATCTTTGTATCACTATATTCCATGTGAAGTTAGATTAATTACTAAGACAAGCACTGCAAGTGGAGTATCTAAGAAAACTCTGCAACCAAGCAAAAGCCAAAGAGGCTCTGGGTGTGCAAAGAGTGGCCTTAATCAGAAATGCAAACATAATGAGCTCTCAAAGCAGTTCACAATCAAATGGGCTTTGCAGAGCATGTCGTGGAAGACCTGGAGCAAGCCAGCTCAGTCACCACAGTCCTCGGAGGGACTTTGAGCTTCATTGATTATAAGTAGTCCAAAAGGAACAGCATGAAGATCAAATGATGAGGGTTCCCCTTTACCTAAAGCTATGAACGTTATGAACAGAAATGTTCTTCCCACCCTACCAGTCTTGTTTTCTCCTTCTTTGACTTTGGGAGATGAGGGAGAGGGAGAGGAGGATGCTTGACAGTATGTAGAAGGGAACATGGAGCTTGACTGTGATGATTTGAGTATTCAGAACAGCTTCTAGAGATGCTCAAACCTTTAAAGGTCCTAGCATCTTCATCTCTTCCACCACTTTCCACCAACAGAGCCAGTCGTGGGGCTCTTGAAGCCTTGATTGATCATCATTATGCAGAAAATCCTGAGCATAAAAGTGTTCATGCTGTTGGTTTGGCCCATAGATGGAGACCAAAGTGAGATCCTTTCCCCCTATTTGTATATGCAACTTCAGATACCTGCCTTGGGCATCCCTAACTACATTCAATTTCACAAAGTGGAGAGATTTGGCTATTCAAGTCACCAAATGTGGTTATTTTCTAGGGGAAAAGGCAAAGTATTGGTGGGGGAACCATCTGGAGTGAAGCCTCTGCCAGTCTCTATGTAGAAGATGGGTTTCATGGAGTAAAGCAATTTCGTTCCAGATATCCACCAATTTAGATAGCACACTCTTCCTCTTCCTCAGGGAATTCAGATTAATTTCAAATCAGCCAAACCCTGATTTAGGTTCTTCCATTTCCACTGCCTAGGTCTTTCCATATTGATCCTTGAATATGCCCCCCAGACCAAACCCCTCCCCAACTGAAGGCAGTCAGCAACTCTCCCCCTCTGAGACCTACACCCCGCACAAGTCAACCACTGGAAAACATTTTGAAGAACTAACACAAAAAAAGGAAAGAAGTGAGAAAAAAGGAAAGAGGTAAACAATTCAATGGCTATTGTACAATGGTGGAGCAAGAGTCTAGGATGCGGAGCACTTGCCAGGGCTTACTTTTAGAGGGGTTCAATAAAGTATGTTCCCAATAATGTGCATCTGCTGCCTGTGGTCGTGTCAAGGTGGACCCTATGAGGAAAAGAACCCTGTCTGGGGTAAACATCAGGTGAATATTCCTGAATAGGGGCACATGCTCCTGATGCTTTTAGAACTATTTATGAACTGTAACAATAGGGCTTCCAAAGCCTCAACAACGGCTGACGAAACAGACCACTGAACCTCCGGACAAAAATAGTCTACATTTATCTAGCTAATGCATTGTAACCAACTTAGGCAACTTATCCCCCAGATACCACAACCGACTTTCCTGTGGGGGCCTCTGAGTCACTACTTCTTTCTCTTCTATTAATAGAGGGTCTCCTACGATCCCTTCTCCTTTCTCTCCTTGTATGCGCTCATGACCACTCAGTGGAAAAGGTCTCTGGGAACCGTTTCTCAGGTAATTGTATTTCAGGGTCTCAATGACTGCGTTCAGAGAGGTGAATTGGCCCTGTCCTTTTGAAGTAAAATCCAAAATGGGTACGCCCATCAGTATTGAATGCCTTTGCTAATTAGCAATGCGATCAGCGGCCTCATCCGCCTACGCCTTTGAATGGTCGCTTGAAACAGGTCTTGAAACAGGGGAGACTCCTTTTTACTCCAGACCTCACCTCATTCTGGCTTTCTGAAATATAAGATATCTGGTCTTAAAAAAGTGGACTCTTGCTAGCACATCTGGGAGGAGGTTTTGCTGAATCAGGAAGTTGGAATGAACTCTGTGCGTGCAATCGAGTGTGAGGTCTGTCTCAGCTTCTCCAAGAATGTCCTCAAACAAGCCCCGCAAATATTCCCCCAGCTCTTGGTCCATAACTTCCCTTGGTATACCTCTAATGTGAATATTGTTTATACGAGACAGGTTCTCTCCATCCACCTGTTTTTCTTCCAATGAGTTCCTATAGTCCACCAGTGTGGCAACCTGTTGTTCCAACTGGTCATGCAAGTTTGCCTGATCACAGAAGGCAGTCTCGAGGTAAGTGAGTGTGGTCTTGTTCTGCTGAACGCTGCCGCTCTCCCAACAGGATACAATTCCTTGTATCTTGACCAAATGCGCACTCACAGTTGTTGCCAAGGAGCCGCTTGGCACCACAGCCCTGAAGTTCGGGAGGCGCTACACTGCCGGGTATGACAGGCGAACAGGAAATCAGAGAGGCTGTCTCATGGATTCCTGCTCTGGGGTGGCCCCCAAGTGGCTGCATGATAGGTTGAACCCTGTGGCTCTCCCAAAACAGGGGGTGCTAGATCGACTGGTGAGGTGGGCCCTGAATCTCACAATGTGCTTCTTGCAGACTTCCCCATCAGGCAGGCCTCTGGGCGGTCACCACGCAAGCCCAGCTTTTGCCCAAGCTCCACGGCACTGCTGCCACATAGCACTTTCCTGGTCCCATGAGCCCAGTGAGAATGCCAATGCCGCGAATAGTCCTTGAAACAAGGTATTCATTGAGAAAACCATATATGTATCCACAAATAAATGATGACCTTTTTAAAGAAGTCCCATAAGAAGTGTAAAAATAGATGAATGAAAGAACTGGTGATGTCACATGAAATAGAGATGATGCACACAGAAGAGATAAAAGTGTAGTAAGAATATAGACCTTATATAACCTGATAACAAAGTAATGAAATATGCAACATTTCGGGAGCAAAATGAAGATTGCACATATGGAGAAGCACCAGAGAAAATGTAAAACCATTTTACAATTGTACAGATGCAGTAACGCAAGTAGACAAAATAATCATAAGGCTGGCTATGTAGTGAATAGATTGTGGTGATGTGCAAATGTATATGCATAGGAATATATAGAATCTAGATGTTCCACAAATGCACTTAAGCAAATTTGGACCCCATGAATGGAAGAGTTGGAAGTATGGCACAGCAGAATAATAGCTGACAGCGAAGGAAGATTTGAGAAAGGCTTTCCTGGTCCGATGTCAAGAGTCGGGGCCACCGAGAGCCTTGCAATGCAGTCATGAAGATACAAAAATGTGAGAAGCAAGCTCAGCTCCTGTTTGAAGTGCAATGAAAACCATTGAGGGTGCCAGGATTCCTTCATTTAATGGTATTAAAATACAATGAAGAGCTCGAAAACGTGGTCTTCAGTCACATGGTCGGATGTGAAAAAACTTTGGGCCGAGCTACACCGAGACCAGAAGATAAGACAATGCTTCACTCCCTTTTAGTCCTAGGCACATGGAGTCTCTGCACAGCTAGGTTCAAAGGTGTTAATTGAGTGGCTGACCGCAGGAGTGATGATGGATTAAGGGCTAATTGGGTGGGAAGGCATGACCAAACCAAACCCCCAGCACCTGGAGTCCCAGTTGCGTGCTGCTTGCGAGTGGAACCTTCGAGAAGTGTAAAAGCATGCCAACCAATTATAGAGGGCCATGTAGCAAAGAGCCCTATAGCTTGATAAGCCAATAGTATGTTGTGTATTTTCATGACACAAAAGATGACTTGCACTTGGGATGGGCTTAGTTGCCCACCTGACCTTAGGGATCCAACCAAGTCCCTGTAGCCCATAGAAAGCATACGTAGATGTTCCACGTTGACCAACTACAACCCCCCATGGGTTGTTCTTATATGCCACGTAGTATGACATCAATGATGATGAGTTTTTACTATAATTGTGTGTTTTTTATTAAATACATTGAGAACTCGTTGAGTGAGCTGTGTGATTTCTGTTGATGTTCGTTGTACTCCCTGTTTTAAAGACTTGTTATTGACACAGCTTTGACTATTGCCAACTTCTTGAGTTGGTCTGATTATTGATGTTTGAATAAGTTCTGCATCCCCATCCAACTCAGATACTGTTACCTCATCTTAAAGTACTCGTTCTCCAGATTCACTTGGTGGTAGAGAGAGGATGGTTCAGGCCCACCAACCGATAAAGCGCTTAGAGATTGCGGAACATCGGGCATCCTCCACCATCTGGCTGGAGAGCGGCTGAACATAGACAAACTTGCAAGTAAAGAAGATACAGGTGGGACGGGTCCCTCTTTCACGAAATCACTCCTGGTTTCCACAAGCATTGAGCGGACTGCAGGCGAACATGGCTGTTTGGAGGAGGAGACGATCCCGAGTGTCAAGAGCCAAAAGGTGAATGGTGAGTCGATTGAATGATGTGGCAAACAGATGTGAGAAATGTGAGAATGGGGGATTGTGATGATAGTGAAGAGTAAAAGGGTTGATTGAGAAAATAAATATATATATATATATATATATATATATATATATATATATATATATATATATATATATATATATATGTGATGAGGACCATCAGAGACAAAGAGCACCTGAGATAAAACCCAGTGTCCTACATTTATGAAGTGTGTATAAGGAGCTGTCTCAAAGACAAGTGGCTAAACTAGGCTACGTATAGATACATCTATAAGAGGAGACGATTCACACTCCTATCAGAGTAAATTAGGGGCAAGTAATAGCAGCAAAGAGGACTGAGGAAGTATATGTAGAAAGTTGACGAGTTTGTCTGTTTGTGTATTTTATGTATAAGCGAGAAGTGTTGAAGAATGACAAGGACAGGTTGTGTTGAGTAGAGATCAAAATGTTATAATTGATCTGTTTTAGTTATTATTGGCACCAATTGAAATAAGTAGATTGGAGTAAAGTTGTGAACTAGAGGCTTTAAGCAGTGATTGTTTGTGCATGCTCATATTTGATTATTTTTCTAAAATGTATTTTGTATAAAGCAACGGTAAGTATTGACAGTCAATTGAGACTTGTCACAATGGGGATGATATTCCACTAATGCATGTGTGCAAGCAGCTGCCAAAACATGCACCTAAGCGTAAACAGTAGAGTGCGGAATGGGTTAAGGGTACCAGAGACAAAATGTTCATGCCATGGCCTACAATGGGGATCACTGTAAAAAGCAGTTTTGCAATGCATGACCACATACTTGCACGCTGCTTACACAGGGAAGAAATTGGAGAAAAGGTTAACTAGTTTAGTGATTTGGAAAATGTACCTGGAGGAACGATAAAATCCGTCTCATGAGGATTGGATGCTTAATCACTTTAGGGAGGAAGGTACTGAGCCTTGTGCCCCCCCTACCGCACCCAAAGTAAATGGTGATAGTACGAACAATGAAGGATTGTACCCATTAAGGGAACATAAAGCAGCGAAAGGATACAGTAATCTGATATCTGAACCACTTGCTTATAGCAGTGATGTGAGTCCAGAAAGAGAAAGGGCTAAAGGAAAGGAGGAGACCTCTAAGGTCCTACAAGAAAAAGAGGAGAAGAGTGAACGACCAAACTTATCCTTAGACATAGAGCGAGAGATTAAGAGATGGAAAGAGGAAAGGGATTGACCGAACAATTATATGATCATACAGAACGGATGGATGGACGGACAGATATTACTCAAACTCGATGGAAAGGGCATCGAGGAAGTAAGGCAAGGGGAAGATCAAGATGAACAAGATAGAAAAGACAGGGAATGATAGAAACGATTGAAAGAGGATGAGCATAAAAGGAAGAATAGACAAAGACAAGAGCAAATATATCAGGAGGAGCAACTCAGAAAGGAAGAAAGGGCCGAAGAACAGAAAAAGTATGACAACAGGCAAAGAGCACTCGAAGAATGTCACAGGTTAGAGAAGAAGTGAGAAGAAGAGGAAGAACAGAAACTAAGAGATAAAAGAATGCAAAGACGAAGAGACAAAGAAGTGTATAGAGCAAACAAAGGAAGCCAAGGGAAAAGACAGGAAGAAGATAGAGTTAGATGGTAAGCGAAAAAACAAAGGGAGTTAAACAAAGAAATAGAACAAAAGAGGAAACAGAGAGCACGTGATATTGATCGTATTGAGAAAGAGCTGATGGAACCAAGTCCAGAAATATCATGGGGCGACATAGAGGAGTTTCTTCCGTCGCAAGGAGCAATTCCAGGACCATCTAGGGTAAGCCTAGATAACAATGTTGAGATAGGAAACATCAGAGATAGAATCAATAAAGCTTATCAAGAGATGAGGACACAAAATGAGTCAAGAAGTAAGAGGAAAGGAAGGAAGCCCTTTTAGCCTCGAGCATTGAGCCTTGTCTTTGGACAGACTAACATTAAACAGAGATGAGAAAAATGAAAACCACACTAGTTGGGGACCAGACATGTCACACGAAGAAAGAGAAACCTTCAGTGGATAAAAGAAAGAAAGTGCATGCGGTCCTGAGGGATGTCTGCAGACAGATAATGAAGTAAGATGGTCAGATTTAGACCAACCTAAAGATAGGATGCCAGACCCCATGGCACACCAAGGTGGACCTAAAGGGCGGTCACATAGCGGGAACCTTCGAGAAGTGTAAAAGCATGCCAACCAATTATAGAGGGCCATGTAGCAAAGAGCCCTATAGCTTGATAAGCCAATAGTATGTTGTGTATTTTCATGACACAAAAGATGACTTGCACTTGGGATGGGCTTAGTTGCCCACCTGACCTTAGGGATCCAACCAAGTCCCTGTAGCCCATAGAAAGCATACATAGATGTTCCACGTTGACCAACTACAACCCCCCATGGGTTGTTCTTATATGCCACGTAGTATGACATCAATGATGATGAGTTTTTACTATAATTGTGTGTTTTTTATTAAATACATTGAGAACTCGTTGAGTGAGCTGTGTGATTTCTGTTGATGTTCGTTGTACTCCCTGTTTTAAAGACTTGTTATTGACACAGCTTTGACTATTGCCAACTTCTTGAGTTGGTCTGATTATTGATGTTTGAATAAGTTCTGCATCCCCATCCAACTCAGATACTGTTACCGCATCTTAAAGGACTCGTTCTCCAGATTCACTTGGTGGTAGAGAGAGGATGGTTCAGGCCCACCAACCGATAAAGCGCTTAGAGATTGCGGAACATCGGGCATCCTCCGCCATCTGGCTGGAGAGCGGCTGAACATAGACAAACTTGCAAGTATAGAAGATACAGGTGGGACGGGTCCCTCTTTCACGAAATCCCTCCTGGTTTCCACAAGCATTGAGCGGACTGCAGGCGAACGTGGCTGTTTGGAGGAGGAGACGATCCCGAGTGTCAAGAGCCAAAAGGTGAATGGTGAGTCGATTGAATGATGTGGCAAACAGATGTGAGAAATGTGAGAATGGGGGATTGTGATGATAGTGAAGAGTAAAAGGGTTGATTGAGAAAATAAATATATATATATATATATATATATATATATATATGTGATGAGGACCATCAGAGACAAAGAGCACCTGAGATAAAACCCAGTGTCCTACATTTATGAAGTGTGTATAAGGAGCTGTCTCAAAGACAAGTGGCTAAACTAGGCTACGTATAGATACATCTATAAGAGGAGACGATTCACACTCCTATCAGAGTAAATTAGGGGCAAGTAATAGCAGCAAAGAGGACTGAGGAAGTATATGTAGAAAGTTGACGAGTTTGTCTGTTTGTGTATTTTATGTATAAGCGAGAAGTGTCGAAGAATGACAAGGACAGGTTGTGTTGAGTAGAGATCAAAATGTTATAATTGATCTGTTTTAGTTATTATTGGCACCAACTGAAATAAGTAGATTGGAGTAAAGTTGTGAACTAGAGGCTTTAAGCAGTGATTGTTTGTGCATGCTCATATTTGATTATTTTTCTAAAACGTATTTTGTATAAAGCAACGGTAAGTATTGACAGTCAATTGAGACTTGTCACAATGGGGATGATATTCCACTAATGCATGTGTGCAAGCAGCTGCCAAAACATGCACCTAAGCTTAAACAGTAGAGTGCGGAATGGGTTAAGGGTACCAGAGACAAAATGTTCATGCCATGGCCTTCAATGGGGATCACTGTAAAAAGCAGTTTTGCAATGCATGACCACATACTTGCACGCTGCTTACACAGGGAAGAAATTGGAGAAAAGGTTAACTAGTTTAGTGATTTGGAAAATGTACCTGGAGGAACGATAAAATCCGTCTCATGAGGATTGGATGCTTAATCACTTTAGGGAGGAAGGTACTGAGCCTTGTGCCCCCCCTACCGTACCCAAAGTAAATGGTGATGGTACGAACAATGAAGGATTGTACCCATTAAGGGAACATAAAGCAGCGAAAGGATACAGTAATCTGATATCTGAACCACCTGCTTATAGCAGTGATGTGAGTCCAGAAAGAGAAAGGGCTAAAGGAAAGGAGGAGACCTCTAAGGTCCTACAAGAAAAAGAGGAGAAGAGTGAACAACCAAACTTATCCTTAGACATAGAGCGAGAGATTAAGAGATGGAAAGAGGAAGGGATTGAACCAACAATTATATGATCATACAGAACGGATGGATGGACGGACAGATATTACTCAAACTCGATGGAAAGGGCATCGAGGAAGTAAGGCAAGGGGAAGATCAAGATGAACAAGATAGAAAAGACAGGGAATGATAGAAACAATTGAAAGAGGATGAGCATAAAAGGAAGAATAGACAAAGACAAGAGCAAATATATCAGGAGGAGCAACTCAGAAAGGAAGAAAGGGCCGAAGAACAGAAAAAGTATGACAACAGGCAAAGAGCACTCGAAGAACATGACAGGTTAGAGAAGAAGTGAGAAGAAGAGGAAGAACAGAAACTAAGAGATAAAAGAATGCAAAGACGAAGAGACAAAGAAGTGTATAGAGCAAACAAAGGAAGCCAAGGGAAAAGACAGGAAGAAGATAGAGTTAGATGGTAAGCGAAAAAACAAAGGGAGTTAAACAAAGAAATAGAACAAAAGAGGAAACAGAGAGCACGTGATATTGATCGTATTGAGAAAGAGCTGATGGAACCAAGTCCAGAAATATCATGGGGCGACATAGAGGAGTTTCTTCCGTCGCAAGGAGCAATTCCAGGACCATCTAGGGTAAGCCTAGATGACAATGTTGAGATAGGAAACATCAGAGATAGAATCAATAAAGCTTATCAAGAGATAAGGACACAAAATGAGTCAAGAAGTAAGAGGAAAGGAAGGAAGCCCTTTTAGCCTCGAGCATTGAGCCTTGTCTTTGGACAGACTAACATTAAACAGAGATGAGAAAAATGAAAACCACACTAGTTGGGGACCAGACATGTCACACGAAGAAAGAGAAACCTTCAGTGGATAAAAGGGAGAAAGTGCATGCGGTCCTGAGGGATGTCTGCAGACAGATAATGAAGTAAGATGGTCAGATTTAGACCAACCTAAAGATAGGATGCCAGACCCCATGGCACACCAAGGTGGACCTAAAGGGCGGTCACATAGCGGGAAGAATCGCCAGCAAGTTGAGGTCATTGTCAGGTAGAAGGCAATCGGGGATCATTTTTCCCACTATGAGTAGGCAGATGATGGGAGCAGATTGCGGATTTGGGTTTACGCAATTCCCCCTACTAGAGAAAGGAGGGGCCAGACCGCAATATATTCCTTGGCCCCAAATGAACAAGGATAATTTAAGATGCAAACTCCCCAGTTTAACGGCAGGTGCTGGGAAATTGATTTATGAGTTAGAAAACATGTTAGCTATAATGGACATTAAAGCTCTCCTAGCAGCCATTCTTGGGGAAATAGCTGATGACATTTGGACGACAGCAGGTTATTCGAGTGTCACAGCACAGAACACCTGATGATGGAGTGCCGTTTAATAATTGTAGGGCGGCTGTCTGGAAAGAACTTAGAGTACAGTATCCTGATAAGTCAGATATGGTTGCAATTATTGCATGTAAAATGCAAGAAAATGAAGATCTGCTTGCTTATATTCTAAATTTTCAGGATAGGTGGACATTGGAAACAAGAGAGCCTTGGGGGAAATCTGTGCCAGTATGTTACCATATTTTGTGTCAGGGGTTGCCAGAACAGGTACAGAGACAGCTCAAAAAGCTATTGGGAATGGAAGCGAAGCCATGGGCAGAGATACAGTTGACTATCACGCTACGATACGATTGCTGCAAGAGTAAAATAAGAAGAGGGAGGATGCTAGGAAATTTGAGGAAGCTAAGTTGGTCCAGAAGAAATGATCAAAGTACGCCATAGAAGGAGCAGTACTGACGAGCGGAGAGGGGCTGGGAACGTAGCAGGTGTGTGACAGTTGAATAATCAAGGCAGTTCGATCATGGAGGAAATGGGTTTGTGCCGAGGGGCAGATGTACAGGCTTTAGAGGAAGAGAAGGCTTTCTAGAATAATAAGGGTGATTTTCAAAATAACCAAGGCATGTTTCAGAATTGACAGAATGATAACCAGAATGTGCAGGGAGGGCAATTGAGAAGATTCCCACTTATATGTTGGACATGTGGTATTACAGGGTATACTGCTCGAACATGGGTATGTACAGAAGGAGCAATTCTCAAGAGGGGGTACAGCTTATCCTCCAGAATATAGCCCACAAAATAGGGATGGGTTTGCCCAAGATCAGACAGTGTATCAAGCACGAGTGCCACAAATGCAACAGGCTTTACAACCACAGCAAGAACCATTGAATTTGCTGCAAGGGCAACCACAGCACGCACCCATGCAGATACAACAGAGTGCAAATACGGGACAGTTATTTACTCCTAGACTAGGGGGTGTCATGATTGTGTGAGTAAATCCTTTCACGGGCATGGGGATAGGCATGTACCCACAATAGGACAGCGCACAAGGTAACTTGATGTGTTCGGTACTATCGGTGACACCAAATCCTCAAGAGGAACCAAGGGTTGATGTTACCATAGGAGGCAAATCTTTTTCTTTTTTAGTAGACACTGGATCAACTTGCTCATGTATACGAGAGGGAACATTTTTATTATCAGGAAATGCCATGAATGCTCAGGGCTTCTCTGGTGCTACAAGTAGAGTTCCTGTTACTGATGAATTATCAGTCTCTATAGGAGTGTGTGATATGTCTGTACTTGTTATGCTCACCTGGTCTCTGCAGAGGCATTGGGGTACGGTTGCAGCCCTCCTGGGGTTGAGGTTGCTCGGGTCCGACTTCGCCCTCTGCACTTATGTAGTGACTGGGGGTAATAGGTGATGGTGCTCAGAACTGCTCCTGCGTGGAGAATAGGGGGCGTGAGTATGCCAGCTTGTGCGCCTGATCCCCTTCCAGACCCCTTCTCCCAAACTGTGGTACCCGTGGGATGCGCTTTCCCTGGAAAGCTCACCTGTTGATTAGTTTTGGCGAGCACTCCGTCCTGCTGCTTCTGGCAGGGGTGCTTGTATGATCTGGACCAAGTTCCTTCACTGGTCCCTTGCATGTGGTAGTCCAGTCCTGCTGCAACTAAGCCACTATACTTCAGGTAAGTGTTGCTCTTTTCCTTTGTCTTTCCTCGTCTGTTTTTGTTGTATTGTAAAGTTTGTTGTCTTGTATTGCTGTCCATTTTTGATGTTTGCTCTTTTGCTTTCTTCCCTTGCAGGTGATTTTGCCGGTCCGGCAGAAGCTGCGGAGCCGGAGGCAACGAGGAACGAAGCTTGTCTTTCTTCTTCTTCACAGGGTCCGAGTTAGTGGATGCAGAGCACTGTGCTGCTACATCGGAATTAAGATCACTGGATGTCAGGAGATGAGTCTGCAGATGAAGCGAAGAAGCACCGGTTTCCTGGAGCTGAGTATGCAGGAGAATGCCTGGTTTCAAAGGTAAGTAAAGTGGTCCAAGCGGTGGTGAGTGTCACATTGCATGCGAGTGCACAGTAACGCGAAGCCTTAAGGATGGAGCAGCTTATATAGCTGAGCTTCTGAAGCCACGCCCACCAGTTTCAGACTGCCTGCTATACCCTGCCACACCCGATGAGTCAGTACATGAAGACCAGGCCCAGGGAGCCACACCTGATGAGTCAACACATGAGGATTTTCTCTGGAATAAAAGCTTTCAGCTCCTGGAAAGTTCTTGTAAAATAAAAGCACTCCTGCACTGAAATAAAATAAAAGCACTCCTGCACTGAAATAAAGTGTTGCTGCTCACATCTCTATATGAACCTGGTGCCAAAGACACCAGGAATGAGTCCAGCCAGGGCCCCTGTGTTTATGGGTCCCAAAGGGACATAGTGAGTCAAGTGACCCATTGCCCCCATCACTAGATGATGTGGTTTTTGTGTTCTGTGGCCATGACAGTACCATTATTGTATTCAAGGCAGACACCAGTTAATATTCTGGGCAGAGATTTAATGACAAAATTAAATATGACAATTTCCATCACTGATGAGGGAATAGTGTGTTGCACTCTATGGATACATTATTGAAATTTGGCTGAATTTATTATGACATTTACAGAGCATATAGCTCTGTGTGGCGAGCCATTAGAGCCAGATGTCTTTCTTCATGGGGTACACATTTTGTTAACATGGTTACCTGGCTTAATGGGAAAGATTATGAGAATACCTCATGAATCTTTGTTCATGCCACAGATATCTATGGATGAAGAGGGGGGACAGATTTTTCCCTTATAGCTGCAGGCAGCTACAGTCCGAGGGGATTAGCCATGCTTGAAGGATTTGATGGTGAAGGCAGGCCATGGAGAACAGTAATGGCCTTTGGGGAAGGGTATAGATTGACTGACGTCACAGATGAAGACATGTTTAGGGATGATCCATCAGATGATGAAGTAGTATTCAGGATGAGTATTACACATTGGTTGAGAATAGAAAGAAGGGAGATCCCACACCGAATGGTGATTCTGCAGGAGCACCCCACATTTTTTGATGAGGACATGGAAAAGGTGCCAACCTTCTTATGGACTACATGCCCTTATGACGTAGGCCTGTTGAGGGCAGTGGGAGAAGGTAAGATTAAGCTGAAACCAGGAGCAATTTTACCTCAAGCAAGGCAGTATCCGATGTCTCGAGTGGCAGATGAGGGTATTTTTAAAACTATATCGGATATGATGGAACAAGGAATTGTGGTGATGTCAGAGTCACTGGGCCTCATTACGAGAATCGTGGTAAAACCAAACCTTACCGGCATGGAGGCAATACTGCGTCCAGGTAACACTGACACCTCTAACATCAGCCGATTACGAGAATGCGTGCATGCGCGTAGCGGCATGCTGGAATCGTCTGTACCGGCATGCTGTAAATGACCCCAAAACTCCTGTTACCAGCATCATGGAAACCGCAGACACCTCCTCCGCCTTTGTCCACCCCTAAATAACGGGCACTGGCAATAACGGGTCCAGCAATACCAGGACCGGAAGTAACATCATTGTGCCGGAACAGGAAATGGCACGGCAGCCATCTTTAAAAACACAATCCATTGCAATCCTCGAGATACAGGACCTGAAGCCTCACACCACCAGCTACATCTACACCTCCAGCACAAAAAAGGAGCATCCCGCCAGTGAAAGGAGCAATTCTCTGGGGACGAATGAAACATGCTGGCCGACACTCTGGCAGAGAATGGAGACATGGTCTTTGCATCAGACCTCAGGAGAGCTACACAGCTGAAAAAGAAAGAAGTATGGGAGCAAGTGGCCCAGAAGGTCAGTGCCGTTGGCAGAACCACCTGCACTGTAAAGGATGTAAAAAAAAACACAAACCACTGGATTGCAAAGTATGATGATGGGCCACCAATGTGACAGTGACATGAGCCAATGCATGGGCCATCACACACACATGGACACATCCCTGCCTAGATGCTGTCCCCAGCACCGACACATTCACATGCATGCAGCATGCCAATGCCATACCTGAGACACAGCCCACAAACAGGGAAACGGCATGTTTCACACTGCACGCAGTCCACAACACAAAGGCATGTCACACAGCATACACCACCTTACAGATGTGTGAACCAGACATATGCCTGAATAACCCCCCATATAGCAAGCAACCTGTATGTCACAACTCTAAGACAGCAAATCATGAAATGTGGGCACATGCACTAATACCATTGTATGCATGATGCATGTACAACCATCACTGATGCCGTCCCTTCTTCGGTCCCCACAGGCTCAGATTCTGACAGTGATGCACAGGACTGGATGGCAAGGCACAGGGGTGGCAAAGGACAGCCTCAATACCAACAGTGCCGACACCGGTGGAATCCACTGCAGTTGAGCCAGTGGCAGATGGGACCCTGTCTGCTGCAAACAGCTTGGTAGGGGAGGCACTGCCACAGCACCCCAGAGTGGCGATGAAGAACAGTCCCAAGGCGGGGTATGTGTCCCTGATGAAGACAACCTCTCAACGGAAGTTGTAGGCACACCCATCCCCGAACAAACAACCCAGCACACCCCAATGACACCCCCAATGGCACCACGCTCGACCAGTCTGGAGGAGAGGCAGTACCAGAGGCCTGGAGCCCCACAGAGGTCTCACCTGAATTGGGCCCCTAGCCAGATGTCCCATCCACCTCCACAGAGGTCCGGGACGGGGATTTGCGAATGGCACAAATGGAGTGGTGGCAGCAGGAGCTGACAGGGCTTGTGAAACAGTACGTCTCAGATCATGACCTGACAAGGAAGGAGGCCTGTGAGAACACTGCGGCCATGAAAGGGGCCATTGAATCTAGCACCTTACACATCTGTGAAGAGCTGTTGGCAGTGAGGCAGGTCATTGCCAGGATTGCCAATGCCTTGGAGGCTCAGCGTCCTGCCCCGACAGTGGAGCATGTGGCCACGGGGTCATCATCCAGCTCCACCCAGATGAGCACCCTGTGCAGGTCTGTGCGCACCATGCGGCGCCCCAATATGCCGCCCCCGGAGTCTGACAGAGGACACAAGTAGCAGGGTCAGCCTGCATGTGCAGACTTAAGTAGACTCATGCAGCATACCATTGCACACCATGTGTGTGGAGCGGGTGTGTGGGGGAGTTGTGGGGGGAGGGGGTGTGTGGGGGTGTTGTGGGGGGAGGGTTATGTGGGGGAGTACTGGGGGAGGAGGAGAGGGGAGGGGGAGTAGGTGTGGTGGGGAGTTGTGGGGGCAGGGGAGGGGGTGTGTAGGGGAGTTGTTTGGGGAGGTGGGGTGTGTGTGAGATGGAGGGTCAGAGCACTTTGTTCATGTTTCCTGTTCAATACACCCGTTGTGTACCAAAGAATCACATGACTGGACATTGCTTATTGTGTATGTGTGCTTTATTGGTTTACAGTGCACAGTGTCCATGTACCCCCCACCCAGTGCCCTGAGTCCCACATCCATGGCACCCTCTGCATCCATGTGTCTTAGAAATGTTGGCCTATCACAGACTGGCGCACAGCACGTCCCTCCTGTGCATCGCCACCTGGATGATGTGCAACCCCATCTTCTTCATAATCTTCAGCTTCACATGGTGGTTGCTGTTCAATGTCAGGGGGCAGAGGCACGTTCCGTCGGATGCATATGTTGTGCAGCATGGCACATGCCATGATGATCTTGGCCACCTTCTCATGCCCGTACAGGAGTGCCCTACCCAACCTGCTGAGGCAGCGAAACTGTGCCTTCAACAGGCCAAAGGTCTGCTCGATCGCCACACGGTACGGGTATGGGCACGATTGTAGTCCTCTTCGTGACTGTTTTGCGGGTTCCAGACAGGGGTGATGAGCCACGGCTCAAAGGGACAGCCAGCATCACCTGCATGGGTGCAAAATAAGGTATGTGTGAGTCAATTCCTAAAATGACACCTGTACTTATCAATAACATTCCTACAGACATTTGTTGTTTACATGCACATGTCCCTGGATGTATGCACACATTTAAACTTTCCACAATGTGCTGTCCCATGGTCTACAGATGTGGGTTGGGATGTCCAGATGATGCAGAGTGTCCACCTCCTTGCTGGTGTTCATGCACTGTGGATGCCTACTGCTGTATTTGCTATCATTAATGTGATGTGGAGTGATTTGTATGTTTTTTTACTGGCAGCATTGGCACAAGTATCATCATGATTTCTCATTCAGCGCTTATTATTCCCATGGTGACATGCAGCGCTACTGTGGTGGTGGGCCAGTGACAAGCAGTGTATTCCCTTGGTGGGATTGATTTGTGCGCACTCATGGATGCATGTCCTGTGTTGTGTTTTGTTGCGGTCATTTACATTATGCATACTCACAGCATGTTGCTGCATTGTGTTACAGAGGGTACGGTCTGATGATGTGCCGTGGACATGTTGTGGGATGTGGGCTGGTTGCAAGTCAGGCAGATTGTCTTTGGTGTGCAACTTCCATCATTACTATGAGGTTTGGGTGTCATGTTCAGTTTGGAATGCTTTGGGGCACAGTGTTTTTCAGTATGGACATTTTCCAGTCACCACTCCAATCACACCCGGGTGGTGTGTGCACCCCCCATTACACTGCCATGTGCCTGTCATGCAACTTGCCAAGCAGCCAGGCACGTCATCCTGCATGTTGCTCCATGTAGCATGGTAGCGTGGAGTTCTGCATGACCGTTGAATCATGAGTTGATCCGCGATATCGGGCAGAACAATGTGTTATGAACTTGCTGGAGTCACATACCATCTGCACATTGATGGAGAAGTATAGCTTACAATTGCGGTACACCACCTCCATGGCATGTGGAAACACCAATTCCACATGGGTGCAGTCGAGGGCACCAATACAGTTTGGCATGCCTGCCAGTGCATGGAAGCCAACTTTAGTGTCAAAGATCTCCTGGGCAGTCCATGGTAGGGATATGTAGTCGCTTTAGTGCTTCAGGAGGGCATCCAGCACTTGGTTCAGCATGCGTGAAAAAAAAGGTTGTGATATGCCATGCATCTGCCCCACTGTGTGCTGGTAGGTGCCTGTGGCCAGGAAGTGGAGCACAGACACTACCTTCATTAGAGGGGGAATGGCGGTGCGTATTTCAATCAGGCTGACAAAGTCGCTGTGTATCATGTCCACAATGTTGGTGATGTTGTCCCGGTCCAGGCCGTACAGGGTGTGGATCTGCTCAGGGGTTAGGTTGAATGGACTGCTTCTGATGCGAGGGATTGGAGGCTGCCTGTGTGGTACCACTGGCTGCACTGGTGGGACTTGCAGGGCCTGTCTCACCCTCATTCTCCTCTTGCATCTCCTCTGTGGTGCCTGTTGTTGTTGTTGTTTGCAAGTGGGATCATTTTGGTGTGGAAAGGGGTGTGGTGTGTGGGTGTGCTCCTTTTGTGCTGGGCCAGACTCCATTGCCTCGGACCTGTGCTGATTGTGTTCACCTGTGGCAGTTGGGAACACTGCACATTGCTGTTAGCGGGTGATTCGCGATGCCGGTGATGCCAGCATCCCAGTATCCCTTATTACTGCCTTTGTGATGCCGGTGGTTGCATGTCCGCATGACTTGTGATGTCTTAATGTTAAGGGCATCCCGATATTGCCAGCCCGAAGGGCCGTGTGCCCATGCGCATGCCCGTACGGGGGTGCACGGTCTCAGCGGTGGCACTGAAACTGGGTTGTCGACTCGTAATAGGCCGGAGCGGTATGCAGTGCCGGTATTCCCTTACCGTCATTGTTTTTCCATTACCGCGAATCTCGTAATGAGGCCCACTGTGTAGTACTGCTGTGTATCCTGTGAAAAAATCAAAGGGACGGTCATGGCATTTAATGCAGGACATGAGGCCGATTAATCAGATTGTAGAGGCAGAATTTCCTTTAGTTCTGAATCCTGTGACAATTTCATGCAGTATTCATACAGAGGCACAATATTTCACTGTGATTGACTTGAAAAATTTGCTTTTCTCAATCCGTTACATAAGGACTCTCAAGACTTCATGCCATTTACGTTCCACCAGACTAAGCTGAAGAGTGCTTGTTTGCCTTAAGGGTACTGCAAGTCCCCATCAATCTTTAATAGGGTCCTGCAGATGGACCTAAGCAATATTGATTTGCCAAGTGTTCTGCTGCAGTACGTAGATGATATTTTAGTTTGTAGCATGACAGAAGATGAGTGCAGGAAAGATTCGATTCGATTGATGACTATTTTAGCAGACACAGGATATAAGGGAGATAAGAAGAAGTTACAATATTGCCAGGAAGAGTTGTTGTACATAGGTCAGTTGATTTCACATGAGGGAAAGAAGATTACACCTGAAAGAGCTGAGGCAATTATGAAAACATCAAAACCGCACACAATGAATCAAATGCAGCAGTTTCTAGGATTGTGTAACTATGTTAGAGTGTGGGTATTTGATTATAGTTCATATACGAGACCACTTTTGCAAGCTCTAAAGAAAGCCTAAGTGAACAATGAGAAAATAGAATGGACGGAGGAAATGGAGGAGGCGTTTGAGGAGTTCAAGAGAGCAATATGTACAGCTCCAGTTTTAGGAATATCCAATTATTCTGAGGAGTTCTTTTTATTCTTGCATACGAATGGCACAGTTAGGATATCAGTGCTTACACAGAGAACCACACGTGGGTATAAACCTTTTGCATATTATAGTGGGATTTAAGATCCAGTTATGAGAGGACACTTTCCTTATTAACTATCGCTGTCAGCAGTCGAGTTCACCAATGAGAAGTCTGCAAGCATTGTGATGGGGTGTTCTATGGCTTTATTTGTTGAGCATGCTTTATTTGCTATTTTGAAGAAGCCTAAGCCTACACTGACATCTCAGAGGGCTTCTGCATACGAGGTAGCCATATTGAATCCAGCGGTCAAAATAGTTACATGTAAAATAGTGAACCCTGTCATGTTTGTATCCGAACCTGTGACAGAGGACGAGTAGGTGCATGATTGCTCGAACTATGAGGAGTTTTATGCCGAAATTCTGAGAGTAAAGGAGAATACTCTGGCAGGGGGGAGGCTCTCTTTATTGATGGGTCTTCGAAAATTGATCAAACTGATGGAGAAAGGCATTCAGGCTCACTTGTGGTAATGCACAGAGCTAATGGGGAATTTGAAGTGGTAGCAATTGCAAGACTACCCTCTCATTTTTTGGTGCAGGCTGCAGAATTGGTTGCTCTTATTGTCGCACTTGGGAATCACGCAGGGAAAGAAGTGACGTTGTACAGTGACTCTGCCTATGTGACGTCAACCGGTCATGCAGGCTTAGCACGTTGGAAAAGGAGGGGCTGAACCGAGCGGACGGCACTCCAGTGCAACACATTACATTATTGGACAGGCTTATTAAGGTACTACAACTACCAGTAGTCATCACAATAGTTAAAAGCGCAGCACATACTAAGAGAACTGACTTTATTTCATGTGGAAACCAAGCCGCAGACGAAGAAGCCAAAAGTGTTGCATAGTCACTGGATATTTTCAGTTTTGATACCACTGATGTGAAAGAAAAAATGTTCACAATTATTATTGTAAATGAAGTATTTAATAATTTGTCCAGAACACAATTTATGGAAGTTCAAGTTAGTGCTCCACAAGACGAAAAAGTGCTGTGGACACAGATGGGGGCTTCTTTATCCCCTTCTGAGACATTGTGGCAACAGGTGTCATGATCCCTGCTTCCAAGGGGTCAGGACTTGCCCCACGACCTTGGAAGCAGGCCCATGACTCTGATCCCAGGAACCAGCCAGTCCCTATAGGGACCCTCTGGACCTTGTCCTGGCACCAATGGCGCCAGGCTCATGATGGTGACTGGTCCCGGCACAAGAAGCGCCGGGCTCATATTAGATAAGAGTGCTTGGTGGACCTACCTGTAGCAGACCATGCTGCTTACTTACCAGCTAACTGGTCTCCTGATCCTTCACTGCCTGGAACTACATTTTCTGTCTGGGTGGAGCAGGAGCCACTCCCTGGAAGCAGAACACAGGAACTCTTCTAGAAATCTGAAACTCTTTTCTTACCTGGGTGGGGCCGTGGAAGGAGACGCCTAAGCACTACAGAAGGCTATTTAAACCACACCCGATTGGTTTCACGTACTTCGCGTTATTCTGCATCTGCAGCAGGACGCTCACCGTGTCAGCTCCAGGAAACCTCCAGCTCCAGATCCTGTGAACACGAAATAACCTGCTGGAATCCAATCTTCAGTCTTCTTCAGTCTTCTGCAGCTCCTGCAAAACAAAGGCACAGGTTAGGCTAAAGTAAAGGCAGTGAATCTACTTACTTAATCCAACGGCAGTATCCAAGGCGCCTTTCTCTGCCTTTCTCTTCCGGCATCCGACATCTGCAAAGAGAGAGAACATCGGTCAGTAATATTCAACTACAAGTTCTGCTTACCTGTGTTACGCCCGTTCCAACTCAGCTCGCGCTGCATTCCGGCACCTGCAAGGCAAGATACATCGGTTAGTAACGCTTAGTTACAAGACTGCTTACCTGTGTTATGTTCGCTTTCAATCTGTTCGCGCTGCACCTCAGCACCTGCAAAGACAAAAGAGACATTACGGAGCATTCTCCAGCGCTAGTGGAGTCTTTCTACTTACGTGCCATTGAAGGATAATCTTCATCGTCACAGCATCTGAAAAGGGAAAGACATAGACTTTACAGACTTAAGACTTTTGAAAGAGAAGAGAACAATGCAAAAGGAACTTTAATACTTACAAGGCACGCTCGTGCATTAACGGCGTCTTCGCTCTCAGCAAATCCTCTGCTATCAAGAGGCAGAGCTCGCATCCAGTGAAGCAACTGGATCCAGCGCCCCTGCACAAGACACAGGATGGAGAGCCCGGCATTTACCTATATGAGGTAAGCGCAATATCAACCCAGTTCCACGGGGAAAGAAAGGACGAGAGGGGCTAGGAACTTTCCGAACCTTCCAAACACTAATACCTTGATTTACCCTTGCAGACATCTCACTCTTCTAAACTGTCGGTGGGAAGGGGGCCCAGTCCGGGAGCAAAACGAACCCTGCGCCTAACACTGAAGACAGTATCCTCGCCAGATCAAGACCTGCGCCTCCGGGGGAACCAGGTGAGCGTTACAGAACGCGAAGCCTTACCACAAAATTCCCGCCCAGGCGCAATGGAAACCTCAGACACAGACCAGTTGGCCCAATTACTCGGGGAGTTGAGGGCGGAAGTACACGCTGCACGTCAGGAAACAAATGCCCTAAGGAGGGAGTTAGTGGTCTCCAAAGAGCGAACAGACGACTTGGCTAGACAATTGCTGCAAGCCCAAGCTGGACAAACTCCTCTACCAACCCCAAGTGGGGGCCACGCTCCTCCAGCTTCCTCGAATCCGATACAAATCAATCTACCAGGAAATATACCTTTGGCTCCGCCCGAACGCTTTTCAGGTGATTCAAAAAGGTTTGCTGTGTTCTTCAATCAATGTCGCTTGCACTTTTTGTGCAGACCCGCCGCTTTTCCAACGGACCAGGCTAAAGTGGCCTTCGTGCTCTCTTATCTCAGTGGCAGTGCCGCAGATTGGTCTGTTCCTTTAGTGTCTCAAGATGACCCCATTCTCCATAACTTCCAGGACTTTCAAGCCAGTATGGAGAAACTGTTCGCAAGGCACTATCAGGGACAGGCCTTGGACAATGAACTTCTTTCACTACGACAGGGCAATCAAGATCTTCTGACTTATATTGCATCATTTAACAGACTAGTGGTGGAAACCGGATGGCCGGAGGATAAGAGGATCACACTGTTTTACAGAGGTCTGCGTGGGGAATTAAAAGACGTTCTGGCTCAAGTGGTAAATCCTCCACAAGACTGTTCCGAATATATCGATCTGGTAGTGCAATTGGATCATCGACTACAGAATCGGAAAGCCGATCGATCCAGATTTGAAACTCGACCTTTTTCAAGGCCACAAAGTTCTACGAAAGGAACTGATTCCGTGGAACCCATGCAAATAGGGGGTGTAAAAGGACCTTTAACCCAAAAGGAGAGGGAAAGGAGGAGACAACTGCAATTATGCCTCTATTGCGGAAACTCAGGGCACTTTCTTCGAGATTGTCCAGTGAAGCCCAAGAAGAAGATAGTAGGGGCGTCTGATAAAGGTACAGAGAATTCTGAGCCGGGAAACGACCTCGCCCGGCAAGTGTAGAGGTCCGCTTGCCGAGCGTTAGAACCAGTTCTTTGACCTTGCATTTCATCATGCCCATGGTCCTCGTGAGTCCTGAACAACCTAATCGTATGCATGCCATTAAAGCATACATTGATAGTGGCGCAATCGGGAATTACTTGGACTGTGAGCTGGCCGCCAGGATGAATCTATCTCTTTGTCCAAAGACGGTGAAAGACGTCATTACCACCGTGGATGGGACGGAAATAGCTTCCGGACCCGTAACTCACACCACCATGGAAGTAACGTTAGTAAGCCAAGATGGGCATCAAGAGAAGATCGTGTTTGATGTGATCAAGGCCCCTCAGTTTCAAGTCATCTTGGGAGTTCCTTGGTTGGAGAAACACAATCCTCAAATTGATTGGCGAGCAAAGACAATCCGGTTTCCAGAATGCGCTTCTACCTGCTACCCTCAGCTCTCCACCAAACTAGCTGCAACTGTTTCTGAGAGTCCGCAACTGCCTCCTGAATACCAGGAATTCCAAGATGTCTTTCGGAAAGACCAAGCTAATTCTTTGCCTCCCCACAGATCATACGACTGTCAGATAGACCTGATTCCCGGATCCACTCCTCCGTGCAGTCGGATTTATGCCCTTACTGAACCTGAAAATCTCCACCTAAGGCAATATTTGGACCAGTACCTGGCTAACGGATTCATCCGTCCTTCGAAGTCCCCGGCCTCCTCAGCTCTGTTCTTCGTGCCCAAAAAGGAGGGAGACTTAAGAACGTGTATAGACTACCGTGCCCTGAACCAAATTACAATTAAGAACAGGTATCCATTGCCATTGATCCCAGAACTACTTGACCAAGTCAAAAACGCCTGCATATATACTAAGTTAGACCTCAGAGGAGCCTACCATTTGGTGCGAATAAAGGAGGGCGATGAATGGAAGACGGCCTTTCGTACCAAGTATGGACTGTTCGAGTATCAAGTGATGCCCTTCGGGTTGTGTAACGCACCGGCCGCATTCCAGTTCTTTATGAATGACGTGCTCCGTGAACTCATTGATGTGTGTGTAGTTGTATACATTGACGACATTCTGGTTTTGTCATGATCTCTGCTTCCAAAAGGTCAGGGTTTTCCCAACTCCCTTGGAAGCAGATCCATAACCCAGGTTCCGAGTGCCAACCAGTCCCAATTGGGACCTTTTGGACCCAGTCCTGGCGCCAGTGGCACCAGGCTCATAAATATGCCCAGTCCCAGCGCTGGAAGCGCCGGGCTCATAATGCTTGGGTGGACTTACCTTCAGCAGACCATGCTGCTTACTTGCCTGCCAGTTGAGCCTCTGATCCTCTTCTGTTTGGAACTACTTTTCCTGTTGGGTGGGGCTGGAGCCACTCCCTAGATTCAGAACACTGGAACTCTTCTGGAAGGCAGGAACTCTTTTCTTACCAGGAACTCTTTTCTTACTTGGGCGTGGCTGTGGAAGGAGACACCTAAGCACTACAGGAGGCTATTTAAACCACACCCGGTGGATGAATCTTGCTTTGCGTTATTCTGCAACCTCTGCAGCAGAACGCTCATCGTGTCTTCTGCATCCGGTCCTGGGCCTAAGGAAAAAGGCTTACCATCCTGAATCCAGTCTTCAGCAACACCTATAAAGACAAGAAAGAACAGGTTAGCATTCCGGCATCTGAAAGGCAAAGGCTTACCATCCTGAATCCAGTCTTCAGCAACACCTATAAAGACAAGAAAGAACAGGTTAGCATTCCGGCATCTGAAAGGCAAAGGCTTACCTACTCTTCGTGCGCTCCGGAGGTCTTCACACTGCATTCCGGCATCTGAAAGACAAAAGTTTACCAACTCTTCGCACGCTCCGGAGGCCTTCGGCGCTGCATCCCGCATCTGAAAGACAAAACAAGGTGCGTTTAAAGACATTGGGGAACTTTAATACTCACGTGCCATTACTCCTTTCCACATCTAATCCAGTGGGTATTCCGGCACCCTGCAGCCGCTCCGAACTCGTACCTGCAAAATAAAAAGACAGTTAGAGCGCATAGTGAAGCAGGCAACAAGCGCTTACTTACGTGCTTCCAGGCGCTTCTATTCATCACACGGGCTCCATCTTCAACTCACTTCAGCCCGTCATCCGCCATTGCCGGAACCCTGCAAAACAAGAGACATCATTACTAAAGACTTTAAAGACATTTGAATGACTCGAAACTTACCGTTCGTGCAGTAAACGACGGACAGCAGTCCTCTGAAGTCAAGAGGCCTGCGCTACCTATCCAGTGAAGAAACTGGTTACAGCACCCTGCCCTGAGGCAGATGGAGAGCTCGGCATTCACTTACCTAAGACATCTTACTCTACACGTCAGGCATACAGTGCACAGAGGTCCAGCCCAAAGAGCCAACCGGGTGCTACACATCACCTTTGAAGATACGGTAGTCGCCCAGTCAAGACCGGCGCCTCTGCGAGAATCAGGTGAGCGTTACAGGTTTATTCGTCCTCTGAGGCAGAACACCGAAAACATGTAACCGCAGTACTGGAGAGGCTCCGCAAACACAAACTTTTTGCAAAATTAGAGAAGTGCGTCTTTCATGTTACTGAGGTCGAATTTCTGGGATTTATTTTGTCACCTAACGGAGTTCACATGGACTCGAGGAAAGGAGATGCAATAATCAAGTGGCCCTCACCATCATCTGTAAAAGGGGTTCAAAGTATGTTGGGCTTCGCCAACTTCTATCGCAGGTTTATTCCAGACTTTTCTCGGGTAGTCCAACCCATTACAGCTCTCCTCAGAAAAAACAAACGTTTTGCGAGAATCAGGTGAGCGTTACAGAACGCAAAGCCTACCGCAAAACTCTCGCCCAGGCGCTATGGAAACCTCGGATACTGACCCCCTACCCCCTAGCCCGGTTACTTGGGGAACTAAGGGCAGAAGTGCATGCAGCTCGTCAGGAAACGAATGCTCTAAGAAGGGAACTAATTATTTCCAAGGAGAGAACAGACAATCTTGCTAGACAAGTGCTACAGTCACAAGCCGGACAGACCCCGTTACCCGCATCAGGGGCAAATCTTCCTTCAACATCCTCTATGAATCCAGTGCAGATCAACCTACCTGGGAATGTACCTCTGGCTCCGCCCGAACGATTTTCTGGTGACCCAAAGAGGTTTGCAGTATTTATCAATCAGTGCCGGTTGCACTTCTTATGCCGGCCAGCAGCCTTTCCAACTGATCAAGCAAAAGTAGCTTTTGTACTTTCGTACCTTAATGGCAATGCGGCAGACTGGTCGATCCCTCTAGTTAATCAAGATGATCCGGTTCTCCATGATTTTCAAGCCTTTCAGCTTAGTATGAAAAAACTGTTCGCAAGACATTCACAGGGGCAGGCCTTGGACAATGAGCTTCTTTCGTTGCGACAGGGTAATCAAGACCTTTTGGCTTATCTTGCATCTTTCAATAGGCTAATAGTGGAAACTCAATGGCCTGAGGACAAAAGGATTACGCTGTTTTATAGAGGTCTACGTGGAGAGCTCTAAGACGTTTTAGCCCAAGTAGTGAATCCCCCACAAGACTGTTCGGATTATATAGACTTGGTCGTTCAAATAGATCACAGGCTGCAGAACAGGAAGGCCGATCGTTCCAAGTTTGATGCTCGAGTATTTTCCAAACCGCCAACTCCTTCCAAAGGAGTAGACTCCGGGGAACCCATGCAAATAGGGGGTCTGAAAGGTCCTCTAACACAAAGGGAGCGGGAAAGGAGGAAACAGTTGCAATTATGCCTATATTGCGGAAACTCAGGGCACTTTCTTCGAGACTGTCCGGTGAAACCTGCCAAGAAGGCAGTAGGAGCTGCAGTTACCAAAGTTACAAACTCTGAGCAGGGAAACGACCTCGCCCGACAAGAATAGAGGTCCTCTTGCCGAGCGTGAAAACCAGTTCCGTGACCTCGCATTTCGTGATACCTATGGTCCTCATTAGCCCTGATAATCCGGATCGATTACATGCAATTGAAGCCTACGTCGACAGCGGTGCCATCGGCAATTATGTGGATCATGAAATGGTTTTGAGGATGAATCTAACTCTTTGTCCCAAGGCTGTAAAGGACGTCATTACTACGGTGGATGGTACGGAGATAGCCTCCGGGCCAGTAACGCATACCACTCAAGAGGTGACGCTAGTAAGTCAAGATGGACACCATGAGAAGATCGTGTTCGATGTGATCAAGGCCCCTCAGTTTCAGATTATTCTAGGAATACCTTGGTTAGAGAAACACAATCCTCTGATCGATTGGCGAGCAAGAACGGTCCAGTTTCCAGAATGTGTCTCTACTTGTCACCCTCCACCTGGTGTTACACTGGCCGCAATTTCTTCAGAGACTCCCCAGTTACCTCCCGAATACCTAGAATACCAAGATGTTTTCCGGAAGGATCAGGCTAACTCTCTACCTCCTCATAGGTCTTATGACTGCCAGATAGACCTGATACCTGGATCTACTCCTCCTTGTAGTAGAATTTATGCCCTCACCGAGCCTGAGAACCTTCACCTTCGACAATACCTGGATCAATACCTGGCAAATGGGTTTATTCGTCCTTCCAAGTCCCCTGCTTCTTCAGCTTTGTTCTTCGTTCCAAAAAAGGAAGGAGACCTTAGAACTTGTATCGATTATCGCTCCCTGAACCAGATCACCGTTAAGAATAGATATCCGTTACCTTTGATCCCTGAACTCCTGGACCAAGTCAGAAAAGCATGCATATATACAAAGCTGGATCTTAGAGGAGCTTACCACTTGGTACGAGTAAAAGAGGGCGATGAATGGAAGACGGCCTTCCGCACCAAGTATGGGCTATTTGAATATCAGGTCATGCCCTTCGGACTTTGCAATGCCCCGGCCGCCTTTCAATATTTTATGAACGATGTCCTCAGAGAGCTCATAGATGTATGTGTTGTTGTTTACATTGACGACATCCTCGTTTATTCTTCATCGGAATCTGAACATCGGAAACACGTGAAAATGGTCCTCGAAAGATTGCGTCAACACAAACTTTTCGCTAAGTTGGAAAAATGTGTTTTCAACGTGACTGAAGTTGAATTCTTGGGATTCATATTATCACCTGGCGGAGTGCGTATGGATTCAAAGAAGGTCGATGCAGTTCTCAAATGGCCATCACCATCCTCCGTAAAAGGTGTGCAAAGCATGTTAGGCTTCGCTAACTTTTACCGCAGGTTTATCCCCGAATTCTCTCGAATAGTCCAGCCCATCACTGCCTTGTTAAAGAAAAACAAACGTTTTGAATGGTCTACCGAGGCGGAACAAGCTTTCCAGGATTTGAAGACTAAATTTATCTCTGCACCAATCTTAAAACACCCTCGCCCCGAACTCCCCTACATCGTGGAAACTGATGCTTCAAGCCTTGCCATGGGGGCAGTTCTATCACAAAAGGACCCGGTAACCAATCAGTTGCATCCCGTGGCATTTTGGTCCCGCAAATTCTCGCCTCCTGAAATCAATTACACGATTACTGACAAGGAACTTCTGGCTATCAAGTCTGCCTTTAAGGCTTGGCGGCATTATCTGCTGGGGGCCCGACACACCGTTACTGTGATTACGGATCACCGAAACCTGCAATATTTGAAGACCGCAAAAGCCCAATCCTCTAGACAACTCCGTTGGGCATTATTCTTTGCCGAGTTTGACTTCATAATTACCTATCGACCTGGTACAAAGAACGGTAAAGCCGATGCCCTTTCTCGGATGGGAGTGGAAGAACACTTGGTCAACCCTAAACCTGTACCAATCATTCCCGAACAAAGAATTCTGGGTGTAATCGCCACAGAATCCATAGAGGAAGTTAAGGATAAAGCCAGGCAACTTGTAACTCCAGCAGACATACAGAATTGGCATCTGCAGGGAAAGGACTTTGCAGTAAAGGACAACTTATTGTATTTCCAAGAACGAATATACCTACCCAGCACAGATTTACAGAAAAAAGTAATCTCTTGTTATCACGACTCTTTAATGGAAGGTCATCCCGGTATAGCCAAGACCTCAGAAAAGATCAAGCGCTACTTCTGGTGGCCGTCTTGGAAAAAAGATATCAGAGACTTTATAATGTCCTGTGGAGTATGCGCCCAAAACAAGAGTCAAAAGGAAAGACCAGCAGGCCTCTTACGCCCTATTGACATCCCACCTCGCCCTTGGCATACGCTTTCTATGGACTTCATCACCGATCTACCTCCATGCTCCGGATACAATACGATTCTAGTAATCGTGGACTTATTCTCCAAGATGGCGCATTTCATTCCGCTCAAAGGCTTGCCAACAGCAGCAACTCTGGCCCGAGAATTTCTCGAAAACATCGTCCGACTGCACGGTTTTCCTTCGGTTCTAATTTCGGATCGAGGTAGTCAATTTATTTCTCATTTTTGGCGAAGTTGCTGTCGGTCGGCTCAAATTGATGTGAGACTATCGACCAGTCACCACCCTCAGACCGACGGACAAACTGAGAGGACCAATCAAACTCTGGAACAGTATTTACGCTGCATGCTGCAACAAACTGAAAAAACTTGGAAAGATATCCTTTGGATAGCCGAGTATGCCTACAATAACTCTGTCCATTCGGGAACTGGGAAAACCCCGTTTTTTCTTTTGTACGGCAGTCACCCTCGAACCTCGGAGTTGGATCCCCTCCAAGATCTTGAAACACCAGCAGTAGACTACCTGCATTCTACAATCACCCAAGCCTTTAAGGAAGCTGTTTCTCACCTTCAAAGGGCTAAAGAACAATACAAGAAAGGAGCAGATCAACATCGGAAGGAAGCCCCTCACTATCAAGTAGGGGATCAAGTCTGGTTATCCACCAAATATCTATCTCTAAAAGGGCCACGCACATTCAACCCAAGATACCTTGGTCCCTATTCCATCACTACCATAGTAAACCCAGTAGCGGTCAAGTTGGACTTGCTCCCGCACATGAAGATACATCTGGTCTTCCACGTCTCTCTATTAAAACCCGTGCAACCTCAAACCCGACTAACCAAATCTCCAAAACCTATCCTAGTGGATGGAGAACTCGAGTTTGAAGTCAAAAGCATTCTGGACTCCAAGATCTCCAAATCTAAACTATTCTACCTAATTGACTGGAAAGGCTACGGCCCCCAAGAGAGATCCTGGGAACCTGCTGAATATGTCCACGCTCCTCGCCTAATCAAGAGATTTCACCGAACATTTCCTGACAAGCCAAAACCCCCGGAGAAGCCCGGTTTGGGAGGGGCCTTGAGGGGGGGTACTGTCATGATCTCTGCTTCCAAAAGGTCAGGGTTTTCCCAACTCCCTTGGAAGCAGATCCATAACCCAGGTTCCGAGTGCCAACCAGTCCCAATTGGGACCTTTTGGACCCAGTCCTGGCGCCAGTGGCACCAGGCTCATAAATATGCCCAGTCCCAGCGCTGGAAGCGCCGGGCTCATAATGCTTGGGTGGACTTACCTTCAGCAGACCATGCTGCTTACTTGCCTGCCAGTTGAGCCTCTGATCCTCTTCTGTTTGGAACTACTTTTCCTGTTGGGTGGGGCTGGAGCCACTCCCTAGATTCAGAACACTGGAACTCTTCTGGAAGGCAGGAACTCTTTTCTTACCAGGAACTCTTTTCTTACTTGGGCGTGGCTGTGGAAGGAGACACCTAAGCACTACAGGAGGCTATTTAAACCACACCCGGTGGATGAATCTTGCTTTGCGTTATTCTGCAACCTCTGCAGCAGAACGCTCATCGTGTCTTCTGCATCCGGTCCTGGGCCTAAGGAAAAAGGCTTACCATCCTGAATCCAGTCTTCAGCAACACCTATAAAGACAAGAAAGAACAGGTTAGCATTCCGGCATCTGAAAGGCAAAGGCTTACCATCCTGAATCCAGTCTTCAGCAACACCTATAAAGACAAGAAAGAACAGGTTAGCATTCCGGCATCTGAAAGGCAAAGGCTTACCTACTCTTCGTGCGCTCCGGAGGTCTTCACACTGCATTCCGGCATCTGAAAGACAAAAGTTTACCAACTCTTCGCACGCTCCGGAGGCCTTCGGCGCTGCATCCCGCATCTGAAAGACAAAACAAGGTGCGTTTAAAGACATTGGGGAACTTTAATACTCACGTGCCATTACTCCTTTCCACATCTAATCCAGTGGGTATTCCGGCACCCTGCAGCCGCTCCGAACTCGTACCTGCAAAATAAAAAGACAGTTAGAGCGCATAGTGAAGCAGGCAACAAGCGCTTACTTACGTGCTTCCAGGCGCTTCTATTCATCACACGGGCTCCATCTTCAACTCACTTCAGCCCGTCATCCGCCATTGCCGGAACCCTGCAAAACAAGAGACATCATTACTAAAGACTTTAAAGACATTTGAATGACTCGAAACTTACCGTTCGTGCAGTAAATGACGGACAGCAGTCCTCTGAAGTCAAGAGGCCTGCGCTACCTATCCAGTGAAGAAACTGGTTACAGCACCCTGCCCTGAGGCAGATGGAGAGCTCGGCATTCACTTACCTAAGACATCTTACTCTACACGTCAGGCATACAGTGCACAGAGGTCCAGCCCAAAGAGCCAACCGGGTGCTACACATCACCTTTGAAGATACGGTAGTCGCCCAGTCAAGACCGGCGCCTCTGCGAGAATCAGGTGAGCGTTACAGGTTTATTCGTCCTCTGAGGCAGAACACCGAAAACATGTAACCGCAGTACTGGAGAGGCTCCGCAAACACAAACTTTTTGCAAAATTAGAGAAGTGCGTCTTTCATGTTACTGAGGTCGAATTTCTGGGATTTATTTTGTCACCTAACGGAGTTCACATGGACTCGAGGAAAGGAGATGCAATAATCAAGTGGCCCTCACCATCATCTGTAAAAGGGGTTCAAAGTATGTTGGGCTTCGCCAACTTCTATCGCAGGTTTATTCCAGACTTTTCTCGGGTAGTCCAACCCATTACAGCTCTCCTCAGAAAAAACAAACGTTTTGAATGGTCTACCGAGGCAGAACAAGCCTTTCAGGAGCTAAAGACTAAGTTTACCTCCGCCCCGATTTTAAAACATCCCCACCCGGAACTACCTTACACCGTCGAGACCGATGCCTCCAGCCTTGCTATGGGAGCAGTGCTTTCACAAAGAGATCCAGAAACCAACCAGTTGCACCCCGTGGCGTTTTGGTCTCGCAAATTATCAGCCCCAGAAATCAATTACACCATTACCGATAAGGAACTGTTGGCTATTAAGTCCGCCTTTAAGGCCTGGCGGCATTATCTCTTAGGAGCCCGACACACAGTCAGTGTCATTACTGACCATCGTAATCTACAGTATCTTAAATCAGCCAAAGCTAAATCCTCCAGACAACTTCGCTGGGCATTATTTTTTGCCGAATTTGATTTTATAATCACCTACCGACCAGGCAATAAGAATGGTAAAGCGGATGCACTCTCTCGAATCGGAGTAGAGGAACACATGGTTAACCCTGAGCTCGTACCTATTATTCCTGAACAAAGAATCCTGGGTTTGATCAGCATGCAATCCATTGAAGAAATTGAAACCCAGGTTAAACAACTTGTAACTCCAACGGACATACAAAAATGGCAGCTTCAGGGGGAAGACTTCACAGTAAAGAACGACTTATTATACTTCAAGGAACGACTTTATCTACCCTGTACCAGCTTACAAAATCAAGTCATCTCTTGTTATCACGACTCCTTAATGGAAGGACACCCGGGTATGGCCAAGACCTCGGAAAAGGTCAATCGTCACTTTTGGTGGCCATCTTGGAGAAAAGACATCAGAAACTTTGTCATGTCCTGTGGAGTGTGCGCCCAGAACAAGAGTCCTAAGGAAAAACCAGCAGGCCTCTTACAACCACTTGAAATCCCACCTCATCCCTGGCATACCCTTTCCATGGACTTTATCACCGACTTACCTCCCTGTTCCGGATACAATACAATCCTGGTAATCGTAGACTTATTTTCAAAAATGGCACATTTCATCCCACTAAAGGAGTTACCGTCAGCAGCAATCCTGGCTCGAGAATTTCTTGAAAACATCGTTCGGTTGCACGGCTTTCCTTCAGTTTTAATCTCAGACAGAGGAAGTCAATTCATCTCCCACTTCTGGCGGAGTTGCTGTCGGTTAGCTCAAATTGATGTGAGGCTTTCCACCAGTCACCACCCACAGACCGATGGTCAGACCGAAAGGACCAATCAGACTTTGGAACAGTACCTACGCTGCATGCTGCAACAGACAGGAGTAACTTGGAAGGACATCCTTTGGATAGCCGAGTACGCTTACAATAACTCAGTCCACTCTGGAACCGGAAAGACCCCGTTTTTTCTTTTGTATGGTAATCATCCTCGAACCTCTAACCTGGATCCACCTCAGGATCTTGGAACACCAGCAGTTGACCACCTACATTCAACCATCACCCAAGCCTTCAAGGAAGCTACTACCCACCTTCAAAGGGCCAAGGAACAATACAAGAAAGGAGCAGATCAACATCGAAAGGAAGCCCCTCAATACCAAATAGGAGATCAAGTCTGGTTATCCACCAAATATTTACCCCTAAAGGGACCACGCACCTTTAACCCAAGATACCTGGGACCCTACTCTATTACTGCCATAATAAATCCAGTAGCGGTCAAGTTGGATTTACCCCATCGCATGAAGATGCACCCAGTCTTCCATGTGTCACTACTAAAACCTGTTCAACCAGAAACCCGATTGACTAAATCTCCTGAACCTATCCTAGTTGACGGAGAACTTGAGTTTGAAATCAAAAATATCCTGGATTCCAAGATCTCCAAATCAAAACTACACTACCTGATTGACTGGAAAGGCTACGGCCCCCAAGAAAGATCTTGGGAACCTGCAGAACATGTACACGCACCCCGACTAATCAAGAAATTTCATCGGACATTTCCTAACAAACCAAGACCTCCGGAGAAATCAACCTTGGGAGGGGCCTTGAGGGGGGGTGCTGTCATGATCCCTGCTTCCAAGGGGTCAGGACTTGCCCCACGACCTTGGAAGCAGGCCCATGACTCTGATCCCAGGAACCAGCCAGTCCCTATAGGGACCCTCGGGACCTTGTCCTGGCACCAGTGGCGCCAGGCTCATGATGGTGACTGGTCCCGGCACAGGAAGCGCCGGGCTCATATTAGATAAGAGTGCTTGGTGGACCTACCTGTAGCAGACCATGCTGCTTACTTACCAGCTAACTGGTCTCCTGATCCTTCACTGCATGGAACTACATTTTCTGTCTGGGTGGAGCAGGAGCCACTCCCTGGAAGCAGAACACAGGAACTCTTCTAGAAATCTGGAACTCTTTTCTTACCTGGGTGGGGCCGTGGAAGGAGACGCCTAAGCACTACAGAAGGCTATTTAAACCACACCCGATTGGTTTCACGTGCTTCGCGTTATTCTGCATCTGCAGCAGGACGCTCACCGTGTCAGCTCCAGGAAACCTCCAGCTCCAGATCCTGTGAACACGAAATAACCTGCTGGAATCCAATCTTCAGTCTTCTTCAGTCTTCTGCAGCTCCTGCAAAACAAAGGCACAGGTTAGGCTAAAGTAAAGGCAGTGAATCTACTTACTTAATCCAACGGCAGCATCCAAGGCGCCTTTCTCTGCCTTTCTCTTCCGGCATCCGACATCTGCAAAGAGAGAGAACATCGGTCAGTAATATTCAACTACAAGTTCTGCTTACCTGTGTTACGCCCGTTCCAACTCAGCTCGCGCTGCATTCCGGCACCTGCAAGGCAAGATACATGGGTTAGTAACGCTTAGTTACAAGACTGCTTACCTGTGTTATGTTCGCTTTCAATCTGTTCGCGCTGCACCTCAGCACCTGCAAAGACAAAAGAGACATTACGGAGCATTCTCCAGCGCTAGTGGAGTCTTTCTACTTACGTGCCATTGAAGAATAATCTTCATCGTCACAGCATCTGAAAAGGGAAAGACATAGACTTTACAGACTTAAGACTTTTGAAAGAGAAGAGAACAATGCAAAAGGAACTTTAATACTTACAAGGCACGCTCGTGCATTAACGGCGTCTTCGCTCTCAGCAAATCCTCTGCTATCAAGAGGCAGAGCTCGCATCCAGTGAAGCAACTGGATCCAGCGCCCCTGCACAAGACGCAGGATGGAGAGCCCGGCATTTACCTATATAAGGTAAGCGCAATATCAACCCAGTTCCACGGGGAAAGAAAGGACGAGAGGGGCTAGGAACTTTCCGAACCTTCCAAACACTAATACCTTGATTTACCCTTGCAGACATCTCACTCTTCAGCTTAAACTGTCGGTGGGAAGGGGGCCCAGTCCGGGAGCAAAACGAACCCTGCGCCTAACACTGAAGACAGTATCCTCGCCAGATCAAGACCTGCGCCTCCGGGGGAACCAGGTGAGCGTTACAACAGGACAGCACTGGTAATGAGGTGATACCTGTAGCCATATTAAGGGTAGAATTAGAACAACTACACTACCCAGCACATTTAACTAGGGAGAGTGTTGCTGCAGCTATTGCAAAAGACTGGTTTGTGCTGAACCCGTTAGAACACATTGCATTTTATGTAGTGCATTGCATCATATCTCAAAATGTTACTGCTGGGCACACATTGTGAACAATTAGAGGAGTGATTCCTAGACTGAATGGTCCTTTTCAGCATTTACATATTGACTATGTTGATATGCTGCAACTATGTAGTGGTTATAGGTATTTGATAGTTGTATTGAGCCCCTTTCCGAGATGGATTGGAGCTGGTCATTGGACACATCCTGATGCCACTTGCATTGCAAAGTTTGTATTAGTCCGATAAGCATTTTCGAGATGGGGAGTATGTGAGAAGCTAAGATCCGACAATGGTCCCCATTTTATAAATGAAGTATTTGAGCAAATTAGTCTATTGCTGAGTATTAAACACATGTTTACTTCTGCTTATCGTCTGCAAGCGAACGGGATATGTGAGAGACTCAACAGCCTTCTCAAAGATAGAATCCCTGAAGAAGGGGTGGCTGTATTGCCTGCACCTTGAATTATATGCATTGAGAAATCAGCCCAGGTCAGACCACCAAAATTTCACACCCCATGTATTAGTAACAGGGAGGTGAATGAAAATGAATCCTCCATCACAGACTAGGAGTGATGCCCAGACAACTGCAGAATTGTTAGGAAATGAGTTGCATGCGTATTTAACATGTATAATTGCTAGTATCTCTGTCATTTCAGATATTTTAGCAGGAAGTGAGAAAGTTATTGTTCTAGAGCCCCAAGAATTCATTGAAATTGGACCGTAGAAAGTGCTGAGATAAATGAAAAATGCCCGATTCGGAATTCCTTTTTGATGATTGGAAAAGGGAGTAGTTCCCAGATTCATTTCTTACTGAGTATCTCTTAGTTCCCAGATTCATTTCTTATTGAGTATCTCTTGGGACGCATAAATGTTCTTGTCTGATGACGATACCCTCAGATTACTTATTATGATCTTTTATTATATAATTCAAGTTCATCCTTATTTTGTTTGGCACAACACCAACACTTAATTGTTTCTACGAGATCCTATACATCGTCCTGCAATCAGTTGGTTACTTGTGGAGATAATCGAGCAGATTCGGCAGCTACCTGAGCATTTAACGAGGCTGCCTGATAAAAAGGTTTTTTCCTTCCTTAAAACATAAGTACACAGGCACAATGAGATTTATTGAGCAGAATGCGGTTCCAGAAAGTGAGCAAAATCAACAAAGTGTGGAGAGACATCAAGGTTTCAATCCACCAAATTCAACCCCTACTCTGCTCAGGGAAACTTCCTTTGCCCCTTGAAAAACCTCCTATGACTCTGAGTTCAGGAGCATATCCATTCATCCATCATGTGCCATTTGTGATTCAAATTGTCCCTGCTGTCCATGTTGTCCTTCAGTGGAACATGTTATCATTGCTCCTTCCAAGCTTATCTTGGCCATTTTTCTTTGAATTAGCTTAGCTTCGGCTTTCTGCACCTGTTCTGCTATTTCCTTTTCTTTCTCCTGCCTCCTTTTGCAATGTTGCACCATATGTGCTTGAATTTCAGGTCACCCATTCGCTTCTGTACCTACAACTTTATCTAAATCTTGTTGTACCTCCTTGGGGAGTCCTCTCTTTGATATATGATAAAACATAGCCAAATTGTTATCCCTTGCCTGCATTGTATCTGCTCTTCACATCTCTTGGATAAGTTGTATATATGCAGTGGGATCATCATCCACTTTCATTGTCCTAACCATAATCACATTAATGTCTGGTATAACAGGGTAGATAGTTCTCAAAGCTGCCCACACATGCACCTGAAAATATTAAAGGGTGAAACACCATGGTTATTTGTGTCTAGCTGTACCCCTGGATATCCTGCTTTCCTCCAGATTTCATCTGCTTGCTCGACTACAAGAGTGACAAGCACAATGAGGGGGGGGGGGACAAACCTACTATGCCTTGTGAGTGTTCAGAATGTGCAAGTGCAGACAGTAGCAGAGAAGATAAGATGTGGGAGGTCAGGGCCCTGAGGATGCTTAAGGGCTCTGCACACTAATCAAGCTACTGTGTGATTAGCAGGAGGGAGAGGGAGGGAAGTAAGAGATAAAGAGGAAGGCCTCGAGGCTTTTCCAGAACTTAAGGAGGTCCTGCTCAAGACGAAGAGTGAGGGGAAGGCTGTTCCACAGAAGGGAGCCAGCTGAGGAAAATGCTCGACCACCTGCTCTCTGTTTAGCAAAACCGCTTTACACACAAGGAGTTGGTCCAAGGATAAGCCTTGCTGCCTGAATTTGGAGTGGCTGGAGGGGTCGCAGAGTGGACAAAGATAGATTAAGGTATAGACTATTGCAAAAGTCAAGCCCAGAGAGAACCAGTGCCTGGGTAACATTGAGCATCTAGCGGAAGATGAGTAAAGCTAGAATTCCTTTTAGAAGGAAAAGCTGAACGTGGGACTTCTTGGCAATATCCTGAGTATGAGGGAGGGAGGAGAGACAGGAGTTGAATATGACTCCAAGTTTTCTGGCTCCTATAGAGGGTGCAGGGGGAGAGTCCAAGCAAGAAGGCCAGAATGAAGGGAAGCATTCTGGTGCCGGGGTCTCAATCGGGGGGATCTCTGTTTTGCTGGTATTGAGACAGAGATCATTAGAAGTACACTAGGCCTGGATGGATAAGAGGCAGTAGTGGATGATAGAGCGTGCAAGAGCATCTGTAGGAAGTTTGAAAAAGAGTTGCATGTCATCAGCATAGCACTGGAAGTTGTTGATGGAGACGGAGCAAATGAGGTGTGCCAGCAGAATAAGGTAGATGTTAAAGATCCAAGGTGAAAGAATGGGGCTCTGAGGGTCGCCAGAGGTGGAGAAGGAAATAGGGGAAGAGAAGGTGCCCATTTTGACTTTGGAAGAGTGGTCAGTTAGGAAGGAGATAAGCCAGTCTAGTGTCTGCTTTGAGATACCAAGGGTGTCATAGATAGGTACTCAGGATTTATCAACTTGTTTGTTGTACTGTACAGGTATCCCAGTGAATCTCTTTGGCAGAGATTTGTTGAGTAAACTGAATGTGATGATCTCATTCAAAGAACAAGGTATAGTATGCTCAAACCAAGGTTTGTATCATGCAAGAACTATGACCCTTTTACAAGCATGTTGTATTGACAGTGCAATAAGGGGTGTGCCTGTACATTGAGATTTGTTGTTTTGAGAATCAATAGTGTTGCTGGGTTGGAATCCTGTGTTTTAGTTTCAACACACTGGGCCTCATTACGAGGTTGGAGGTAGCCTTGTCAGTTTTACTGGCAAGGCTACCTCCAAACTCGCATCTGGGTCCGGCACCCGCAAATGGACAATTACGTTGCTCTCTCAGGCACTGATGAGGAAGGAGAGGAATGGTGCACAGTTTAGTGCATTGATCCGACAATATCGCTGAGGAATTTGTCTGATGAACTATTCCTGCAGGATGCTGAGGACACAGAAGAAATGGTGTTTGAAGTTGGTATCCCATGCCAGATAACAATAGAGCATAGGGAGATACCTCAGACTATTTCTATTGTTAGAAATACATCGCCATATTTGAAGGAAGATTTGGAGAAGGCGCCTAGTCACTTGTGGACTAGTGATCCTCATGACGTGGAGTTGCTGAGGAGCATAGAAGCAGCGAGGATAAAATTGAAGCCTGGTGCAATATTGCCAGGTATGAGACTGAACCCTATCTCTACGGAGATGGATGAAGGGATTTAGGATACATTTATGGTGTTGTTGATGTAAGGTATTATCCAGACTCCCGTGCCCCCATGTATCATGCCTGTGTAAAAGGCAAAAGGGACAAGTTGGAGGATGGCACAGGATTTGCACTCTCTTAGAATAATATTGTTCAGGCTGAGTTTCTAGTGGTTCCAAATCTATTTACTGTTTTCTGTAACATCTCTACTGGATCCACTCACTTTATTGTAATTGATCTCAAAAATGCATTTTTCTTGGCTCCTTTGAAACCCTCTGATTCTCAGTACCTTACTGCATGTACATATAGAGGTAAAAGATTTCAGCACAAAGGTTACCACACAGAGCTATTGTGAATGCCTGAATATTTTTAATCGGGTGGTTCAAATGGATTTGAGGAATCTACATGTTCCCAGTACAGAAAACCCTCAAAACTGTTTTTCAAGAGGGCCTTGGAACCCTGCTCAGCGCGAGGGCTATCCATGGACTATCCACCCACAGAGCAAGTTTTCATTTATTCTCAGCTGCATTTACTTTAGCTGGGGTGCCTTTTTAATACTGTGATTGGATTTGGATATCCCTTTTGTCTGTTTCCCTAATTCCTTGTTTCCTTTTGGTTCACTTCCACCCTGACCCCACATCTTGAAGCATCTTTCTCGCAATAAACACCCTAGAAACAATAAATGCATACATATATGCATACCTAAGTAAAGATAATGGTGTGACATGCATAATTTTCGAAAATTAAAATGTGTGAGCCCAAGGTGGAAAATCCTGGAATGTTATATAGGCAATCACCATGTCAGACATGTGGTCATGAATGAAGTAATGCTGCGATCATTTTAACATTTTAATAGTGATGGTGATGTAAGAGGGTCTGGTAGAAGTTTCATCATCAATTATTTAAATATTGCTAGGAAGCAAATTCGCCAACAACATAGAGATCGAGGCCATTCTGTATATAGTAAGCCAGTGCTGAGATGTGTCTGGCGTCATTCAACTACGCTTATGAAATAGAGTCGCTTCTGAAAACAAACAGAGGCAAAATGGAGGAGCTAATTACGTGCATTCAGGGCAGTTTTCCTGTGATTGTTGACAACTCTTATGGGAGCCGTCCCCGTACATATGCCAATACATTTCTAAATCTCCAGCGAACTGGTAAATACAGGCAGATGCACTTAACTGCTGGTGTGTAACAAAAGTCAGCAGGCAGGAAACGGTGCCTCTAATGCAGCCCTTGATTAATCTCTAATTACAGTTTTGTCATCGTAGCAGGGAGACAGGACTATATCAGTTCCCAAATAGGCAAGCGGCATTATGGCACCTAGCAACCAGCGGCCCTTTCATTTTATCTGCACCGGGCTCTACGCTGGTGCAGGGAAGGCGCTTATGGATCACTCTTCTATTATTTATAGAGCAGCATTTACCGAGGCCTTCACAACAGTAGATAAATTAGCAACTTAATAGCCCACCGCTACCTGAAAACACGCCATGAGCTGACACATGGAGTATGAAATTAAAATGGGACTCTCAGATAATAATGATGTGTACTGTGCACAGGATGCGCTGTTGTTTTATCGTGTAAACTCTTTCAATGAGCCTCAAGTTAAAAAGGACACAACACACAAACGTAGGTTAACTTTTTGTTTGTAAACAAATATGTAATGTGCACCCTTCCTTGGGTTGTACACTGGTTCAGATTCATTCGACGCTTATTAAACTAACTCAGTTGCATTCGACGGTCAGTAGTAGTACCAGTCGCAGCTCTAATTGGGAGTAGAGAAAGGTCGTATCAGCAATTCTGTGTCTTCAGATAAGTACCTCATTAAGCTGGCGCGTGAGCCAGGTAGGGTGACTTTTCTTTCCTTCCGCAAGAATGACCTGGCACCATACTCATGTGTCAACGTCTACTTTGTAAATCACAACTGCAAACGAAAGTTACATTATCTACTGCAAAATTATTTCATATAGTCTCGTGGGGCCTGATTCACAGAAGCGTTTTATAATGGGGCAATCGCATTGGAAAACGCCCTGGCACTTGATGTTTACTTCTTAAATTTCAGTACAAAGACACATACGTCTTTAAAGATGTTTACTGACCTATGGGAGCAGCCACACCCCATATGATTTGCTGCATTAGGAATTTCGTTTTGATATCAATCCGTCTTTATCTAAATTCAAACACGGATTAAAAAAAATAAACATTTATTTCACTGACCACTTGCTTAATTCTGGATAGGATGCTGGTCAGACTGTGCATTTGCCCCCTGTACTCTCCTTTACTCTCCTTTCATACACCTTATGAGGGATCTATGCCTATGACATTTGCCAAGGGAATCTGACTAGCATGCACTAACAGGTGCTATAGTGGACTGCAATGTCAAATACTATCAAATAAGTTTGATGCTTTGAACAGCGATCGAAGTGTATGATAAAAAGTAATGGAACTATGTTCCCTGCTGGCGTGCCCCCGCTCTCCACAAACCCCATCACTGTTCCCTCTCCCAGACACAATCAAAACCCCTAAACAAACACACATAGGGCCTCATTATGACCCTGGCGTTACGGGGTGAACGGCGCCGTAAAAGGTGCCGGCACTGTTCACTCCGTACCGCCGCATTACGAGTTCCCCTCGCGGGACACGGTAAGCACACCTGGGAAAACCAGGCGTGCTTACCGGGTCCCGCGAGGAGAAGAGGGAGCAAACAAGGGCCAACCCGTGTCCGGGTCCTCAGAGGGAGGAATTACCGGGCCTTCCGAACTTGGAACAGCCCGGTAAGTCCTCATTCCGAGGACCCGGACCCCGACGCGATTTCGCAAGGTTACCGCCAAACTCGTAATGAGGGCCATACTATTTAAGGGAATGTTCAGTGCACTGAAGTGCAAGCTTCAACTTCTTCCTACACTGTTATCTTAAAACGAAACCATTCCAGAACAGTTTATTTTTAAAATAAACGTATAGGACCAGTATAGGACCAGTGAAACTTAAAAATGAAAAGTATAGGAGCCACTTTGACCTCTGGATTTGAACTTTAGAATACTGCTTCAGTAGTATTTTGGTACATAGTGTAGGTCAAGGAACCACCTTCCTTCAGTAGGTGTGTTGTTATCTGCTGGAAACTGGCCACTTTTGTCAAAAATTTTGACCAACAGTCCACCTTTTGCTATTGCTCACCTGTCAGGATTAGCATATAAGCATGCTATAATTGACCCAGAGATGTCGGGGCGATCCTCGGAGGTGGTTGGAAAACAAGGTAAAGAATGTGACAGGGGAAGTGGTTAGGGATGATTCCCCACTCTGCCAAAGCCAGAGCCGAAAACAGGTCTTCAGCAAAAATCACATGGATCCTTCTAGTGATGAGTGACAAGAAGGATAGGTATTTCGAGATAGAATTCTAATTGTCCTAATCAAAAACTAATATAGCACAAGCTGACTTGTGGATACATTTAGTCACAAACTGCTGTTACTAAAACTAAGTTTTTTTTAAACAGCTTATCTTTTCTTAAACCCAAAGAACCAACTATGAATAGATTTATTTTGTGTGCTCTCTTCGAAGCAAAAACTAGCTCACCACCTGTGGCAGCGGTTGCAAAGATTTGTGCATAGGCAGTATGATTTTCATCCATGAAGTAGGCGGTGAGTTTTAATAGCACAATGGTACACTAGATAGCAGGCATGTGTTCATATGCCCTCAGCTCACTCAATGGGAATGTGTAATAGAGCACTACAGAGCATAATAGAGAGCAGATCTTTGGATGTCATCTTTGATGTCCAGGGTGTAAGTCTTAGCAGTGTACGGTGAAGGTGCAAGTTACGGATGCTTAGCTTACCATAACTGGCGATTTTCAGTTTTTCGGTATTATTTGTAACCAAAACAATCCTTTATCAACCTTTTTTACTGGATTTCATGGGTTTTTATTAGTGCAACTTAACCATAAGGTCCCTTTAACAATGTTTTGAATGAATTTTCAAGGAAAAAAACTTTAGTTGCAAGGACATTAAGGTGAGAACTCAACACAACAAAACCCCTGAAATTCAGCTAAAGCCACCTTATCTTCACGTCCCCTGTTGTGCAGCCTGTGACCACAATAATGACATCACAGATCACATCACTGATGACCTCACTAATTACATGTTGTATGAGAGCACTGATGACATTACACATCACATCACTGATGCCATCACTGGTGACAACACTAATTACATTGAATATAATTGAATACATCAATAATGGAATTAGACATAACATCATTTAAAAGTTAGCTCATGAAAACTTTGATTACCTTAATAACATTTTAGGGCGTAGACTTGGCCATGACAAAAGCTGGGGTAACTGGCCAGCACCAAAGGACATAGCTAGTGGTTGGTTAGTGTTCAACATACCAATGTGTATGGTCAAAAGCCATGCCTAGTAGCCCATTACTGTTTTAAAATATACAGTGGGTAACGTTGAAAGCTGTAGTCAAGCGCCATGGCTAAATGCCGTAGCTAGTGCTCATTAAAATGTTAGAATATACCGTCAGGACGTCCAAAGGCCATGGCCACTGCCTAGTATTGTATTGAAGACCGTGGCTAGTGGCTAGTTAGTGTACATAATATACAGTGGGCACATCCAAAGACCATAGCTAGTGGCTGGTTAGTGTTTATAATATATAGTGGGCACGGCCAGAGGCCGTTGCTTATTGCATTTTATTATTTTAAAATGTACACTGAACATTGCCAAAAGATGTACAGACTGCTCAAGGTCAAAGGCCATTGCTAGTGGCCCATTTATATGTTCGAATATATAGTGGGCACAGTGACAGATTGTGGCCACTGGCCAGTATTGTGCTAAAATCCATGGATATCTCTGATCAGTGCATATAATATACAGTGGACACGGTTGAAAGCTGTATCCACTGGTAAAGGCCAAAATCTATCGTTGGTAGCCTGTTAGTGTTTTAAAATATTCAGTGCACATGTGTGAAAGCTGTGACCACTGACTGAAGGCCATGACTAATACCCATTCATGTGTTAAAATATATTTGATCAAAAATTTGTCATAGGCGCCCCTCTATGAGAACGAAAACAGCAAACATTGCCTGTTCTCTCGGAAGGTACCCTCTCTAGATTCCGCAGCCACATTTTAGCTCATGGTAGCTTTCACAGATGGGAGATAACCATTTGCATATCAGTCTTTGTCCCACCCACATGGGCAGTCCACCACCGAAATGCTATGGTAATTCCCTTCTGAACAAGAGTACCAACAGCAACCCCATACACATGTTTCAGCCTTGTTTGGCATCATCAGTGAGGTGGAGTTTTGCCTCTCTGAGCACAGTGAGCAAGGGGTCCACGTCTGGATGACCCTGGGAAACTAAGGGTGACTAGACATAAGGCCCTTGAAAAAATCAAAAATGAGTTATGATCGCCCCTCTGTGAGAATGAACATGGCAAAAATGGCGTGTTCTTTGGGAAGGTACCCACTCTAGAGTCTGCAGCCACATTTTAGCTCACTGTAGCTTTCACAGATGGGAAATATCCATTTGCATATCAGTGTTTGCCCCGCCCACATGGGCAGTCCAGCACCAAAATGCTATGGCTATTCCCTTCTGAACAAGAGTACCAACAGCAACCCCATACATGTGTTTTAGCCTTGTCGGCATCATCAGTGAGGTGGAGCTGTGCATCTCTGAGGACAGTGAGCAAGGGGTCCACGTTTGGATGACCCTGGGAAACGTATAAAATATAATTGGCCATACGCACAGACTATTGCTGACGGCCCTGCTTAATGCCAGTTACTATTGTAATGTAATTAGTGAGGTGATCAATGATCTGTTATGTCAACAGAGGGCTTGAAATTAAGGCGGCCTTAGCTGAATTTCAGGGCTTTCGTTGAGTTAAGCCCTCACCTTAACGCCCCTACAACTAACATTTTGTTCCCTTGAATTTCAAAGGTTTTGCTACAATGTATTGCATAGCTTAACGATCCCTGCAACTAAATGTGTTTCCTTGAATTTCAAGGTATTTTTTTTACAATGTATTTCTCCCATTAAAGTCCCTGCATCTGAAGTTGTTTCCTTTAATTTCAAAGGTTTTTTTATGCCATACATAATTGACATTAATCATTTAGATAATTGGGCTAATGAGAAGAATATATGATGTGTAGAAAGTAAAATAAAAAGAAATTGTACAACAACTTTCCCCTAAATAAAACTGTTGTTAAAAACTGTTTGCATATGTACTTAACTTTTTAAAGCATGCACATTTATCTATACTGTTGATAAATAGAAATTTATTAAAGTTTTACAGTAACTGTGTACAAAGAATACACTCAACATATCTTAAAATAATAGACTACTGCCCATATATTCAAAAATTCGTTTTATAGCCGCTGCTGTCAAAATACATGAACTGCTAGATGCAGCAACTGCTGGGGGGTGCTATTAGCGGCACCCACATGGGATAATCACGGCTATAATAAAATACATAACAATATGTGGTTTGATCCATATTTACAGTATGTATTTTTATTGTCTATTTTAATAACTGAAAAGCTGTCCCTGAAAAGGACCGTTTTTGGTGATAAGAAAAAAAAGAGGTAGGAAATAGGAAGGGAAAACACTAAGATTCACACATATAATAAAAGGTTAAACAAAGAACAGGGTTTTTTCTCTCTAAAGAATGGGAAAGAATTGACACTTAAAAATATACCTATCAATGGCAATTGGGAGTATCTTCCAAAAGAGCCTGGCCCAAAGTGTCTAGGGTGCCACCTCCCACCTCGATCATACTGTAACAGGTTTTGCACATCACAAAAAAATTAGAAAGATATGATGTCCTGGGTGTTAGTCTTAGCAGTGCACGGTGGTGGTGCGAGTTATGGTCGCTTAGCTTACAATAACTGGTGAATTTCATGGGTTTTTCAGTTTTACTTGGATCCATAACGTCCCTTTAACAACGTTTTCTTACTGAATTTCATAGGTTTTTGGTAGCACAACTTGCCAAAGCGTCCCTTTAACAAAGTTTTTTTACTGAATTTCATAGGTTTTTAGTAGAGCAACTTAACCATAACGTCCCTTTAACAACGTTTTTTTACTGAATTTCATAGGTTTTTAGTAGCGCAACTTAACCATAATGTCCCTTTAAAAAAGGTTTTTTACTAAATTTTACAGGTTTTTATTAGTGCAACTTAACCATAACGTCCTTTTAAATGGATGAAGGCCATTAGCACCCTAGGTTCCCAAAGCGGGAACCCGGGGTGCTAAAATAAAATGTTTTCTTCCCACACCGGAATGCCTGCGGTGTCCCGGTGTAGGAAGAACAATCCTTTACCAAAATGGCCACCATGGAAAGACAAGGCGTGGTTCAGTACAGGGCCCCTCTTCACTTCACAACACGTGTGCGCGGTCTTCGCAGCTATGTGTTTTCCACAATGCGTGTGCGTGGTCTTCGCAGCTACGTGTTTTACACAGCGCGTGTGCGCAGGTTTCACTGCTACGTGTTTTCCGTTAATGCCTGTGCGCGGTCATGCTTTCTGCGCATTTTTATTCAATGCGTGTGCATTTTCGGATGAGGCACGTGTGTGCTCGGATTCATCTGGTTAGAGAGTGTGTACGAGATAGAATAAGATACATTGATACATGCTCATGCAACACATCTGCACAGTCTTCTCAGCTATGTGTTATCTACAGTGCATGTGCGTGGTCTTCGCAGCTGCGTGTTATCTACAGTGCGCATGTGCGGTCTTCGCATCAATGTGTTTTCTACAACACGTGTTCGTGGTCTTCGCAGCTACGTGTTTTCTGCAACACGTGTGGGTGGTCTTCGCAGCTATGTGTTATCTACAGTGCGCGTGTGCGGTCTTCGCAGCTATGTGTTTTCTACAACACGTGTGCACGCTCTTCATAGCTACATGTTATCTACAGCGCGTGTGAGCAGTCTTCGCAGCTAAGTGTTGTCTACAGCGTGTGTGCGTGTTCGGATGAGGCGCGTGTGAACTTGGTTTCATCTCATTTGTGCATGTTTTTCTTCATTGCATGTGCGTGTTCGGATAAGGCGCATGTGAGCTCGGATTCATCTGTTAAGAGCGTGTGTGCGTGCCTCATTCAACGCTGTGCGTGGTCTTGTCAGCTATGTGTTATCTACAGCGCGTGTGCGTGGTCTTCGCAGCTATGTGTTATCTACATCATGTGTGTGCAGTCTTGCAAGCTACGTGTTATCTACAGTGCATGTGCGTGGTCTTCGCAGCTGCGTGTTATCTACAGTGCGCATGTGCGGTCTTCGCATCAATGTGTTTTCTACAACACGTGTTCGTGGTCTTCGCAGCTACGTGTTTTCTGCAACACGTGTGGGTGGTCTTCGCAGCTATGTGTTATCTACAGTGCGCGTGTGCGGTCTTCGGAGCTATGTGTTTTCTACAACACGTGTGCATGCTCTTCATAGCTACATGTTATCTACAGCGCGTGTGAGCAGTCTTCGCAGCTAAGTGTTGTCTACAGCGTGTGTGCGTGTTCGGATGAGGCACGTGTGAACTTGGTTTCATCTCATTTCTGCATGTTTTTCTTCAATGCATGTGCGTGTTCGGATAAGGCGCATGTGAGCTCGGATTCATCTGTTAAGAGCGTGTGTGCGTGCCTCATTCAACGCTGTGCATGGTCTTGTCAGCTATGTGTTATCTACAGCGCGTGTGCGTGGTCTTCGCAGCTATGTGTTATCTACATCATGTGTGTGCAGTCTTGCAAGCTACGTGTTATCTACAGCGCATGTGTGTGGACTTTGCAGCTACGTGTTATCTACATCGCGTGTGTGCAGTCTTTGCAGCTATGTGTTTTCTACAGCACGTGTGTGCAGTCTTCACTGCCACGTGTTTTCCGTTAACTCCTGTGCGTGGTAATCATTCCTGCGTGTTTTCTTCAACACGTGTCCCTGTTCGGATGAGGCGCGCATGTGAGTTTGAAAAAGAAAGTGTCTTTGCATTTTGACTGGCGCGGTATACCTTTTGAATTTTTATGTTCTGACTGTCAGTGAACAAAACCACCTGGCATAGATAAGTCAGTGAACAAACACAAGTGGGCCAGATATGTGATGTCATTAGTGATGTCATCAATGACATTTGTGATGTCATCTTTGATGTCCAGGGTGTTAGTCTTAGCAGTGCATGGTGGTGGTGCCAGTTATGGTTGACTAGCTTACCATAACTGGTGACACAGTTTTTTAATTAAATTGTATAGGTCTTTATTGGTGCAAATTAACCATAACGTTTCTTTAACAACGTTTTTTTCAGAGAATGTCATGGGTTTTTACCAGTGCATGCTATTTTCCAACAACTTACTAATATCATACTTACCCCAATATAGCAACATTTCTGTCCAATTTATAAAGTTTCACCTTAAAACTCTGACATTTCCCACGTTCTATCATCATTTTTAACACTTCTATAATGTTTCCACTGTTTTTGCTTCCATCGACGTCCGTGAACATCTAATGTCATTGCGGACCTTCCGGACAGTGTAGCATGATGACGTGTCCATGAACGCGTTTGCACTGCCTGTTTGGGTCCTTGCTTCGAGGACAGTTTGAAACAGCATTTTCTACTGATCTAGGAACTTTCAAGCTCAAAATGTTCCCTTGCACAGCTCCTACACCCATTCTTACTCATTGGCCCTCTTTCCGAGTTTGGAGGTAAGTTCCGTCCGTTACCAGCATGGCGCAAATAGTGTGTCCGAGCTGGCAACAGCCCGCTAAAAGCAGGCTATTACGACTTCGTGGGCACGAGCTTTGCGCCATGTCGGTAATGTACCTAGCGCCGTGCCGCAAAATGGCCCCAAAAAGCCCTTACTGGCATGAAGTGCACCGTAGATAACACTACCGCCATAGTCCGATGCAGCATTAGCGCAACTGTAAATAGCGGTGACCGCTAATTACGGTCACCGCTATTTACGGTCACCATTGAATAGCGGAACTGGAAATAGCTTCATCGCACAGGAACGGGAAGGAACACGGCGGCCATCTTTAAAAACACAATCCATTGCCAACCTCGCCACACAGGACCCCTGGGACACTGGTGATCGTCCAGAAAGTTAATCTAACCATCCAGGAATGCCTAAAGCATCCAAGAAGGGATCTGCCTGCCTCCGAAAGGAACGCTTCAGCCAAGATGAACTCCAGATGCTCGTAGACACCCTACACAAGCATGCTACGACTGTGTTCAGCAGCAACATGAGGAGGGAGGCCGTGTTGCAAAAAAAGAAATTTGGGCACTAGTATGCCAGAAGGTCAGCGCAGTGAACAACACCCCCCGCATGGTCAAGGATTGCCGCAAAAGGTGGGATGACCTGCGGCTGAGGGTGCGGAACATTCTTTCTGCAAACCGTGCGCAGGCTTTGGAGACCGGAGGAGGACCAAGTTCTCCAATTAAGCTCAAACCTTGGGGGGAAACATGTGCGAGCATGATTGGGCCAGAATCCATAGAAGGGGTCGGAGAGATGGAGTGTGGCGCCACATCATCAGCTGATGGAGGTGAGTGTGCAAAGCAAAAGTTGCTAATCCAAAAGTGATGAAAGTCAATGCCAGTGTCTGTCCAAAAAGTGACGCCATGGTCGGCCACACACACACTCCCTGTAAAGTATGCCAAAGCAAGTGAGACAAAAGCAGGTCCCTGGTGCAAGGCCGTAACGTACATGACACATATCACACAAAGTAGCAAATTCCATGAGGCACACAGCGTCCATGATCTAAATAGTGTGCATGTCAGACAGCACAGTACCTGGCCAACATGAGTGATACCGACATATGCCTGCATGTACCACCCATGTATGGAATGATGTGCCGTTCCCTACACAAATACATATTGCCCACAATTGTGTGGATGTGCAATCGTACCATTGTATGTATGCTAGCTATCCAAACATCACTCATGCCGTCCCTCTCTTTCACCCCCACAGGCAGTGAGCATGACAGTGAGGAGCAGGACAGAAATCGCCCCTCCACATCCAGGTGCCAAGCCAGGGGGCGCCATGTCTCAGCAAGGAGGCCACCACTGGGACATATACCACCAGCAACAGCAAGGCCCGTGGAGGGCACACCACCCCCACCCCTCACTGCACTGTCTGCAGACACCTGTCCAACGCCACATTCTGAGGAGTCCAGTGTGGCAGGGGAGGTGGCAGCCACTGCCCCCCCCCGCACTTGAAGACAGCCCCGATGACATCTGGGAACCATTGAGGATGACTCAGTGAAAGTAGTCCACAACCCAGCACATTTGTCAACCCCCAGGTATCCATGAGTGACACTGGTGATACCAACACAACGGAGCAGTCTGGGCAAGAACAGGCACAGGGACATATCAGTCCCGTATACAGTCTCGGGGAGGATGAGCCGGCTGGACATGGCAGCCCTATCCCCAGCAGGGCACTGGTGCAGCCACAGCAGCACAGCAGGCTGACCAGCTCTCTGCCCTAATATCGCATTTGTGCAGGACAATCGGTAGGCCAGGGAGGAGTGGCGGGCGGATTTGAGGGCACTGGGCCAGTCCATCACAGAAAACACAAACCGCCTCTGTGAGGTACTCGGCCGCATAGCCGATGCTTTGGAGGCAGCTCTTCCCAGCCATCAGCCTCAGCATGAAGACACACCATCCACAAGAAACTCCACACACACCAGCCCGCTCCACCAGTCGCTCCGTGCGCTGCGCAGATGGGATATGCCTCCCCCTGACTCCGGGAGCGCAGAGTGACTGTATTGGCAGCCTCTTGTGGGTTCCGTGGACCCTATGGGACTTGTGTGGGGTAGTTGTGGGGGGAGGGAAAGGGGGGTGAGGGTGTGTGGGGGAGTTGTGGGGGGAGGGGAAGGGGGTGTGGGTGGTGGAGGGTTTGTTATTCACGTTCATATGATTACTTTCAATACACTGTTTGTGTTACAAGAAAAAAAACAGAGTGGACATTCATCATTGCTCATGTGTCATTTAATCTTGCACAGTGCATAGTGTACATGTATCCCCACACCCAGTGCCCTATGTCATAACATTATGTCACCCTCTGCTGACGTGTGTGTCAGAAATATTGTGCGATCACTGACTGCCACACAGCATGTCCCTCCTGTGCATCGGTACCGTGATGATGTCCTGACACTTCTTCCTCCTCCCCTTCATCATCATCAGGTGGTAGCAGTTCCATGTCAGGGGGCAGGGGCACGTTCCGGCGGATGCACATATTGTGCAGCATTAAACATGCCATGGTGATCTTGGCCACCTTCTCATGGCTGTAGAGGCGTGCCCCTCCCGACCGGCTGAGGCAGCAAAATCGTGCCTTCAACAGGCCAAATGTCTCCTCAATTACCACACGTGTACGGGTATGGGAATGATTGTAGTCCTCCTCGTGCCTATTCTGTGGGTTTCGGACAGGGGTCAGGAGCCACGGCTTCAAGGGATAGCCACCATCACCTGAATGAGAGGGGAATGAAGGTTGATGTTCACACATTCATGTTGGACAACTGCACTAGTCTCACATGGCTGCAGGTAATTTGTGCCCAAATGCACATGTCCCTGGATGCATAGACCCCATTTCAGGTCCTGCTATGTGTCCTGTGCAATGCACTAATGGTGTGGATTGCATCTTCAAGATGATTCATGGTGTGCACTGACATCTTGTTGCACGTGCATTGTATATGCATACAGCAGTGTTGGTGTAAAATTAGTGATGTGTTGTGCTCTGTGAGATTTAATAGTAGGGAGAGTGGCCTGTAGTGTGTACAATATTGGGCATTCTGCACTGATCATTTCCATGGTGACATGCAGCACTCCTATGGGTGTGCCGAACCGGTGACACACTGTGGAATCCCTGGTTGGCTCAGTTCAATGCACTCCCAGGGATGATTGTCATGTGTGGTTATATGCTGGAGACAGCAACATAGTGCATATGCACTGCATGGCGCAGGATGGCCTCACGGTGTGTGAGGGCCGCTGATGAGTGCTGCGTGTGTTGTGGGATGTGGGCTGGTTGCCTGTTAGTCATGTAGTGATAGGTGTTGGCCTTACTTCATCACTATGGGATTTGGGTGTCATGTACCATTTCTGATGCTTTGGGGCACAGTGTTCGGTGATGTGCACATTGTGCACTGACATCAACATGCCCACCCAGGTGGAGTATGCATCCCCCCTTCCCACTCAGGTGGAGTATGCATCCACCCACCTCACAACCCCGATGCACTGCCATGGCCCAGTCAGGCAACTCACCAAGCAGCCAGGCGCGTCATCCAGCATGTCGCTCCATGAAGCGTGGTAGCGTGGAGTTCCACAGGACCAAAGAGTCATGAGTTGATCTGGGATATCGGGCACAGCAATGTGTGATGATCTTGCTGGCGTTGCATACCATCTGCACATTGATGGAGTGGTATTGCTTGCGGTTGCGATACACCACCTCCGTGGCATGCAGAACCACCAACTCCACATGGGTGCAGTCGAGGGCACCTACACAATTTGGCATGCCTTCCAGTGCATGGAAGGCAACTTGTGTATCGAATATCTCCTGGGGAGTCCGTGGTAGGGATATGTCGTCCCTTGTGTGCTCGAGGAGGGCATCCAGCACTTGGTTCAGAATCCGGGAAAATAAGGGTTGTGATATGCCATGCATGTGCCCCACTGTGTGCTGGTAGGTGCCTGTGGCAAGGAAGTGGAGCACAGACACTACCTTCAGTAGAGGGGGGATGGCGGTGCATATTTTTTATGAGGCTCACTATGTCGTCATGTATCAGGTCCACTATGGTGGTGATGTCCAGGTCAAGCCGGTACAGGGTGTGGATCTGCTCAGGGGTTAGATTCAATGGACTAGCTCTGATGTGAGGGATTGTGGGCTGCAGGGGTGGTAACGGTGACTGCACTGGTGGGGCATGCTGGGCCTGTCTCATCCTCCTTCTCCTCCTGCGTCTCCTCTGTGGTCGTGGCTGTTGTTGTTGTTGTTGATGTTGAGGCATTGCAAGCAGGGCCTCCAGCTCCAGTAATGATACTACTATTGGTATCAGCTTGGTGTGGGAGGGGGTATGGTGTGTGGGCGTGCTCCTTTTGTACTGGCCCTGACTCCATTGCCTCCACCTGTGCTGATTGTGTGCACCTGTGGCAGTTGGTAGCACTGCTCAGGGCTCTTTATGCCTGGTCGGCGATGCCGGTATTTACGCCATGCCACTATGCACCGTTTCCACCTTCATGAGGTCGTTATTTGCATGTCCGCCTCACTTGTGATCCTCTCCGGTTTACGGCATGCCGCTAATGCCGGCATGGTGTATCGCAGGCCCGCGCCCAGACCGCTATTTACGGCATCATACTTTACAATGTCGTTATTAGCGGTCTGATTGGTCAGAATAGCCCGTAGCGGTAAGCGATGCCGGTAATCCTTTACCGGCATCGTTTTTCCCTTACCTCCAAACTCGGAATGAGGGCCATTATCCATTAACAATCTAGTACAAAGCTCATACTTGGAAGAATAGTAGCAAAATTGCTATTTATCTTAAAAATGTAATCATCTATTGCCATCCCTCCTCCCCAAGAGCCACCAGAACCACCAGCGGGAGGGCCCACACAACAAAAAAAGCACAGTATTTCCAAAGACAATGAAGAGGACCAAGAAGATGAGGTAGAGGAAGTGCCTACCTCTAGCACCCAGAGAGAATCATGGGTGTGGCAGTTCTTTACCACTGTTGGGAATGTATCAAAGGCTAAAGCTACAATAGTGAAATGTACTGAGTGCAACTTTGTACTCAGACGCGGACTACCTGGACATTACTCCTGCGGGACCACTTCCATGTGCTGCAACACCAATCCAACTACTGCAATCCTCTCAGAAAGATTGTTCCTTTCTTACCAAGTAGGCTGTCTTCCTCCACCTCATCTTCCTCACCAATACTGTAACCACACAGCCTACTTCTGTGGGACACAAAATCCCACCAGCTACCTTGCGAGCAAAAAAAGAGGCTGTTGATCCATTTCTGTGGAAGACAACAGTCCTCTGTATATACTAAAACACACCACTCTGCAGGGGGAAGCTATCTCAAAGTGCGTTTGAAGCTGTAATCAAGTAGCATGAGAAACACTGCCACCTACCTCAGAAGTAACACATGCACAACATCGTCCGCTGTCGAACTGCCCCTCCATATTAGTGCTTGGTGCCTCTTCCCTCATTTCCCTCCTCACCCTAAGTTCTAACATCTACTGCAAACATTTTTTTTTAAAAAGGAAAGAAAGGTTCCTTTAGGAACCTCCTTTCACAGTTAAAAAAATAACTAAAAACGAAAAGTTTTGTAGTCTCCAACTACTTTACATTTCTCAGTAAAGTACATAGACTCAATACGTGTTTCCAACAGTTTCATTAGCATTCTGTGTTATGCTAATGGGAATAATGTGGTGTTCGCCCCCCGTTACAGGGACTGAAACAGGGGATAACGGGCCGGCAGCTCAAGTTATCGGCCCTAGCAAAGTGTGTCTGTGTACGCCCTGATGCCTGCGGGCTTTGGCGTGTTATAAATAAATAAATAAGTAAATAAATAAATAAATAATGAGGGCTAGAGACCATTATCCCACTATCCTCCATTAGAGCCCCTGCAATGGGGAGAAAGGCCATTAACCCCCCGGGTTCCCAAAGCGGTAACCCGGGGTGCTAAAAAATAGATTTTTCTTCCAATGTAGGAAGGAAAATCCTTTTCCAAGATGGCCACCATGGAAAGGGAAGGCGGGGCTCCGTATAGATCCGCTCTTCTCTTTCCTTGGCAGTCTGCAGAAGGCGAAGACAAAACCCTATGACCATATTACCACAAGCACATGTGTTTTCCCTTTCATACCTATCCCATTTTCAATTAACTTTACTACATAGCCGGTCCAAGGTGGACATGGCTACTTTAACCCCATTTTTGATCCCTCGCGGTCATGGTGAGTAGCCAGATTGTCAGGGTCATGACCTTATACCATGACCCCGACAATCTATCCACTGTCCATGGCCACAGACAATACCTCAGTCACCAAAGTTATATCACTATTTTTTGTACCTACATTATGACACTTGCCAAAAAATAAAACACAGGCACATTTGCAAAACCATGCTTTAAGGTCCTTGCCAATGCTCCTTACATGAGTTTGCTTGAAATCTGCCCATGTTTTATTTGTTCAAAAGTGTCAAAATGTATGTACATATAAATAGTCATATAACTTAGCCTCGACTTCACACAACCCATTCAGACTTTACACAAACATCGAAGGTTGGGCCTACAATCTTTCTGAAAACTTTTGTCACATTTGTCAAACGGCAACAAAGTTATAAACCATCCAAAATTTTAAGACACCCCTATAACTTAGTCTCCGTTTGATAAAATCCTTCCAAACTTTACAAAAACAGTTATATCTAGACCTAAACATGTTTGCAAACTTTTATGTAGAGTCATCAAATAGTGCCCCATTTATAAGCCTTTACAATATTTTGGACACCCCCCCCTCTAAATGTTTTCCCTCTTGACAAAACAGCACCATTCAGAATCAGGTCTAGAATACAATTCCAAAATGTCATGCAGTTTCATTGAGTGGCACCAAAGTTATAAGCTATCCAAGAACTGCTTTTCACCAACCCTGTAATGCAGAAATAGGCACCGATTTCCCTGAAAATATGAAGTGTTAGCGAACATCACAGGACTTCCCCTGAACATCCAGAGTGTTTTTTGGCTTCTTATGGCCATATCGCATCCCATCCTCATCACCCCTCACCTCCCCAGAGATTGTTTGATAAGTTTGACAAGTGCAATGTTGTGTATTTTAATATGTTTTCACTGTGATGTTCGCGGACACTGGATGATGTCCGTGAATCAAACATGGCAGCCGTTTCTAAAAACCTGACGCACTTCATGCTTTTCACCATCCAATCAGGGGGCACGTCCGATGTCCGTGGACATCATGACAGTCTCTAAGCCAATCCTTTGCCTCTCCACGGACTGAACAGTGAAATGGGTCAGCGGAGACAGATATCACAATTTATTTTTTACCTACTTTTTGGTCATTTAGAAAAATAACTACTAGATGCATTTCCACCAAATTTACAAAAGCACGCTTTTGGGACCAAGCCGCCGGTCCTGCCACAAATTTGGTGAAAATCCATCCAGCAGTTTGGGCTGTAGGTGTGAGCAATTTTATTTTCCATTCAGACTATGGCAAACAATTTGGAACCTCCTATAACGTTGCCCCCCCCTGACGAAACCTGACCAAACTTGCCAAACAATTCAGACTTGGACATATACTGTTTTTACAAAGTTTGGTGTGGATAAATGCTCTTCCTATGGGTTGAGCAACTTAACCATAACTACACGGCCGCTACTGCAGGCCGTGTAAAATATATATTTTATCAACTGTTTTACTCATTACCTTTATTTGTGTTGTCTTCTTTCTTCAATATTACTAACTAACAGAATGAAATGTATTCCATAAAAAAATAAAAACAAGAATATGCATGCTTTTTCATAATGGTACTAAGTGAATACTGAATGTATTCCCAGTACTGTAGGATATTTTGTGTAAATTTGGGGTCTGGCGGTTCTTTCTTACCGCCAAAAGAAGAGTGGTAGTTTGGTAATAACTTATCCTTGCATTTAGATTGGGTTTGGCCTCATATCATTCTAGTGACCATACCTTGTTATATTTTATTGGCGAATCTAGTAATTTGCACTACTTGTGGTATTTTGTGGTGATAGGTCATTTAGTGGTGAGCATAGTTTCCTCCCCTATATTATAATCCCATCATAAACAAAACCTTCCTTTCTATTAGAATACCTCCTAGTGATCTATAGAGGGCCTTGGACCTATACACATAAGGGGACCCAACACTTTTATATAGAGTGCCACCTACAGTCTGTAGCCGGTATCACAGGCCTATCTACACCAGTGATCTATGCCCATAGGCATTGCTGACTCATGGACCTCCAGCAATCTATTTTATATTAGATACCCTCCAACAACATGCAAGGAGGGCACACACACACACACACACACCTGTTTATCACTGCTTATTCTTAGTTATTATTCTATCTGCATGGGCTAAATAACAAATGCATTACCAAAGAGAATACATCTCCCCTGTGTCACAAATACAATCCCAAATGTAATATAAAAAAAAAAACGACACCATCTGCTTTTATGTATTATTTATATTGCAAACAAATACAATTCACAATAACAATCTTACCATGTGCATTTTCCATAATCTATAACAAAAATAAAAGAAGAATACAGAAACAGAGCAAACTAGTTTTTTTTATTTTTAAACATATGACTTGCTTTTTAACATTATACACATGACAAATCAAGATGCAGAGGGTTTCCCTTGCTACTCTGACTACCTGATATTTTTAGATCGGTCATTCGTCAAACAACGGCACAGAGAACCTCACTTTAACCGTCTGCTTACCAGAAATATTTGTGGCTCTCTCCCACACACAACCTTCCTACACTCGCCTCCGGAGAACAGGCCCAGTCAGCATGAGCTGTCCCTGTTATCTTGGTGTCTGCGATGCACGGCGAAACTTCCAAGCCAGTGCCAGTGACACCAAGAACATCTATCTCCAGAGCCCAGCCAACACAAACTGACTTCCCCCTGTCATCTTTCAATTAGAAAAACTCAGAGCCTTCCCACATGTGACGTGACACATCTGCAGACACTTCCTTCCAATCATATTAGCAGAAAATGTATTCTGTTAACACCCTCACGTCCCAAACAATGGGAGCATCAGATTATAATAACTGTATCTTTTTTTCGATTTCCCGCTGCCTTCCTTTCTGCTTTCTGCATTCACAAAGCAAGAGAAAAGAAGAGAGAAAAAACATCCAGTGCACGTTTAAAAACACAAATCTAAATATGTATTTTCACATCATTTTGTCCATGGGACTACATTATAATGTTAATGAGTTAGCATTAGTGATTAGTAATTGTTAATTAAAGTTAGTCAGTTATATATATAATTCACTCAAAAAATACTTTGTTAAGGGGACGTTATGGTTAAGTTTCACTACTAAAAACCTATGTAATTCACTAAAAACACTTTACAAACGTGCCATTATGGTTCAAAGTAAAACCGAAAAACCCCTGAAATTCACCAGTTATGGTAGGCTAAGCAACCATACCTGCCCGCACCCATGTGCACTGCTAACAGTAACACCCAGGACATGAAAGATGGCATCACAAATGTCATTGATGACATCACTGATGATATCACATGTCTAGCCCATTTGTTTTTGTTCACAGCCATATATATATATATATATATTTCAGTTAAAAAAACTTGTAAAAAGGGCGTTATGGTTCAAAGTAAAACCGAAAAACCACCCTTGACATTCGCTAGTTATGGTAAACTAAGCAACCACCTACATGCATTGCTAAGACTAACACCCAGGACATCAAAGATGACATCACAAATATCAGTGATGTCATCAATGATATGTGTGATGTCATATTTGATTTCCTGGGTGTTAGTCTTAGCAATGCACGTAGATGCTGCGAGTTATGGTTGCTGATCTTACCATAATGGGGGAATGTGCAGTGTTTTTTGGTTTCACTGTGAAGTGTAACATCTCTTTAACAAAGTTTTTTTACTGAATATACATATATATATATGTCAGGGAACGAAAACAAAGGGGCTAAACTTGTGATGTCATCAGTGATGTCATCAATAACATTTGTGATGCCATCTTTCATGTTCTGGGTGTTATTGTTAGCAGTGCACAGTGGTGATGGCAGGTATGGGGGGTTAGTTTACCATAACTGGCGAATGTCAGGGGTTTTTCAGTTTTAATTTGAACCATAATGGGGAGGTAGACATTTTTTATGAAGTACACAGGTTTTTGGTAGGGCAACTTAACCATAAAGTCCCTTCAAAAAAGTTTTTTGTAGTGAATTGTTCAGGTTTTTGGAAGGTGAACTTAATCATAACATTGTGTCAATGAAGTTGTTGTGCTGAATATACACTGTCATAATGTGATTGTGGGAGATATGTAGTATAATGTACATACTTGATATACATTTAACATAGAACATACAGAACCCCTTCCCTATTGATATTAGAAAGGGACGGACTGAGCGCCTGTTTGTGGACAGGGGCGGACGGGATGAACATTACCCAAAGATGCAGAGGGTATCTGAAAATGTACTGTTGTCTTACATCAAAAATCTGCAACGTACAAGAAGGACATAAAGACATTATAAGTAGTAATAAGTACATATGGAAACCTAAAGGTGTGAAATGAAAATGACACATTTAATAACCATGTAGAATGAAATGGATGGTACTATAAAAAAAAAGGGTGCCTCCATCGTAATCACTTCACAGAAACTCTGCAGCCTGGACCGACAGTGGACGGACGCAGTAGGACGAAGGGAAATTACATCAAAATAGTGAGTGAAGGTAATTTTTTTGTAAGTGTGTGTAATTTTTTTACTATGTGGTGCAGAAATAATAATTTCTTTCTGTTGTTTTGACTCAGAAATGTCTAGTACTGTGGAGTGGCTGGAGGAGAATTTTCTGCATGGGGAAATGTCGGAAGACAGAGACAATAATGGTACACACTGCTCTGTGTAGGCAAAATACCGATCAGTTTTTATAGGCATTTAATATATGTATATTTTTTTGGTACAGACCAGGAAAGAAAAGAAGAAAGGCCAAAAAACGAGACAGAAGAAGACAGGATGAAAAGGATTGAACAGAAAATGGATGTACTGAATGACAATTTTAAAAGTTTAAGGGCGTTTGTGGAGGACTGTGTGAGAGGAAAAGTTTGTTACCATTGTCCCAACTGTACCTGCCCCGCTTCTCCATTCCCTAGTGAACCATCCCCAAACCTTCAAGAAGAAAATAGACGTTTTGACGAAATATCCATCCTTTCTTCCCCTCAGAAATCTTCTCCTCATAACCAGCCCATGTTGAATCCCAATTCCTCTATATTTGTGTCAGTATATGCTTCCCTCACTATTTCTTTGGTTTGAAGTGTGGTCGTGTATGTTTGGAATGTTTTTGTATAGTAGTTGTAGTTATAGAGTTTTGTGGAAAAAATATTTTTTTTTAAAAACTTAAAATGTTTGTGAACAGCGCACCTGTTCAACCTATTCGCAAGGAATGGAATGTGGGTGTTGTAAAGGCAGTACACCTACCCTTACTAATGTCAAGTAAGATGGAGTTGATGTTTGACCGCAACATCTGTTCAAGTTGTGCGCACATAAACAGAAAGGGGCTTTCTAAGGACATTATACCTGGCCGTGCCGCTTACAAACAAGATGAAACATGTTTGTGGAACACACCAGGTGTCCGGGATGGTTGTAAATGAGCAACATGGGAGTGTGTTAAGGACAGTATAACTGTCCGTATCGTCTGCAGCCAAAATGGTGGCATCTGTAGAACAGGCACGGTGGCTGGCAAGTTCATAGTCAAACAAAATGGAGTTGTCCTAAGGACACTGGACCTGTCCGTACAGTGAGCATATCATGTACGCACATGCACAGTACAACCGTAAGTATAGCAAACAGCGCGCCTGTCCCTAACTGTCTGTCTCACTTGTGTTGCACTATGAATTACTTTGAGAACCCAAACACTGTCCGTAGGACACTTGCGTGCATGCGCACATTTCTTACTCTGCATTTGCTGTCCAGCGGACTCCCATTTCTGTCGCGGATGTGTTCAAGACGTCATCATGTAACCGCACCCACGCTGAGCGTGTGGACTAATTTGCGCAGTTTGTGTGCTTCCGCAGCAATACAAAAGTACGTGTAGACACAAGGCAAAATGTTGTGGAGTGTAAAAATATCATTTCACATATCCCAGACAATAGCTTACCTGAGGACTTGTTGTGTAAATATTTCGTACCACTTTGGAGGGATGAAGACGGTCACGAGGCACAACCCTACACCCCTATAAATGGCCACACCCACAAGCGCATCTTCATTGTCCTTCTAGCTATAGCAGATTGAGGTGTATTGCCTTTACTGCTGTAGTGACCAAACGGAAAGTAATGGGCATGGCTTCCATGGCTGCTGTTGCTTCATTAGGCTCTGCACCACCCCCAAACCTGCCACCACCACCACGTCCCCAAGAGCCTGCAGAGAGATATACGGGTGAGGATGTAGAGAGCGAGGAAGAAGAGGAGGAAGAGAATGAAGTGGAGGAACTCCGCACTAGGAGCACTCGCAGAGAGTCGTGGGTGTGGCGGTTGTTTTCCGTTTATGGGAACGTACAAAAAGCACATGCAAACGTGGTGAGGTGTAGCCAGTGCGAGGTGGTGCTGAGTCGCGGGAGACCTGGTGTGTATAGCTTTGGTACGACAACCATGAAGCGACACCTCACTTTGTTCCACACTGTGGACATTCGCAAGGTGGTGCCATGTGAAGAGCGTAGTCGGTTGAGTTCCTCCACAGCATCCTCCGAGTCAGATCCTCCCACCACAAGAGACACTCCTGTGGGGGAGTGCCTCCCTCCAGCTGCCTCACAAGCCATTCGCAATATTGTTGACCCTTACCTTTCAAAGGTGACAATAGTATGTATGTATTGTGACATAGTAATCTGCAGGGGGGAGAGTTTTCTAAGTGCTTTTGAGGCTACGGTCACAGAGCACCAGAAGATCTGCTCCTTACCTAAGTGAAGTTCACCCTATATCTTTCTCTGTAAACTTGCCCTTTCTTATCCCTGTGGCTGGTGTCCCTTCCTTACCATCCTTTGGCCTCCTCTCCTAGTGTGTCGTGTGCTGAGAACCAATAAACATGATAACAAAAATTACAGAAAAGGCTCTTTCAGAGCTGCCTTTCTCAGTTTAACAATAGAACTATGAAGTGACCATTGTAGACCCCCGGCGAAGGTGTGGAAAAGTTCGCGGACAGTCATAGGGAAAATAAAAGGAGGGTGCAAGGGGAGCAAACACAATTAAATGTACACTGGGAGTAAGTGGTGGCTCTGAAAAGAGCCTTTCGATGGTGTGTTGTGTGGGTCAAAAACTGTGGATTAGATAAAACGGATTGTCACACAGGTTATTGTGAATCCAAAAGAGGTTGCAATGCATTTTGTACATTGCGAAGAAAAATCTGATTCCCAGCATATGTGAGATGGACTCCATCTCTGCGGAAAATGAAAGAGCTGCGAAAAGCTGTGAAAAGGAATGTTTTCATTGTGGAATGAGGACATGCCAGCATCTCTTAAAAAGGCACAAACAGCCTTATTCAAATTGCGTCTCGCTTTCTCCATTTGTGGACCAAAAGCAGAAGAATGCAGCCATATTTGTCTTTGTGCAATATGGGAAAAAAGTATTTGACAATGTGGAAACATGTCCATGAGCTTCGCAAGTCCTTCCTTCATGGCAAATTTCAAAGAAATTCCAGACACATGGCCTAAACGGTTTCCTCCGCAATTAATGATAAGTATATCTGGAGGATGCTCTGTCAGTAAAGTAACACAGAGAGGTTCCAAGTCCAGCCACCTCATGCCATGCACGCCATGCCAGTGCACTTCCACATGAGGAAATACACGATCTGCAGATAAACTGCAGCTTTTTGCATGCACCTTCAACCAATGTATCCATGAGTCTCCCAAAATCCAGATAATCTGTTTGCGAGCACGCAAAGCCATGGCTGTGTGGTCTCCTGTCAGGGAGAAGACGGTCTTACTAATTCTCGCTGTTCAGAACACACCCACTGAACTTTATTGACCAATCCCTAGGTCCTCTCCTTTTCATTTGCATGCGTCTCCACCCCAGAATTCCCGTTGGTGATATGCGCTGGCTGCAAACTACTGCCATGTCTGCGGACATGTATAGGACCAGAGCGTGATGATGGTACATCAAAGTATTATTCCCCTTTTTCCCCGCTGTGGTGGGCTCTTTTTTTGGCAAGATACCTTACAGACATCTGTTATTTTGTTTATTTTTTTGTATTTTTTGTCCTTACTTTACTCCTACAACCATTACAAATCATTCTCTAAAGCAAGCCTTACGTTCCAAAAGAACATTGCATTTCCTAAAGAAGATAGCGCAACACCATCTGCTTGAAAATAATCTGTATTACTTGGAACAATGTTTTCATGGCTGCAGAAAAACATACCAGTGCGTAACATAAATGCATGCATGCCGCGATTAATGATACACCTCCCAATACTTTGATCTGGACAGAAAAAATAATTGTTGTTCCATTGTACTCTAGGGAGTAAACCAGAAAAAATGACTTTTGCAGTTGGAAAGATGTCCATGAGTGCTTCAACCAACTGTCCCACATCTGCCAACAAAGTACGTGCAGTCACGTAGCCCACATGGCAAGCACCGTAGTGCAAAATTACCACATGAGGAGAGGTCATCATACGTATGTGTCTGCAAACTTGCAGAATTCCCGCAACATTGGCATCAGTCTCAGCGTTCCACACCACCTCCACTCCTCTCACATCGAAATAGTGTGCCCCATGCCTACTCTCTGCATAATGTTGTAAGCTATGGAGAAAAATGTCTCCAAGCACCAAAACCCTGACCCTCAACACCTCTGCCATTTTCAGTGTATGCACCGTCTTTCGACACAAAAGAGTGATGTGAACATATGATTGGCTGATGCCTACAGTCCCCTTTCCATGTAGGATTTGCTATAGAAACCCGTATGTGACACGCCCTACCCGTGGACAAGCGTTGCCTACGTGCGGCACGCAACTCTTACCCAGTCCGTTCACCCTTTCCACAGCAGTAGCTAATCCAGTGCCTCATTGGAAACAACAAAGCAGTCACACAACCATCTACCAATCACATTGGAAATTGCTAAATGTAACACCGTCATCAACGTTGCACACTTCAAAATTACTGTCGATAATTCTGAATGGAAGTCGCATATCATTGCAAAGCACCTACTTCAGAAGCTACTGTGCAAGGATTGTGAATTTCTACATACAGCTCCATGCATGCGCACATGCATGATTATAGAGTACAGGTATGTATATTCCAATCGGAGAACATGTGCAACCTTTATGATTTCATTTAAAACAAATTAATGCTGCTAAATGTGCATAGGCAATACATACCAACGCTCCTCCTTTTAAGTGCAAGATGTCCGATTTATCAGTGACAAACCGCACAACTTCTTACTGTCTTCCGCATAACCTATACAAATGTTGCAAGAAGGCCTATTTATGGCGAAACTCAATTTTGTATTAGAATATGTCGGAGTTGTATACTGTGTAGGGCCTACAGTAATGCTACTTGCAATGTAATCATATGACAAAAGTAAGCGCTCCCGATTGCTGTGGTAACAACTCCCTCTGAGGGTCTCCCGATATTTCGGCATTGTGCTTTTAAATTACAAGTAGACATTTGTTTCCCATCTACTACTACGCCCAATCGCTTACAAACCTCTCTCCTATTGATAGTACACCTTGTAAAAAACAAGGCATTTTCATAACCTTAAAAATGTTAGCAATTTTGAAGGACTTGCAAGTAACATATTCCAAATACCATGCAAAGCCTGCACAGAGTGAAGTGAAATTCGCACATGCACTGGGTTCAAATATGAAAGGAGAATGCTCTGACAAACGATGCACAATGTCCCTCACGAGACAAACCAACGCTGTGGTCTCTGCAGCAGCTTACACATGTACACTCATTACAGCTTGCAGACCATTCCTCACCTCTTCCAACTGCATCATCCTTACCAGAACCCTTGTTATGTCTAAAATTGACTATTGTAATGCCCTGTACCTAGGGACTAGTTAAAGGAACCTTAACAAGTTAAGGGTAACCCAGAACAATGCCATCAGGGCAGCTCTCAATATTCCCAGGAAACAACATAGCAAACAACATACCCCAGGCAATGTTGCTGCTGGTTGTGATTGAGTTAAAGTTTGTTGGGGATATCACCTTTCTGATTGGGGGAGGCGTCTGAGTGGGGGAGGGCAGGAGTGGTTAAAGTTGGAAAAATGCTTGACACGCAGCTGGGAATCCGAGTCCTTACATCCTCCCAGATGAGACTTGTTGGACTGAGGCCTCACTGTCCTTGGAAGGGGCACTGTAACGTTATCCTTGGTTGGGTTGATTCTCTATTGATGTTGGACTTCCGATACAATGGCTGATGGTGGCATCATATGTATGATATGGAATGTCAGAGGACTGGGTAATCACCTAAAATACAATTGTATATAGAACCTGCTCTTATTACAAGAAGCAGATGCTCTTTCCGGCGGATGTGAGAGGTTTGCGAGGTCCTGGGGTTCTAAAGGCTATTACACTGTCTATTCCACCCAAAACTGTGGAGTCATGATTCTCATAAATAAAAGTCTCCAATTATAAATAATAAATAAAAGTATCCAACACAAAGTGGCCCATGCAGATAGATAGATCGGGCTCCACACACCACCAACACTCCAAGGCAGCTACAACCTTCATAGACTTGCAGGCCCAATTTGAAATTACCGATGCGTGGCAGCTGATTCACCCCGACTCCCGAATGTTCTCCTTCTACCCCTCAGTTCATGATTCACATTCACGTATAGACAGATGGATTATCTCAGATGCCCTTGTCAAGGCCATTACCCAAAGTTCAATCCTTCCTAGAACATCCTCAAACCACTCCCATGTAATGATCGCCCTGAGATGGAGTGCAAACAACCCGAAAACCCGCTCATGGAGGTTGAAACCACATTCTCTGATGGATGTTGCCTTCGAAACCGAAATGGGAACCAGCATAGACGATTTCTACTCTCTGAACACTGGCTGTCAAATCACAGGCCACCCTCTGGGAGGCATTCAAGGTTTATATCAGGGGCATAGTGATCTCCAAAGAGGCCAGGATTTTCAGAGCAACACGGATAGACATTGCTGAGTTCAAGTGTAGACTTGACCACCTTGAGACCCAGTATGCTTCCTCCCAGCTGGCAGATACGCTTGCCAGTAAAGGCACTGAATTGGATACGTTCCGCACTTATGCAGAGTGGGAATGGAAATTCCTTGATGACCCCCAGTCTGCGCGCAGGTACGGGGAGGGTGAGCCCCCTAGCCGTGTCCTAGCTAGGTTGATTCGACTTGAGAATGGCACATAGCATATCCTGTCTATAGAAAGGGCTGATGGCACTTTGGCTCTCTCATCACATAAAGTCAACACTGAATTTTGCTCCTTTTACAAGAACCTCTACTCCAACGCAGACAAGGGGCCGCATTACAACTCAGGCGGTAAGGGGTTTACGGCGCCGTAAACAGCGCCGACCCTTACCGCCTGAGTACGAGGTCCCTTAGCGCCATGGCGGATTTAACACCTGCTTTTAGCAGGTGTTAAAATCCATGGCGCTAAGGGACCATGGAGTTAATTACGCCACCGTAATTTACGGTGGCGTAATTAACGCCTTCCCCACTCCCATTATGCCCTATGGGGCAAAAATGGAAATGGGGAAGGGTAAATGGGGATTGGAGACTTACCGCCCCGCCAAACTCGGAATGGGGCGGTAAGTCCGCCAACCACCATGGCGTAAACGTAGTTTACGCCATGGTGGTAAAGTCACGGCCCAGGCGGTAACTTACCGCCTGGGTCGTGATGAGGCCCAAGGCCACTATTGCTGATATAGAGACATTCTTAGATAGCCTTCCGCTCTCCATCCTTTCCTCGGAGACTAGAGACGCTCTAGACACTCCGATCATGCCTGAAGAAATCTCCATAGACTCGCTGTCCTCCGGGAATGCTCCTGGGTCTGACAGATTCCCAGTTGAATTTTATAAATGTTACAAATCTGTATTGTGCCACATTTGTCCGCCCTATGGAATGAGGTTTGTGATACGGGTATCCCCTATCTCTTTATGAAGCAATAATAACGGGATTACTTAAACCAGGCAAACCCCCCACACAATGTGGCTCCTACTGCCTCCTCTCGCTTATCAACTGCAATGTTAAAATCTACGCTAAGGTACTAGTCCTGAGATTGGTCCCTTATTTGCCATACATTGTTTACCTGGACAAGTCCGGTTTTATCCCTGGTCGCTCCACCTCTCTTAATCTGCGCTGTATATTTACATACTGGCCCAAATTGACCCGAGCACGCAAGCAGTCATGGTTACCTTTGATATGCAGAAGGCCTTCGACTCCGTCTCATGGGGGTACCTATAGCAGGTACTTGATAAATGCAACTTTGGCCCTAGCTTCAGATCCTGGGTTAAACTCCTGCATTCTGACCCCGTTGCCAAAGTTCGCACTGAAGGCCTATGTTCGACCCAATTCCTGATAGCTAAAGGCACGAGACAGGGTTGTCCCTCTCACTGTTAATCTTTGCCCTAGCCATTGAGCCACTGGCTGACAGGATGTACCAACAAAATGTACATAGAGGTGTACAGTTGTTGGGTCCCCCTGAGGTTATCTCCTTTCATGCAGACGATGATGTCCTCTTCATCCCTTCTCCTGAACATAATATGGCCCCAGTATTGGAAGACGTCGTACACTTTGATGAACTATCGGGCCTCCAAGTAAATTGTTCTAAATCCGTGTTGTTCCCATTGACTGAGGCCACACCCCCCCTTGGACACTCAAGGATTCGTTTGGGTGCAGTGCGAGACACCTATGTGGGAGTGCCGGTCACACGGCAGCAAAACGCCTTACATGAAGCCAATTTCAGGAAATATCTAACTACCCTCATCTGAAAGTGCATGGGCTGGGCTAAACTACCGATCTCCCTGGCTGGAAAGATTGGCATCCTTAAGATGGTGGTACTGCCCCAACTCCTGTATAGATTTTTTAATGTTCCCTTATGGCCAGGGGCAGTCCAACTGCAACATTAACCATCCCAATGCCAAAGGGCAGACTCATCACCCCTAAATTTGAAGGGTACTGAATGGCTGCTCAAGCCGACTTTGCATCATTTTGGTTCATGCTTACTGCTCCTCCTCTTCATGTCAAACTTGAGCGCCTTGCTGCGGATGGTTGCGACATCTGCTCTATAGTACTCCCCTCCTGCAACTTGAAATTTGAGCCCCTTGACCTGGTTAAGTTTACGGCACTAGCCCTGGGTAAAATGTGGAAATGGGATGGCACCTCGCACCCCTTCCATGGTGACCTTCCCCTCTGGAATATTTACCCAGAATCTCCTTGAGCGGACTCCACAACAACACGTCATTGGGTGGGTGCGGGTCTGGTCTCTGTTCGAGATGCGTTTGAACAGGGCATCTTCATTGAATGGTCAGACCTGCCAGAGTCACTCTGAGTCAGATCCTCCCATTGCTTACGCTATTCGGGATTGCACCGCTATCTCAAGAACAAATTCCCAGACTTCCCCAAAATCCCACCAGATGACCCAATACTGTCAGAAATCCTAAACTCCATGACCTTCAAAGGGAAGGTCTCCAGGCTATACACCACCCTCCAGAGGAAGATAGCCTCTCCATTCGCTAAGCTCAGAGACTCCTGGTGTCAATATATACGACCAGTGCTGGGATCATATGTGTGCCCATACCCAGGACATTTCTTTTAATTCACGGTTTAAGCTAAACCACTTTATGGTACTTCATAGATTCCATTTCATCCCGATTAGACTTCACTGCATGTCGCGGGACCATCCAACCACTTACCCGAGATGCAAATCCAACGACACAAATTACAGACACATGGTGTGGTTGTGTCCCCGCCTGTCCCAATTCTGGGTGGGGTGTGCGCTTCCCTTTCTGAAATGTTAGACTGCAATATTACCCCTTCCCCGCTGATATGTCTTTTCCACAGACTCCCCAGGCTAGGCCAGGACTCCAAGAAACTGGCGGGTCTATGTCTATTCCTTGCGACCCGCTGTATTTTACTGCATTGGCTTCCGCCTAAGGCCCCCACACATTCTCAGTGGCTCTGGGCTGTCACCTGGGCCTCTGACACTGAAGAGTGCTGGACAAACCTGCAACCGATGGCATCTAGACCTAGGAACATCTGGGCCTCTTTACGCTCATATATCGCCTCCCTGTCGACTGACACTGAAGATGAGACCAGAGATCTGGCCTCTCCAGTACCCAACTCTGCTTATCCTATGTGACCTGATTGCCCTTGTGTTACTCATATCATTAGCCACTGTCACACCAACTGGCGTTTCACTGTTATATACAGGCTACAGTCCAAATATGTACGCAGTTATGACAAGTGTATGACTACCGTCTCACTTCTCAGCACAGGCTGCAGAATTAGTGGCACTGATGGTCACATTCGAGAAACACGCAGACCAGCAAGTAACGGGGTACAGTGACTCCACCTACCTGATGTCAACAGTATACGCAGGGCTAGCAAGTTGGAAAATGAGGGGTTACCTCTGAGTGGACAGCATTCCAGTACAGCATGCTGCCTTATTGGACAGACTTATTAATGCACTACAACTCACAGTAGCCATTGCAGTAGTTAAGTGTGAGCGCACACTAAAAGAGCAGACTTTATCTTGCACGGAAACCATGCTGCAGATGAAGAAGCAAAAAGAGGTGCATATTCACCTTATATTTTGAGCTTGATACACTTGATGTGAAAGAAAGCATGGGGGTGATGATGATTGTGAATGAAAGCTTTAATCATTTGTCGAAAATGCAATTGTTGGAAGTTCAAAGTGGAGCACCGCAGGATGAGAAAGACGTGGACAAGGAGGGGGTGTTTTTTATCCCCATCCGAGGCACTATGGTGACAGGAAAGCTCTGGTAAACCAGTGATGCCTGTAGTCTTTGTTGGAACAGCTGCACTACCCTGCACATGTCACTAGAGAAAGCCTATCAGCGACTTTTGTGGAGGACTGCTTTGTACCAAATTTGCTAGAACACATAGCATTTTATGTAGTAAATTGCATCATATGTCAAAAGTTTACTGCTGCGCACACATTGCGAACAGTTAGAAGAGTTATCTCTCGACCAAATTCTACTTTTCAGCATTTACATATTGATTATTGTGATATGCTGCAGGTCTGTAACGGATATAGGTATATAATAGTGGTGGTGTGCCCCTTCTCTAGGTGGATCGAGGCGGTACATGCACACACCCAGACTCCACTTGTGCTGCAAAAGTTTTTGTCTGAGAAGTATTTCCTAGATGGGGAATATGTGAAGTTCTGAGATCAGATAATGGCCCACATTTTGTGAATGAAGTTTTTGAACATATAAGTTTATTATTGAATATTAAGCATAGGTTGTCTTCTGTTTATCACCTGCAAGCAAACAGAAATGTGAGAGACTCAACGGTTTGCTCAAAGAGAGGACAAATTAAAGTTAACATTGAAAAAAGGATGGCTGCATTGCCTTCTTCTTATATGCATTGAGGAATGAACCAGTCTCTGACCATCACCTCACAGCCATGAACTATTAAGGGGAGGCAAATTAGAATGCCTCTCACTATTCCATCGAGGACTAGAAGTAATGCCCAGGCAACAGCAACATTGTTGGGAGATTAGCTACGTGCCTACTTAACATGTATGACCACAAGTATCTCTTTCATGTCAGAACAGGTCAAACTAACAGGGTGTCGGTCTCAGAACACAGATGAAGGCCATACAGCAACTGGACTTGAAAAATTACCTGTACCCAGACTATTCCCAAGTGATACAGTTTTAATTAGGAATTTCACATGAAAGTGGCACAAGCCAAGGTTTAACAGCCCCTTTGTAGTGGAGAGGGTTACCCCATCAGCAGTGAGGGTACTAGGGAGACGCGCATGGATACACATGGGAGACGTTAAAGTCTACGCTGGAGAGAGCACCACACCCCCACCCAATTCAGAAGCAAGCAACTGAGAAGTTCAGCACGTGCAGACTAGATCGATGACGAGGAAGAAGGACACAGAGACTGTCAAGTAGACAGAGGGAAAGTGTGCACATTGGACTGTGGTTCTTCCGAGACACTATTTGTAGCTGCTAAGCAAGGGGTAAAAAAGCTATTGTTCTTGACCCACAGGAGTTTGCTGAACGTGGACTGTGAGACATTGAGATCCAGAAGAAGAAAAAAGTCAAATGTCAATTTCCTTTTCGATGAATGGAAGAGGGAGCAGTTCCCCAATTCCTTTCTCACTGAGTTTCTCTTTGGGGGCACCCATGGTGGTGTCTAATGGCAGCATTCATTAGATAATTTTTGCTATTTTCTCTTCATTCTTCGTGCATATCCTGCACTATTTGGGAGAACTAGTGACATACACGTGTTTCTGCAAGGTCCTAAAAATGGTCTTATTGTGAGGAGACTGCTCGCAGCTATCAAAGAGTAGATCCTCCAGCTACCTGAGTTCTGTGTAGAAGGTACAGATGGTCCTGTCTGATGGTGATGCTCACAAACTACTTGAATTGATCTTTTATTTTCTGCTTCACAAACATCCTTATCTTGTTGGATGATGTACTAACACTTGTGTATTTCTGAGGGATCACAGGAATCAAACTGCAATAAAGTGGCTGATAAATGAGATTCACAAGGAGATTCTCGTCTATTGCCTGAGCACCCAACAAATTTGCCTGATGAAAGTTGTTTTTTTCCTTCCGTAAAAGTAATTACAGGCAAAAATGGGTAACATTGATAGAAATAATAATAATGTGGCAACCAACAAGAGAACACAGCGACATGCAAGAAGCTACTGGATATACTGATACATAATTTACACACGTAGTATATTTATCATCATTCTTTTGGTTCTCACGATACACACTGTTTATTAGGTTGGTCCAAAGAGAGTTCAGACCCTCCAGTTTATAGCGATTTTGCGATCCCGCAAAATGCCGCGAAAACAGCCATTTTGCGCAAATTTTTTTTACTTTTTTTGCAAAAATTACTGTTTTAAGAAAAATTATAGTCAGGGTGCCAGGTTCTCAACTTTTTTTTTACACAAGTAATGAAATGCTCTAACACATCTCATCACTTGCACCCCAAAAAAGTGCAGCCCAATCCACAAGGGACACATGAATGGGCACATTTTATATGCGCGCCCATTCAGATGGCCTTTTTCACCTCCTTGATCAAATAAAGTGGCGTTTCTGTCAATTTAAAAGCGCATCCCTCATTTCCAAGCAAGATGCACTTTTAAATGTGTTGAAATTGTAGGCAACCCTATGCGCACGGGATGTGGGGCTGCCACTGCATGACAGGGTCTTTCCTGACCCTGTCATGCATTTCTTTTAAGGTATGATCCGCTGCTGTGTCGCTTGCATTTCTGTTCCTCAAACAGGATAAAAATGCATTTTTTGGTCGCATTTTACAGTGGCAGGCACCTGGCGTGCCTGTCCCTGTGAAAGGCGCTGGGAGCTTGCATAACACTGTCGGGAGAGTGATGACAAAAATCTATTGAATGTTACAATTTGACCTATTTTGTCCAGTACTATTCGATCAATTTTTATAAATACTCAACATGTGTTGCGGGGGTGTCACCCTCTCCCCATGTTTAGTATTTTTGGTCAAGGGTGGTTGCAGAAGTGTTTTCCCCTTTTTCCTCAAAATTGGAGACGGGAACAGAAAAAAAGAAAATAACGAAAAAGGGACCCTGCAGAGTCAGATCCGACCTGCGTTATAGGGACGGATCTGGCACCGCAGGGTTGCAAGGGAAGCGGCAGCGACCAAGCAGTTAAGTAGGGGAGGCGGTGGGGTAGTGGTGAAAGGTACATTTTGGCTTGTTTGGCTGAGCTGCAAATCAATTTGCAGCGAAATTGACTACAGTCAATTCTGCCACAAATAATTACACTTCGGTCAAACAACCCAGAACACCATTCAAGGCAGCTAGCCAGCGCACAATTTGCGCTACAGCTCAAGCCTGTGGAAATGCGCCGGTCACCTTTGAGAATAATTTCCAAAAATGGGTTGTCTAAAAATAGCATATCCTCCGTTCTTTTTTTAAATGCCCCATTATTTGAGGAACTGGGTCAAAATGTACATTTAAAAAAAATTAAAAAAATGGTTACACTATGAGAGAGAGGGAGAGTGATGGGTGAGATGTGAAGAGATAGGCAAGAAAGCAGAGGGAGAGCAGTGGGTCAGAGGAGGAAGCACTGCACAAGAGAGCAGAGGAAGCAGTGATGCGGTGGGCCAGAAATCTGAGAGCGAGCAGAGGTACAGAAAGTAGAAGGAGTGTGTGGTCCATGAGCCAGAAAGCAGAGAGGAAGCGGTTGACCAGAAAGAGGCAGTGAGCTGCTGATTGGGAAAAAGGATGACGGAAGAGTGTGATAGAATGGGAGAAAGGATGCAAGATGCAGAAGCAGCACAAAAGAATGAAGGACTGTATATTGCGGGAGGAATTTTAGAGTGTAAGGTGTGAGTTGGGAGTATGATTTGGAGAGTGCCAGGGGCTGGGCAGTGCAAATTGTGACTTGTCAGTGTGACTTAGCACATGAGTATTTGTATGACAGAGTGAGAGGTTAAGGAATGCAAGTTGTGATGAGAGTTGGTGAGATGTGTGTTGGTGAGAGAAGTGTGTGGGTGTTTGGGGGATTGGAGAACATAGAAGGGGAATATTTTCAGCATTACAATTGATAATGATCAATTTAGTTAATACTATCAAATAGGCATGAACATTAAACCGAAATGTAGCCAAATCAAACACTGTTCTGCCAAGCCAGACACATCTGGGACTATTCCTATTAAATGAATACAAAAGATATATAATAATGATACCCTGTCTCTCTTGTAGCCTTGCACTCTGCCTATGTCCTGCAATGTGGCAATCTTACTCCCTCCAGTTAATACAAAATGTCCCGCAAAAATGCTGCAATAAATAAAGGTTTGTGCTGCAAAATTTGCCATTTCATGCCGCAAAATTTGCCATTTCATGCCGCAAAATCCTGGAAGGTCTGAGCAGTGGCTCCTGTGTATTTTCCTATGCAAAAGGAAGGAACATATCTACCAGTTGTGCGAAAGCCAAAGCCTTTTGTGAATGTTCCTGTACCAGTAGCACATGTAGAGACACCGATTTTACTGAGAAGTGTTCCTATGATTCCCCCAGTAAGAAGGAACTATGCGGACATACTTCATGAGATCATTATAAAAGCTCAAGAAAGAGACCTAAGAGAAGTACAAGGGAGGATGATCATGACTTAAATGATTATCTGGACAGCACAGCACATTTGGGGGAATAACGTGTGGTATCAGCACATGAAAGAGGTAGGAAAAAGAACCCTAGAGGAGGATTGTTATGTTGTGAACTCCTGCCTTATAGTATGAGAACATCTAAGATATTCATAGCTGTTGAAGTAGATTGTCAGACAGCACATTGTCTATTTCGTATTTCACTCTGCCAAGCAAGAAGTCAGTTCATGCGCCAAACAGCATCTTTGGCGTGGGCAACAGAATTGACCACTCCAGATGAAGATGTTTATGTTCAAGACAAAAAGACAAGAGCAAGAGCACACATCAGAAATCATGTGATAAGATATGAACAACCTGGAGTGAAAGGAGATGGAATTAGATATGAAGTAAATAGACAACTTGAAAGTCCAGGAGCATTGGCAGAAGAAATTTGAAGATGGAATAACAGAGACCAAATGCAGATTTGGGGATCAGTACTTTTTTGAGACGGATGGGAGGAAGGAGTGTTTATTTGCAGAGCGTGGGTAGTAATTGGTTGCTATAAACCAACCATTGACCTTGTGGAGAATGGATGCAAACCTTTATGACCAAGACTTGCTAAACTACTGACGTGGGACGAAGACAAAGGAGGGCCCTTACAGATTGTGTTGCTAGACAGTGCAAAGCTGTGTTTCCGAAACAATGGCACAAGAAAAGCTTGAGAAAATCAAAATTGCGGTTGAGTCTTTGATGTACCAGGAATAAAGGATGGGACAGCAGTGATAATGGATCACTACTAGGCCTGTGGATCCAGAGTTTATATGAATCTGCGCAGAGATTGGGGAGGACAATGTTCTATAGTAAATCTCCATGTTCCAGCATTGCTGATTCTTAAAAGTGACTTGAACATTGGTGACTTTCCAAAGACAGATGCTCACCTGAGGAAAACGAGATCTGCTGAGCTGATACATCGAATGAAGAGAGAGAACTATTTCTTAGCCAAGTTAATAGAAGCTTTTGATTCTATTACATATGAACACAGATTAGTCAGTCAGACCTCATCGATATTCACAATAATCTTCATGCCATGGATCCAGACAGCAGCAAATACCAAGTGGTTACAGATAACCAGATGGGAATTGTTGCAAACAATTAACAATACTATAAAGTGTTTCAATGCTATCAAAAGAGCTGAGTGCCATACGACTGATGACTCTTCAGAATAGATGCATCATGGACAGTATTACAGCTATGGATGGAAGTGTTTGTGCCAAAATCGGAGAATCATGTTGCACATTCATACCTTCTCATGATTACGAGAATGGTACCTTGACAGAGGCCATAACGAAGCTGACGAAGTTACATGTCCAGATGATAGAAAAAGTGGAAGACATTGCTGATGACAGTTGGTTTGGATGCGTTTTCTCATGGGTTCCACAATGGATGGTGGAAATGTTCAACTTTCTTGGAGCCCTGATAGTGATGGTTTTGCTTGGTTTTGGTGTGATCAGGATAATAATCTCACAATGTAAGCATACTGCAAAGAAGGCAGTAGGAATGACGATCATGATTGATGTTGAATCAGGATGGAAGACTAAGGAACAGACAGATGCAGAATTTAGAGACAACGTGAAGGCCGGTATTCATGCACCTTAAGGAACTAAGTTCCTGTACCCAAAGAACCACAAGAAGTATGTGGGGAGATGGTTATACTGCAGTCCAAATGGACAATGCATTCTTATGTCCTGAAATAAAGATGAGCATGTAAAATCAGCAGGATCCCTGAAAGGACTCATAAAGATATGGATCCCAACGAAGCATTTTGTCACGCCCCTGCGAAGACCGTGGTCACTGTGGCATAGATGGTCTATTAGACGGATTGCGGCCATCTTTACTACCAAGATGGCCGCCGCTACAGAGGGTGTGGGTCTAGACGTACACCATGGCCGCGCGGCGGAAGGACCGCCCCCCGACGCCGGAGCCGGTTCATCTGATCCTGCGGACAACGCGCGGATGCGTTGCTACTCCTCCACAACAACGCTTCGTGAGTTCGATACTAGGATCTATTACTTACCAGAGTGTGTGTCATTCCTTCTGTGTAACTCTACCCCTTTTTACTCACCTGTTTTCAGACCTGAATCCTTCTCTCAACTTTTGCACAACATCTAAGACTCGAGCGGATTTCCTTAGCCCCATTCGTTTCGAGCTGAACCTCACTGATCGGTTCGCCAGTGAGACTCCCTCCCTGGCGTGCGGTACGTGAAGATAGATATTCAGTCCCTAGTATACCCGGGGATAGATATAGATCAGAATTGACACCTAACCTTGTTTTACCTATGCAGAAGCAGGGAAAAGCAGGGTACGATCTGCAGCAGTGAGATATGAGAACAATTCTCTTCCTGGGACGCCCCCGAGGTTACTCCTGTCCGCGTCTCATCGGGAGACCTGCAATCTAGCTTGATAAGTGGTTCCCCATTTCAATCAGGTACTCCTCATTTCCTCTACCCATATTCTGCCTTCTAATATCCTTGCCTCAACTTACCACTTTCCTCTGTCTTTATTCAGACGGCTCACCTTCAGCGGACATTCTGGGTACCAAGAACCTCGCCAGACAGACAACATCTATCCAGGGGCCATCAACACAGGGTTTTCTTCCCCAGAGGGTTTCCCTGGAGTCCTTCCCCTCCTTAATCCTTGTATTCGAGGCGGAGGAAGGGTCTCAGGGAGGCACTCATTTTCTACCCCTGTTGGAAACCATTTCCGAAGAAGGAAGCGTAGGAGAGATACGACTGGTGTTTCTCTAAGGTAACCCTTTGGTCATTTCAATTCTCGTAATTAATCTAAAGTATGACAGTTAGCAACGCCTAAAAGAAAAAAAAAAATACTGGGTCTTCCCAGGTGCTGAACGGTTGCCTTAAAGAACTCGATAGTTCTAGGAAATACCATGGACGCAGCCCAACAGCAGCAATTAGTTTCTGCTGTCCAGTCTTTGACTGCGGAAGTGCAGGCATTAAAGCAGGAAAATGCATTTTTGAGACAACAGGTTGGAAGGGTACCTAGTTGTTCAGAATTACCTGCCGGTCCTATTCCAGGGGGTTTATATGATGGGAATCCCCACAAACTTAAAGCCTTTATCGAAGCATGTACTGTCCAGTTTTCATTTAAAACGGCCTTCTTTCAGAATGATCGTGACAAGGTGGGACATATGATAGCTAACTTGACTGGACCGGCATTGGCATGGGCTACACCTCTGGTTGTGACAAACAACGCTCTGCTTGACTCCTATCCCGCCTTTCTGAACAGTCTTAGGTCCATGTTTAGCAGACAAGAGATCACTGTTTCTTCCCAAGAGCAATTATTAGACTTCAAACAGGGATCACAGGATCTACTGTCATATATCACCTCTTTTAAACAGCTTGCTGCTGGAACCTCTTGGGCTGATGATGCTCTGATAACACTATTTCGTAGGGGTTTGAATGAGGAACTTAAAGACGAGGTGTCTAGGGTGTCTCGACCTCCCAACCTAGCGGAAATGATTACATTAGTGATGCAAATGGACTACCGTCTACAGGAAAGGCTCAGAGAGCGACGTCGAAACCGTTCTGTGAGACCATTTACTATGCACCCTTCTAGTCCTATGAAAACCCCAATTGATGAACCTATGCAAATAGGGATCACAAGAGGAAGAGGTAGACTCACCTTGGAAGAACGTAATCGACGGAGGGCTAAGGGCTTGTGTATGTATTGTGGGTCCAAGGACCACCCAGTACAGGATTGCCCCCTCACCCCTACCAAACGACAGGGAAACGCTTCCTCCCAACCGCTTGGGGAACCGCGGCTAGGGAGCCAATAACAGGTTCCTCATCCATGTCAGTAACTTCTCAAGTCACAGACACTCCCGATCCTCCCATGATTGCCATACAGGTTTCATTGGAATGGGGCACTTCCGAGCCAATATTGGTTCCTGCATTGATTGATTGCGGAGCCGCGGGAAATTTTGTAGACACCCATTGGAAGAATGACAAGAATATACCATGCTCCCTTAAAACCATTGCTGTTCCAGTAGAATCTGTTGATGGAAGTCCACTGACTTCCGGTCCTATCCGGGAACAAACAAGACCTATTCAAATGAAGATTGCTTCTCATCAAGAGACTATCGTATTCGATGTCATTCGCACTGCACATTATCCCTTGATATTGGGATTACCGTGGCTCAGAGCCCATAATCCATACATCAATTGGAAGGCCGGCACAATTTTTCTAGGATCGGAACATTGCCTTACTCACTGCCTTTCTGGTGGAGCGTTGGGGTTTTGTTCTACACACTCCGTCCAAGAAAGGAATTGCACTACTTCGGTGTTACATAATATCCAGGAAATACCTCCTGACTACCAAGAATTTCAAGTAGTATTTTCCAATTCTGAGTTCGCCGAATTACCTCCCCATCGTAGAGATGATTGCGCCCTAGAGTTAGATCCGGGTGTTCCAATCCCCTTTGGGCGCATGTATATACTTTCAACACGCGAACGGGAAGTCCTAAAAGAGTATCTCCAGAAGAATTTACATAACGGCCTCATTCAGGAATCCATTTCTCCTGCCGGCGCCTCACTGTTCTTTATCCCCAAGAAGGATTCGACAGAACTCAGACCATGTGTAGATTATCGGGGTTTGAACAAGATCACCACTCCGGATCGCTACCCGATGCCACTAATCCCAGATATTCTAGAGGCAGTAAAAGGTGCCAAGATATTTACCAAGCTAGACCTACGCGGAGCTTACCATCTTATCCGAATCCGCGCAGGGGATGAATGGAAAACCGCCTTTCGTACTCCTTTGGGCCACTATGAATACAAAGTGATGCCATTCGGACTTTCCAATGCACCAGCTGTTTTCCAACGTTTTATGGATCACATATTCTCGGATATCCTTCTACATACTGTTATAGTCTATTTGGACGACATACTGGTCTTCTCAGTTTCCATATCGGACCATATCCGACATGTGAAGGAAGTATTACAGAGACTGGAGGAGAATCATCTTTTTTGCAAACTAGACAAATGTGAATTCCACAAGGACAGAGTGGCTTATCTGGGTTATATACTATCCACCGAAGGAGTTGCCATGGATCCCAGAAAGGTCTCTGCTATAACGGAATGGCCAGTTCCACAGTGTGTTAAAGACCTGCAGAGATTCTTAGGATTCGCCAACTTTTATAGGCGTTTCATTCCCCACTATTCAGAGAAGATTCTCCCTATGACGGCTCTCCTTAAGAAAAATGCAAAGTTCTTTTGGTCAGACAAGGCTCAAATAGCCTTTGAGAGTCTCAAGGAAGATTTCACCAAGGAACCTATACTCCTGACCCCAGACCAAAACAAGAAGTTCATTGTAGAATCGGATGCCTCGCATCATGCTGTAGGTGCAGTACTACTGCAAGAAAATGAACAAGGAGAGGAGTGCCCTGTGGCCTATCTATCTAAGACACTCTCACCTTCAGAGATCAATTACTCGGTCCTCGAAAAGGAATTATTAGCTATCAAGAGAGCCTTTGAGGAGTGGCGCCATCTGTTACTAGGGGCCAAATTTGCCATCGAAGTACGGACCGATCACAGCAATCTCCGAGCCTTACAATACTCTCAAACCCGAAATAGTCGCCAAGCTCGTTGGGCCCATTTTTTTTCGCCCTATGATATCATCTTCTCCTTCATACCGGGAAGAGTTAACCTCAAGGCAGATGCATTATCCAGAAAGGATTACAACTCTACCACTCCTTTCCGTTCCGAACCCTTGTTTCCCAAAGCCAAATTTTTGCAGGAAATCACCACCTTTCTTCAACTGGTAGCTATGGATACCTCTCGATTTATACAGGCCAATCCACGGTTTGCCGCTCTCTGGAGGCTTAACTCCTCTCAAGGAAGCCTCTATAGAAACAAACAGTTATTCATTCCCTCCGAAGAATTAAGAAGAGTGGTACTTCAACTCTGTCATGATTCTCCGATGGCAGGACATCGCGGTATGACTAATACCAAGGATTTGATTCAACGCCATTTCTGGTGGCCAAAGATGAGCAGAGATATCAGAGACTATGTGTCGGCATGTGCTATGTGTTTACAAACAAAGACCCCTCGGTCGGGCCCAGTGGGTCTTCTATCATTGATGCCGATTCCTGATCGACCTTGGCAGATAATTTCGACAGATTTTATAGTCGAACTCCCTATCTCAGATGGTTGTACGGTAATCATGGTTACAATCGACTACTTTACGAAGATGGCACACTTTATTCCTCTACCTTGCATTCCCACTGCAGCCCAGATGGCGAAAGTTTTCCTTTCACGCATCTTCACGCTCCATGGGCTTCCAGAAACTATCATCTCCGATCGTGGTTCCCAATATACTTCACGTTATTGGCAACAGATATGTAAAAGTCTCAAGATCTCCCGAGCATTGAGTTCTGGCTTCCATCCTCAAACCAACGGCCAAACGGAACGACTGAACCAGACATTGGAGGGCTATTTGCGCTGCTACATCTCAGCTTCACAGGACAACTGGGTTTCTCTATTACCATTGGCGGAGTTTGCCTATAATAATTCCCGTCATTCCGCTCTGGGTTCCAGTCCTTTTTTTTGCTCATATGGATTTCACCCTTCTTGTTTTCCTACTGGCCTTCCTTCTTCGTCACGATTTCCAGATGTGGATAACCTACTTCAAGCTATCCAGTCAGGTCATTTGGCGGCTAAATCCTCGCTACTTGAAGCTCAGGATAGAGTCAAACGGTTTGCAGACAAACACCGTTCTCCAGCACCCTCCCTGAAGGCGGGTGATTTGGTATGGCTGGCCTCTCGTTTCTTACCACGGCATCTGGTCCCATCCAAACTGTCTCCTAAATATTTCGGACCTTTTCCCATTCTGCGGAAGTTGGGTTCCTCTGCTTTCAAACTCAGGCTTCCTCCTTCTTGGTCCCGGATTCATCCCGTGTTTCATGTGTCCCAACTAAAGAAGGATGTGTGTGATCGATTTTCAAGATTGAAGAATACTCACCCTCCTCCGGTGTCTACCCCGTCGGGCCCTGAATATGAGGTGGCGGATATTTGTGACTCTCGCATCTTTCGAGGTCGCCTTCAGTTTTTGGTTGATTGGCAGGGTTATTCTCCGGCTGACCGTTCCTGGGAACCTGCATCTGCAGTACATGCACCAGCTCTTGTTCGCCGGTTCTTCCGTAACCATCCGGGAAAGCCGGGGGCCCCTGCCCTTCGGAGGGGGCATACTGTCACGCCCCTGCGAAGACCGTGGTCACTGTGGCATAGATGGTCTATTAGACGGATTGCGGCCATCTTTACTACCAAGATGGCCGCCGCTACAGAGGGTGTGGGTCTAGACGTACACCATGGCCGCGCGGCGGAAGGACCGCCCCCCGACGCCGGAGCCGGTTCATCTGATCCTGCGGACAACGCGCGGATGCGTTGCTACTCCTCCACAACAACGCTTCGTGAGTTCGATACTAGGATCTATTACTTACCAGAGTGTGTGTCATTCCTTCTGTGTAACTCTACCCCTTTTTACTCACCTGTTTTCAGACCTGAATCCTTCTCTCAACTTTTGCACAACATCTAAGACTCGAGCGGATTTCCTTAGCCCCATTCGTTTCGAGCTGAACCTCACTGATCGGTTCGCCAGTGAGACTCCCTCCCTGGCGTGCGGTACGTGAAGATAGATATTCAGTCCCTAGTATACCCGGGGATAGATATAGATCAGAATTGACACCTAACCTTGTTTTACCTATGCAGAAGCAGGGAAAAGCAGGGTACGATCTGCAGCAGTGAGATATGAGAACAATTCTCTTCCTGGGACGCCCCCGAGGTTACTCCTGTCCGCGTCTCATCGGGAGACCTGCAATCTAGCTTGATAAGTGGTTCCCCATTTCAATCAGGTACTCCTCATTTCCTCTACCCATATTCTGCCTTCTAATATCCTTGCCTCAACTTACCACTTTCCTCTGTCTTTATTCAGACGGCTCACCTTCAGCGGACATTCTGGGTACCAAGAACCTCGCCAGACAGACAACATCTATCCAGGGGCCATCAACACAGGGTTTTCTTCCCCAGAGGGTTTCCCTGGAGTCCTTCCCCTCCTTAATCCTTGTATTCGAGGCGGAGGAAGGGTCTCAGGGAGGCACTCATTTTCTACCCCTGTTGGAAACCATTTCCGAAGAAGGAAGCGTAGGAGAGATACGACTGGTGTTTCTCTAAGGTAACCCTTTGGTCATTTCAATTCTCGTAATTAATCTAAAGTATGACACATTTCTTCAGACGAGGATGTCTAGATGTGAAGAATGATGGGAGAGTGGTCGAAGAATAGCCCAGAGGGGGGAGTGTAGAGGTGAAGCCATTACCCCACTCAAAGCTCTGCCCCATGATGCCTATATGTTGGGAGCCAGAGTGTGAGACATATACAGTACCAGTGAGCATACCTATACCGAAAAGAATCCTGGAAGTAAGATACCCATTGAGAAAGCCATATATGCATTCCCGACAATATGATGGCCAGTTGAATGAAATCTCAGAAGAAGTGTGAAAAACAAGAAAAAGAGAAGATTGATGATGTCATGCGAAGCAGAGCTGACGTATCCAGAGAAGAGAAAGAGGCTGAAGAATGTAAACATTTTACGAAGATCTAAGGAGGAGGCGTTAAAGAAGAGCAACATATCTGGCTCGAGATGAAGATGCTCATGCTAGAGAAGCGATGAAGAAAACGTCAAGTTGTTTTACAATTGTACAGATGCTGTAACTCAAGTAGTCAAATAATTCTTAAAGGCTGGCTACATAGTGAATAAATTGCGGCAATGCGCCAACATATATGCATAAGAATGTATAGACTATGGATGTTCCACAACAAACTTTAGCAGAGTTTGGCCCCAGTAAATAGACAGGCTTTTTTCAGTGTGGCACAGTTGGAAAACGACTTAATACCGGAGGTAGATTGAAGAAGAGCTTGGCAGGCCCAGTACCAGGAAGTCAAGGCCACTGTGAGCTTGGATGTTCATTCAGTAGCTACAAAACATTTGAAAAGAACAAACACCTCTTTGAGGTGAGGAGCAAGAATATTGAAGATGTCAGAGGTTCATCATTTAATAGCATTTTGCATGGTGGTTGGCAGAATTACCGCCCCATTCTAAGGTTGGCGGGGCGGTAATTCCCCATTCACCATTGGCCCTTCTTAATTTCCATTTTTGCCCCCATAGAGCTCAATGGAAATGGGGAAAGCGGTAGTTACTGTACCGCAAATTGCGGTACCGTAATTACCTCCAAGGTCCCTTTGCGGGTCCAATCCTTAACGGTTGGTAAAACCAGCCGTTAAGTTAGGGACCCGCAAAGGGACCTTGTAATTGGACGGTAAGGGGTTAACGGCGCCACCACCTTTTACGGCGCCATTAACCCTTTACCACCTGGGTCGTAATGAGGCCCACTGAGTTGAGCTGTTTCGAAACCAAGAGACAGAGTATGCATCTACTCCCTTTAATTCTCAGGCACAGAGAACATTTCCAAGGCCAAAGATCAAAGCGCTAATTGACTGGCCACAAGAGTGATGATAGATGACAGGCTAATGAGGTGGGAAGCTATGATTATGACCAGCCCACCAACACCTGGGTGCCAGCCTCTGTGCTGCTAGCGTGCGTGGAATAGTACAGATGGGTGCAAGGCTACCAACCAATTGTAGAGGGGCATGTAATAGAGAGCCCTATAGTTTGTATAACCAATGGGATGTCACATTTTTGATGACGTTCGTAGTGACTTGCACTAGAGGAGGGCTTAGTTGCCCCACCTTATGTTAGAGACCCAATGACCTTCCCAACAAGTATGGAATGTATAACTAGATGTTCCCGTTAAACCAATCACTTTCCCCAAGTAGGCTTATGTAGTTTGCCACGTAGACAAGAAAATGTGTGGAGTCACAAACAGAATACTTGTGCGCTATTTATCACTACTATATTCAGAAAAGGCGTGTCTAGCAGCAATTCCGTACCCACCAACCCATCCACAAAGGCTGGCAAAAGTTAACAATAGTATAATGAAAACGGGGGTAGGAATGCGCTTGACACTGTTAAACTAAAGTAAATCAACAATCTTGCTGAATACAATGTTTTTAATAATAAAACTTTCTTTGAAGAACAGCCAACACGTGTTTCGACACTTAGGTCGTTTTCAAGGCTGGTTAACATACATCGTAAATAAGAGTAATATAGATGTTCAAAAAGATAACAAAGAAATAATCATTGAATACATAGCAGTAGAAAAATAATCGTTAAAATAAAGTACACATCGATATTCCAAAAAAATAACGGAAATGCAAAAAATAAAATAAAATGAAAAAACATACCAGGAAAACATGCAGAGGGCGAGGTACAGCAGTTGTGAGTCAGTAAAAGCACAGTGAAATCAAAGATGACAAGAAAAGAAACGATTTAGAAAAAGATATAGACAATGTTCAGATGAGAAATCATCCATACATATTATAGTTAGTACTCAAATATCATCTTAAAGCTAACTGTAGCCAGCACCCCGTGGCACAACCACATGCGAGCCCAGACACCAGACAAAAACAAAGTGCTAATCACAGTCCAGAATAACCCAAAATTAAATGGAGGAATATTGTAGATACAGCATCAGCTAATATTACGTGTTACTAAATAATTAAAAGATACCAATTATATAGAATAGCATAAGGATAATGCAAAATTCCTATCGATGATAATATGATACAGAAAAGTCACTTACCACACAAAACTAAAGATCATCAATTAGCTGGTTATATCCTATTCAAAGTAAAAATATATAAAACAAAAATAGAACTCAGTACAGGAGCTATGAAATCAATTGAACAAAATGATGAGGACTAAAATAAATCACTCACCGGATCAAAATATTGAGAAAGTTCCCATCACTTGGGAAATATGGCGAAATGCAAAAGAACAAGGTACTAGTTGCCGTATTGGCCGACTGAATTATATAGCCTGAAAGGAAACCGGATCTAATAAGAAAGCTGTCGATTTCAATCAGTTAAAGATTCAATATTCACAAAGAGGAAATTACTTACTCGATGTATCGAGTGCGAAACATATATACCAGGATAAATTCAACCGTCAATGATCGAAAGCTTCCAAGATAAAGTGTGTCGCTAAAGACGTCACAGAAGTGACGGCGACGTAAGTGGAGGCGCGTTATGTCGCTCTGGTGACGTATTGTATCAACAAGGTGACGATGGCCGTACGAAGTGCGCCCCGGTCGCAGGCTATGACGTCAGATATCAACATAGTTTCGAAAAGGTGACTTACAGTGCCCGATAATTGCCGGAAAATCCTCACAACCATTTAACGTGAACTCCATGCATATGGTATACAAACAGATTCCAAATTAGACTAAAGAGTAATATAAAAATTACTGGTGGTCGAACACGCATGAGAGGTGAGCCACGGTGATAACTGGCCCCAATCAGATAGTTATTCAAAACAGTGATGCACATGTATGAAAAAAAACAACCTTTCTGCTCACAAAATTCAATATTGATAAGGTAAGCCTAATTTAGAGAAAAACATGCATCTCATGATCTGAATTCAACCCACGTGTTGTGCATCTCAGTAGACAAATTAATTTGGCTTCCATCTGTCGCAGTTTAAGCTGAAGATTGCCGCCTCTTTTCCCTTTATGTGCTTTCTGCAGACCAATAAAGCGCAAATCAGTGATTGAGTCCAATTGATGCTCTACTTGCCAATGAATTGCTAATGGTGATTTGGGTTCACACATCCTGAGGCTGGCCAAGTGTTCCCTGATGCGTATTCGAAGCTGACGGATGGTACTGCCCACATAAAGTTTGCCACATACACATACAATGGCATATACCACATGGGTAGATCTGCAATTAATGTAGTCCTTAATGGACACTCTAGTTCCAAATTTATCAGTGAAAATTTCACACTTGGGAAACGCCCAGGCACATTGATTGCAATTTCCACATTTACGAAAGCCCGTCAGTTGTTGTAACCAGGAAGTTTCTGTGGTTTTGTTATCAAAAAATGATGGACTCACCCGTGATTTAATAGTTGGTGATCTTAAATAAGTAAATTTCGGTTTAGGAGTCAGGTATGGCTCTAGATCCTTGTCAGTAATTTTTATATTACTCTTTAGTCTAATTTGGAATCTGTTTGTATACCATATGCATGGAGTTCACGTTAAATGGTTGTGAGGATTTTCCGGCAATTATCGGGCACTGTAAGTCACCTTTTCGAAACTATGTTGATATCTGACGTCATAGCCTGCGACCGGGGCGCACTTCGTACGGCCATCGTCACCTTGTTGATACAATACGTCACCAGAGCGACATAACGCGCCTCCACTTACGTCGCCGTCACTTCTGTGACGTCTTTAGCGACACACTTTATCTTGGAAGCTTTCGATCATTGACGGTTGAATTTATCCTGGTATATATGTTTCGCACTCGATACATCGAGTAAGTAATTTCCTCTTTGTGAATATTGAATCTTTAACTGATTGAAATCGACAGCTTTCTTATTAGATCCGGTTTCCTTTCAGGCTATATAATTCAGTCGGCCAATACGGCAACTAGTACCTTGTTCTTTTGCATTTCGCCATATTTCCCAAGTGATGGGAACTTTCTCAATATTTTGATCCGGTGAGTGATTTATTTTAGTCCTCATCATTTTGTTCAATTGATTTCATAGCTCCTGTACTGAGTTCTATTTTTGTTTTATATATTTTTACTTTGAATAGGATATAACCAGCTAATTGATGATCTCTAGTTTTGTGTGGTAAGTGACTTTTCTGTATCATATTATCATCGATAGGAATTTTGCATTATCCTTATGCTATTCTATATAATTGGTATCTTTTAATTATTTAGTAACACGTAATATTAGCTGATGCTGTATCTACAATATTCCTCCATTTAATTTTGGGTTATTCTGGACTGTGATTAGCACTTTGTTTTTGTCTGGTGTCTGGGCTCGCATGTGGTTGTGCCACGGGGTGCTGGCTACAGTTAGCTTTAAGATGATATTTGAGTACTAACTATAATATGTATGGATGATTTCTCATCTGAACATTGTCTATATCTTTTTCTAAATCGTTTCTTTTCTTGTCATCTTTGATTTCACTGTGCTTTTACTGACTCACAACTGCTGTACCTCGCCCTCTGCATGTTTTCCTGGTATGTTTTTTCATTTTATTTTATTTTTTGCATTTCCGTTATTTTTTTGGAATATCGATGTGTACTTTATTTTAACGATTATTTTTCTACTGCTATGTATTCAATGATTATTTCTTTGTTATCTTTTTGAACATCTATATTACTCTTATTTACGATGTATGTTAACCAGCCTTGAAAACGACCTAAGTGTCGAAACACGTGTCGGCTGTTCTTCAAAGAAAGTTTTATTATTAAAAACATTGTATTCAGCAAGATTGTTGATTTACTTTAGTTTAACAGTGTCAAGCGCATTCCTACCCCCGTTTTCATTATACTATAGTTTGCCACGTAGGTTGATGTCAATGATAACAGGTTTTTACTATAAATGTATTTTTAATTACATTTGTTGAGTGAGAACATCGAGCGGATGTTCGTTGATGTTTGTTGTAACTCTCTGTTTTAGATAATTGATATTAAAACAGACATACTTTGCCAACTTCTTGAGTCAGTCTGTTTATTGATGTTTGAGTATATTCTGCATCTCCATCCATCTCAAAGTATTACTACCTCATCTTAAAGGGCCTAGTGTTGGTACACGGGTTCACTAACTACTTTGGGGTCCTTTTTTGTAACCAGCAGAAGGTTCCAGTGTATAATTCACCCAGGCATTCCCAATGTCAGCCACTAGTTCTCTTTCCTCATTTTTATTAACATGGTAGGAGCACCCATCCATATAAATGGTGGTATCCCCTGAGACATGTCTTCCTCATAGACCTTGTGTGGGGTAGTTAAGTATGCCTCTATGTTGTTGTTGGTCATTAGACTTTTGGCCTCAAGACGGTTTTCTTGAGCACAATTATGCAAGTCCGCCTACCCTTGTGCTAAGGGACTCTTCTTGTTTTGGCCATATCTGATGTCCACAGGAAACTCTTTCATAGACAGAATCCAGGAATTCATTTTGGAATTACTAACGTTCCCTGCCTGGATTCTTTCACTTTTGAGATATTTAAAGTGTTGGTGAGGATGGTGAGGATCCGTGACAATGATGTGCTCCCCCTGGATGAATGGGCAGTCATTTTTCAATGCCCACAACGTTGCCAAGAATGCCTTCTTGCAGTCATTGACTTTTTCTTCCACAGAGGACACAGTCTTGTTCGCATATGGTATGACTTTGTTGACCTTGTCATGCTTTTGATAACACCTATGATAGGCAAGTATCTGAGACCTCCACCTCCAAGAAGAACTCCTTGTTCTTTATGGGGTAAGCCAACCAAGGAGCCTTGGAAAGGCTTCTTTTCAGTTGTATAACAGCCTCGGCTTGTTCCGGATCTCACTCCCACTTGTTGGGAAATTGGAAGGGAGGGTATATTTTTACCTCTGTCACTTTCACAGCAGCAGGGGTGTTAGATGGTTAGTGGTTTATGGGTCATGTGTTTACTCTCAGTGGGCTTCTGCACCTGATAGATCATGGTGGCCTATTCAATTATCCAAATCCAGGGTCCTGTGCTCATGAAAGTCAAACACCAGCTGAGTAATTATGTATTTGGGGAGTGCATTGAAATAGGTGGTCATGAACTCCAAACTATAAACTCCAAACTATGTGTGTTCACTCACCAGGAAGTCTGAGCAAATGCGCGCTTTAGCTCCTGCACAAACGGCCTAGGTGCCTGATCCTCTCCACATTGTAAATTATATGCAGCCTTATGGGCCTGCTGTGGGTTTCTGTGTGAGGAAAAATGTTTTAAAATGGCTGCCTTATAGGTGGCCCATTTATAATGATCCTGGTCCTTCAGTCCTGCAAATAAACTGGAGTACTCAGGTGAGAAGTTCCATTTAGCAAATGCTATGCAGTTCACATCATTTCTCATTTGGAATTATACCATCATCTGCTCATAAAGTTCCAAGTGCTCCCATACATAACCTTGGCATTCTTATGGTATGGGGTCAGGAAGCTGTTTATTGCCTTGATATGTCCTATTGGGTCTTTCACAAAACCCTTGTTCTGTTTCTCTGTCATTTTCTTCCTCTGCACCTACGTGCATTCATTTTCTGATTCAAAGCTACTCTGTGTACTCCATTCCCTGTCCTCTAGGTGCTCCCTATCACTATGAGTTTGGGAATATCTCCCAGAGTCACTGGAACTGGAATCCTCTCTCCTTGACCGCATTGAGCTCTCAGGGTCACTTTCCTGGTAGGTATTTTATGGCCCAGGATTACACTCAGTTTCTTCGTCCCTCCTTTCAAGGTGTCTGTGGTAATCCCCACATCCCCCTGAAGGGATGAAGGTTTTTATTATGCTTTAGCTGGGTTGAATCTCTGGCTTTTCTCTTCCAGCAAAGCGGGTCAGGTGGTCTTGATAGCTGGCATGCATGAGGTTGGTTCTCCTTTGTACCTGAGAGGTTGTAAATGACAGGCATGAGGCCCCTGCTGGGAGGGGCACCTCACCTTGCTCAATGAGCCTTGTCCCATATCCTGATTGGCAGGGTGCCTCAGAGCCTGCTTATAATTTGCAATTTCCTTGGTGAGACTCTCAACCTGTGTCTCTCTTTCCTTATTTCCTGTTGGTAGTCAGAGAGCTGGCTGTTTAATTCTGACACCAAGGCCTGATTAGTGTAAGGCTCTCTGCTCTGAACTACCATCATATCTTTTGTTTGCTGCACCTCATGCTGAAGTGATTAATTCTCCCTCTGTGATCCGTGCATGCTGCACATATATGCAAGGCACTTTTTCTTGATGAGAATAATCTCTTTCTCTTGCTCATCCCTTCAATTCACTGCCTCTACTAGTGCATCTTCTATTTGTCTCACACACTCTACTCGTTCATTCCTTTCTTCTCTAATTCTGGTCAGTTCTTGAGGACCTGCATGTTCCTTCTCTACATCCACTTTCAACATGAATGCATCTCGGTCTTTGAGCAATTGTAAATTCTGCTGTTACAGAATATTTATATTCTGCTGCATTTCAACAAACTCCTTTTGTGAGTCCATCTCTTTAATGATGCATTGACTTTTTTCCCTTTCCAATTCTATAATGTTTTGTCTGAGGGCTGCAATGTCGTTTAACAACCCTCTGTTATGACAAGTCTGGTCATTCATTTGGGAATGCAGGTGATTTATAGTGTCTGCCTCCGCAGTGCATGCATTATGCAGTGTAACAATCTCTATCTCTCTGCCTGCATTGGCTTGCAGTTGTGTTTTCAGCTCATCCTGTGGTTTCTCAATGAGCCTTTCTTGTTGCAACTCAAATTGTATGCTCTTCTTCACTTTATCTCAACGCTTTGTGAGTTTTTTCTGAGCCTGTTTCCAGGCCTCAGTTTGCTTCGTCACATCAGCCTCACTCATTTGCACTCACTATTCCACTAACTGCAAGTGAAAGTATAAATAAGGTGTGAGCTGAGCCATTTGACTCAGTTCTTCGCAAGTGTTTTGGGTTATATAAAATGCCTCTAATGCTCTGTACAATATCCCACCTTGACACCAAATGTCATTGCTCAATGAGGTGACCTTTTGCACCATTATAGTTTGCCATCTACCGGATTTGCCCTCAACCCATTTTCCCTGAATGAAAAGCTTATCCATCAGGAGCTTCCTAGCATCTCACACTTCTATGGTAGTCATTTTAAAATAGCTGTTTGAACTTTTGTAAAACTTTCCTTGCACATGTGCAAACATCACCGTGTTACTGCTCAATTTCTACACACAATACCACATCAAAAAGCAAGTCTTATTCAATATCCTTTTTGCCTTTACACTCTACACAGTCTTATTTTTCAACACATATACACCTCCAGGGAACTCATTGGTGAAGTGTTAGAGTGGTCTTTTAAAAATGCACAGCTTCCTTATATCAGTTTCTGAATGCTCATAAGGCCTAGTAGGCCTGCCTGTAACTTTCATTGTTATATTTGTTATTTTATTCCCATGTTCCCTTCCTGTTTCACTGTGGGCGCTTTGAAACACAACTTACTTGATGTATATGCACCTTACAAATGCACAATAAAATATATATCTACCTCAATGCAGTTACACCAAAATGAATATCCTATCACAAATGCACTTGTTATGAGTCAACAATAATAGGCCAGATCCTGGTGCGCAGGACCCCCATTTGTCGCATTATATTGAGACCATCTGGGGAGTCCCTTCACATCCCCAATGAAGGAGCCATGCAAAACTTGCTTATATTTTTTAGCTCTGGCCTTACTGAAGACTCATATAGAGTCAAACAAATTGCCCCACGCCCCTGTGCCCAAAAGGAAAAACAATGGAGATCACACTAAAACGACAAACGCCACCTTCTCTGTGGCTCACAATTAAACTTCTTGTTACACAAATGAATCACACAAATTGGTTGGGAAATGACAAATCACAATTCTTTATTTATACAGATTTCATTTCAGAAAAAACCCACACTGGTCAGTGGACAAAAGCAATTTACATATGTAGTGCTGTGCCATTTTGATTTTCCTGTACGCATAGAAAGCTAGCAGTTTGGTTTACAGAATGGTACAAATGCATATGGCAATTATTATTTCACCACCCCTTTTGCTTTAAAATAAATACTGGGTGATTTAGTATTTTACTTTGCAGACCCCCCCCCACTTTGGTCTGTGTTGGGGAAGTTGGACAGAACAATGTGAATGCTTTTGAGGAATTTTGGATTTCAGACCCCTTCTAGTTGAAGCCCTGTGTTGGGGAAGCTGGACAGAAAGATTGGGATGATTTTAAGGAATTTTGGATTTCTTAGCCCCTCCACTTAAAGCTCTGTCTTGGGGAAGCTGAACAGAAAGATTGCCCAATTAAATTACAGGCTATAGTTTTCAGCGCACACCGGGAATGAGCTTTGTTAATTTCAAATTTTAACAAAAATCATACTGTGGTGTTTTGCCAAATGGGTAATTAATTAAATAAATATTGTTAGTTAAATAGGCTAAGAATCTACACAGTTTTTCCCTCAACCCTGCACACTGTACAGGGAAAGGATTTAAGGCCAGCAGATTCCCCCATATTTTAGTTTCAAAGGGGTCAACTTTACTTACATTGAAAACCTCTGTTTTAGGAAAGCCAGCTGCATTTCAGGACTGTCTGGGAGGATAGGGCACTTCATTTTCAAGGATGGTCCCCAGCTCCTTAACATAGGACCCAGTCAGCTTTTAGGCCTTCTCAGTAATAGACCACTCCACCCAGAAGCAATTTCTGAAAATTCTCCTTTTGGTGTTTCCTTGTGGCTGTCAGATTGTAAATTTCAGCAGCTCTGTCCCTTCTTCCATAGTGCATTCACTTTATATACCTGCAGTGACACCATCAAGATTTAAGTTTGGGTAGTGCCCTGCAATAATTCCTGCAACCAGGATTGGACAGTCACCCTTCTCTCTCTCCCAAAACCAGCCTCTCGCTAAGTATTGGTTTAGGAGTCTGGAATAGATATATGACAACTTACATTTGAAATCCTCTTGTGTTCCCATGTCAACTTTTTGTCAAAAAATGTGTTATGTGGCAACACTTAATAATTTAATAGTAACTGCCAAAGTATATATATATTTTTGAAAACAGGTGGGTCCTAGTATTCGAACACTCTCACACTTGGCTCTGAGTTAGGGTGGGTTGGTTGAATAGCTGCAAGGTCACGGGTGTTTGGAGGTGGTTCCCTCACCTTCTTTGGTATAGATAAGAAAATGGTTCCCATATACCTTGCACTTGGTATGTAGAAAAGGATAAATATCCGCAGTGTTTTGGTGTGTTCAGAGGTATTTATTCGGAAGAAGATATGTAGTCTTTTTTGTGGTCAGCCGACATATTTTTCAACCTCTGGGGTCTTTATCAGGCTGACATTTAACATATACATGTCAACCATGGTTGGTGTGCACAATGACAATTAGTGACATGTTTGACAATTGTGTCTGTGAAACGTGATTAGGTGGTTATGAATCATACATCCATTTCAGGTGTACATTGTTTTACATATATGACATTAATGTATACATTTATTTGTGATACAGTCAAAATAACAAGATTTATCATGAAAAAAGATGGGAAAGAAGAGAGAGGAGGGAAGGAAAAGTTGGGATGAGTTAGATTGTTGTGGATACTGGTGTGTGTTAATTTCTATTCACTTGTATCTAGTAATTGGGTAGTGGGTTAGCTATGTTGTAGGTATGTGGGCTCTGATGTCCATGGGTGTTGTGTCCTGGTTAGGCCGTGGTTAATAGGTCCTGTATTTTTTGTCTTGGATTGGTTGGCTTGGCCATTTAGACTGGGGAGTAAAGCTAGGTTTAGAAGTATGGCTAGGATATCACCTAGACATTTACACAGAGGGCTGGACCATGTGTGGGGCTTAGGTTTAAGGAGGGTATGCCACTGTGTCTACAAGTGTACCCGCAGGTGGCATCGGAGGGGCAACATAGCTCCCCTTTTGCCAGTTTGAGACTTATGTTCCTGTGGAACGTGTGCCTACAACATAGGAACGCCACTACCCAATTAAAAGATAAATGTGAATAGAAATTAACGCACATCAGTGTCACAGCAATCTAACTCGTCGCTGCTTTTCCTTCCCTCCTCTCTTCTCTCCCATCTACCTCCATGATAAATCTTGTTATATATGTAAATGGTTGACATCTATATGTTAAATATCAGCCTTGATAACGACTCCAAGGGTCGAAACACGTGTCAGCTGACCACAAAAAGACTGCATGTCTTCTTCTGAATAAATACCACTGAACCCGGCAAAACACTGTGTGGATATTTATCCTTTAATACATACTAAGTGTGAGGTATTCGGGAACCATTTTCTTATATATGTTATATATTTTTTTTATTCAGCTATTCATGGGGAATTAGATAAAATGACAGCCATGTCTGAACCATTTTGCATGGTCAATTGGCAATTTTCTGCCATTTTTACAAAAACATGATTGTTAGGAACATGTTACTTACTCCCCACATTCCTAATTTTACCCTCCACCAGTATGCCATCTCTCAAATTCAGAACATGTTCAGAGCAGCCACTAAGACCTTTTAGCTGGCCATTACAATTCCCTAAGTCACAGGTGGATGAATTATATTTCACCAAAATTGCCTGGACATTATTTTAAAAATGGACACAAAAATGAAGGCAGTACAATGTATGGTTGCTGAGAAAAATTCCTATATTATAGTAGTCATTTTTACTTCATAGCAAATCTTCCTGTTATGCAAATTGTAGTTCTCTGCTCTCCAGGCCATTTGCCACTCTGGGCCAGCCTGTGCCCAGATATTTTTTTTATTATTCTCTTTGTTGTTTGAAGTGTAGGCTGCAGATTGTAAATACCTGCAATGCACAAGCCAAACAGAGATCCCCCACTGCAGAAGTCTGTCATCCTGTCCTCTTGTCTGAAGGAGACCCCCATTTCAATCAGGAAAGCTTCTATGTTCCTATATTTTTTTTTTCGAGTGCAACCTTGTATGAAGCCCCTGTTTTAACACCTCTCCCCTACATTCCAGTCATGCACTGGTTCAGTCATCTGCCCACCACAGAAATGAGCTTTAAGAGACTCCCTGTCTGTGGGAAGTTTATTTTCAACACCCTTAGTGTCCACACTTCATTGCAGTTGTAAACAACTGGGATCAAGCCAGGCTTTCCGTAGTGGAGTCCTTGTTGACATTTGCCCTACAGCAAGCAACATTTTCTGCTTTGGGACTACATGATCTTTTCATGGAAACACAGTGGACTTTTCTTTTCAAATGTTTGCCTGTATTTTGCATGTGAAGCACAATATACATTACTTTTTTGTCAACACACACCATGTCTTTTTCCTGACATCATTATGTTAGCTGAGGTACATTTTCCTCATGTCTTGCTTTAAACTACAACAGACGTGCAAAGCCCTTTTGGTGTCATTTTTTAAAAATCTTTTTTTTTCATCTTAAAGGGACCTTTGAATTTCTTCGACCTTTGTGCTGCTTTTCATTTTTTAAATGACAGGTCAGCCTTTTTCATATGTCCTTTCCTTGTGTTAGTTGCACAAACCATTCAGCCTGCCTTAATATGCCTGTTTTCAGTGTGAAGGTTTTGTTATAAATGATGGCAGGTCCTTTTTTTTCAGTAGGCCCTTCAGTTCTGTTGTTTTGAGGCCTTTGATTACACCCCACTCAAGGATCCACAAATGTGCTCCCGTCTCCCTGTCTCATTGTTGAAGTAAATGTGGTGAAGTGGTTATCTGGGCAATATATGGTGGAAATGTTCAAAATCAATGACAATTGTATTGGGAAGGGATGATTTCCCAAGTTAAGGAAATAATCAGGCTTCAGCTTCCAATGGATCTGCAAGTGAAAAAGATGTGAGTAAAATATATCTGATGTTGAATTTATTTAGCGCACGTACGCCAAAGGCATCATGGCGCTAGTGGCAGCTAGCAGAAACATAAACAGGGAGGAGAGCCATTAGAATAATAATGTTTTCAATTTACGTCGAAAGCAGAAGTGATCAGCAGTGCTCCGCAGAGCGTGCAGAAGTTTGTTCCAGGCAGTAGAAAAGGCACAACTACCTGATTGAGCCAGCCTGTGCCGGGGAGCCACAGAAGAAGGGCTGATTGAGAACATAGAGGTTGGGGAGGGGTGTCGTGCACAGATTTAGCTTGAAGATACTCAGCTCCAATGCCGCTGAAAGTGCGGTGGACCATACACATAGATTTAAACATGACACGGGCCTCTATGGGGAGCCAGTGCAGCTGCCTCAGTAGTGGGGCCATATTTTTGCCGAAGGACGGGAGTAGGATAGATCTGGCAGCTGTATTTTGAAGGAGCTCCAGACGTTTGGTTGAATAAAGAGGTTGGCTCAGATAAAGTGAGTTATAGTAATCCAAGCTACTTAATACCAAGGTAGCCACCACAGGCGCTTGGTAGGCTGTAGGGATAAAAGGGAGTACCTTCCGTAAAATCGGAAGTTTAAAATGGCCAGCCTTGCAAACTGCCACCACCTGTTCTTCCATGGCCATAGAGGCAGAGAGTCTAACACCTAGATTTCGGACTGATGATACTGGCGTGGGGAGAGAGCCTAAGGAGAGTGGCCAGAAATCAAATGTCCAGAACCGGTGGGGGGAGGATGTACCAACAACCAGTATCTCCGTCTTGCCAGCATCGAGCTTCAGCCAGTTGTATGACATCCAGCTGCTCAGATCCTCCAAGCATTTCCGCAGACGGGCAGAAGTTTCAGGTCAAGCCGGACAATGATCTGCGTATCGTCCGCATAGGAATGGTAGCGGAAACCATGAGATTGAAAAAAAAGAAGAAGTCTAATGTAGACATTGAAAAGAATGACTTAATCTCTGAAATGTTTCAAACTCTTATGAGCTGATCAGATTCCAACACTGTACCCCTTGAAGGCTCCTCAAGATCAACTACTTTTATCTGGTCCCACTCATAAGGAAAACTTGGGAAGTTTAAAAATCCAAATATGGAGGATGGAGCAGGAACTCATGACTGCGGTTAGTGGATGATGGCTTCACAGTGTCATATACCTTTTCAGGTACCTCATGGTCTACCCGTCATTCAAACTCCAACACAGCTCTGAGTGCTACAAGCCACTATACATGCCAGCTGAGGCTGTGTTCTTCTCAGGTAAGTTCAGCGTTTTCAGCTGGTCCACCACATTGTTCTCTTCCAAAGTGAGATTTTTGGTTCAACACTCCTTTGCAATTATAGGCAACCAAAATGTTCTGAAGAGCCATAACTCTATCATGTGTTCATGTGGGGTGTTTCCAAACACTGGAAAATGTTTTTGAGTGTTATGACTTGTCTGGAGCTTCTTTAGACCCTGAATCTCTCACGGCCAGTAGTATTGTTTCCTTGAGAAAGGTTTTCACACCAAAGCAGTCAGATCCTTAGTGCCTAACACACTGCTCCCACAGATTGTATTCTCTAAATCAAGAAATCAGTACAATGGCAAATCATGGAAGCAATTCTGTTCACAATCAGCAACTTCCAGGCAATTCTCCTTCAAATGGAGGCAAGCAATCCCTCAGGGTCAGCTGATCAGCCTCAGTGTTCTTTGCTCTCCGGAATCCAGGAATTGTGCATGTGATCCACCAGTAGTCCATCGTAAAGCCCCCATGCTTATTCAAGTAGTAAGGAGATTAACCAATGAACTATAACCCTGAACTATTGTCCATCCACATTTCCTCCTTCATCAAGTCCCTCGGATTCCACATTTACAAACATCTCTCCTTCAAGACACGCATAGCTGAGAAAACTCAGAGAGCTTGGTATCAGCTCTCCCTCCTGCGAAAAGTCAAACCCTTTCTCCCTCTGGACAGCTTTAGATCCATCGTTCAAGGACTGGTACATCACACCAGGATAAGGGCATTGCACTCCTCGAAGGCCTCCAGTTGTCCTCGCCTGAGCCACTGAGAAGTGTCCTACACAAAGCTGCATGCCTCATCAAGGGTCTACGCAGGTATGACCACATCACCCCAGCACTCATCGACCTTCACTGGCTCCCACTCCACGCACAAATTGCCTTCAAGTATTGCTGCATCATCTATAAGGCAGTTGCCCTCAAGTCACCCAGCTACCTCTGTAAAGTACTCTGTTATGTAGCAGTATTGGTGTATGCCTATGTAAAGTACTCTTTGCTTCTCAAAGCTAGGGCCACATTTAATAATAACAATAATTATAATACCATAATAATAATGTATCCAGCACTCTGCTATTTGCCTTTAATAGAAAGTTCTGCCCTTAGAATATCTATCAATTATGAGCTGAAATTCCAGGTCCTAGCACATCAAGGTGGGCATGGCCCATCAGGATAGCTGCTCTTACCTAATTGAAGAAAGCAAATGACTGAGTGAATCTGTTATGCAGCTTTTAGTGTTGGATTACATATTATATACTGTGTACGAAAACATTTATAATTTGAGCATCCAATCCCTGAGAGGACACAGGGCCTCATTACAAGTATGGCAGAGTGGAAATAAATGTGCCACTAACAGAATTAATCCAATATCCTGCTCCGCCACACTACGAGTATGGTCCTGGAGTGGAGGATTTACCTTTTAAATTAGGCAACATATGGGTGCTATGTGAAATTGAAAGAATGTGAATGAATGGTGGATTGAATTGGAGGATGTTTAGAAGGTTTTTTTCATTTGGAAATGTGTTTTGTTTTGTTTAAACAGACTATAGTATGATGTGTTTTAATATGCTATTGTGTAATAAAATTAATTCATTTTGTGTAAGACTTGTGCCATTAGCCTCTTTTCAACCTCACAGCTACGGACCAATTTTGTTTGTGCTTCTGAACTTTTACCTGGAGCACCAGTAGCTTTCCAGGTACCCTTATATTTTGTATAGTGGAGTATTTACATCCAGCATAATGCTGAAGGTAAGTACTCCAACTCTTTGCTGACGAATATGTAAAACCGGTGGAATTACTGCAGCGGAATTATTGCAATGGTAATCTGGTGGCAATTCCGCCAAACCAAGTGACGGTAACGGTAATTCAGTTGGACGGTATTCTGGCAGAGTTACCATGTAATACTGCCCAACTCATAATGAGGCCTTTAGTGTCAAGCAATCCCACCTTCACACTTTGAGATGAGAAACAAGATGGTTTACAAGAGTTCCTTTTATAAAAATAAAAGGTCATCATAATAATGTGACTGTTGATTCCTGACCAGAATTACAATGGGCCTCATTACGACCCAGGCGGTAAGGGGTTTACGGCAGCGTAAACAGCGCCGACCCTTACCGCCTGAGTACGAGGTCCCTTAGTGCCATGGAGCTTTTAACACCTGCGTAATTAACGCCTTCCCCACTCCCATTATGCCCTATGGGGAAAAATGGGAATGGGGAAGGGTAAATGGGGATTGGGGACTTACCGCCCCGCCGACCTCGGAATGGGGCGGTAAGTCCGCCTACCACAATGGCGGAATTGCAACCTTAGCGGCATGGACCATGGTGCTAATAGCACCATGGTCCTCCGCCAAGGTTGTAATGAGGGCCAATGTGTCTGCACCGCCAGCTCAATCTAAACAAAGACTAAATATTCAAGTTTCTGTGCATGTAGCCAAACAACTTGACATTGATAGTTGCACAGTTTCAGAATAATTGAATCAAACAATCTACAGCAGAGAAGTGTGCTTACTTTAAACCCAAATTAACCCTGAAATCAAATGGTGAAGCAGTTCACAGAATACATTTGTGAACAAAATTATTTACTGCAGTTACAGCTCATATAGGATATCTCTTGGAGTGATCCATTTCCAAAATGTTGGACATTGTTCATGACAAACAATATTTCCTAGCTAGGGCATTGACAACAATTGACTGCATCGCCCATGGTAGTGCATGTTTGCAGATAATTGTAAAGGATTGGGTTTCTCAAGATTTTGAAATGCTGGCACAGTGGGGTGTACCTCACTCACTATTTTCAAAGAATCTGGCTCACACTCACAAACACCCCAGTTCAATGTTTTCATTCAAGAGTAGAATGAAAATATGTTATTGACTATTGCAGACAACAATCATAGGAATTGTTATTTCCCATTCACTTTGTCCAAAGAGAAATCCCAAATCTGAGGAAAAATCCTAATATGATGATGCTACAGTTTCAGTTATTATTATATATCAAAAAGCAAATACACCATATGCTATTTTCCCTTTTCAGTGACATAACATTTAAACAGATCTCGCGAAACACTTTTAAATGCTATCTGGCATTTAATTAATTCTTGGAAAATTGTCTACATAATCTGAGCAAACAGGTAGTCAAAATGCGTCTTTCTTTGAAAGTCATATGTAAGGACATTGATTGGTTCCAATCAGCTGCTTCAGGTATGTTCTCATTTCAGTCACCACATCTGCTCCAAAATTCATCTGAGCTAATCTGTCCCTGTTTTGAGAAAGACCTTAGTATTTGGCACAATTTAGATAAGGACCTTTTAAAGATGTTTTCCTAACAGCTGCATCCACTTGGGATCTGTTTCTCTTTTGTTGGACACACTCTATTGCTTCTTTGTTTTCCTAAAAATGATACCTTCTTCTCATGAGTTTGAGCTAAAATAACCAGCAAAAACAGTGTCTCACAGTTTATTAAAAAAAATGTTCATGGGCATCCCACTGTGTACGAACAACCAATGTGTCCTACCTCATTAGGAAATCCAGTTACAAAGGTATTATGTCAACATTCTAGTTGAAAAACATGTTTGATGGCAATAAGCTTCATATATATGTAAGAAACTCAAGGCCACAAATATAGCATATGTTTGTTTTTGCAATTGGATGCTGGGAGGCAAACATGTGGCATTTTAGGTGGTTTTACATTTGAAGCACATGCAAATGAAAGGAATGGTTCGGTAAAAAAATGTTATTGTCCCTACGGGTCAGCCATGTGTTTTTAAGCCTAAGTCGCTCGATTTTAGAAAAATTTCCTATGGACCTTACCCAAGTTTTCATCCATTAAACACACACAAAAACAGGCATCAGGGCGCTGCCATTTTGTGATAATACTATCACTTGCCCCATCGCCCTGGCTGACCTGCTTTTGCGGCACTAAATCATATCCCCCGCCCCTGAGCCTGACATTATCAAAACATTCATATTCCCCGCCTCTCTCTGTGACGTTACTGTGCTGCGTAGGCAAACGCGCCCAGTCGTCTTCTACGCGACTTCACACAGAACCCGGAAACCAACACAGATCAACTCACAACACAGCGCGCCACAATTCGGAATATGAAACTGTACTTTCAAATCAAACAGCAACACGGTACATTTGGTAAAGTACATTTATTTAACATTAAATGTTTATAGAATATTCAGCAATTGGCATATTAAATCGGAATGTCATTTTTTTGCTTTTCTCTCTATCCGCAAATCCTGTTCCGTTTTATCGTGAGTCACACGCTGTTACTTTATGGTACACAGGGTGTTGGTTTTCGTTAAAAGAAGCACTTTGGTCGCACGGTGAACCGCAAGGCTGTTCCATCAACTAGGCACAAGGCCAGCGTAAAGGTTGATATGTTGCTTCTAGCCGCTAGTACCGCGTAAGGGCATATGGGCCCTTGGCGATCGTCCCATAAGATCATCAAAGTGGTGCAGTTGTTTACGATAAGCTGCAGCTGGCGGTTGAAGAAACCATCTTCCGGGGTCTGAAACTGGTGGCAGTAGCAGTAGGGTAGGATATACCTGTTTTGAAAACATAAAAATCATAATTAGTCTCGCCAGCCGACCTTTATTCATATTTTTCCTTTTGTTTATTACGGCCGATCTGAAACTCTTTGCTTTCAAGGATAGTGCAATGGAGTATGTTCGGCTCTAAAATCAATGCGAAAACTAACGAAATAAATCGAGGTTAACACACAATGAGAAACGACTGTTTGTCTACATGTGTGTGGAATGTGGACCTGCATGCCCATGTGCCCGGTACAAAGACGATCCCACAAACGTTTTACTTGCTCTTCATTCATTCATCCATTCATTAATTCTTCATTCCGGTATAAAAGCGTCTAAAGAGTTACTTACATTATATTTGCAATTTCCATTGTGTCTCTGCGTAATGCAGTCCGTAAATCCCACTGTGCTCTTGACAACGATTTTTCGTATACTGAACTAACATGAAACTCGGTCTAGTTTCAGAATTTTCTGCCTTATCGTCTTTTACGTTATTGCACCCCTCCTTCAAATGAAGTCCTTTCGGCATGGTCCCTGTCTCTCAAGGTCAAAAAACAATAGAACCTTATACTGCCAGTGTGGGTTGTGGGCCTCTTCAGGCCGCCAGCTGAAAATCAAAGCCGCTGACCTTCACTCTAAAGGAGCATACATTCTTACTTTGCAACATCCCGTAGTAAATCCATCTGTGAGAACTTGAATTTTTGAATCCATCTATGTACTAGGCCTCAATGTGCAAATGTGAACTAGCTTCTCTCCCATCTGCAACGGCTCGCTTGGCGCGTTCTGAGGCCCCCAATTTTGTCCTTGTTGTCCGCGAGCTTTGCAGCCCTAGAGAACCATAACCATGGAGACATTGACTTTTTGGGGGAAGGTCAGGGAAAGTATAACGTACCCGAGGAGTTGAGTTGAAAGTGAGATTGATTGTTTGTTTTATTATTTGCAATATGCAAGCCTTGCGAAACTTAGTTACAGCAACAAAAATATATACATACACATATTGACAAGGTCAGCGATATGAGGTGAACAGAGAGAGAAGTCAAACATGACACCCAGGTTGTTCGCCACCCAGGATGGTGAAGGGAGTGGTTAGGGTTAGTATACTTTGTATGTACACTGTACAATACATTTATTTACAAAAAGACAATCATATTACAATTATTTAAACCGGGATTTGTACTTCACAACCAGCTCTGCTTTGGGTGGACACGGCACAGTGGCAATGTTCGGTGGCAATGCATCAGTGCTCTGCACAGAAACATCCAAAATTCCATATCTGTGCTTCTCGAGTACAGCAACAATAAGGCTTTTTACAAAGTCGAACTCCATTTCCTCATAGACTGGTTTGATGACCCATTGCTTACTTCTTTTAGTAAACACCTTAGTGTAACGAGGCATTCTTACATTACCCGTAGTCCTAGATTGTTCACAGCAGAGATTCTCGTTATGGGCCAAGACCGCAAGTGGAGTCCTATGTTTCATGCCCTGTATGCTGAAATGCAAGCGTTTTGGCCTGTACTTTAGGCACATATTGTGGAACACCTCCAATCCTCCTGTGTGACAGAATTCTGTCAGTCCCCTCAAATCTCTTGATAGAGCTTTATCGAAAACAATCTTCTCAATGGCTTTGTGTGTCGGTGAAGATGGAATCAACCACTTCTTCTTCCTTGCCTCCTCTGGGGACAAAGGGCCATGTTCACATTGGTGGAAATGTAGGTTTTCTGACCAGCGGTGAACGTTGGTACAGTGGTGCATCAGTGACCGCCATTTTTCAATTAGTATTTCCACTGACCCTTCACAAGTTTTGGAGCTCCACCAAAGATGGTGGCTGATAGACTGGGACCACTGTGAAATACTTTCCAAACCTTTTTTTTTTTTCCTGCAGCTGAGATTTTCTTATTGATTGATTTAGCAAGATGCCATACATCAAATTGATGTTTAATATGTGGGAACTGCTCTCTCATTGTCTTGGCAATTGAAACGTGTCTGTCCGTGGCTATGAGGTCGATGTGCATTCCCCTCGATTGTAGATATTCCACTGATTTTATAAATCCTAGTTTCCCCATGGCCACTGAGGATGTACATTGTGTTACCTGCACGACCACCGAACTCACAATTTTCTTACTATCCATGTCCTGAAACTGGTAGGTGCAGTACTTGGCAGAAAATCCAGGGCTGTCGCACTGTCCATCGCCGGCTAGCCTGAATCGTTTCCCTTTCGAATGTACTTGCTAGAGACAATTGTTCAATTTTCCAAGCATCACTAATGGCCGGAAACAGATAATCATGTTGTATTTGTAGTACTGCGTTTTAGAAATTAAATTAAGTCCCACAAACTGAAAGAAAGACTCGAACTTTCTAAAACTGGACCCACTAAAAAGTGATGCAGCTGCACACAGTAGATTGCCTGCTGGTAGCTCCCCCAGCATCGGTTGTGCAGACCATGAGAACGCATGATTTAATCTACAGGCGGCATGTATTTTGACGTTACTGCCTTGTTTTTGACGAGTCACATGAATCAATGGCCTCCGACATACTTTCCCTCTGATGGAATGCCCACATTTCAGCATACTTATAATATCCATCAAACAACCGTCGAATACTATGTATTTGCCCTCTTTCATTAGACTGTCATCCGGTGTCACACTTGTTTCGGACTGCATCGTTGAGGACATTTCACCACAACTGAAAGAAATATCGCCGATATCAGGTTCTGATGCATTGGTGAATGCTGCTGCTGGTTCATTCTCTGTCATTTCAACATCTGTTACTTCAACATTGATGGGAGAACACAACATTGTCGACAGCTTTTTTGGTGGCAATTTTTTGGCGGGTGTAGATTGTGTGAATTGATCTGCGACTACTTCCGAGCTATCCTCAATACATTCAGTATCATCTTCTTGTGGTGGTGCAGTCGCACTGTAGCAATGGTACATTACAACTTTACCGGATTCTCCGGACACATTCATTTCATGTTCTGGCCATTGGATATGAGCATCTCAACACGCGTCGTCTGAATTAATAGTTCCTCCATAGTGTAAATGGTCTGGCAAACAACATCTCTCATTCGCTTCACTGTCTGTGTATGTATAGTTCATAGACCCACAGGTAACTACAGGACAGATTGGAAAAGGGATGTTCAGTTTAAACACAAGATAAAGTATAGTACAATTGACTGGAAAAAACATAAAATAGTCCCCAGCACAAAGAAATTCTAAAGTTATGAACTGTTTGTAACTAACCTTATTTTTGTTTCTTTTCTTTGCAACTTTCTTGACTCGACCTTCAACATCTGCACGCTGTAGCTCTGATTCGTTTCCGCATCTCTTCCCTTCCTCTTGCGCTGCAACGACTATATTTTCTGTATCTGCATAGACAGCACGGAATGAAGCTCCATCGACTCCCTGAAACATAGTACTTTCATTACTATGTATCACAATATTGATAACACAAAAAAACCACACGTGAGGACGAACACACAGGTACATCTCAATAGCTCAACACGAATTAAACATTGTGTAGAACAATCAAACGACAAATATTCGAGCTCTGATGACCTAGTTCCATGGAACTGTCAGTATCTATACCTCTGGCTCTGCATGGACTGCCATGAATGATTGTATTGGAGAGGAGGCATCAGCAACTCCCTGAAACACAGTACTTGCGTTAGTATGGTTTTCAATATTGTAAACATAACACACACTTGGGGTTGACGGCACAGGTACATATAAAGAGATAACCACAAATGATGCATTGTCTAAAAGAATCAAGGAATATTTAAATATGATCAGATTTAATCGACTTATTTCTCCGATTTCTTTACATCTGCATCATCTAAATGGGATCTTGTGATTGTAGTGGAAGCTCCATCGTCTCCCTGAAACACAGTACTTGCGTTAATAGGGAAGAAAGTATAGCACATGGAATCACGTTATATGATCACGCTCGATAGAGCTGTCAGTATCCATACCTCGTGCTGCTGAAGAATATCTATGGATGTTGTAAATGTGGTGCGCACTTGCGAAAGTTGTTGCGCCGATTCGTATCCGCATGGTCCTGCTTCCACTTCCTCTGGAATTACTTGAATGTCAGGCTCTGCATCAAGTGCGTGGGTTGACGCTTCAACAACTGCCTGAAACATAGTATTTGCATTAGTAAGGATTACAATATTGAAAACACAACACACACTTGGGGTCGACCGCACAGGTACATATCAATGGCTAACCACGAATGAAACATGGTGTAGAACAATCAAATGACAAGTGTTCCAGTCCTGATGATCACGGTCGATGGAACTGTCAGTATCCATACCTCGTGCTGCTGAAGAACATCTAGGGCTGTTGTCAATGTGGTGGACACTTCAGCATCTCCCTGAAAGACAGTACTTGCATTAGTATGGATAACACTAATTATAACTGAAAACAAACACCAGGGACAACAACTAAGATGTATATCAATTGGAAAGCACTAACCAAACAATTGGTAAAATAATCACACAATACATAAAAACTATTACTTGACATGCATAAAGTCTGTAGCGGAATAGCCAAGTATGATTACCTGATATGCGCTAGAAGTGGTTGATAACCGTGGGCACGTCACTGATGTAGAATGCTCTTGCTTCAGATTCAGTGGATAGTCAAGCAGTTGTAAAGGTAAATTATTGTTTGATAATGAAATGCAAATATTAAAAAATTGCCATGTAAACCGACAGAATACTTCAGAATAATGCTATTGAAAATGCGCAATATAGCACAGTTCCCTGTGCCCATAAATAGATTTCCTTTGGGGGTTATAAAATCGAAAAATAATTTATTGATAAATGTCCTTATTCAAAAAGCTATACACGCATATCAATATCGAAAGTATTACAATGGACACAAACACCTAAAATATCAATTAATCCATTCGGCTACCTACACACTACCGCAAGGCCTAAACCTAAATCCACTTGACTCACCAGTGGCGGAATGTGGACGAATAGAGTTGGAATAGCGTTTGCGAGCAATTTTCGTGTCGTTCGCCGTTTATCCTTCTTTGTTACCCAAGATGTGGCATACATGTTCGAGGAAAAGTGCCGGCTGCAGATGCGGTATCGATCACCCCTCTTGTCCTCAAAGACTTGCTGGACTCTACTTTCAAGCTCTTCCGGTGGATATCCACAATGTCTGACCCATTCTCTTATTCGATCAACAGTTTTAGGGAATACATGCATTGTAGTGCCTTCAGATTTAGCATGGGTCTTTGAAGGGCAACCGCTAATCGAACAGTCAGGCATTGTTGAAAATTCTGAAAAGCAAATATCAAGATTATTATAAAACCTTGATGAATAAAAATGTCATAAAAAAGCAAATGAACCATACCATGTTCAATGCAAGGTTTGTTTTGGTCGCCGGAACTACACCAGTTCATCATGTGCGGCTTAGTATTTGCATAAGTTACAGAAATGTTTTAAATGATGTGACTAAACTCTGAATATGTGACTCGTCCCTTGGATGTTCTGTCTTGCACGAGAAGGAAACATGCTTACATTATAGACTGGACCCCCGAAGGATGCAATTCGATGACAATTGACACAGATGAAAATAAATAGATCTATTGATAGCATAACAATTGAAACTCAAGTCAATAGCAATGAGACCAATGACCATAGCACTATTGGATACTGTAATCGCAAATAGATAGAAATGTAAAAATGACCGAAATATGACTAGGATACATGGCCTTACCTTGACCAACAAACAGTTGGATACAGCAGGCCGAGCAGTATGTTGCAGGAGAACAGGTAGATGGCCACAGGTAGCACACTGACGAGTTTGCTCGAAGCGGTCACAGATAGCAAGACGACGAGCAGATTACCATAGATCTCAGTGCTTCTCAGGTAGAAGGTTCAGGAGTTGACTTGCAAAGCACAAAGATGTCCTCATTAGACATATCAAGTGGTTTATCGGCCTGCCTCAGGGGAGGCCTGCCTGGAGACACGGGGTCTGAGGAGGCCATGTGAGCGATGGCCCCTGGGCGTGGGATACCTTTTGAAGTGTACATGCTGTTTGGCACCTTGGCCGTTTGCACCCGTGACAGCCCCCCATGCCAGCGCTCATCCCCGGGTGCGAACCGCCTTTGATAGAGGGGGGTGGGATGGATGGGCCGGTGGCCGTGCAGGCAAGTGTGTGGGAGCGAGGGGCCATCAGGCCCCTCTCATCCTTTACTTCTCAGTAGAAACTCGGACCAAGTGCCTCCAGTAGTGGGTTCGTCCATCCTTGAATGGAGACACACTTGATTCATTTAAAAAATCGAAACAACCGTTGTTAAAATATATGTGGTGTTTTATTTTGTATCTTATTTTGATGACACAAAAATACAAAACTTTACAGGTCAGGTTGCAGCATAGCGAGAGAAAATCCCCTGTACTGACCGCTGTCACTTGGGAAAGTTTCTCTTATGGCACGAACAGCACAGGCGGGTATTACTCTTCGAACGCTGTGTCCAAGCCTCCCGTGACGCCACCATGTAAAGGAATGATAGGCTACCAGCCTGTACCACCTGTGAAAAGGAATTAGGCAAACTGTTTTTAAATGACCAAGATAAGTTTAATAAACGTTTGTTGTCAATGACAATTCTTGTAACTAATGGCATTCTGCTCGGACAAATGCTATCTAGACACTGCACACTATTGAATGACTTTCATGCGATACAATGATATGTATTTGTAATTTTGGATATAGTAGAAGACCATGAAATAGGAGTGGCATGACAAGCAGAGTATACTTACTCGTTACTCGGATTACGAGGACGAACAGTCGTGCGAAGTTCGTGCATAAGCACCATCATTATCCTCAACACGGACCGTGTGAGGCAGGCTGCCCTGAAGTCTGGCAGCTCAGTTATGCATTGTGGTCGTGGCTCGCCGTCCGAAATGTAGGCCACGCATCCCGAGTTTTCACAGCAGCAGCAGTTCTCGTCCTCGGTTGGCATTAGTTCGCACCGACTGCATGTGCACCAGGTGGAAACACCGTCCACGCGACTAGGTCAGGCTCTTCAGCTGTTGAATCGTCCTCCCAACTGCCGTCCGAAGACCCATCGTTTTCGCGTGTTTCCCTTTCCAGTAGTTCCTCCTTGGTATACTCGGGCTCGTACATGTAGGGCATTATTGTAGCCATTGTGTGTTAAACAAACTAAAATAATTTATAGCGGTGGTACTGGTATCTGTTCACACGGGCTACAAGCAACGAAGGTAGCTGACCAGAGCACAGAAACGAGTCACAGAATACTCAAAGTAACACAGAGAGAGGAATGGAATTGAAAATCTGCTGCTGTGTGTTGTGAAACGGTCTCTTTATACTTATTGAGGAAAGATGCGTCCTGCCATTTCCATGGCGACACGTCATTAGCTGAAGCGCAGTGAATGTTTGACACGAGACGTGCTTTGGCGTTGTGAAATGGGCGGTACGCGTTTGCTGATGACAGGCTCAGGGGCAGGGGATATGATTTAGTGCCGCAAAAGCAGGTCAGCCAGGGTGATGGGGCAAGTGATAGGATTATCACAAAATGGCAGCGCCCTGATGCCTGTTTTCGCATGCGTTTAATGGACAAAAACTCGGGTAAGATCCATAGGAAATTTCTCTAAAATCGAGCGATTTAGGCTTAAAAACACATGGCCGACCCGTAAGGACAATAACATTTTTTGACCGAACCATTCCTTTAATCTTAAAACTTACTTCTATTTCATTTCTATCTATTTTCTACTTCCTCCCTCTCACTGCTATATGGTCTAGAAACATCTGTCCAATTATAGCTTGCTTTGTAATTAAATGTGCACTGTGGAATAATTTTAACTTAGAGGCATGCTATAATTAGTGACCTGGGGTTACCTTGAATACCATAGGTTCTGTTTGGCCACCTTTGCAACTCATAATCAGTCATTACATCTAAAGTGAACTTGTCGAGCACATAAATGATATGATTTAATGATAATTTGTTTATGTTTAAGCACAAGACTTTAATTCACAGAATGTTTAGAGTGGGGCATTGTGAGTTTGCACTGCAAAAGTACACTTTGAACCAGGCTTAATTCATAGAGAAGAGCAAAGTGACTTTGCACTGAAAAAGTACTCTTTGCACTGTGCCAAATGGCCTAATTCACACACAAAAAACACTAAGGGCCTCATTACGAGAATAGAGGTAATGAAAATAGGAAGGCGGAATGGTATTACCGGCATTGTTAATGGGCCCGGGCCATTACGACCCGACAACCCGCCAATACCGCCACCGCCCGTACCGTGCCCCTTAATACCGGCATGCGCGCGTATACACGCCCCTTCGTGGAGTAAATACCGGGATGCCGGTAATAGGAGGACATCACAACTCACGCGGGCATGCAATTACCGGCATCCCAAAGGAGGTAATTAGGGCCTCGTGGACCACCCGTAAACAGCAACCTGCAGTCAAGACAACTGCCAAAGATGCACACAATCACCACAGGTGGAGTCAATGGAGCCTGTCCCAGTATAAAAGGAGTACACCCACACACCACACCCTTTCCCACACCAAAATGATACCACTATCTGTTGCAATCATGGGGCTGGAGGACATGCCTATACTGCTACAACTACAGCAACAATACCAACTACAACAACAACCACAGCCACAGCCACAGGCAGAACAGAGGAGACGCAGGAGGAGAAGGAGGGCGAGACAGGCCCAGCAATTACCACCAGTGCAGCCAGTAGTACCTCGTAGGCAGCCACCAATCCGTCGCATCAGACCCAGTCCATTCAATCTAACCCCTGAGCAGATCCACACCCTGTACCGGTTGGACCGGGACACCAGCACCACCATTGTGGACATGATACATGACGACATTGTCAGCCTCATTAAAATACGTACTGCCATCCCACTGCTACTAAAGGTGGTGTCTGTGATCCACTTCCTGGCCACAGGCACCTACCAGCACACAGTGGGCCAGCTGCATGGCATATCACAACCACTCTTTTCACGCATGCTGACACAAGTGCTGGATGCCCTCCTGAATCACGCTAGCACCCACATATCCCTACCACAGACTGCCCAGGAGATTACCTACACTAAAGTAGGCTTCCATGCACTGGCAGGCATGCCCAATTGCGTTGGTGCCCTCGACTGCACCCTTGTAGAATTGGTAGTCCCCATGCCATAGAGGTGGTGTACCACAATCGCAAGCAATACCATTCCATCATTGTGCAGATGGTATGTGACTCCAGCAAGATCATCACACATTGTTGCGCCAGATATCCCGGATCTACACATGATGTCATGGTGCTGCCTAACTCCACGCTACCCCGTCACATGGAGCGACATGCTGGATGACGTGCCTGGCTGCTTGGTGAGTTGCCTGACTGGCCCATGGCAGTGGATCGGGGTTGTGAGGTTGGGGGATGCATACTCCACCAGGGTGGGAATGGGCGGTGAGTGGAGAATGCATGCGTGGAGTGGAGAAACACTCCTGACCTGAACCTCCCAACCCAAACATGACACATCACTGCCACACATTGGACCAATGCTGTATATCAATGACAACATGTAAGAGGCACAACCTGGCCACCATGGGTATGTCAAGCAATGTATGACCAAACATGATTGCAACTGTGCCAATGTGGCTAGTCTAATTATGCACAGAGTAGTATACACAGCAATCATGGGAGGCAAGACATCGTCCTGCATCCACAGTACATCCACATCAGCATGCACGTAATCACCCTGCATCATCTGTTCAACGCCATCCAGACTAGCACACCAAATTGCAGTATACAATGCATCTAAATAATCTTTGTGCATACACACAGGGACATGTGCATGTCAACAGCAAATTGCTGCGGCCATGGCTGTGAATCCTGAAGGTGGCAGCTCAGAGTGACTCACACAGACCTCTTTGTATTCCCATGCAGGTGATGGAGGATATCCCTTGAAGCCGTGGCTACTTACCCCTATGCGGAACCCTCAGAACAGCCATGAAGAGATTGCCGTGATTGAACAGACCTTTCGCCTGTTGAAGGCGCGGTTCCGCTGCCAAAGCAGGTCTGGTGGACCACTCCTTTATAGGCATGAGAAGGTGTCAAAGATCACCATGGCCTGTGTCATGCTGCACAACATGTGCGTCCAGAGAAATGTACCACTGCCACCTGACATTTACATGCATGCACCGGGTGTGGATGATGAGGATGTAGACAGAGGAGAAGCAGCACCCCTGCCAGTACGTGATGCACAAGATGGCTGTGCTGTACACCAATCACTGATTGACGAATACTTCTGAACCACAGGGACGTTGATGGATATGTGTCAGTGCTACAATGAGCACTGGGTCCATGTGGACATGCACACAGGGTATGTGGGTAGTTGGGCACTGTGCACTGTCATGATTTTTTACACAATGGGTGTATTAATGTAAACTACAAAAAAGTGCTTTCTCCTTCCCCCCCAAAACACCAATACTCCCCATACCCCCAATGAACTCCCCATACCCCCAATGAACTCCCCCTTATACACCTCTACACCACCGACACCATCTCCCCCACTCCCAATGTTAACCCACACTATTTTTGTGCTTTCTTTGTGTCCGGGGGCAGCTTTTTGGACTGCCTCACACTCCACCTTGTCAGTCGCACAGGGCTGGAGGGTGCAGAGGATGCGGGTGTGGAGGATGGGGGTGTGGTGGATGGGGTGGATGTCGTAGTGATTGGCAAGGCTGGTGCCGGTTGTTGCTGCTGCATGTGTTGCAGTATTGTGGTCAGGACCTGCGTGACGGCCCCCAGACTATCACGCATCATCATCGTAGAGGCATTTATGGCGGCAGTGCTCCCTACAATGGCTTGAGCTATCTCTCGCCTTGTGTCCTCTCCGTTCACCACATATTGTCGAACAAGTTCGAGCATGTAGTCCTGTCTTGCCTCCACCCTTGATAGCCATGCCTAAAAGTCAGTGGGAGCAGCAGAGATATAGGGTGCTGCGACCGGGTGTGCATTTGCAGGGCTGGCCTTGGGGTGGTGCTGAGGTCTGAACTGTGGAGTGTAGGATCGGCAATGGTGCTGGAGGGTGTGGCCTGAGTGTGGGGTGGGGGGGTGACAGCGGGCTTGGGGTGTGTGGACATGCCACATTGATTAGGTCTTCCTCGTCCACATACTCCTACGCTCCAATTTTGGTGTCGCTCAGTGGGGCTGCCTCGCCCATGAAACTTGTTTCAGCAGAATGGGTGCCACTGGCCTCCCCTACCGCAGGTGTTGCCAGCTCTGTGGTTCCGGTCTCATCCGTAGCTGTGGGGCCCACATGTGCCGGCATGGCCTGCACACTCGCCGTGGCTTGTGGTGTGGACTGCGAGCCTGCCCCGGAGGTGGTTTTGCAAGTGGCAGTTTTTTTGGCCCAGGACGTGGATGCCCTTGTGGCTGGATCTTCACTGGCATCTTCTCCATCGGTGCCTGGGGGGGTAGAAGAGATGCAGGGCATCAGTGATGGTATTACATGCAAGATGCATTATATGGTGCTGTGGAGATTTTCATTTACCATGCATTCATATCTTACAGGTGTGTCACACAGGGTAGTTTGAAGGGGGGATTTTGGCATTTGTCGTGACGTCTCAATTCAAGAATGCTGCATGGCAGGTGGCATGCCGTTGTATTGGGGTCTGTGTGATGTATGACTTGGGAATGGTCCCTGTGTGTTGGCTGCCTGTTGGTAATGGGATTGGCACTCAGCATGCATTTCAGTGTGGCAGAGTTTGGGCCTCCATCTGGACATGGATATGTTGATGTGTTGTGTTGGGACATGCATTGCCTTGCCTAGGCTCTATTCCAGGTCACCTGTGCTATGTCATGGTTTGCCCTACTGGGGTCTGCAGGGTCACTCACCTCCATCTCCATATGTTGCGGCACCCGTCCCCCTCTCCCCGAAGCCCTCAATAGACTCCATCTGGATGAAAGTACTACATGTCTCCTCCCAGCACATTAGTTTGATTGGGAAGTGGGCACCCCTGCCTGTGGCCATGGCCTCCCTCCGATTGCTGGCTAGGATGTTGCGGACCCTAAGGCAGAGGTCATCCCACCTTTTCTTGCAGTCTTTGACTGTCCATGGGGTGGGGCCGACTGCAGATACCTTGCGGGCTACCTCTTCCCCTATCTCCTTCTTCCTCTGCTGCGCCTCCCTTTTGAGGTAATGGGTGTTTATGTCATCAGCATGAGCAGCAAGGGTGTCCGCCAACATGTTAAGTTCCTCATCAGAGAAACGCTTCTTGCGCAGGTGGGGGTTGGATTTTCTGGTTGCCTTAGACATGTTGATTTGAAAGGCCCTGGTCTCTCCTGTGCAGCACTGGTGGTTTGGGAGGATTGCAATAGATTGTGCTTTTAAAGATGGCCACTGGCGCATTTCCCGTTCCAATGCAATGTTGTTCCTTCTGGGTCCGATATTACGAGCCTGGTATTAGCATGATGTTATTACCGGGTCAGTATTAAGGGGTTCCTCCTAGGCGGAGGCGGTATCGGTGGGTCCCGTGATGGTGCTATCTGGGGGTTGGAGGGCCTTTAGCGGCATGGCGGTATGGCCATTACCGGCATGGGGGTTCACGCGTGCTCGCGCACTCGTAATCAGCCGCTATTAGCAGCGTCATACTAGCATGTACACACTAGTTCCTCCATGCCGGTAATGACCCCGTTATTTGCGCACTTCTCGTAATGAGGCCATAAATCTGCATTACTAATGCAGACTCAGTGCTTTATTGTGAATGAAGCTCATTTTGCACATTGCTAAGAGTACTTTCTGAATGCAAAGTCTCTTTTCTCCGCTCTGTGAATTAGGGTATCAGGTAATAATATCCCTACATATATGGTCGCCGTATATAATGTTGATGGGAAAAGGTTGTGGTAACATTATATAGGTGACCATATATAAAGGGACAGGTGGAGCGGGGGTTGCAAGGCTGTCCCCCACTCATCTTGAAGAAAATAAAGAGGGTTTGGGGGTTGCGGCGGTGTCCCCCGCATGTTCCATCTATTAATGTCCCTGCAAAAAACTGCCATTTTTCGGCAATTTCTTTGCATGGTGTTATTTTTGAGGGGACATTATTACATGGAACCGTGAATTGGACCCGGACCAAATAGTATTTTTGCAGGGCAAAGTCACTTTGGTCCATTCTGAACGTTCTGTGTATTACGCCCATAGGCACAAAATATTAATGAGGGGTTCAGTTTCGCATAAGACAACAGAGCATCACATTTCCATAGACAGCTGTGTGCCATGCAGTTTCCTGTCCAGCAAATGTGCTTTAACAGATCTGCTTGCTTTGAACAGAACATTTCTTCTAAAAAAATTCTGACTGAGAAAAGTGGTATATAAAGAACATGGCTTTTAAAATTAAATACATACTTCTTGGTTGTGCCTAATACAGAAAGTATAGCTCAAGATCCATTATATACTTTTAGCATACAGACACCCATGTGCACTTATGCAAATGGCACTATTTACATTTTGTGTCCCCCTTATTTAAGATGTTTTCCATTGTATATCTCTTATTGCATTTTACATTCTGCAGTGAAAACATCCCACATTACCACTTTATCAAACCTTTACTTTAGGATCGAATTAGAACCATTTTGACTCGTGATATGTTGAATCATACAAAAATCCATAGGCCTTCTGAAAATTAAACTCAACACTTGAGATTTGATTGTAATAATGTCTTAAATGAGTTAAGCTTTTGGGATATAGGGGGTCATTATGAGTTGGTTGGTAAGGGATTACCGGCACCGGTAAGGAGACCGGTGCATTTAATCCCTTACTGCCCAATTCCGAGGTCCCTTAGCGGGGACCTTAAGGAATGAGTGGTCTGACCACACGTCCCTTATGGGTCCCGCTAAGGGACCATGGCACTAATAACGGGCTTGCTAGTCGCGAGCACGTTATTAGCACCCTCCCCATTCCCATTGAGCCCCATGGGGCTGAAATGGGAATGGGGAATGGTTTGTTCAATGGGGACTTACCGGTCCCTCCAGAGTCGGAATGCACCGGTAAATCCCCATTGAACAAGACCGGTGCCGGACCCGGTATTGGAGGCAGCCATGGTGCAAATAGTGCCATGGCTGTCTCCAATCTCGGAATGAGGCCCATAGATGGTTAGAGTCCAAAGGTCTCATTGGTCTTGCAGGATATGCCGGACTATAATGGCATGATAATGGCATGGTATAATGGTACCCAATGAAAACAGATGGTAATGATGTGTCTATTCCCACACTTTCAAACAAGATGGTATGGTCATACATGCTGTGCTTTCTTTCCTTTGTTTAATCCTGTTCGGCGAGACAACATGTTCTTAATTATGAGATGTGTCAGGTGCCACCTTGACTTACAGTTCTGATAAAAAATAACAAATCAATTCATGAAGTGAATTGTGTTTCTTCTGGTTTATATTGAATGAATCATTTATTTGTTCCAAAGCCAAAAGTTTGTCACGTGTGCAAGAGGAATGAAGCTCACTGACACACCACAGATCTACTTATTTTTCAGAATAACTGGTCTCCATCAACCCTGTTTCTACCAAATTTTGATAAGTGATTCTAATATGTCACATTGTCTTTCCTGACATGTGACACTTGCCTCACAAGTGTATATTGTACTAAGCCTGTTTATTAGCTGGAGAATACAAGCACAAAGATCACCAGCGTGAAAGCATAGCATACAGCATGCTGCTGCTGCAGAAGTAACATGCACCATTCCTCAACATCTGGAAGAGAGGGAGGGTCCATTGGAGAACGTGTGGGCCTCCTGATCAGGTAGTTTTGTGTGACAGTCTGTATTCGGGTCAGAGGGTTCAGCTGGGTTACATGAGAGTGAACATGCAGTCTGTGGGGTGAGAGTAAATTAGGTCATTCGGGAGACTTATAAAAAGAACTGAGGATATGTATGGATATATACAGACCCATCACCATTTGGATCAGGAATGCACAGAAGGTCCTTGGCAAGCTGGCAGAATGATGCCGGCATTGAAGATCTTCCTCGATATGTATATACACAGTTGCTATGATTGGTGTCCGGGCCCCGTATGCATCCTCAGGGGTCTCTGATCTCCCAAATCCAATCTGCCCAGCTCCTGTCTACCCTCAGCACTTGCCTCGACACACCATCCGCCTTGAGGTTTGCACTTACTCCTAACATGGACCCTGGCCATGCAGCACTAAACAACCCAAGCACTTCTTCTGTGTTAATCCATGAGCCGGGACTCACCAGCACCTACTCCCTCTGCCCTTTTCATTGCTGCACTTGCACGTTCTGAATACTCACAAGTCATAGTAGGTTTGTCCTCCCTCCTTTTTCCCTCCACTGCTCTTATTAATTATTACGCTTTGTGTTTTGTAATGTATTTCACTCCCTTGTCCCATGGGCGCTTTTAAACAGTATTTTACTTGCTGTATAAGTGCCTAGCAAGCAAACAATACATACATAAATACATGTATATCTCTTATTGAAGTCAAACTTAAATTATTTCTTGGCGTCTTCCAGGGAAATGTTCTTCCTCACTCACTGGTCGAAAGGCAACCTTTTTAAAAATAGTAAAAAAGCACAGACTAGGTGAAACCCCGTGCACAGAACACTTTAATTTTCAGAAGTAAAGGGAAATTAGAGAGATCATCTCAACTAAAAGGTGTGTAATTCGTAATGAAAAAAGTGTAGGTTAAATGAAAACAGATTGCCCTTTTAGTAAAAAAGTTTACCGTCACTGCCAGCCAATATGAAAATACTGCAAGTGTGTCTAACGAATCATATTGCCTGGAGTTTGCAGAAAGAAGGCGTTCACCTAGAGCCCTGTGTTGATCTTTCTATATAATGTCCCCATCTATGCACTCCATAATATTGGCGTTGACTTTAAAATGTGGTGCATTAACCTACAAATGACAATAGAAAATATAAGATACACAGCAATTCATGGACAATATCATGCATTTATTCAAAATAGACCTCAGAGAAGGAGTTCACCATTTTATAAAGGCCCCACAGGTATTTACAACTATGTTCACGGTACATAAGGAAATGGACTACAGTGGAAAGTGTGTGGTCATGGGACCATTGTAAGGGGTCATTAAGTTAATGTCTCCCCTTCAAATCACCTTACCCAGGTAATGCAAAATAGGATCACATTGACTCAATTATTAAAACATCCTTCCAAGAATACCAGAAGTGTCAATGGTATTTCTGGAGTGCCGCTAGAAACATAACTGCCGGTGGTGCACTCTGAATAGGATTTTCAGAATAATCACAAGTGGGCGTGATATTTACCATCGGGGTAATTCTGCCCAAAAAATCTGCCAAACTCGCAATGATCCCTTTTGATCCTTCTCTGTCTGTCTCAATATGACTACTTCAATGCTTATCAAAAGATAGATGAATGACACGCCCAACATTGATTTAGGTTAGACAATTGGCCTAAACAATATTTATTTCGGAAATACGTAATTTTTAAAAACCACGAGATTTACATTGTGTAGTTGAGTGCACATGACAATACTTTCCCCATTTTCTTTTTAGAAAGTGACTGACGCTTGCATTGTTCGTGAGGCAAATTGAATATTTATGAAGTACATCGGTAAATAGCTATCTTTTTTTATCTTTAATGAGTTCGAAGGACACATGCTTATAAAGACACTAAAAGCATTAATTAGATAAAACAATTAGGATAGCCGTTCACAATGTGCTGGTTCCATCAAAAGTGTTTATTTTCCGAGGACTAAAGTTTCTGGTGGATACACACAAGTACAATGCACGTGCCTCACCTTCCAGCCGTCTAAAAGAAAGAGAATTAAATCTGATGGCGCGTGAGATAATGAAAGGTGCTACAGGGGCTGACGAAAACACTTGTATCCCTCTGGGATCAAACGACAGTTCCAAAAGGCAGCTGCACAGCCTTTCCGAACTGTTCGGTGGAACACAATTACCCTGATTGAAGATAATCTGATTTGCCCTTCTCTATATATTCATGTATACCTAATCTTATATAAGGGTCCGTGTATTGGCGGATGAATTAGGTCAAAATACAAAGGATGAAATAGCTAATAAATATGGAACATTATCAACATTTTAAAGCCACAATTGTACTCCACTTCCAGGAGGCAGATGCTTTGATGAAAATTGTTTATTGCATGGCGAATTTCTTATCTGGGCTTTGAAGATTTTACTATAGTCTTCGAAATAAAAAAAAAAAAATGAGCAAATTGCAGTGCTTTTCTATAATTTTGTAAAACAGGGTGCTTCAAGATGAATTATGTGAGCGGACTCCGTCTGTCTTGTACAGCACAACACATGTAAAATACCTGCAATTTAGTCATTTTAGGGCACACATGAAAAGGTAATAAATACAAACAGAAACATAGGGAAGTTTGCCGACATTCAGACTTCTCAAATTGGAAAGATCTCAGGCTTCCTTAAATATCAAAGATGGGAACTGGAAGGCACACACAACTACCAAAAATTGCCTTCAAATCCATAGCGCAATTTATCTCAAATGACAATAGGTTGTACCCTGCAAGCAATTTATAAATGAGTCATAGTGAAGGGAGGCGAAGGGCTGATCGCTGTGCAGAGAAGGAAGGAACTGTGCCATATTTTCCTGTGCAATGGAACATTCATTTGAATTAATTGTATTTTGTTTTGGAATATCGGGTGCCATTTCATTGTAAGTTGCATTCATGTTGCATTCATGTTGCATTCATTAACGTGCAATGACTTATACAACACAAGCGTAAAAGATGTGTTCTAATGTTTTCTTTTTTTATGTATATGTCATTGTTTACAACAAACTCTAAGAGGGTAATTCATAGAAATCAGCGCACAAGTGGCGCACGCGGCTAGGCACAGTGTGCGCGTGCGGCAGTCTGCGCCAGCCGCGTGCGCCAAAACCCATTTCAGCACACAGCATATTCATGGATGTCAACATCCAGAACCAGCCATGGCGCAGAGTGGCACTGCGACCCTGCAGCAGCGCCAGTTATGCCCCCAACCCCGCCCCGTGCGCCATGAATAGCGCACAAATCCCGTACATGGCGCACAGGCCAGTGGACCAGCATACAGCCCCCCACCCAAGAAAATGCGTGTAAAACTCCCTGCGCACCCCTCAGAATACACGTACCCCTCTCCCGCTAGCAAATTTGCGTGTAAAAGTCCCTGCGCACCCCTCAGAATACACGTACCCCTCTTGCGCTAGTGATATCGCATGTAAAACTCCCTGCGCACCCCCAGAATACACATACTCCTCTCACGCTAGCGAATTTGCGTGTGAAACTCCCCGCGCACCCCAGGAATACACGTACCCCGCTCGCCAAGTGAAATCGCATGTTAAACTCCCCGTGCACCCATCCGAATGCATGTACCCCTCTGGCGCTAGCGAATTCGCGTGTAAAACTCCCAGCGCACCCCTTAGAACATACGTACCCCTCTCCTGCCAGCGAATTTGTGTGTAAAACTCCCCGCGCACCCTTCAGAATAGACGTACCCCTCTCGCGCTAGCGAATTCGCGTGTAAAACTCCCTGGGCACCCCCAGAATACATGTACCCCTCTCGCGCTACCGAACTCATGTGTAAAACTCCCTGCGCACCTCCAGAATACACGTACCCCTCTTGAGCTAGCGAATTCACGTGTAAAACTCCCTGCGCACCCCTCAGAATACACATACCCCTCTCGCGCTAGTGAAATCGCATATAAAACTCCCAGCGCACCCCTCCAAATACACATACCCCTCTCGCCCTAGTGAAATCGTGTGTAAAACTCCACCCTGTGGTGTGGGCAGCCTGTGGGCCATGCACTGGGGTGATGGTCTGCCTGTGTGGAAGGTTGAGGGTGGATGGGCTGCATGCGTGTATTCCGAGGGGTGCGCGTGGATTTTAAAACGCCATTTCGCTATCCGAGCGGGGTATGTGTATTCGGTTGGGTGCGCAGGGATGTTTACACACGAATTCGCTGGCGCGAGAGGGGTACGCGTGTTCTGAGGGGTGCACGGGGAGTACCACACACGAATTGGCAGTGTGGGTCCTCCCAGGTGTGCCCTCTCCCCCCTCCGCAGGCCCTGCAGGCATCCCACACCACAGAGGACTACCCTGCACCCCTGCCCATGCCCAGCAGGCAGCCCATACACACTGGCCATGCCCTGCTTCCAGCACACATGGCACCATGCACTAGTGAGCACCGACTCATGTCCCCCGGCACCCCCACCCCCCATCATTGATGGACACCTGCCAACCGGCCCGACTCATGTCCCCCTGCACTCCCACCCCCCAGCATTGACAGGCACCTGCCATCAGGCCCCGACTCATGTCCCCCTGCACCCCCACCCCACCAGCATTGATGGGCACCTGCCAGCATGCCCCAACTCATGTCCCCCTGCACCCCCAGCCCCCCAGCATTGACCGGCACCTGCCAGCAGGCCCCGACTCATGTCCCCCTGCACCCCCATCCCCCCAGCATGGACGGGCACCTGCCAGCAGGCCCCGACTAATATCCCCCTGCACCCTCACCCCCCAGCATTGACGGGCACCTGCCAGCAGGCCCAGACTCATGTCCCCCTGCACCCCCACACCCCCAGCATTGACGGACACCTGCCAGCAGGCCCCGACTCATGTCCCCCCAACATGTCATCACGATCCACAATCATGGGCCTTATGGCCACCCAAATCACACCCCACGCCACCCCTGTCCAAACACCCAACCAAGTATTCCATCCACCCCACATAGAAATGCCATTACATGCAAATACAAATGGCAAATATGCATATCAACACATGTCCATCACACACACACAATGGGTGCAAGTGAATGAGAAAACCCACATCGTGACATGCATGAAACCAATGACAGAAAACCACGCATTGAAGTAAGAAAAAAAATGTATTGAACTCAAAAGCAAGGGGATTAAATGAAATCACACAACAATGGAAATAATAAAGAAAAAGCAGCAATCATGAAAGCAGAATCCAAATAAATCAAAATGAAAATGGGTCACAAGTGTCCGTCCAGCAAACCAAATCCAAACAAAAAGAAATAAGAATAATCCATTGCTCCATGGTGAATAATGATGAGAAATGCAGTCTCCAACTAAATACAAAGATCAAATCCAGGGTCCATAAGCCCAACTATAGAAAGGAAACCCACAAAAATCCCTGTCTAATAAAGAACTATCTACAAAAAGGTGGGGCATAGTCCAAGCGCTCCAAATGAAAGAAAATCATAAATGAAACCTAACACTAACTAACTATATACAATGGCGGCGGGCAAGTCCTACGGCTCACTAGTTGATTTCCAGGGCCAGGGCATCATAGAACTCCTGTTCAACGTCCTGGAGGCGGGCCTGTTCCCTGGCCCCGAGGTCTCGCAGGGATAACGCCACGTCCACCTCCTACTCCCTGCAAATTCCCTCGGGGCACTCATCCCGCCTCTTCGCCCTGCGCATGGAGTTCTCCGCCCTGACCATTGTGAGCCGTGCCTCGTCCACCCGCCACCGTTCTGCATGTATCCACTGGCCCAACTGCTGCCACACGGAAGACACTCCCATTCCAGGGTCCTCCTGCCCTCCAGAGGATGCCTGCCCCTCTGAGGTTCATGGCGCCAAGCCATGATGCCTCCCACATTGAGCCTGCCGCTGCCTCCAACGCAACTGCTCTGCCAGCACAACGGCATCCAGGCTGATGGGATCCACTGGCACCGTTGTGCCCTGCCCGATGATGCCGGCACATCCTCCATCTGCTGGGGTCCAGTTGCTGGGGTGTCCACCCCTGCTAGACCTCCAAACCCCAGCTGTGGCAGGGATGGGATCTCCACCGAGCTGGCTGCGTTGGTCAGGGCAGGTCCACAGGGGGCCCTTGTGGCATCTGGGCTGGAAGAAGGCATGGAGAACGACTGGCGCATAGTCTCCACAGAGGAGGAGAGGGACGCCAGAGTGCCCGACACATGTACAAAACCCCCGACCAAGGCCCCTCCCAACTGGGCCACGTTGGCACGCAGCTCTTCCCCCCAGGAAGCACGCACGTCATCACGAATGTCACGCGTGCGCAATGCGACACCAATCAGGACGGTATCCATACGGTCACAGGTCCCCTCGTCCGCAGGTAGAGGAGTGTCAGATGACGTGGACCTCCCCCCTACCTGCGGACGGGCCTGGGATGGGGCTTCCCTGCTGGTGGTGCAGTCACAGTGTCAGGGACAGTGACATGCACTTTCACCAGTGGTACCACCCCCACCAGGCCCCATGTGCGGCTCAGTAGTGGCCTCCTCCTCCTCTGTGCAAACCACCAACCTGGATGGCTCCACACCGTCTTCCGGATAATGGTAATTCCTGTGAGGGTTACTGGGCCTTGCATCGCCGGCCGGTGGAGTCATCCCCACCGCTTTGCTCCACAGCGCCGTCTCCGCCCTCTTCTTCACTCACTGCTGTGTAGAGGGAGACATAGAACACAAGCATCAGGGTACTATACAATAGCCCCCTAGACAGGAAGCAATAGCACATGAGCGGCACTGTCAAACGTCACTTCCATCATGTACCTCCACAACACATGGGTCAGTGCAGGCAACACACATGCAGAAACAGGCATGACGCATGAAAAGAACATTTGCATACATGTCCAAGGAACTGTTGAAACATACGATGGTGGTTCGAAACTCACATGCATCATGGCTCACACTGATCACATGCACACACATCACCGAAGTTTCATCCATCTGGCCTCGTACACCCCAGACACAGTGGAGACAAGGATGACTAGGCTGCATCAGTGAATCTGAACACTGTCACAGACATGTGCCATGCATCCATGGCTTTTACAAGTCACACACACGCTACTCAGACACATAGACATGTACACCATACATGTCCTTGACAGCAGCACCCATCTCTCACACCCTATCCATGTCCAACACCAGAGACAGGAATGCATTCATGTGTGCATTCCGCATGTTGCCCTGCATGCTGCATTGTAACACATGCACCATCCATGTGGTTCACACATGACTGGTCTCACATGCAGCACCATGATGTCCCTGGACACACACATCCATACATGGCCAATGTCACACATAGAGGCAAGTAGCTGACTACCAGCACACTGCAACATGCCCTGTTTCACACAGAAATGCATGGCCACTTACTGTTTGACTCCAGACGGCCTGCATCCTGAGGATCTGGTGGCGAAGCACTGGGCGAATGAGCTCCAGGACCCTCATCTGCTGGTTGATAAGCTGGCCCCGGCACCCCACTGCATCCTCTGCCTCTAAGAGGCGCCGGGCCTTCTTGTGGGTCCTGGACTTGTAGTACTCCCAGCGCTTCTGGACGTGTTTCATGTTGCGGGGTGCCGCCCCCTCCGCGTTGATGGCACCCACTATGTCCATCCAGATCCTCCTCCGTCCTTCCTTGTCGGCGTGCAATGGTGTGGGCATCATACTGCCCCAGGACTTGCTCCACCAGGATGCCAACTTCTTCGGAAGTGAAGCTGGCATCCCTCTGCCTCTCTGGCTGGGGTTTGCCACTGGTGCCGGAAAGTGTTGTGTCGGACATGGCAACCCCCGAGGCAGGTGTGGGCAACTGGGTCCTGGGGCTGGGCTGTGGATTGATGGAACACCAGTCGGGAGTCTTCTGTTCCAGCAGGGGTGGTCACTGCAACTGGACCCCTGCAGATGGGAGATGTGCAGGCACCAAATGGCAGGGCACGGTGGCGGCAGGCAGGCAGCAGCAGATGGCTCGTGGGAGGCTGATCAGGGCTCTGGGGGGCAGGAAAATGGCCTTCGGGGCAGGAGCGTGGTCTTCCGTGTGTTGTCACGTGGCCAGCTTGATACAGAGTGATTTGGCATGTGAAAAAACTGCACATCAGCGTGTAATTCAAGGAAAGGCCCTTAGCGCGTAAGCGCGTCTGTGACATTACGCGCGCAGTTGTTCCCCTCGTGACGGGTGAGTAGTGAATCAGCACATGAAAAAAATACACGTCCACGTGTGAATGCGTGTGATCCAAGCAAAGGGCCTAAGCGCGTAAGAGAAGTGACGCGCACGCTTGTCCCTCAGCACGGGTTAAAGGTGAGCGGGTCCCGGCAGTTCGCTGTACGTGCCTTTCTTGGAGACCGACGTGTGTATTGCTACTTCATTTTGTTTCGCGTGCCATCACAACTTCACAGCGGATTAAGGACGTATCGCTTCTTTTGCCAGGGGTATTGGCTATGTGTGTTTTCATGCTAGTCTGACGGTGAGTCACGCACGCTATTTTTCCCACTGCGGGTGCCCCTGTGTATCGCGTACCTGTTTTCAAGGTCATAGTAGCCTGCGTGTCCCACGCATATGTGTTTTTCGTGTCCCTGGGTGCCACCGCGTACTGCGGGAGGTTAATTCCACACACGTGGGCTACCGGGGGTTGCATGCATGGTTTTACAGCAGTTTTGATGTGCATGAGCGTTGTGTGACCCGTCACTTCATCACTGGGGTCACATACAGCCTTGCAGGTGCAGGGGTGCTGTTAACATTTGTATCCCACCCCCTTCACCCCAATTGCCCAGGACAATTGTGGTGTACACCTCCCATTGGCACTACTCCATCTGTGCCGGCACTACTCCATCTGAGCCATGGCTGGGGGGCCACGTAAGGTGAGGGGCGCCTCAGTTGGGTGTATTCCATGTGGTGGGTGTTGTCAGGGATGTGGCCGGGGTGACCAGGGAGTAGGGGGACTCCAGGGTGTCCAGGGTGGCTGCAGAGGGGGAAGAGGCAGGGGTGCGCCAGCTCGGCATGAAGTTGTGCCACATGTTGGTGCAGTCATGCCACCACCCCCTGCGGCTCCAGGAGATGCAGTTCTTGCATCTGGCACTGGCGCCCATGTGACCTGGCAGTCTGTTTCATCGACTGCCTCAGACCCAACGGTAGTGGTAGCTGCAGGTGCAGCTCTGGACACTACCACCCAGGCTCAGGGTCTGCCAGCGCAGGCTGTGTTAGCACTTAAAGAGTCCTTGGAAGATTTCCAGGTGGTTAGGAGGCACACTGTAGGTGCACGCAGGGCTCCCCTGACCGAGGCACGTGTTTCTGGGGCAGTAATGTCATCTGCTGCCCCACCAGCCGGGTGTTGGCAAGTGCAGGGGCAGATGCAGCCAACACCACCCCGGTTGTGAGTCTACCAACCAGGACAGTCCCGGTCAATGACCCTGGCAAAGCGGATGTTGCTGCACAGGGTCCATTCCAGGGCAACTAGCAGCCACTGACGCAAGTCAGGGCTTCACTCCAAGTTCCACCTGCCACTCCCTCGGCTCATTCTACCAGCGCCACTGCCCATACTGATCAGGGTGAAATTTGCCAGCCAGGGTCCGGACCAGCGTCCAAGAGGAGGAAGATTGCACCAGCAGTAGAGGCTGGGACCCCAGACACAGTTACGGCCTCCGGCACGTCGAGGAAGAAGCCTTTCTGCAAGCAGGAACTGGACTTCCTCGTGGACTACGTGCGGGAACACAACCGTGACATGCTAGTGGGGCCGAATTGTCAAACTACGGCTGCCCATCGTAATACCCACTGGAAGTAAGTTGCAGATGATGTGAGTGCATTCGGCCATGAGGTGCGCACAGCGCAAGAGTGCAAAAAGTGTTGGAATGACCTCAAACTGTGGGATGTTTTTACGCATGCATCCGAGCCCTACCACAAAAACTGTGCAGTACTGGCATTGAAAACATCATGATAGCCAGAGCTTCCCAGAAAATGCCCAGGGAAATGCATGAAGAATAGGCTGCCACCCATTTTTGCCGATGTTATGGGCACAGAAGGGCACTGCCTAAAACCACCATTGGACTACCCACACAGTAGCCTGAAACCATTGGGAATGGCAATGCTGATTGCCAAAAGCAACCTAGAACTGTGGGGAATTCGTTTTCTTAAATCCCCAAAATGGTTGCATTACCAGTACTCACCACTCTCAGAAAGCCGGCGTTTTAAAACACCCAGACTTTTGTGTAAAACTGAATAAATGAACCCAAAGCAGGCCAAAGAAAGACTTACTGAGAGGTGGATACAATGTAAAGTTATATTCTGAAGTGACTTGAATGTTCATAACAAGACTGGCTGAGCTCTGCAGGTCTGCAGCAGCCTAACTGAAACTGGATTTAAAACTACCAAAAATCGAAAATGTTTAAATTAACTGAGTGACCTACTTTTGAGCGTCACATAGTTTGTCACTGTTGAAATGTCATAGTTTTGAACTTAGAATCAGCATTCTAGCTGCATATGTAAAAATTGTCTTGACTTAAACTGGGGAACAAAAAGTGACATTTTATCTGAAACCTGGCTTAATGAAACTGAATTCTGCCCACCAGCTACCCCCGAAAGGAGTTGAGACTTGCACAACAGCTGTGTTCCCAGGCCTAGCTGCCTTTTGCTGTTCCCACCAAAAGGGATATGACACTTCTCTGATTGAATTACCTGGGCTCTGCAGGAAATTGAACAAAGCCCTGTCCTGACTCAGGCAAATGTTTTATTATGGGGGTCGTAAAAGCGGCTTCCTCCTGGAAGGAAAGGGGAGGAGCACTGCCTGTGAGAGCAAGCTGGCTTGGCAGAACTGGAAAAAACAGAAATTCAACCTTGTGCTGGGGGGAAACCACACCCCTTTGGGGCCAGAACAGAAATCTAAAAAGATGGATCATTCATAGAGCGGACTTGTGAAAATTTTATAAGTGATATCATTATTCTTGTGATTTTTCTGTGCACATTTGAAGACGTGTTAGGACCCGGTGGTATGTTCAGGGGGGTTTTTAGCGGAAAAGAGGATATTACTCTAAATGTATGTATGTTAAAAATCTGACACTCCACCACCTAATGCCCACATGCTTTGCGAACATTTTTGTAAATGCGGGGACAAATCCAATATTGGTAACCCAACCAAAAAGTGAAATATGTTGCCATTTTTGAACCCAAGCTCCTAGAAACGACAGAATTGGAACAGGGGCTACCATCAGTAAATGCATGATGCGTGTATGCAATGCCAAACAACTGTCTATCTATGAAATATGTCTATTAGGATCAGATATAGATTGTGTGTAAAGTTGACAGGGGTGGGTTCTCTGTATCATAAACAGACCTCATCATGATGACACTTCATTTCATTCCCCCAATCAAGGGGAAGAGGAGGAAGTGGCCAATGACAAGTGGAGAGGGGTAGGGCCTAGAAAGCTAGCCTCTCCACCCACTTTCAAAACACATAAAAGCAGACAGTCAGGACAGATAGGGACATTCTATTCCATCTGCTGCGGGACGCTCTGCCGGGAAAATCCATACTTTACCTCCATCAACCTCCAGAGAGCCAACATAGAGACTTCAATCTATCCACCTTCAGAGACCAAGACTTTACTTCAGAATTTGTAGCAGAGAGGTCAACTACAAGCCAAATCCCTCTTTAGCAGGCCTCAAATCATTGCCACTATTCACAGCCAGGCGAGCTGTTTGAATTCTGTGCAAGAACTCTTGCCATTTGCCAGAGAGCAGTGTTGTATCCAGAGAGAGACCAGCTGAACCGGAGACTGCTGTTAGCAGAACCAGAGAGCTGACCCAGATCCCTGTGAAGTGCCGAGACCAGACCGGAGTGCAGTCCAAAACCTGACCAGATCCGTGGCGAGGCCTAATTCAAAAATATATTGTGAGTACCTAGCAGAACTGTGCAGAACCAATCTCTTAGTTAAAATGATATAATTCAATCTATTTTAATCTAACCAGAACTGCCTCCTAACTCTCACCTGTCATTTGCAAAGCTGTCACCTGTCATTTTCTATCTGCAAGCTGTAACCTGTCGCTTTGAACTTTTAAAATTTCAAATCCGAAAAACTACCTTTATTTAATCGTTCGTATCTCTGGAACCGTTTGGGCTAGGAACTTGGTTTAACTTTCCTCTGAATGCTTAGAATCTCACCTTTTCAACAAGCCGACTTCCTACTCCTCATACTTTTGCCGTAATCACGATTCTCGCACTCGCGAATTTTACCGCCATTTGCGATTTGGTTAAAAATGCAGCCACGTGTGAAAACAGCAGCTTCCTTGCTTTCCTTGCTAAAAATTTGTTTGCCTCTTAAGAACCATCCCTGAATCATTGCTAGAGTGAGCCTGGACTAATATTAACTAGATACCACTCACCCTGAACCTCTAGAGGGAATTAAAAGCATTTTAGCATATTTTTCACTTCATTGCCAGCACATATAAAAGCATTTTGGGCCTGTGTTTCAAACTTCTGTAGTCTAAGCTTGCTGGGGTGAACTGAATTACATTTGATTGCATTTCTGAGAACTGTGTGCTTTCCTTCCATTTCCTTGCATTGCATAAAGGGGGCAGTGGATTGCCAGAGAAAAGTGATTACATTGTTTTGTTGAAATCATATTGAGTATTTCTGTACTGCAATTTCATTCCACCTTGCATCCATTTGAAACCATAAAAGTATTGTTGCTATCTTACCCATCCTATAACCACTCATCATTGATTATAAAGAAGTGTGCTAGTGCGGGACTATCCATTATTGATTACTTCTCAGATTAAGTGTGATATTCAATTATTAATTTATTATAAAGTGTGATATATATATATATATATATATATATATATATATATATATATATATATATATATATATATTGTTTAAATTATCAAATAAACCGTTTAAACTTGCAAAACAGAATTACTTCGTGGCTCAGTGGGGTCAGGGGGATTCCAAGAGAGGGGTGTTATATAGGGGTAGTCATCCAGAACGCATGAACTGGACGTAAAGATATATCAATAAGGGTTTCCATTCAGTATCCCAGACTAGGCATTGACTTAGCTGTAGTGTTGAATTGAATCCTCTTACAAAACGCAGCACTAAGGCAAAGCGTGTTTCTAATTACAACATGACTCTGGTGACTGGCGGTGGGTCACCACCTGAGGAGGAATACCTCACTCCGCCCGAGGCACTCGTTGCGGAGTTCATACCAACATAAATGGTCAAAGAAGTGGGAAAGATGCCGGACTTTGATGCCCCGTCCAGTCCGTGTGGTTGCCTGTTGGTCGACATGTGTGTTTTGCTTGTGTGATGTGTTGTGCTTGACTGCCGCTGCATGTCATGTGTAGTGGACATGTAGAGCAGACAGGTATTGTCCTCACCACCACACTTGCACCCTAATCATGTGCTAGTCACCCAGCTGCTCCTACAGTCCATGTTCCAGCTCAATGGCCCTTCTGCATGTAGCCTGGGGTGTGTTTCCTCTCAGCACTGGGACTATGTCATTGCATGACTGACGTGCATGTGTCCTCTGCATGCATGCGGGTACTCCATGTAGGCATGCTCCCTTGCCCCTCCACCAACCCTGCACCCCAATTTCAACATTGCACAGGTGTGCATCACGTTGGCGTACTGCAATGGCCTGTTCAAGACACCTGTATACATGCAAACTTCCACCAGCCAACCTGCAAGACACATGCAGTGGTGTACATCCTCTGCACTTCATGCAGGTTGTCTCACTTGGACTGTGCAGATGGCAGATGCTCTGCTGTGACATGAGTTCTCATTCATGCTCCATGTGTATTCCATGCATGCCCTATGTGTCCTTGACTGGATGATCATTGTAGTACGTGTCCACGATGACCTACATTTCTTTGCTTTTGATCATCCATTCCATACCCACTCTGGCTTAGTCCTGCACAACACACATGTTTAGGGTGTCACAGTCTGTGCAGGGCACAGGCCTCCCCCTGTTTCAGGCCCACTGACTCTGTTAAAATGGTGTAGCGGCTTCTGCACACATGGCTGTAATACTGAGGGGTCATCATATGTACTGCTTTTTGTCCCATCATCATCTGCTGTGTTGTCAGTTGACTCAGATGATGCAATTGATGCTAGCCGGCACTGTCTGCCAATACACAGGTCTATGGTCGCCCTTTCGCTGCCATGCAATGCATCCCTAAATTTTCACTTAGGGGGGGTTTGCTTGTAGCCATGCAACACATTGCATGCACATTGCACGTGATGCCTGGACTTGCCCTTGCACTGCCTTCAAGTTAATTGATACACATCATGATGTACTTGTTCATGTAGATAGTGGATAACGTACACATGTCCTGCACTGCATCA